>NC_050586.1:40870000-41518611 GCF_013368585.1 Megalops cyprinoides
ATATAAAAACTGTATCCTATGTAAATCGCTTTGAATAAGAGCATCTGCTAAATGACAAAAATGTAATGTAATGAGAGAGTTAAATAGTTCTTAAATTACAGAAAGCTGGTATTCCATGCAGTGTCTGAGGAGTACAGGGCACAGTTGCCTTTGACATTGTGTGTCCTGCCTTCAAAGTATGGCCTACTCTACATGTTCTGTGGGTTTGCTTTTTGTCTCTGCAATATGCTCCAATATGCTTTACATTACCCATATATTAGACTCTCAAAACCTTCTAAATGTGTCTTGACATTATAAATAGACAAAGAGATAGATGTTCTTGGATAAGCTAAATATTTGTATTTGAAATAGCCTGTCCAATTCTCCATCCCCATCGCCATATTTAGATTCACTCACGGCCAATTGCTAGTGCCCTGTTCCTGTCGTGTCTGCCGAAATCACAATTACAGCCCTGGCAGAGTGAGGCCGTCCCTTACAGAGAGCCTGCCGCTTCTGTTTCCTGTGAGGGAATGAGGAAGTCTGGTGAACGTTAGCCTCTGTGAAATTACAGGATTTAAATCAACTCCGTGCTCTGTGGTCTCACCCAAATTAAAACAAACAGATTCAGTCGTGTGTGACCCTGGTTAAATGTGCTCCTAAAGTACACACTCCACCTGAAATTGTTATCCTCGTCCGACACAAAGCAGGCCAAGGTTAATGTGAGCCGATGAACACCGATATGCGCTACACAGGAGGGCTCGTGCGTTGCATTGATTTTAATTAGTTTTATAAGCACTTACATAGCTGGAATGTTCTTTGTGCTGTGGCATGTCACCCAGCAAATAAAGGTTGAATGTAAGCTGGCAGTAATAGTTTTCAGTTACAGTGGATCGAAAGACTGTGAAATCTGCTTCCTTATATGAAACCGCTGTTACTAATTAAATTGAGGAAGCGTTTTACAGACAATGCCCAAAAGTTAAACAGTATCTGCGAATGTAAGCAGAATAATTATGATGTTACTAACAAAGTAACTGTTTTGACTAATTCTGTGTCTCCTTTCTTTTTTCCATGGACGTGGCCTTGTTCCTCCCTGTATCTGACACCTTTGTTCCCATGTTTACAGGTAAGATAAAATATTTATACTGATAGAATCCCCACTAAGCCCAGACCTCCAGGAGATTGAAAGTTCTCTTTCACTTTTGTTCTTGTAATAAGTGGTCACACTTAATCATTCACACACATATACCCTACAGACACAAAGTAGGAATAATTGTATAATGTATATTTATGATTATGACTAATGCAATAGCAAATATGTATGCATAGCAAAGTGCATTTATATAACAACAAAATATATTTATATAAATGCCTACATAATGTGTTTTTTAGCTATATTGCTGTTAGTGTCTGTTGAAAATTCCAGCTGTCATCTAAGTTATATTAAGATTGATTAAGAGGTGATAATTGCAGATGATGGTGTTAATTTGAGTTGCATAACTTTTCAAAAATTAAAGTTACTGTTGATTGCTGTAGAAATATAAAAAGTGTTATACACTCTGGAGTTTTTGACCTATGATTTTCTATTAGTAAGTGCTGCTGTCGTAATACATGTAAAAAGACAATTTTCACATTCTATTACTATCTAGATAAAATAAAATAAAATAAAAAAAAACAATTACATGAGCAGTAAGCCTTTTGCATTAGTGAGGTTTTTGTTTTACCTCTTTCACTACATTATACATGAATTTTACACATGAATCTGTGCCTCGTTAAACCATTTGTTTTTCAGATGCAATTATAAATAGAAATAGAAAACGTTTCTAATATCTTGTGAAATTGTTTACTGTGCTTAAAATGACAGATTTAACATCTAACTTTGGACTGGCAAAGGCTGAAATGTCCCAAGGAAGTTGCTCTATATTCAGTCAGGATGTACTTGCAAACTGTAAAACTATGGAACTGTGGAACTATGGTCTGAAAGCTTTAGAATCACAGAGGAGACGAGGGGTAGTGCTAGAACAGCTAAAATCAAAACTGTTACACACCCCAGATGTAAATACAAGGAAATACAGTCAACCATTTCAGGTGTGAGTGCTCGGTTATAATAAATGCGTGTGACCATAACAAATCATTTTATTTGAATCACTATCTGCATAACACCACATATGTGAATTTGTAAACACGCTGCATACTGAAATGCATCCTGTTTTCATGTTTTCAAGAGTAATTTAACTGTGGAATTATAGTTTGGTTTATTAGTTTATTTAACAGGGACCATGCACAACACATTAGTTGCACCAGATTTAGCTGTTTAACAGGGACCATGCACAACACATTAGTTGCACCAGATTTAGCTATGTAGCTGATTTGCGTCTGCAGCCCCCAGAAACCCAAAGTGAATTTCCTTTTTCTGGGAGTCAAACAATACTTCAAAATAGAATGAGCATCACTGACCTCAACCAAACCTGTTGAAGAAGCCAATGTGACAAAGTCAACATGTGCACATTGTGCAGCATTACAAAGCTGGCCCCACCCTCACCATGAGGAATCCTGTAGCTTTACCGAGAGTGACAGGAACTAAGACATAAAAGACAGGAAGTGTAGGTGGAGGGAGAAGGTAGTGCTTGCTGTGCTGGCCCTAGCAGTGGAAAACAGCTTGCCCCTAAGGCACCAGCAGACTGGGGATGAGATAAAGCCACTCAATGGCGGTGCCGGTGGCAGCAGCAGTGGCTGTCAGCTTGCATCCCTACTCTGGGCGCTCCACTCTGAGGGAAAGGAGGGAGGAGTGGGTAGGGGACCTGGCGGGGGGGGGGGGGGGGGGGGGGTGTAGCACAGACGTGATAGGAAGGACCACTGACCCGTGCCGGGGTTCAATTTGCATTTGCAAATTACACCTGCTCTCTCACTCTGCCTCCCGGCCGGGCAGGGGGAATTGCCAGCGGTGTTATTGCACATATCCCTGAAATATTAAAAGCGCCCGCACCCGTGCCGGAGAGCACATCGAGGGCCCCCCGTGCCCGGCAGTCCCGGAGCTCATCAAATATAGAGCAGCAAGGAGAGGAAGGCGGGCGGTTTGGGGGGGGGGGGTGGGGGGAGCCACCCAGCCGTAATGAGTCTGACCCCCCGCCCTGACCCCCTCGCCTAATGCGCTGTGACTGTCAGAAGTTAAAGATCCGACACTCCACATCTGCTCAGATCTGCACGTCCGGGTGGGGGGGCCTTGGGGGGGGGGGAGGGGGGGGGCAGGAGCCCTGCGATTTGGAATGCTCCGGGCCCGGCTTTGTTTAGAACATCTAAACAAGGGGAGGGTCTGGTTTCTGTTAAAAGGTACTCAACTGGCTTTTACAGAGGATGAAGAAAGCAGCCTTTGTGCACCCGCTCTCCTTGTCTGAGAGGAGTGGGTCATATTTTTGGGAGGTTTTGAAGAGATTACCCAGACGGGGTGCTGGTTTTCTGAACGCGCGGCTGAAGGACAGCTGTTTGGAATGTTTTCCTCCGGCATCAAAATCCTCCAGATTTTAAAACCCTACTAAAGTCGAATGGAGGACTTCAAAGACATTAAACGCAGAACTATTTGTACGTTAACTCCCATGTTTGCTTGTGTTTTTTTTTTTTTTGTTTTATTTTGCTTTGTTCGTAATAGGGGCAGATGCAGTTGATGAGCTGTTTGAAGTCTACAATAAGCTGCAAAATGAAGAGAAATTAACAAATAGGGAATGCAATTATCACTCATGAAGATTACTCATTTACATTAATCGAGGAGGAAAAAATATTTTAAAAAACAAGGGCCGAGTAAGATGTGGTTTCATGAATCTACTTGAGTTATTCTCTGAATGAATCCTACTAATAAGAATAGAAAATTGCATATTTCTAAGTACACTTCAAAAGGATAATAGACTTCTAGAAAAAAGTCAAGGGATTGGTTTTCTTCAGAATTGGCCCTCTTATCCTTCGTGCTATGCTTCTGTCATGCCTTTGAAATGCAGCTGGTGAGGGGAAACCTTAATTGACAGAGCGTCACAGTCATTTGTGACGTATGGAATTGGCACAGGGGGTTCATTACTCAGAGCAGGCCAAAAATCAGATGAAAATACTTAATGAAATTATGTATCCTGTACTATTGAAGGTTCACAGAAACACATTACACACCACCCTTACAGGACAGAATTAGACTGTTACCTGTTGCTCATTAGTGTCCCAAAGCAGAGTATTAAAATTTGGAACAGTTATTAAGTTCTTAACAGTTCTTAACAGTTCTCACAGCCTCCTGCTCAATCAGCTCCTGAAACTCATTAAAGAAGGCCTGGAAATATTAAAAAAAATAACAAGCCGAATTTAAGAACTGTTCTAATTAGAGCTGAGAAAATTATAAGTTCAACGTAAAATTTTGAAAGTTTGGGGAAAAAAGAGTAACTGGTAAATTGCAGAACAACTTCATTATAACTGTGCCATTAAAAAACATAGCAGGTTAGCTCTTCACTGTCAGAGACAGAAAGCAGAGACAGAGCCTAACAAAACGCAGATCCCGTGATAACTCCCTGGCCGCAGAAGCAGGACGACACAAGCAAGACTGGCGCCTGAAGGAAAACTGATTAAGTGACTACTTGAGACGGGAGAGGTCGAGGCAGAGATGCACTTCCTCTTGAACTGCTGTAATTGGAATAATAAGGCAGCATGATGCCTTTTAAAAAAGGTGAGGGCATTGTTTCCAAACATTGTGACATTTACAGACAGACATTGGGTAAATTTATAAGTGGAGAGGGAGAGAGGCTTGGATCCATTGGCTGAAAATGTGATGATTGTCTTCTTATTGTTTGTTTCCATCTTTGGGAGAGACTGTACATAAAAATGTGTGTGTCTGTGTGTGCGCGTGTGTGTGAATGGGTGCATGCCTGTGTGTTTGTGTCTGTACGTACTTGTGTTTGTGCATTCTGTATGGGCGTTTGGTTCCGTCACCCTCAAACACACACAAATAGCTCAGCCAAATGGAATGAGAGTTGACCAATGAAAAACACAGCATTGTTCCAACTTTGGAACAAATCTGCGAACAAACCAAACCCCCCCCCCCCCACCACCACCACCACCACCACCGCCCTCCCCATTTCTCCGCTCTTTTCCCCTGATGTCATTTTGGTGCTCTTTTTTTTTTATTATTAAGGCCATCTTCCCAGGCGTGCTTAGGTTTGCGCTGGAAGCAGCCCCTTTGGGGGAGTCTGCAGGGTGAGTGGACACACGTTTCCCTCTGAAGGGACACAAAGTAAGAGACTTTTACCGCTGAAGTCAGCATAACCATAACCAGCCCCATGCAAACTTTATATGTTGCTGAGGGGTAAGTGCATCCTTTAGCTTGGGGAGGAAGAGCGTGGAAATGTATCTGCCCCACTTACGTAAAAGAAGGTAAAGCCAGGACAACATGAATGTATTCATGTGGAGAGGGGACGTTTAAGAAGACGTATGGTGATCTCAGTGTGCTCCCCTGTGTGCGTGTCACTCTCTTTGGCCGCATAGCAAAGGCGAGGATGTTCTGTCAAGAACGAAGAATTCTGTCAGAAAGGTCACTCTCCTTTAAAAGCGTCATACTTGGGTTGTTCCCGCTGAGTGACACTCCTAGAGGTCCTGGCAGTCACCATGCTGTCTCAGCTCATTTTGAGTGTGCCTGTGGTGGCAGGGTAACGTCCCAGGTGGCGCGGAAAGGCTGCCGAACAGCGGCAAACAGTATAGCGTTCGATCTGAGCCTCGGCCACGCGAGTTGTTAGAGTCCAGACAGCTGTCCTTGAGCTCACTGTCGCGTCCTATCATCAGAGTCCTCCTTTGTTAGCGAGAAGAAAGCATCAGGTTATAGGTGCTCACTTTCTTAGCGTGTTTGCACTCGCCTTTGAGACTCAGGTCGGTGTTTAACCTTACGGGTGGGCGAGGGAGCGGAGTTTTGGTAGTCAGGTGGGTTCTGAATCTATCTGAGACCGCCCCCCCCCCCCGACTCTCTCACCCCGCCCCGCTTCTCTGACATTCTGAGATACTGAAGCTGCTTTGATAATGTGAAATCAGGGCCCTCCTCAGCCCTGTCCCTCTCTTGATTATACACACTTGTGAATCTCAACGGCTGGCCAGAGACACGTTCATGCGAAATAGCAAATCTACCATGCAACAGTTCTGAGTGCCGTGACCTCGGCATGTTCATCATCTTCTGAAACCCTTATTTGCTGTTTATTTGGCGCATTCAGGGCTTACTGGAGGCAACCATTTCCAGACTAAAATGCACAGTGCAGAGAAAGGCAGTGCTTTTAATGCATTGCGTGTGAATTAATGACAGTAAAAGGGTAAAAGCACCATATGGAGACTAATGACTCCTCATCAAACTGAACAGGGGAAACAATATGCTTGTGCCCCTCTGTGTTTTATTGCTGTTAATATTACAGTGGTAATATGTGGCCCAAACACACAGGCAAGTCTCTAATGCACATAAGAGTTGATATGTGTTTGTGTGTGTGTGTGTGTGTGTGTGTGTGAGCAATGCCCAAAGAGGAGGCCTCTCCATCACACATGTCTCTGACTAATCTAGCATGATCCTGTGGACTGTTCAGTTGTAGTAGTGAATCTTTCACAGTGACACAGTGAGACATTCACAAACAGGGGAAGCAGAGGGAGAATCTTGTGATTTGCACATTAATCTTCCCCTTGATTTCCAATATCACTGGTGACTAGAGCTGCAAAGTTATGATAATGTTTAGTGTGTCGGGTAGTCCGGCTGTTCGGCAGAGCAGGTAGGCCATTTATCACTACTGTCTTGGTCCGGGCCGGGGGGCGGGGGGAGGGGGGGTCAGAGCTGTGGACGCTCCAGACGCCCTCCACACCAGGCTCCCATTGTGTCTGCCTGACACCTGCAGGTAGCTGAGATAGGTATAGCAACTGAGAAACTGAGGGTCATGGCTGTATTTTTTGCCTAGCGAATCAGCAGGAGTTATGGGATATGTTTCGCCCAAATCACCCTAATTGCATTGGCGTAAAGATTCCACCCACGACCAAACATCAGAATCAAAGAAACTGAGGGTAAAAAATGATCCAGTGCATCTCAGGTCAGCGTATGTATCAGCGATTCTCCTTTGGTTGTGACTCCAGGTTCCACAGGTCCTGATGTTCTTCTGTTCACATGGTCCCACCTAAGACAAATTAAAGCCAATGCATATAATGGGAGCAACTTTACCTTCCAAAAATTGTCAAGTAAAATGTCAAAGACAATGTGGGAAACACAGAAGTACTTAAGAAAAAAAAAGCTTAAAGTATTTAAGGATACTAAAGTATTTAAATGAGGGTTTCTGCTGTGCATGCTCTGGTTAGAGATGGAGAGGCATTGCTGATGTTTCTACCACTCTGCACTGTGGAGAATTCAAGCGTGACGCTGTTTTTCTTCCTGTCCATCTGCACGAACTCTCGCATCCCTCAAAGCGTCTAATATCCACAGGCTCATTAGACATGATTTCCGCATGTGGCCCGAATGACCTTTTCAAACATTTAAATTGTGTTTAAGTAGATTTCCCTACCGCTGTATCAGTGAATGGCACAGAACAGTACTTCTGCAGTCTCTTGGGAAAAAAAGCTGCTTTTATGATGCTTCTTTGGAAGACCCTCCTCTTAAATTCCCTGGTGGCTTTATTGTGTCTGATGTCATTTAACCTTTAACCTCCATTCATTCATCCCAAGTATGGTGTCATTGTGGTTTACTTAAGCTACCCTTATATATCCCCATGAGTCTGTTGCTTTTACCTTCGATGCTAACATCCTGGAAACAATAAGCAGCTTTAATTTTAGCCATCGCTTAAAGAGATTTGAGCTGTTATACACTTTCTTCAGCTGTTACAGACCATTTCTGGTAATAAAATATGCTTTGATAATAGCTGAATTGACTTAGGCATCTATTCACTGTAGCCTTTTTTTATATTGAGTTTGACAATACCGAAGAATGTTAGGTAAGAAAAAAAAGAAATATATCACCTGCTGGAACTAATTTCTTTATTAAGGTCAAACCATATTTTATTAAGCTTAGACTAGACTTTGATAATTGCATTATACTGCTGTGTATGTTCCCTAAAGATTTTCTAAATATTTTTTGTTTGCACTGCATAGGTTATATAGTGCAAACAAAGTATTTAACATTGCTGGCAACACTTGGATGTAAGTGTCAGCAAAACTGTGATATACTGACACTCTTCAGTGGCTATCAATTTGTGCACTCTGAAGTGGGATTCTGTTGAAAAAAGGATGGCAGGTCTGGAGAGTCTGTCATCTGACAGCATGGAAATTTCTGTTGGCGGTGGAACCTGGGAGGGGAGATAGGCCCCCCACTGTGCTGTTACGGCGTGATGTTTGCAATTGCTCCCACAATGCACTGGGGCGTCATCTCGATCCTCAGCGGTGCACAGGGAGGAGGCTGAGTGGGACGTGCTCGAAGCACCTGTTTTAAAGTCCGAGACCAGTCGGTCAGAAAGGCCCAGCTGAGATCTTCCAGGACCGCAGATCCTCGGAGAGCTTTTGGTTAAGTAGTGTTTTGGTGCTGGAGTGAGGAAAGCTTCGTAGTCCCCTTCCCCAAACACAGCTAGCATCCATGCCACCCACTCCTGCCAAATGGCTGGGGCTAAGCGTGACTTTTATCTCCCAGGAAATCAGGCTGCTGGAATACATGCTAGTGAGTCAGCAGGGGACACTCTGCCCTACAGGCCAGGTACACTACCACTCACCAAGTTCAGCTGCAGGAGATGCAATTTTTCAGATGAGACATTAAACCGATGCCCTGACTCTCTGTGGTCATTAAAGATCACGACCGTGTCACTTACTGTGTAGAGCAGAGGGGTTCCCTGCCGCCCTGGCCAAATTCCCAATTAGGCTCTTTCGATCTGTCAAATCACGCCCTCCCCAGCTGAGTTACATACATAAATTCCTCTTTCTTTACCTCAGCTGATGTGTGAAGATCAGCATGGTCGCTGTCTCTCACCCAGCTATGTGTAACACACTGATGACAGAGCTGAGTCACCACCCTCACTGTAGAACGAAGTGCTCTCAGATCCTCCAAAGGGATGAAAAGCACTATACAAATGCAAATCATTAAGCACACCACACTGACACGGGCACATGTACAGCCACAGATTAATGTAGCCATCAGTATGGAAACCTGCTCCAACAGGTGACACGTGGAGGCAGTAAATCAGAAGCTCATATCGATATTCCTATCCGAGAGAGACAAAAGGGATGCAGAAAAGGAAGGATGATGACTGTGGGCTTCTGAACTGATTGATTCTGAAAGCACATTTGAAAGGCTGAGAGAGAGAGGAGAGATGTAAGAGTTTTCGTCGGCTGGAAATTGCTGGTTTTGATTCTGCTTTGACTCAGAGACTCAGTTCAGACTTTGCCGGCTGTCGAGCAAACTGACATGGAACATGGACAATCTCACAAAGCGCTTTTACTTTGTTCATATTGTCTTGTTTTTTTTTTTTTTTCTCAAAACGTAGTGTGTACAGTGTGTGTGTATATATGTATAGATACATATATACACTGCACTCATGCACACACGTCCAGCTTTGCTGTCTATCTGCAGCACATATACAGATGGCTACATGTCAGTCTGCATTAGGACAGATATGTGCACATACAGTATACGTTTTTGCGAAACAGATTGACATTTCGCCAAAATGAATCTGAATATGTGCTGTAGATGGACTGCAAAGCTGGCATGTGAAACTGATAATATATGTATAATTGAGGGAGGAATATCCAATGAGGAATTGCAGCCAGTGCCCCGCAGGGTGGACACCATCAGTGGTTTTTCTGCCTGCGGTCAGCCTCCTGGGGCTTTGCCTCAGGGCCGACTCGCTCCCACAGACTCAGGGTCATGTACCAGGCATACCTCCCAGGCCGATTGGATGCCCCGAGAGGTCTCAGAGAAATATAGAGAAGTCGTAATGAAGATGATGTGCAGCGGTGTTTGTTAGTGATCTTTCCTGAAGAAACTGCAATATCCAATAAAGTGAAAGAGATTGGTTAGTGGTCATAGTAGGATGAAAAAAGTTTTGGGGTGGACTAAATGTAATGACACATTAGGATAAATGCTTCTGCCTTTGCTGTAGTTGTAGCATAGTAAAGTTATGATTAATATCTATCTATCTATATATATATATATATATATATATATATATATATATATATATATATATATATATATATATATATATATATATTACAATAGATTAATAGTGTTATGGTTTTTGCTACTGCTAGCTATGACCTTCACAAAAGACCACAGACACTGTCGTCTCTGTGACACATTGAGCTTTGGCCAAATTTGTCATTGAAAAATAATAGCTCCAGAAGGAAGTTTGACTTTGAGCTGCTCTTTCTAAAACATAAATAATACATTTCACATAAAAGTAATGAGTGTTTCATTTTAATATTTAGCAGAAGAAATAGAGAGGCGAGAGAGGAAGGAGAAAAGCTTGTTTTCATCAGGCTCTTCCCGATACCTCTTTTGCTGTTTTTTCTTTTTCTTGCTCCACATTCTCTCAGACCTGTCACTATTGTTGATGAGTTTGTCGTACCAAAGCTTTAGTCTTGCATTTGCGGCTATTTTAAGCGATTTAACACAAGTCCTTCAACAGCCATGGTACTTTTACAATTTCTCACTGTAGAGTAGCAAGTAATATGTCGCTGGTTTCAGAAAGTGTTTTACTGCACAGATAAAAATAGATCAGAATTATGATTCTAACCACAGGAGAGATGACAAAAAATGATCCAGCAGGTACCCATCCAGAGGCACCATTAAAGCAGTGAAACATGGCCTCTCTCAGGATTGATAACTGGCATGTTATTTACTGATTAACAGTAACAAGAAGATCAAGATCCTAATTCTCTTCACTGGCAGTTCTTTTTGAGAGAGGGGTTTTTGTACAGATTTCATGTATTTCTCATATTTCCCACCTAAAGAGAGCCTCAATGTCTGTGTCTCCTGAGGACTGGTTGCCTGTCATGAGACCCCCCAAAACAGGAGAGGTCTCCTTCAGGAATTAGATGGTTTCAGGAACCTCTCCAGCACTAGGGGACAGATTAGGGACAGCAGCCCTAATGCGGCCCTCAGGAAACCAGGTGCCTTGTTTTGATCGTTGTGGCTGTTGGTCTGTTTTTGTCAGCACTGTGTCAAAACCTAGGAACTGGCAACCCAAGGATTCTTCCAGAGCCAAAACATGGCTCCAGTCTGTCTCTCCAACACTTAAAGAGTAAGAGAGAGAGAGAGAGAGAGAGAGAGAGAGAAACAGAGAGAGGGAGAGAGATAAAGTGAAACAAAGAGAAACAGAAAGAAATACATGCTCCAGTCTTTGCTCCTTAACTCCTCAATCTCAATTTTAACAGTCAGAGAGTAAGACAGAGAGACAGAGAGAAACAGAAAGACAGAAAGGGACCTAGCTCCAGCCTGTCTTTTTAACACTCAGAAAGTAAGAGAGAGAAATGGTCATGGTGAAAGAGTGAAACAGAGAGGGAAAGTAAGAGAGAGAGAGAAAACAGACTGAGGGACAGCCACAGATGAATCTTCATACTGTCAAGGTCACTGTTAATAGCATTATTGTTGTATTTTTACATGCAGTTTTTTCTCTTTTTTGTTTGTTTTTTTTTGTTTATTCATTGTGGATCTGATTATACACATTATACACCTGATTGTAAGAATGATTGCTTCTGCAATATTGTAATCATTGAAACAGTCATGCCAATAGAGCATTAGAATTTGAAATTGAATGTAAGAGAGAGAGAAACAGAAACAGTGGGAGAGAGAAACAGAGCAAGAACCAGAGTGCAGGAAAGACAAAGAGCGCCGAACTCAGGACATTCTCCTGCTTGTCCTCACGCAGCAGAAGTCAGAGTGTTTGTGGGGAAACTTTAGAGACAGACATGTTTACTTGTCGGGGCAGACCGCTCCTCCGAGTGCTCTCGCTAAGAGCAGGGGAAATTAAATGAAAGAGCGAAGCGTGGCTCGGTTCAAGTGTCCACAGCTCCAGCCGGCATCAGTGCCGACTCCGGTCGATTCAGCCGTGACTGTGAAGGGAGGCGGCGACAACAGCCTCAGCCCCGCCAAATTAACGAAGCCCCCGCTCATGCTGACCTCAGCGGGGGGGTTCGGGGGGGCCGCGGTCCTCCAGACGAGACATGCACGGCGTTCCAGGTGCTTTTATTTCCCGGCTGATTGAGATTGCAGCACGTTCCCCTCCCCGGCTGCAGTTTATGCTTACGACTCCTATAAACCGGTGACCGTATCCCGGCGCCCTCACCCCCGTGTCTCGATGTGCTGCCTGATAAATGCGCATTGATGCTTGGACGGGAGTGCGCCTGTCTGTGAGCCCCTGTCGAGCTGGCCTGCCATCGGGGCAAATGGGAGCAGGCAGGTGGGCTTTCCCCACTTCACCCCTGCTAATTAATGCATGAGTCAGTGAGACAGCCGTTAGCATTTTTTTCAACCCGGAGGAATGAGGGGGAGGAAGAGGAAGGAGTAAGACAGGGGAACTGAGCTCTCTGCTGCTTATTGCACATACTCCTCGCTGTCAGAGCAGGGAGGAAGGCTCCTCTGGAATGGGCCAGAGCCGGTAGTTTCACTCCCTCTTAATAACAACGACTACACTACTACTACTACTACTACTACTAATCATAATAATAATAATGTACACAGCATTTGATTACTGATGCCATTCAGTTTAAGTACCTGGTTCAAGGATAAAACAACAGTGACCCATCTGGGATTTGAACCCACAGCCTCCTGGTGGGAAGCCCACCAAAAGCTGTTTCCCAGTGTTGTGTTGCACTGGTGCTTCTGTTTTACACAGCTTATCTGATATGCTTACCTTTGACAAATGATGATGCCTATAGACAATTCAAAGCCAGAGAGCTACCGAAATTGTGGAGGAAAAATACAACACAAGGAAGAATGCATTTCACTGTACCATTAGCGTAGCTGAAATGTTTCAGCACATTACTGTATCAATACTGTCCCTTTGGAGTGATAGGTACAGTCATATTTACAGGGAATTGCTACTGTACCATCTGTGGTTTGAAAATCTACATTGCAACTCTACATTGTGATGTTACTCATTTTCAGTACACATCAGAGAGACACAGAGACACAGAGAATGTCATTCCTCAGGAGGCAGATATCGAGGCAGTCAGTCCCTCTCAGAGAGGGTACGAACGGGCGAGATAAAAGGCAATAGCGAGAGATAGAAAACCGCTAGCATCCCTTCTGATGTGTGTTTAATAAGGTCAGAGGCGGGAGTCCTTAATGCAGCCCTGGGGGCTCTATATTTAAACTGGAAAAGAAGACCACAGGGAGGGGGAAAGAAACTGCTGACAGGATGGGGCTGTCAGCAGGCACGACCAGTCTGCGGAGGAGAGAGAGCAGGTCTATCCCATCCAAGCACATTGTCTCTTCCTTCTGTTTATTGCCATCTCTAGCCACTCCTCAGTGAGGACCTGAGACTCCCTTAGAAGAATATTACATTACACTGTTTTCATATAGCAGACACTCTTATCCAGATCGACTTGCATAGGTTACAGTTTTACATGTTATCCATTTATACAGCTGGATATATACTGAGTCAATTGTGGGTTAACCACCTTGCCCAAGGGTACAGCAGCAGTGCCCCAGAAGGGAATTGAACCAGCAACATTTTGGTTAAGAGCCATGCTCCTTACCACTATGTTACACTGCCACCCATATAGAGTACATGCAAGAATGTGGAGAGCCAGCGAATTGCCTTGTTAACAGTCTCCTCTCCTCGTCAGGCACAGAACAAGGCAGGTAGTGCTTTAAAGCATTAATTGATTCTTTGGTGAGCATTCGTAAATCATTTTTCATGGGTGAGTAGTGTACTTTGGTACCAGAACCGAGCAACTGTGAATGAGCGTTACAAGAAAGCACGGCAAAAAAATTCATCTCAATAACACGGATGAATATTAGTAGTGTTTCATCAATTGCGTATTAATGGGGCTGTAATATCAAGGGGTTAATTTTAATTAAGTTTGGTCAGCGGGAGCATCTAAGACGTGGGAAGAAATCGCAGCCTCGACAATATTCAGTAACGACCGCTTTGCGCAAAGTAGCAGCACGGGTGTTCTGGTCGGCCTTCAGCGTGTGCTTGGCTTTTCAGCGATCAGCGACCCAGTGGGGGGTCCCTTCAAACCCCCCCGTCCCCCGTCCCTCGACTCTCCCCGGCGCTATAATGGCAGAGCCGGAGGTGGGGGCAGCACACACTTGCCCCCGGCTGCCCTTCCATTATTTGGGGTTGACCTATTTCGGCAGCAGGAGGGTCGGGGTGTTGGGGGGGGGCAGAGCACAATCACGGTCTCCCGCAGGTTCCCCTTCCCTTCAGCAGCTGTTTATCCTGCTTCTGCAGCACGAACACACCCTCTCCTCACCAGCACGGGTGCTGCACCGCTGTGGGTGCGTGTGTGCGCCCGTTAGCATATTAGCACGTGTTTGCCTTAGTCAAACTGCACGTATGTATCATCGCTTTCTCAGTGTGTCCTAAAGTCAGGTAGCAACTAACAATTTTTTTTTACCACTTGGAAGAAGTGACAGGTTTGTTTTAAAATAACAAAACATATGGTGCTGCTCTTTCTCGTTTTGCTGCACCGCCGTGCTAACAGTTTCTCATAATCGTTTCGCCTTGGGTCTCCTATCCACTTTACCCAGGGCTGACAGATAGCTGCATTCACCGGTGGAGTGAAATAATAACTCGCGGAGGAGTCGGCGTTAGTCTGAGGCGTGTTAAATTAGCATGTACGCTCCGCAGACGACGGTGACAGTGATGGTAACAGACTGGCGGAACGGAGTGAGTCACCTCCGTGCGGCGCAGCCGGAGCACCTGCACCGCGGCGTCGGCGTTCCGCCACTCGCCTCACCTCCCGCGTCTCGCTCCTCTTCCTCCCCGGTGGGGTCGAGGAGCGACCAAGGACACAGCCGCTAAAACACGCTACCTTTCTCACCCTCTGTGGGAAAGTGTGTGGGGGGTCGATCTGATTCTCTGACTGGAACAGAACAGAGACGCTCCATCTCAGCGCAAAAATACAGAGTCTGTGAAAAAATTGTATGACTGACATTACGCCGCACGCTCCCTCTCCAGCCATTTCAGACAGCAGCACAGTCGCGAAGCTGAATCCTGCTGCTGCAACAAGACCAGAAAAAGAATTCTTTTAAAAAATTGTAGATGTTGAATAAAAGGAAAAGAAGTCTTGATAAACAAAACTGGATAAGCGTGTGATGGGTATAAAATGTAAGCGTCAAGTATTACTGTTTGAAGATATGTTTGAAATAAGAAATGTGTCTTTTAAGACAAGGTGTGACCTCCCCAGCCAGTTGCAGGGGCTTTATCAGCTCACTGCTCATGATGTTAAATATCCAGAACGGAAATATCATCACCCGCGTTTTGTGTTTGGTCCCCCTTGTGTCGCACAGCCCCCTCCACGATTGCTGATTTAAAACTCTGCAATTATTTGTGCAGGCCTCCCCTCGCGCAAATCAACATCTCCCCACGTCTTCGTCGACACAAACCCCTTTGTGCCCCCTCTCTTTAAATGCACGCTTTGTGAAAAAATGTGTCATAAACGCCTGCTAAACCAGAGCCTCTCGTGTTTCGCCGTATTTCATCCGTTTTGCTTTCACAGAGGGGTGGGTGTATTCATTTCACCAGGAAAAGAGGGATAAGGAAGAAAGAATAACAGCTTTCTCAGCCCAGGAGCTATCCACTACTAGTAAATCAGTGAAGCGAGGGAGGATCAGGACAGGAAAGGAAGGGGGGGGGGGTGTGGAAGGAGAGGAGAGGAAGTGGATACAGGCACGCCCGTTTGCTCCTCTCGTCCCCTGATCATCGGGGAGGGGTCGGAGCTGGCGGGGTGGTGGAAGCGGTGGTGCTCGGTGTCAGATGGGAGAGGAGCCACTCTCCATGTGACATTTTCTCACATACACCAACATGTCCTGCGTCCTCTCTTACCTTCATGTCGGTCTCTAACAAAGCTGTAAAAAAAACACCTCAGCAATTAGCCAACCAGTGTTCCCTCCATTTCTAGAGGAGCGTGCGTGTGAATGTTCAAATTTGCATTTGTACTTAAGTGTTCTGTCATATTAAGAGTGGGTTACTCCCACAGTTGCAGTCAGTGTGGGCATTTACTGTTGTATTTCTGGGTTAGTGGGACCCTGGACTGGATTGGTGAGGGAGCTTTTAGTGCCTGCTTTTAACAAAGCTCAAATGCTTCCTTGAGTGATTTTTGGCTCGGCCATGTTTTCTCCCAAACCAAAGTCAGTCTATGACAGTTATTTTTTATGATAGCCATTTTGTACTGTTTATCCACACCAGAACCACACAAGCAAATTCTGGACACATCTCTGGGTTAGTCTGTAAATATGAATGTATTTCTACCCTGACAAGTGGCTGTTTCTTGTCATTTGTCCTCTTGTGCAAAAGACATATACAGGAAGAAGGATCTTTTTTGAGTGTAGACCTCTTATTGCATAGTCACTTTACAGTATTTGGTTCTGCATACAAAACCAACCAACCTGTTTACCTTTCCTTTGTGTGTGGGGTGTTTGCCAGCTGCTGCCGTTGTGACAGAAATCAAACCAGGCTTGCTGTCTGTGTGGTGACAGAGGGGGCAATGTGGGAACCGACAAAAAAAAGAGGATGGACACTGACTTATTTTTTCTCCAAACCCAGCAAAGATCTCCCATCGGTGTGGAAGGCCTGTTCTAACCCCTCTGTCAACATTTTGTGTGAATTTGGAAATGTTCACTTTTAGTGATATTTATCCCTCTCCCAAATTAGCAAATTGGGTTTAAACAGTTGCCCTCCACGGCCCTCACACAGAATGTTAAACAGCAGCGATCCAATGGACAACAGTTAGTTGAATTTATGAAGCACAGTGGTGTAATTATCTTTCATTTGCACAGAGCACGGCTTGTCAAGGAAGTGATTCGCAATCCTTGGTGATATTCAAACATTCTTTGTGTGTCTGAGGAAAATATATTCTTTTCGTGTTATTAAAACAAAAGTAATTATCTGCACATGGCTTGAACTTCAGTTAGAAAAGTTCAGAGAGAACTGGGAGGAGGATATTTCACAGCAGATAACTCCTTGCTAGATATGTGGCTGGAGAGTAATTCTTCAGACAGACAAACATTCAAACAAGGCGAGAATAGCATTTTACAGAAATAGTCCCCAATGTAGTTCTGTCTGGTTTTCACCTCAGAGTCTCTCGCCTGGTGACGGTGTAAGCAGTAAGGGTCACATCCCCATCCAATGTTCCTTTCCAGTGGAGATCTACTCTGCCTACAGTTCAACTGTGGTCTTTAAGAACCTTGAACTCTCTTTTCCAGTGGAGTCAGTGTATAACCATTTTCATTCTCGTACAGGAACACTTCAGGCCCTGGGAAGTGGGGTCCATGGCAACTCATTCTTAAAACACCGAACTGTCTTGACACAATTACCACACCAGGGGGCTTGTTTAGGCAGGCTTGAGAAAATAGTCACATTCCATCGCAGTGAATGGCATCTTCTTCACCTTTGTGCTATCGCCCACCTTGATGCCATTTCTATCTTGTTGCTAAGCGATTCCCGCTCTGTGGGGGTCAGGATGTGTTCGCTGGCCTCGCAGACCATACCCAGGGACATGTTCCATAAATTGTACAAGCTGAGCGCTTCACGTGTGGAAAGGCAAATCGATTGTCACAGCCTAACTTTGGGTCAGGAAAGGTGCAACCTCATCTCAGAGGGTCATTCCATATGACCGTTACAACTGAGGCCATCCAGCTCACAGAGATTTTCGTGTTTTTGTAGCTTGTATGTCATGTCAGCCTCTCCCACCCACTTCTGCAAATGATAGGATGGTCTAACGGTGGTAAAGGTTGAGGTGCCTTTTCCGCGCTGGTATCCCCAATTAGCCGAATGCTGGCTCAGCGAGGGGCTGGTGGGCATGGGGAGGGGGCACGTGCACCATTTTGGATTTGTTCTGGGGTTTGCAGCAACAGTGGGTGGAGTTGGCGTGGTTGGGTACGCTGCTCCATAGGTTGGCCCCAGTGCCAGGAGCCGTCTGGATTGGCTGGATGGAGTGAGGGGATGAGGGGAGACATGCATTAGAGTGATGAATGAATCCCTGGCTTGCTGCCACTTGAAGCTAAACACTGGCATGACCAGGGTCTTATATAGTGTTACATTCCTATTACACAACCTTAAGTGCTTCTAAAGACAGAGCATTAGTGTAAGAGCTGTAGTCAATTGCTCTTTTCATCGCACGCTTAAAGGTTTTGGTTATCCCAGTTATTCTTTTCTTACCTCTCCTTCTTCTCTTGTCCCTGTGTCTTTCTGTCCTCTCTCTGTCTGTCCTTCTCCTCCTGCTCTTACTTTTTTCCTCTTTCCCTATTTCTCTCTCTCCCTGTCTGTAAGTGCTGTCTGTTCCGCATCCCCCCTCGCTTTCTGTCCCTTCTTTGTCCCTCTCTCACTATGTCTCCTCTACTTTCCTAGTCCCCTCTCTGTCTCTCTCGCCACCTTTTCCTCTCTGTCCTCTATTCCTCAATCTCTCCATTCCCTTCCTCTCTCATTCTCTCCCCCTCATACTCTTCTCTCCTCTTCCCTCTCCCCTCTGTCTCCCCTGGCTTTGAGACTGATAGCTGTGTGGAGCCATAAATTGGTCTCAGGTAGTGACACGGCGTTTGTTGGGTAATTTGAACAATGGGCCGTTTGACAGCTCACCCGTCATAGTGAAGGCTCCCTGGGGATCCACGGCTCATCCCCGCTCTTCCTCCCCGTCCTCACCTCTGACGAAGCGGCCTCCTAAGTAGGGACATCATTCCCCAATCAAATAACTCAAAGGCACTTTGTATCACACCAAGAGGAGGAGGAGGAGGAGGAGGAGGAGGAGGCGAGGTTGAGGTGGGGGAGGTGGAGTCGTCACTTTGATTTATTTATTTGTGTCTTCCTTTTGTAACGGCTGTCTCTGATGTTCAGCAACTCTCCGTTACCAGCAAATGTTTTTTGTGATATAACTGACAAAAGAGTAGTCTGCCAAAACTGAAAACTTATATCTAAAACTAAAGCTAACAAATTAAAACTAAACATACAGCCTAAAACCAAAACCAACATATATTTGAAAACTTCCATGTCTACATAGAAGTCATGTCACGCTGATATTAACACTCAGAATCACTCACCTTGAGGGACGTGTAAATTATTTTGAAGAGATGAAAAGGACAGTGTAAGTTGTTCTTTTTCAAGATGAGGGGCCCAAAGAGGTCTTTTGTGTTCTCTGTGCATCACACAGTGAGGGCTGTCTCCATGACTGACAGCAATACATTTTTTTAACAGTTTACGCCACATCATACAACATGTAAAGAATGCATGGGCTAAAGTAATTGCTTCATAGTGCAGTCTTCAAATACAGACAGTGTCATCCAGTCATGGACAAGGACTTACAAATACAGATGGACTTGAGAAAGCTTTTTTTTTTTTAATCATCCATTTCATTTTGCCGTGCTGCACCCGCCTCCGTCTGCCTGGATCGATAAGCGGCCGGCAGGAAGGGCCCAGCGAACATGGCCCCCGGCGTAGAGCGTATGAGCCACTGAGAAGCGCTAAGCCTCTCGGCCTCTCCCCTCACTAATCCCCGTTATTAAGTGAGTTAATCATCTGAACAAAGAGTGCGCTGGCACCTCCCGCACGAGGAGTGCCATGGAAACGGGCCAAGCCCTTTCGGGGGTTTGGCACCCAGCGAGCGCTTCCTGCCAGCACCTACTACGGGAGGGCGGGAGATGGATGTGCGCGGGGGGCGGGGCCGAGACCTGGCACTCCACCGCGGGGGGTCAGAACGGGGCACGGATCTTCTGCCGTCAGTATGCTTTTTCTATTTAAAGTGCTGCAAGGGCCAATCTCTAAAAAAAATGATCCCAACCTTTGAGAAAGTGTGGCATTGGCTGTACCAAGCATTCACAAAGTCAGTGGCCCTTGCCACATAGATTTATACACTGTAAGTACAGCTGAGCTGACACTCTCTCTGGCTTTTATGCCTTCATAGAATTGGCCTGGGGTACATTTGAAATGCACCAATAACTAAAATAGTTTCATTTAAACACTTCATATTCAATCGCTATAGTGTGACTTCAAAGGTTTCCATCCATTAATCACAGTAAAATGTACCTGTAAGTGTATGCAAGATATTAGATGAACTAGATTAAGGCACATAATGAGAAGTATTTTAATTTCTGTTGAAGAATACTGCTGTGTGTTTAATTCATTGTCTCAGATCATATATGGAGGCAGAGGAGATTCCAGCACTGGGATCATAAGCTGATTATCAGAGAATGAGGTTTTTTTTAAGAAGCAAGGAAATTATTATTAAGATAAGACATTTTGGTTGTGTCACATTTCAGTATAAGGTGTTCTAAAAGATGAAACTTTGGTTAATGATGAGCAACACAACGCCCCCAATGGCTATACAGATGTTATGGCTACAATACTTGGTTGACAGATTCTGTGCCTCGGATCTGACCTGGAGTCTCAGCAGGTTCTGTGTCTCGGATCTGACCTGGAGCCTCAGCAGGTTCTGTGTCTCGGATCTGACCAGGAGCCTCAGCAGGTTCTGTGTCTCGGATCTCACCTGGAGCCTCAGCAGGTTCTGTGTCTCGGTTCTGACCTGGTGTCTCAGCAGGTTCTGTGTCTCGGATCTGACCTGGTGCCTCAGCAGGTTCTGTGTCTCGGATCTGACCTGGTGTCTCAGCAGGTTCTGTGTCTAGGATCTGACCTGGTGTCTCAGCAGGTTCTGTGTCTCGGATCTGACCTGGAGTCTCAGCAGGTTCTGTGTCTCGGATCTGACCAGGAGCCTCAGCAGGTTCTGTGTCTCGGATCTCACCTGGAGCCTCAGCAGGTTCTGTGTCTCGGTTCTGACCTGGTGTCTCAGCAGGTTCTGTGTCTCGGATCTGACCTGGTGCCTCAGCAGGTTCTGTGTCTCGGATCTGACCTGGTGTCTCAGCAGGTTCTGTGTCTCGGATCTGACCTGGTGTCTCAGCAGGTTCTGTGTCTCGGATCTGACCTGGTGCCTCAGCAGGTTCTGTGTCTCGGATCTGACCTGGAGCCTCAGCAGGTTCTGTGTCTCGGATCTGACCTGGTGTCTCAGCAGGTTCTGTGTCTCGGATCTGACCTAGAGTCTCTGATCTAGTCTCTGAGGCTCTGCTGTTTTCATTGCCTCGGAACTTGCATGTCGCTAACCATTCCCAGCTCATCCTCAACTTCTTCTGTAAAATAAACTCTTCTCCATGCTACTCAGCGCCCAGGGGAAGGGCATAAAATATGGAAATAGAGGAAAATGTCTCTGCAACATGGCCATTTTTTCATTTAAAACATGTCATAACCTTATCTCAGCATTTTCCCAATATCGCCGCATGGGCACCAGCGAGCTACTCCAAATCAATTAATTTGATTTGATTCACTCTGAACGTACTTTCTACCCTACTCCATAGGATATTAAAAATGATATATTTTATTCTTAGTTTGAGAGTTTTGAATTATTTATTTATTCTGTTTGACTGGAGCTTGTTTAATTCCTGTCCTAGATAACACTGGCCTGTTATGGGGCGCTCAGCCTTGGAAGCGGTTTGACCCATTTACTGAGGGTAATGTAGCCTTCAGAGTTTTAATTGGGGGGTAAATAAAGCGTGTCCCCTGTCCCACACTGTGCAGGAGGATGTCTCAGGGATGAAATATGAGGGTGTTTAGCGCTCTGCAACAGAGGGCCTGTGACAAGGGAGGGGTCACTGGGCATGTAATGGAGGCAGTCAATACCTATCTGCTGCATCGAGAGTGTGTTCATTAGACCTGAGTGTGTGTGCGTGTGAGTGTACGCTTGCGTACTGCGTGCATGTGTGTGTGTCTCTGCCTGCTTGTGTGCATGTGTGTATTTTTTTGATAATATATCAGTTAGGGCAATTTTCTTATTTTCACCAAGTATTGAAAAGAAAGTGCTCCGTTGGACGAACCAAACACATACAACATTGAGTCAAAAGGCACAGTGCATGCAATCAACACGTGCTGTTTACATGTGAGTGTCTGTGCTTTATTGTTCATGTGTACATGTGTGCTTCTGTGGTGGTTAAATGCTGGCTTTGCTGATACAGCAGCATTTGTCCTCTCCCTCAGGTCATGGTAACGTCTTGTATCTGCACCAGTAACCTCTCTCAATCAATATTAACTCTCCAGCAACTCGTATATCTGCTCCAGAGCAGCAGATACCATCCGGTATTGATCCATACTGGTCTGGACTCTGCATTGTGTGCTAACTCGATATCAGTAGCAGTCGCAGATTAGCAATATGCAGGATAATGGCACTGATTTAGACTGTGCCAGAGTGACTCCCCCTCCCAGCTGTTTACTAGTGGAAACTTAAGGCAAAGCAGTTTTCTCAGAAATGCTGTCCTTAGTTAGCACTCATGTGTGATACTGTATGTGACTGCTAATGAGTGTACCATGACCCCCTTTGGAGTCAGAGCCTGTTTAACAGCTCATTCCAGAGACCTGAGGCTTTGAAGGGTGAAGTGGTTCATGCCCAAAATCCCACGGAGTGCCCCCGCGAATGTCAAGGCCACTTTGTGCGTCAGTGACCGTGGAAACATCAGGGCTTCCCGCATGGCGACCGTGTCTCCTCCCCCTCGCGGTCTTCATAACACAAAAAGTAGTGGCCATTTCCAGGGCCAGGTGCGTGCCACTGCAGGTGCTTCCCAACTCTGAGCACTGCACCTGCATCCAGCCCAAGCCACTTAACCTCACTGTGCACTGTAGCAAACTCCCAACACATGTTTTACAGTTTTATAGAGTTTGATGAAAGAAAGCGAGTGTAATTACGTTAAGCATGGATTCAGAAATCAAAGGCATACGCATGAGCTGTGTGGCGTGTTTTCAAGGCATTCAGAGGGGATCTGGCCAAGTCATGTCCCTTCTTGATGAAACAGACATGCCCTTTTTCATTATACACACTTTCTACAATGATTTCAGGCCATTAGTTAAAGGATCCTTTTCGGCTGCGATTAAGCTGTTCCAGAAATGGTAGGGATTGAATGAGAAGGTTCCCCCAAGGTAACACCAGTACCTTTGTTTTATCACTGGATGGCAAAAAAGGAACTAGCAAGGGGACTACCCAAAGTTTTTTCTCGCTTTGAACAGTCCTTAAGTTACTCTTGTTTGTACATTCCACCAGTAATGAGCTATAAAACCAACAAGAGCATTTTGATCTTTCATCCAACATTGTGATCAAAGTGAACCACAGAAATGAACAAAAAAAGTTTCTTGTTGTTTACTTAAATTTGTTACCCGTTTTTGTCGCTGCTCTCTCTTGGTTCTGATATTCGTTCTCGGCCATTAAAATTTCAGTGTGTGTTGGAAGACAGATCTGACCTCCAGCTTGCCGGCCAGAGAGCCGCTGTGCTTGGGAGAGAGCCCAAGCATTCCTTTCTCTGTGCCATACTGACCAGCTCAACCCACACAGACAGGGAGAAGGAAGAAATTACCATTCGCTTTTGATACTCAAGCCAGATGCTCTATAGGCTTTGACCTACTAAAAAGACTTCAAATGGCAGCTGCCCCACTCTGAAGGTGAACTGAAGCATAGCATCCATGATAGGCTGGGTTTAAGGTGGTCTGAACTAATCGCATGAAAATAGTAGAGTTGAATGAAGGCTACCTCAAATATAAAAAACCATAAATATTAAAAAATGTTTCTTTTTTTGGTTATAGCGAAAGAAAAATGGTATTAATTTCTCATTTAGGTTCCAGTCCAAAATTAAACACTACCCCCTCATGTCCTACCTGAGCACTTCACTGCTCACCAGGGAAGTTCCTCCATTTTGAGCAACAATATTTTTGTCCAGAGATTGTATTTCCAGATTAGGTTTTCCCAGAGTCAAAACATGCAAATATTAATTATGCTGTTGTTTTAACTATTCAAGTTTTTTACTAGTTTGTGATTTCAGAATTTTCAGAATATGAAAATAACAAATAACAAAAACACTTTCACACCTCACAATTCATATGTGTTGCTGTTGACCCCAGCCTACAGGTAGTGTAACTTCTTAAACACTGTTTGTAAGAAACAAGCTGCGTGTCACGTCAGGTAAAATCAAAACACAACTTACTTTCGGAAGCCTGTCGCCACCTTCAGAAACTTTTCTGAGACGATGGCATGAAAATCGAAGCGAAAAGAAAGTGACCATGTTAAGAAAACCTAAGGCGGGAGGGGTAAAGTCCAGATGAAAAAATTGTGCCTTAAAATGGGTCAGGATGGATTTTCTATGGCTTTCCCCGCGTCTCTGCACAGAAGTGGAGAAGTGACAGGGAGAGAGGATTTGCGCTACTTCTCATCCCTGATCGCCCTTTAATCACACCTGATGGAGGCCCGGCAGTGGCTCAGCAGATACGTTTCTTTCCTGGGGAAGATAAATCAGGGCGAACACAAACAGAATGGGGGCTTATCTGGCTGGGGAGGCACGGACATTTGCCAGTAGTGTTAAACAGCCTTGTGGAATAATATATAAAATTCCCCCAAAGCAGGGCTACCTGCCTTGACCTGTCCACCAGTCAGGCAGGCAACGGAATGTCTCTGACACACACACACGCACACACACATACACACACACACACACACACACTCTTTTTGACACATCTGCTTTACCTGAGTGGAAATCAAAATGCTTACTGTACGTTGGCCCTTATCTCCAGACCTCAATCTCGATCTCCTTGTGTCTGCCGGTGTTGAGGTCACCGATCTCATGCATCTCATTTCTTTCATTTTCCTTCTTCTTGTGATCGAACAGCCTTTCCTTGGTTAACCTAGTGCACCGAAGGACAGGACAACACCGGGGCTTAACACCGGCCTGTTTGATAACCTGATACCATGAGCCGGGAAACGCCACACCGTCGTCCAATCAAAAGGCCACTGGGACGCGGCTGGGCGGTTAATTAATGTCATGGAGGAGAGGCCCTCAAATCCTCCATCAGCGGGACTCGCTGGGGCCCTCTCGCCAGGGGAGCTGTGCGCACCCCCTCGAAACGGCTCTCTGTTCCCCCGCTGTAATCAATCCGGCTGCAGCGGCAGTGCAATTACACCTCTTCTGCGGTACTTCAGCACAGAAAGCACTGCCGTGTTCATACAGCAGGAAATAATCTGTCAAAACATGCATCTCACACAGGCAGAATATTTCATTACAGCGTGTCTTGTTTTGCTCTGAAAGGAGATCCATTCACCACATTTAGCAAAATGTAGTGAAAGACTGAGTGCAGCTGAAGCAAATACTTCTGAATACATCAGCAAGGGTTTGAACCTTTAGAATAACGAACTTACTAAATTAAATACTATTAAATACTATTACTGTGCCATTACTGTTACTGTTAAATACTAATGTTCATTCTAAAGTTATTTCATTGTTATGGTACATGTCTGTAGGATACTACAGTAAGGCACAATTTTTTGCAATTACATACAATTTGATATAATGATTTAAGCACAAAAATCTGTTCACAAAGATGGTAAACATTCTGTGTTGTTCACAGCAGCACAAAGCAAGTGACCTATTGAAGTGTCAAAAAGGAAAAAAAAATGAATGCAAATGGAATAAATGAAAAGTCACATGTTTCAGTCACAAGGCTGCCATCATTAGCATCACTTAGCGTTGTTGACATGTATGGCATTTATTGTGTTAATTACATAATTGATCCACATTAGAGCACAATGATTTGCCAGGGTGGCATGCAACAACAATTATCAAAGAGACCTTTAGTCATTTGCAATGCTCTGAGCAACTAATCATAGATGATACAGATGAATTAGAACTCAAAGCTAAATGCTTTTGGAATTCAGGTTGTCCCAAATGTAAACCACAACACCATTGCACTGATAGATCATTATCATTGAAAACAATCTGGCACTAGAAGAGGGATGCATTCTTAAACATATGCCTGTACCTCTATAGTATATTATTACATCAATCACAGTATCATTATGATCTTATCATTAGTGGGAGAGATAACATAAGGGAACACTCAAATATATTAAGTGCAGCCAGAGAGGTACAAAGAGGTTATCCATGATTACAAAAATACATGGAACTATTCAACTATAATTAAACTCTCAACAAAATCCTCTTGTCAAGAAGTGTTTAAGTAATGATTCATTATGAACTCCTTATGAACAAATTCTGCATTTATCAGAGCACCTGAAATCCATGCTTGCCAGGAAAGCAGCAGTGGCAGTGTAGCACAGTGGTAAGGAGTAGGGCTTGTACCCAAAAGGTTGCTGGTTTGATTCCCTGCTGGGGCTCGGCTGATTGTACCCTTGAGTAGGGAACCTAACCTAACCCCGAATTGTCTCACTAAACATCCAGCTGTGTGAATGGAAAATTTGTAACTCGCTCTGGATAAGAGCAGCTGCTAAATAACAATAATGAAATGAAAAAGGCGCGTAAACACAAATTTGTTCCTTTCTGTATGGTGAAAGCACACACATTTATGCTGTTACATTAATGTCAATGCTTTGTAACATCATTTACGCTTGTCCATCGATCGAGGCAGAACTGAGCTGGCATTGATGAGCGATCGGACCAATGATCCGAAGCCGCTCCCAGAGAGTTCAATGTCCTTGGACATTGGCTGGCCACCAGAGCTCGGGCCTGGCAGTTCCGAGGACACATCTCAGATGGTTATCCACCCCCTCCTCCTGTTAAACATGTGAGAATGACTGCACATTTCCCCTGCAAGAGAGGCCGATCAGATCTGGGTGCGCAGCCCCCCCACCGCAGGTCCGTCCCTGTTTGAAGATGCCTCAGATGCGTTTGAAGATAGCACGTGGGGGGAACTCTAAAATGGGCCAGTACGGGACCTCCTGGCGTGCTGTTTCAACACGGACACCGCAGATGAAGATGAATCACAAAATATTTTTTTTGGGAACTTCAGCCGCCCTTGATCTGTTCACAGGCCCACCATACTGGTACCGTGAATGTTATCAACTCAGCCGCAAAGGGCTGTGAAGTTATGGTTTGGCTTGCTCTTTCCTTTTTTAAAAACTCATAATCATCTTAACCACTTAAATTACAGAGGGAGGGAGGGAGGCTCCCTCTTCCAATACACTCCTCCTCACCCATTCATTTGTTATGGGTTTAGTTTATTAGTGGAGTGTTAATGTGGAAAATTCTCTGAACTTTTCTGTCATCCCTTTCAATATTAGTTTAACCTTTTTGGAGGAAACCACAAAGGCTGTACCCCCCCCCCCCCCCACACACACACACACACACACGCTGCTGAGAGGAATGTGTGGTGTGTGTGTGTGTGTGTGTGTGTGTGTGTGTGTGTGTGTGTGGGTGTGTGTGCGTGTGTGTGCGTGTGTGTGTGTGTGTGTGTGCGTGCGTGTGTGTGCAAGTGCAGCATGCGAGTTTGCCCATGAGGTGTAGCAGTGCTCTGCTTCGTGGCTCAGATCGTCTACCGATAGCAATGCCGCCTCAAATTACATCCCAGAGCACCGCCATCAACGCGCCACTTCCTAGAATGAAGTCTCCATGTGTGCGTGGGCTGGCCCTGACCCAGTCTTCCCCTCTCTACAGAGCCGTCCTCATGCTCCATTGCTTCCACTCCCTCCCTTCTACTGACATTCTGTCCCACTGTTACCAACCCCCCACGCCCTTGATTCTCTGTTCTGACCCTCTAACCCCCACCCTCCATGCCCAGTCACCCCACCTACATACCCTTCCACCCACACCAGTTTGATTGGTCAACCTCCTTTCCCTCCCATGTCTTGGAAAATGGCGGCCCACCCCCGCCGCTCTTAATGGATCGCCTTCCATGGCTTCAGCTTTTTCTCACGCTTTCCCCATTAATTTTCCCTCTCCTGTTTATGCTTGTGCACAGACCATTTTTTTTTATGTTATTTTCTTTTCTGAATTTATGGATTGTGCGGTGAGTTTCACATGAGCCTGTTTTTTTCCCCTTGTGGCATTTCATGGTCTGCGGGGGGTCAGTCGGTCCCACGGTCTGAGCAGGTGGAGCCTCCGTCCCGCGACCACGCGCATCACTCTCAGGAGGGCGGGCCTGAGGAAGGCCCGCCTCTAATGTGCCTGTAATGAGTTTCCGGAGTTGAGTTTGGGGTCAGGGCCCAGGGCAGCGTGGTTCCTGATGTGTCATGCCCCGGTGAGGCCCACGCTCCCAGGTGGAAATGAGCACTCCTCAGGGCTAATGACCACCGTGACCCTGGGTACGGCATTACAGAGCTAATAATGCGCTAAAGGGGTGGTCCTATACAAAGCTTCGCTCCTTCATCCCCCTCTGAGTATTACATTATCGTCATTAGACAATTGTCTCTCATCCAGAGCGACTCACATAGGTTACAGTTTTTATCCATTTATACCGCTGGATATTTCACTGTGGCAATTGAAGGTTCAGTACCTTTCCCAAGGGCACAACAGCAGTGCCCCAGTGGGGACCTGAACCAGTAACCTTTCAGTTACAAGCCCTCTCCCTTATGACTATGTCACACTGCTGCCCCCAGACTCTGACACTTGCATATGCGAGTTAAGGCCAGACTCATTTCACACAGACTCATTTTTCTCTTAAGATGTTTGGTCTGCCAGCCTGGCTGTTCTTTTCACTCCGTCTGTCCTCGCCGTCTGACCCAACCCCCCCCAGCCCCCCCTCCCCCCACTGCCTGAAACGGACCGCGGACCCTGCTCTCCTCACTCAACAGTGCTGGCATGAGCTGACATTTTAAGACCCCGGTGATTACTGGCACATGTCCTTCTCACTCAGTGCTCACGTAATGATGTATCAGCCATGTGACGCGTCAGCAGCACATTAACACACACCTGATTAATTACAGCTCTGAATGGGGAGCTTTGATTAATGAATACCCTTCCTTCTCTTTCTTTCTCACACACACACACACACGTGCAAGGAGAATGGAGCGGTTATGCAGAGATGTGTGACCATATCAGGCAACGGTATCAATAATAGTAGGCCTACAAAACATTTCAAAGCCAAATTTGGCAATGAATATAAGTGTATAATGGCGTTAGCTTGGTGTTACTCTCAAGCATAGCTAAGGTGACAAATAACCTTAGCTTAATTATCATGCTTCATAAGGTAGACCTATGTATTTTGATGCTCCAGATAATGTTCTTACGATTTATTATTCATTCAGCAACAATACATATTAAGATGAAAGCCCCCCCCCGACCTCACTATTTTTCAAGCCATGGTTACGGCCATGAATGCAATGTATCTGCTCCATTCTCTTTTAAGCCACTCAGTCCCTTCCTGTCTTCTGACTGTTGATAAGTCTGAAAAAATAACCCACTAACAGTAATAAACTGCAGCAATAACGATAGCAGCTCTTATCAGTTGGCGCATGCCCTCTGGCCTGAAGCTGGGATGCAAAGAGACGCAGAGTGCAGTGAGCGAGACTGGGAAGCTTGCGCGCGGGTAACGCTCCATGTAAATGCAGGCGCGTGATCGAGATAGTCATCGCCCACAGGATCTTTGGTCGGGGTATTTTGAAGGGGGGGTGGGAGTTTGGGGGTGTCCGGGCTCTGCAGCTGCAGCTGTTGATCCAGAGGAACTGATAACAGAGCGTTACCTCACGTCTGCCATAAGACGCCTAGGCTCCTCCAGACGAATGGGGCGGAGGGAGAAGATATAGCAGACAACAGGGCATTTGTGCTCTTCAGAAGGGTGTGAGACGGGTCTCACTGCCTTCTTTGGAAACAGTACAGTTTAGATCAATTCACCAAAATGCTGACTGTGTATGTCTTATTTATACAGTTTATTGTAAACCCACTTTGGCCTTCCACTATTTTTGATTATAAAAATGATAATAAAAATAATAATAAACTTTATGTGTAAAGCAAGGGAGCTCCAAGAGTTTTCTAGCACACGAATGCAAATCAAGCAATAAGCACATCATTAAAACAGCCAAACACAGGAAGTGCAGCAGTTAGAAGAATAAAAGAAAAAAGGAAGAAACTTTGCAGCGAGAGGTTGTTTAAATTGCTTAGAATCACATTTCTTGTTAAAACTGCTGCATTAACGAGTAGATTTTAATTTTATTAAAATGTCTATACATTACAGGGCAGATTAGCCCTTAGACTGAGCCTCTTGTAATGCATACAGTTTTAAATATATGCCATTTATGCAGCTGTTTTTTTCAGTTGGGAGATGGAGATAGATTACTTTGCCCAAGGATGCTTCACCCATCCTGTCTATTCACAGCCATAAATACCCAGAATCCACTGGTTTAAGCTATAGTTCACATAATGGAATTGCATTGCCTCACACATCTAGTGACAGTTGTGCATGTTAGCAGCAGTTTTCACATTTTGTTTCTATATCAGAATCGCATTAGCACTGTGCAGTGCTGCGGATGGATCTCTGCCCTGGGCAGGGAGAGAGGGGAGAAAAGTCACATGGGCAACAGCGGGGATGACATCATGAAAGCAGACATCGTTGACTGTAATGGGAATTTGACTGGTTTTTTTTTTTTTTTCTTTTTTAACCCCTGAAAAAATTGCCCTTTGGAGCGGAAAGCATGTTAGCACCTCTTTGGAAGCAGCCCCTCCGCCTGTCGTTTCGAATGAGCAACCAGGCAGGCACAAAGGCGCCCAAGCCGGGGTTCGCCTCGACACCTCCTCCCCTGTGGCTCCCGCTCCTCGCTGCCACCTGCTGGCCAACCCAGGGCATCACGCCTCGGTCAGCCTCACCCACGTGACGGTCCTGAAAAGCCAGAGGGCAAAATGTGGGTTTTATGGCTACTTTTCAATTAGCGGTAGATTTATGGCTGATGAAAGAGGTGGCGTGATTTAGGAGCAGGCAGGAGGGCAGGGGGAAGATGGAGCTCAGCCCTGGCTTGACTGAAGAGCCAGTGATTACACCCCTGAAGAGGGGATATCGGGTTGTAGCGAGCAGGAGTCCCCCGGAGCTCCGCTCTGTCTCAAGTTATAGACGGGACGAAGAGGGATGGTGACATCACCCAGCTGGGCATGCGGTATTTATTATATTTATAGCACGTTGATAACTCACGCTGTTGGTGTGGTCGGACAGGGTCTGCCCAATGTGCTGGTGCAGACAGGGGCTGGGGGGAACCAGAGGGCGAGGATTCGTTACTGATGGAGGGGTAAACCTTTCGCCCCAAGGAGCCGTCACTGTCCAGATTCTGTTTCACGTAGCAGTCAGTAATTTCTCTCTGTCATTTTGCCATAATGAATAGATTTTTTCAGGGGGAGAAGGGTGGATAAGAGAATAGACCTGTTCTTTTCAGAAAGAGAGAGGGGGAGAGAGAGAGAGATAGAGAGAGATTGAGAGAGACAGATTGAGAGAGGGAGAAAAAGAGAGGGAGAGAGAGGTTGTGCAATACTCACTATTGACCAAGCACACGTGATCTCCTTAAAGTTCTCAGGGAGTGAAGTGACCTTTCAGTTTCATTGTATCAAATTCATAGTTATTACATTTTTGACTCAATGTTCTTAAAAATGTAAATGAAGAGGTCTTGACCCCCGGTGGTAATGTTGAGACAGGAAGCAGTCCTCCACGCAGCTGTGTAATTTTCCCTCCGTGCGTCAGCCCGTTTGATGTCAGGCCCCAGGTGAGAGGATCTCTGGCTCTAATGAAGCCACGCTGATGACACAGAGCTGCAGAATTACAGGGCCGGGTAAGGAACATCAAGGGTGCGAGTCAAGTCAGGAATATGCGTTGTATTCAGCTGCACAGCCACAAATCAGCTGTACTTTGCCTTGCACAAAGCGCAGGGACCAGGCTTCCGTCTGAACAATGGCGAATGATGAGTCGGGAATTCACATTTCCTGCACCCTGCGAAAACACACAGTAGCTGACGAGGGTAATGATGGGCATCAGTCTGGTTCTTTGATTAAAACCACAGGATTCTGGTACATTTTACCCTCAACTAGTAATAATCAAGTTGTAAAATTGGGTTGGTTTGGCATTGTAAGCTGATGAAGCCATGTGCCGAGCCAGCCAGTCATGAGATGTGACGGTGACATAATGCTCTCCCTCCTCTTTTACACAAAGAGTTATCAATTTTACACAAAGAGTTATCAATACATGGAATAGGTTGCCAGGTCATGTAGTTGAGGCAGAGACCCTTGCTGTCTAGACTTGATGCAGTTTTGGATACTCTTTAATTAAGTAATTGCGAGCTTAGCTGGGCCGAATGGCCTGTTCTCATCATCATATGTTCTTATGTTCTTATGTTCTCTCTCCCCAGTGGACGATGACTTCCTGGGACTTGGGGAACTGCCGGAGACATTCCCCTCCGACCCCCCGGAGCCCCTCCCCCACTTCCTGATGGAGCCTGAGGAGGCCTACATCGTCAAGAACAAGCCTGTCAACCTCTACTGCAAGGCCACGCCCGCCACCCAGATCTACTTCAAGTGCAACAGCGAATGGGTCCACCAGAAGGACCACACGGTGGAGGAGCGCGTGGACGAGACCTCAGGTCAGTACCAGAGAGCTGGGCAGGCAGGCTAAGGCCAGGTGGCACCATTAATAACCTGAGGTTAATAACCCAGGGCCAATCAGCAGTGAAGGCAGGCTCAGTGCCTGCCAGAGAGGTGCGGTTGCAATCCACAAATACCACAAAACGTCATATCTTAAAAAACGTAATAAATACTGTGTAGACATTGGGATTATAAGGAGACAACAGGGAGTGCGCTGAGGTTTGTCGGGGGGTGCAATGCACCCCTATGTACCCCCATAGCGCCGGGCCTTGGTGAAGGAAGGGTTGCAGTGAACCTGAAAGGAAACAACATAGACAGAAAGACCAGTATTAAGGGAAAAAGGGAGGGAGAGAGGAGCAAGGGAAAGTTCTTGCTCACAGTGTCAGGAATCAAATAAATAAATATCAGTGAAGAAATTTCATCTGAAACGCGTGTAGAATCCCTTCCTGTTGCCTGAGGTAGCTGCCTCGTTAAGCACCGAGCCGTTCCATTAAACCTCGTGAAGCCACCAACGCCACGAGTGTTACCATTTGTTCTCACTGTCTAGCTGCCGGCCTCGGGACATCATTACGTCTGAGGCAGGGAGACAGCCCAGCACACGCACACACACGGCACTCTCTTTCTGGTGGCGACTCCCTCCGCCTAATGCGTGTCTCTGCCACCAGCCCTGTGGCAAGAGGTGCACAAGCAGGCAGCGGAAGACGGCGGTTCAAGAGAACTCCCACCTCCCTGGGAGTCTGGCAGACCGAGGGAGAGGAGATCGCCTGGATCTAAACAGGCTCTCCCTCTGATCAAGTGTAAACTCAGTTTTCTCCTCTGTTCTACTCGCTGGCTGTCTCTGCCTCTGTCCCCTGCTCCCCAGCCCTCTGCCATCTCCCCCGCCCCCATCTCAGTTTCGCTGCCTCACAGCCTTCCGCTACCCCTCACTCTTTTTTCCGCTCTTTCTCATCTCTCCTCTTTATCTTCTATCCCGGTCCCATTTCTCCCCTCTCCTCCATTTCAGACACTCGGTCTACCGCCAGCTCTGGGCCCCCTCCCCGCTATGCACGCTATACCACACAGCTGAAAGCAAAGGACAGATAATCACGGTGCATTTACACATCGCTGTATTCTCAGACACACACGCGCAGCAGGCAGTAAATGTCGCCCATCTCAACATGGCTGTCGCGTTTCCCCCCAACGCGGGCCTCGAGTGTTTGCGCGGAACAAAAGGATTCCCGGGAAATGCCGAAAGATTCGGCGGGGGAGGCTGACATATCTCCGCAACCGCTGGATTAGTGAGCCGCTGCGCTGAGAGTCAGGTAGAAAGCAAAGCACAAGAAATGTCACATGCCGCTTGATGAGGAGACGCAGCAGAGTTTTTCCTATCTTTTTTGGTTCATTTCAGTATGTCTATGATACCGGTGTCGAGGTTTGTTTTTTTTTTTCTTTTTGAAAAGATGCATAGCTACGTCGCCATAGCAGACCTGCACTGACATTTCTTATTGTCCCTTCCCAGCGTGCATCGTGCACGGCGGGAGCGAGGGTGTCACCGAAGTTAATGCGTCCATCCGATGTCTCCGGACACGGTGGCGTCTTCGGGGCGTTAATATCCGGCGGTTTAATAAATCCTGTCCTGTGGAAGCGGAGCGGGAATAAATAAGGGGAGATGCGGTGTGATTGCTACCTGTGGGCTACGCGGGGAACTCAATTTCCCACTTTGGCAGCTGAAAGCGCTCAATCAAGGGAGGCTTGTAGTGTGTAATGGCGTCGGGACCCTCCGGGTATTTCGCTCTTTTGGGGAAAAAAAAATAGCCTGGCCATTAACGCCGCTCTTTTTATTTATTCGCCCCGGACAGGATGTGTTTCTACAGTGCCCACAGATGTGCGTACACTTTTAGCACTCTGCACATACAGTACAGACCAATGCAGTCACTCATAAACATCACACTCTCATGATAGGACTACACAAGTACAGTATGTGTGTGGTTTAACAGCACAATGCAAACAGCACAGCGGAATCGACCAAAGCAAGAAGGATAAAAAGCCCTCATGTTAATACAGTGTGACACCCACAGTGATACCGGTTTTCAACATTCGTCTGGATCCTGATCCTTGGCTTTGACATTGTGAAAAGGAGTGTCAGCATTTATTGCTGACCTTTTTTCTCAATGTGTCAGAGAGCTCGCGCTTCATACAGGGCGGTTTGAAACCCAAAGCCCACACGCCAAACATATGCACGCAGCCACCCCCCCCCCCCCCACCCCCCCCCATGCACGCAGAGCCGTCAGCTACGCTAACACACTCTCCAAGCCCAGCTCCCCAGCCGCCTGGCTCTCTCTAATTTCCTCTGATTGATAGAAAAGAAACCGCAGATAAGGGCCGGGCCCCGGCCGGTCAATAGCTATTTTAGCGGGAGGAAAGGCGATCTGCCCCCCACCACCCCCCCCCCTTTCCTTCTCTGTGTGGGACGGGAGTAGATTAACGGATGATCGGGCCGGGGGAGGGAGAGGGAGATGTGGTGGGGTGCGTTATCTCTGCCCTGCTGCCCGGCTCCAGCCGAAAAAAATCGTTACCCCAGAGTCCTTAGCAGAAATAAATAAATAAGGACTCTGCTTACGGCGGCGGTCGAGAATACCGGCCCGGGATCATTAGCTTCCTCGAAATGGATTTCTGCTGTAACCAATCACGTGCCTGCGAGGCGGAGCCCCCGAGGAACCTGGGATGGATTCCTCAGGTTTCCTCTCTCTCTAACATTTGGTCTCTGAGGGCAGAAATCAGAGCCCCCAGCCCCAGATACCTTGTCTCATTATCTCATCAATATCATCTGGAGTGATTTTCCACAGCTGGATTTTACACTGCACTGAGGGCATGACAGTGAGACGCTGAAGGGCAGAAGAGACTATCCTCTGCTGACATTCTGATAACAAGAAGCGATTCATACTCCCCTTTGATATCAGAGCTATTCGCAGTTCAGATTAGCGCACCTTTGAGCCGAGGGCTCCTCATCTAGGCAGCTAATAGTTGTGCATTCGGTCTCTGTGTTGGTTTTTTGATGTCCGGTATATGCTTGTTTCACTGCAGCCATTTCTTACACCAGCCAACCTCTAGGGGGCGCATGACTGAATAACATGGCTGTGGATAGAGCTGCTATAAACGGGTCCGATTAGGCCTTTAAATGGCATCAAAAGGTACCAGTTGCATGTGATGCTTTTGAATGTGCCGTTGCCTTTAACCTCACCAGGAAACCCATCTCTTAATGTTTCACAGAGAATCACAGCTCTGCATCCGTTCCAGCACTGTGTCCGCACTCAGCGGAAATGCACCAACACAGTCTCTGTGCTTCCCCCCTCCACCGGCCAATGAGAGCACTTCTGCGGCGATCGCCGGAGTGAGGGATTGTCATTGCTAATCTCTGCGCGAGTCAGCTCATTGATTCCTATAAATGGGTTCAAGTTAATTACACGTAGTTACAGCACTGGAGTTAGAGCAGTGTAATGTAAGACCCGCCAGGGTCGTCACCCTCAGAGTGATCACCGTGGGCGCTGGAGAGTAGCTCTCTTCATTAGAGAGAATAATCACTCCTGCAGCTGCCGCGACCACTAATCTGAACGACACTCATCATTTATATAACTACAACTAATGAGCAGCGTGCTCACATCACTAACCCTTAGTGCAGCATCTCCAGGGACAGAATGTTTGTGACTTTTATGAAAATGCCCATACAGCCGTCATGAAAAAGTAGACTATGGCAATATATGATAGATTATGATTTTTTTTGTAGTACTCAATTTATGAGTGTATCCTTCCCCAATGGGCAACTTATCATGCCAAAAATACACAATGGGGAATGTAGGGAAGCAACCAATGTACTTGGTTTGAGCAGCGATGTTTTGGCGCAAGACAGACTTCCAGAAGCTTCTGCGTACGGAAACACAGGGGAATAGAGACAATGAGTCAGGGCACATCCATATTCAGAGCTGTCTCAGTTGGGTTGTTCATTTGTTCATATTCACAACTGACAAATTAATATAAATCATTAAATTGTTACTGAAATCAAATGGCCAGAAAACTTAGATTCTTTTCTATATTTTTCACAGTTTTTAAATGAGGAATTCCAAAATATGAGGAAGAAGTGATTACTCAGATATAATTGCAGTTGCTCAATAAATGCAGAATTTATTTACTTAAATTAAGTCAACATTAGTGTATGGATTTACATGCAGTCTAGTCTATTGAAATATATAATTCAGTTTCACATTTAAGCATGTTAGGTATTGTACACGGATTTGAATGTGTTGAGATAAAGTGAGGAGCTCCTGTTGGGCGGCCCTGTGGAGTGGTGTTAAAGGGATTAAAGAACGGGACCGTGTTATAGAATTCTAATAAACCCCTGAACCATGACTGGAGTAAAATGCTAATCAGGCCGGTGGCCCCTGACCGGCGAGCGAGCCGACAAGCCGCGCAATCAGAGCCGGAGATAGGCATCCAATCACGGTGGAGCAGTGAGCTCCTCTGGCACACTCCCGCCTCCCATTGATCCGCAGCCTCTCCCACTCGCTCTCCCTGTCACCGTGACATGGGCGCACACACCACAGGTTGAGTCACACGCTTCAATTATTCATGGCCGTGATGCTTCATAAATGAGGTCAATTGCTTTCTGTGTCAGTGAAAAATGCCAATTGAGTTTCCCCTCTGCTGGAGCGCGCACCTCCGAGATGGGGTGCAAGGGGCCTTGTTTGGGGGCCTGCACAAACACACACACACCTCCCCACTTCACACAAACACACACACACACACACACACACACACATCCCGGGTGATTATCCCTCCTGTCCTAGAACAGTGGGGCTCTCCGCACCGCCCAGACCAAACCGAGGAGGTGCTCGTCCGGGATGAGAAGAAATTGCAACGATCGATCAAATTTTGAGTCATGGGCACCCCCACCTGCCCCCCTTGCACCCCTCACACGTCAGACCACGGCTGGCTCCTTCATCGCATTCCACCCCATTTCAAATGCTCTGTTTCATCTGCTCTGCCCTTTACCATTGTTTTTGTCCTGTGTTTCTCTTGGCTTCAGCCTGAATGAGCGCACTTCCCTTGGTTCGTTGGAGGGGAGAGAGGGGGACAGGGGGGTGGGGGCGGGTGGGTTAAGCGTTCAGTTGGAGCCAACTCTTGGAGATGCTCGCTATCTCCTCTCCTCTTTGTCTGGCTCCCCTCTTTGTGTCTGTGCAAGGCTCTTATAAAACAATTCGGAGAGAATTATTTTCGTTCTCTCTTCCCAAAGGCCTCCTGACCCAGAGACGATCATTTTCAAAACAGACTTTGAGCTACTTTTTCTCATTTCATCACTCTGTATTTTTTAAGGAAAACATGCCTTTGATGCCAAGACTCAGAATACATTTCCATGCATGCATTGTGAATGGGAAGAAAGAGTACTTTAATTAGCCTCCATGCAAAAAAGTCTCCTTGGTATTCAGACATAAAGAAACAATTGCTGTTTATGTATGCATTTCTCTTAAAAAACAGAAACAAGGAAAAAAAACCCAGAATATTAGAAAAAGACAATGAACATCCATTTGAAACCTACCTGATTAAAATCTAGACTACCTCTAAAAGTAAGTCTTTTTGTTTTTTTGTATTGTAAGGGGATACTATTTCATTCTAACTTCAATATTTTCCGTGATAATAGCGTTATAAAAGTCTGGAGTTTCCGAGGTTCAGCTAAGGTTAAGCTTGATGAAGAAGCCAGCTGTGCACCTTTGTCAGGCAAAGAATGCCGTTCGGTCCCACGCGTGTCAGACCCAGCGCTCGCGGCCGCTCGCCGTCCTCAACCGAGGCGCGGAAAGAGCAGGAGACCCGCGTCTGAGTGGCAGCGCTCGCTTCTCCAACACAATAACCCCGCAAATGAGCGTGTCTGGCAGGCCTCCCTCCGCCCCTCGGACACAGAACATTTGATTAGTACTGCCGCTGATTTATTGTGTGCCTGTGTGTGAAGTGGTGACGTGGCCTAAACTCTCCCATGACTTTCTTCCTTAAGCGGTAGTTGAAGACATGTGCGCTCTCACTCCCTCTCTCTCTTTCTCTCACTCTCTCTCTCTCTCTCTCTTTCTCTCACTCTCTCTCTCTCTCTCTTTCTCCCTCCATCTCTTTCTTTTACTCTATCTTCCTTTAGCCTGTTTCTTTTCCTCCCTTTTAATTTTCTTTCTTTTTTCCTCAGTTTTCACCTGCCCGAGTGTCAACATAATATAATAAAAGATAACCATTAGAAGTATGTAAAATATATTTGCATTGTCTATCTTCCCCCTCTTGCTCTGTCTCTTATCTTTCTTTCTCTCTCTCCCCGCTATCTTATACCTTTTTTTCTCTTTCTCTCCTTTCCCCCATCTATCTCCCTTTTTCCTCTTTCTCTTCCTCACTCACTCACTCTCTCTCTGTCTTTCTCCTGTCTTTCCCCCTTTCTCTGTCTCTTCTTTGTCTTCCTCACTCTCTCTCTCTTTCTTGTCTCTCTGTACCTATCTCTTTCCTTTCTCTCATTCTCCTCTTTCTATTCCTCACTCTGTCTCTGATTCTGTGACACCGCTGTCTGGCAGACCGCATGGTGGCAGTTCCTGCATTTTCCGCTCCTCAGTGCCACACCTTTAAATGTTGCATGAGCACTAAGCTGGTACGTGGGCCTCCGCGGTGCGCCAGGCCCGATTAACATAACGAGCTGGTGTAAATCCGTTGAACCTGAAGTAAGCAGCCCCCCTGCCCCCTACTTCTCCCCAGCACCCTCCCTTTCACACGGAAAGCGGCGCAGTTGACACAGAGAGATGTTCTCTCAGGTTTCAGGTGAGTGCTCGTGTGCCCCCCGGGGTGATTCTCTCCAGACTGTGCGCTGAGGACCGGAGAGGAGAGAGACACGGGGCTCCTCCCATGTTTGCATGGGGGATTACTCCGGCTTTGTGGCCCCGGCTGCATTCTCTGGAAGCGCGTGCTCCCATATCCCACCAGTTAATGTGACTGCTGGCAGCGCGCTCAGGGGCCAGCTGAGCTCTCTCTGACACACACACGCACACACACACACACACACACACGCATGCTTGCACACACAGACATGCAGTCACACACAGACACACCCTTGTACAAACACACACGCACACACCATTAAGCAAATGCACGGGTGCATGGTACAGATTCACGCACGCACACATATACACACACACATAGCACACTTACACACAAAGCTGCCCCCACACTGACACACAATGTGGCTTTCTTACAGGTTACTTTAATCACACTTCATCAGTTTATATTAGAATTTTCTTTGCATATCACATAGAATTTTTATACTTTTTATTTGAAATGTACTCTACTAAACTCCTGTATTCATTACTCAACTGATCCCAGTGCCAGTGGCTGCAGTTTTAAGTAATGACGTGATCTGCAAGTGTCAGCACCTAACTCCTGTGTGGAAACCCATTTCCCCCCGTTACTGAAAAAACAGAAAATGACATGAGCATAAAAACACTAATACCTCCAGACAAGAATTATGGGACCAAGCAAAGAGGAGTCTGGCAGTAATGAAGTCCAAGGTGCCAAAACAAAAGCCAAAAAACAGCTCAATTATCGCGGGCAGGGCCAAATATTACATAGCGAGACAGAAATGATAATAATGGATTGTTTTTCTTCGTCCTCCCCTGTGGAAAGTCGTGAATTAATCCCGTCTTGATCCAATCCCAGTAAACTAATCAATCTATCCCTGTTCCACACACGCTTCCACCTGATGAGTGATGCCATTGAGGTTTCGGACCCTCTTTCAGTGTTGGAGGAGAGAGTGATGATATCCAGGTTTTTTTTCCCAGGTGTACGTCAAAAAGTTCAAACCACATTTTTTCCTATCACAACCAGAGCAGTTAGCACTCATGTACCAGAGGTACTTCCTTTAGTGCAAATCCATGTCACTGCATCACAGGCTGCGCCAAGCAAAGCTTGTAAAATTATATAAGGTGATGTATGAATGCACCATAGCCACTGAATGAGTGATGCTCAGTGATACGTCTGCTGTTTGTTTTAAATATTATTGTTTTACAGTTGGGCTGTTCTGTCTGGGTTTTAGGTTTGAGATGCCGTGTTTTAGCTGCCCTTTGATTGCATTTTCATATGTTGAGCTTCGAATGTTCGAATGCATTTTATTCCTGTTTCCTGAGCACTGAGGTCAGTGTGCATCTGTCTGCTCCCCCACCGCCAGCACTGAGATGTCCGTGTGTCCTGTCTCTTCCCCCTCCAGGTCTGGTGGTGCGGGAGGCCAGCATTGAGATCTCTCGCCAGCAGGTGGAGGAGCTGTTCGGCCCGGAGGACTACTGGTGCCAGTGCGTGGCCTGGAGCTCGGCGGGCACCACCAAGAGCCGCAAGGCCCACGTCCGCATCGCATGTGAGTCAGCACCCCGATCCTGCATCTCAACTTCACCATGACTCACATACTACATTACATTATTGTCATTTAGCACATGCTCTTAACCAGAGCCACTTGTATACCTGTAGTTTACAATTTTATCCATTTATACAGCTGGATCTTTACTGAGGCAATTGTGGGCTAACCAGCTTGCCTAAGGGTAGATCAGTAATGCTCCAATGGGGGATCGAGCCAGCAACACTTCAGTTTTGAGGCCTACTCCTTACCACTAAGCCACACTGTTGCCCTATACATATAGGGATCCGCAGTCTTTCACAAGCGAAGTGAGACAGTCCATCTAATTCACCATTGTTAGCTTTCCGGTCACTGAAAAGTAATGGGTAAGCCTGTAGAAAGGGGAAACTGTATTGGTAGATTACATGTTTATGCTTTTCACACACGCTTATGGTTTTCACATACACATGTACAGTAGTAGGCAACCTGATGATGATGTTTTTAATATATTGTCCTATAAAACAAATACTGTATAAGTTTTAACATCAGAGAAAACTCACTCCAAAAATTACAATAGCTAAATAATGAATAAAAAAATCATTTTTATGTCTCTAAACTTCCAGCTTGTTTGTCATGGCAGCTGTTCTGGGATGTGTATGGCTTGCCCAAAAGCTACACCACAACTTCATAAAATACGATGTCGGTGGCGCTAAATCTCCACCTTGTTGATTGTGGCAGCCATTTCAGAATGTGTGATTACTGTCTATAGTTTTTCTGCAGGATGTGCGGTCCCAATCAAAGCTCTGTGTGGCAGTCTTCGGTACGCAGAGTCAGCACAGGCAGAAAACTGAGGGATGAGGTCTTGTTTCCTGGCACATAAAAACTCCACAAATGTTTGGCCATGACATTTGAAAAATATGGACAACAGTGTGCACTGTCAGTGGAGTCATTGCCCCCGCACTGGTTGTTTGGTTCAACAGGGTTCACTCAGCATGAACTGATTAGACAATGTTTGTTTGTTTCTTAATCTGGCTGTCATTGACCAGTTATATAACACCACATAAGTGGTAGGCTGAACGAGTCTACTATGAATTGAGTGATAGTGGTCAGGTTAATGATGTCACTGAGGTTCTGGTTTTAACCAGTTATTTAAAAAGAATTACTCAAAATTTTGCTGCCAGTTGACTGTAAAATGGTGATTGATCCCAGAAGAGGGAGGCAGTTGATTACAAACAAATAAAAGCTATGACCAAATGAGCAAATTGACATTTACCAGACCGTACGCAGGTTCTAAAATGTTGGTGGTCCCAACTTGAGGCCAAATTACATGATCGTTCAATTCAGACCATAGAATGAGATAAATCTTTGCACACAGTATATTTTCCTGTGAATTAGTTGGAAATCACAGCAGTGACAAACATCCTATGGTTCGGACATCTTGCCATTGGTAATTTTTATGCTGACATTCATGTTTGATGTGTGGCTGCCTTTGATTAGTGAACAGTACAAACAGAAATGCTCCAATTTGAAATACACAGCAGCTTCAAAGGACCCGGTTATGCATCAGTTGAAAAGGCGAATCAGTTCCAAACCCAGTGTGTATTCGACTCGGTTCTGTAAAGCAGGCAGGGCGAATCTGCAACCCCTGCTGGTGCTGAACGGGTCCCGTCGCCCGGCTGTGGCTGGCCACTCCGACTCCTCTCTCTCAAATGGTCTCCTTGCTTACGGGGGAAGTTGGGGACAGTGTCCCCTCAGAAAGCAGACAGGAGCTCTGCTCTGCTATTTTCACGGAGGTGTGAAATCACAGCTGCTCCGATGAACAGGCAGGGGGGCTGTTGACACAATGAAGCCGTGACGAACACGGTGGCGGACGAAGACAGTGGATGGCTTTTCCCTTTCCGCGCTGTGTGTAATGGCGGAAGCCACACTGCAAACCAGGCCTGTGATTCAGTTCCACCTCCCCTCTCCCCCCTCTTCTCTGGGTTCTGAAGGGACCGCAGTCAAAAAGGTGGAGTTCCCACCGAAGGGACACCACGTGTCACAAAAAACAACGGTCAAGACAGCTAGACCGTGGCGCAAGGGGGCGTGTACCCCAGGCTCGGATGAGAAAACATCTGGGAAACTCCCAGGTGTGCACGTAAATCACCAGCTGACGCTCCCTCTTCAAGTGCAGTCAGACGGGCCTTCCCGCGGGCTTGGCGAGCGGCAGGTAATGTGCTGACTTTGGCTGAGGCGGGCCGGCGACAGCGGCTGGGCCTTCGTGCAGGCGGTGGTGTGTGTGGTCAGGTCCACAGGCCCTGAATCAAAGCGGAACCAGGCGCTGGCGTGCTCTCCCTCTCAGGACTTAACGGTCTGAATCACTACAGGACGGCTTTTCCTCCCTGGGATCCGGATGCGTTTGCACCAGGAAGCCACTCCATACGGGATATGGATTAGTTCTACTATAGGGCTATTGGCTCTTCCCAAAAAATACAGTTTGGAGCCAGGTGCAAGGCTTGGGAGATCACACACATAGTCAAAAGTGGATTTTCCAGCACTGCTAGGATTTGTTGGAACAAACAGCATTTAGCCTCATTGATTTATTTTTTTTGCTTCAAGAAATTAAAGGAATGCTGCTTTGTGTACAATTTACCAAGCCGTGGGGTTACCTTGTCTGGAGGGTCCCCAGTCAGCCCATTAATTCAGCCAGACAGCTTGTCCTGTCATTGTCATCGAAAACCTGTCACCCTCCCATGCAGGAGCCCACGCAGGTCCCCGCGTGTTTAATTCGGTCGCTTTAGGTGGCGCGGGCTGCCACCCGCCCTCCCTCTTCTTTGCTGTCAAAGTGACGGCGTGGCGGCAAGAGGACCCTCCAAAGAATGCGGAGCACTTAGCGCGCCCTGGACCGTGCTTCATTTGGCCGTGGCGAGCGCCTCCCGGAGCAGTCGTCACTCTGGGTTATTTCACAGGTGACCGCCCAGGGCAGAGGCACGCTCGCCACCGACCGGATTACACAGCCATTAAAGGCGGAGAGGAAGAGGGAGCGAGGGCCCTGGCAGCAGGCCCCGCCCCGAATCCTGCTGCCCTCCCCGAGAAATCTCCCTTAAGCCGGAGTCCTCAGCACCAACACAGTCACCCCTGATCGCCCCTTTTTTCTGCTTATCCTGAGAAAAGCAGGTGCCTCTAATTCACCTGCTCCCCACTGCAAACCTCATATCCCTTCTGCTAGACTTCTATTCTCACACAGCCTCACAACACACACACACACAGCCTGTACCCAGAACTCGTCTCTGAAGTGTCTAAGCAAACCCACTCACCCCCACCCCACCTGCAGCCAGTCAAGTCCTCTCCAGAGCAGTACATGTGTCTTCTGTTTAAATGGCCTGTAGAACCACTATGTCTTTGCTGTGAGCAACTGCACTCAGTGTAATCGGTTGCGATCAGCCCCTTTTCAGCAATAACCTCTACTTCCAATCAGAATAAATTCCTCTTCTCATCCTATTAAAATCTCCCATACAGATTAAAATGTTCCCTGGCGGGAAACCTTGCTGGATAAACACACTTCCCTGGAAGTAATAGAGAATCAGTTGTTTTTTTATACTTCTTTTTTTCTGTCTCCCTCCAAACGGACGTTTTAATCATTGGTTAAGTAACACTTCCGAGCAATAAATAAAGGTGCACTTTGTTGTTGGGGAAATGGTGATCAATGTTGAAGCCATAAAAGGGAAGGGTTGCAGAAGCATACACGCACAATCGGGGGATATTAATTGTGCCCGTGATTTGTGGCGCTGCCGGCAAGGGGCACTTACGGCGTGAGTTATCGCCGGGCGCGCTTCGATCCGCACCGAGGCGGTGGGGCAGGGGGGTTTGGGGGTGGGGGTTGACACAGAGGCTTTCTAGCGCATACGGGGTCACAGCGACTCTGTGGCCAGTGATTTACCATCCCCTCACATCAAGCCTGTCTCGTTCAATAGATCAGCTAAGTGCTGGAAAAAGAGCAGAAAGGAGATTCTCGCCGCTCCTAAATGGAAGTTTGAGGAGAGGAGCGATTTGTCCTCCCGCCGCTGTTGTTCCTTTAAGTGCTCGGCAATCAAGGAGCGAGGCGTGGGGGTGATTACGGCATGAATCACACGTGGAGAAACCGACAATTTCTCTGAAAGCATCCTAGCGCCACATCCAGCGGGGTGCATTTGTGCGTGCGCGCGCGTGTATACATGTACAGAACATGTGTGTGCGTGTGTGTGTGTATGTGTGTGTGCGGAGGCGTTTGTGTGCATGTGAGTGCGTGTCAGTGACTCCCCCCACTGTGCTTCCAGCACTTTGGGGCCTGTTTGCGTGCTGCTTTCTCCTCGCAGTCAGTGCAACTCAATTGCTCTGTGTCTGTGGGCTATGTAATTACAGTGTTGTCATCGCTCTCGACAGCAAGCAGTCATCTGGAATACAAGTAGCCTTTTACTCCTGAATATAAACTGAATAAGATGCAAAATAATTCTCCTGTAATGAAATGCAAAGCACTCCCCTTTTAATGTGTGCGGTTGTGTATGATTAAAAACCATCAGTTAACTCCAGAAAGACAAAGCACGGTTGAAAGTCTCCAGAGGCTGTGCTGCATGGCAGAACCCAGCACTTGCATGGGTAGAAACCACTGGAAAAACACATTGGGAAACTACCCTGTAACAGTGCCCTGCAGATCCACTGTGGTAAACATTCCTCAGCTCTTTTAAGGTAATTATATGAATTGGTAAATTTATCTTTTGCTGAAGCTTTTAATTAAACAACTCAATATCCCCATCAATTACTGTCCTAATAACACGTTTGCCTAAACATTCTCACCTAGAGGATGAGTATCAGTGCCAGTCTTTGCATGTATCAACATCAGGATTTAATCATTTATCGCTGAAATGCTTTTGTGTTGTGTTTTCTTTTGAGAAAGTACATTGAAATTGTACCAGAAACATTTATAATTTAGCGAGACAGGCAGCCAGAGACACCCACTTAGTATAATTACATTCAGATGTGCCCATATTTGAAGCCCAAAGAAAAAGGGCTGGCCAGAAGATTGAAAACATTTATTCCTGTGCTGAAAGGTGTGAGATTCAGAGTGTTGATTCAGCCATTATGGATCTTGGCTTTTCCTCCACTGAATGCAGTTTCATGGAATCAACAAAGCAACGGAGAGGGCAGCTTGAAGCACATCAGAACACATGGACATCCCAGCATGTAATTGCACAACCATTAAAACCTCTGTAAGACATATAATGACTGCTTGTCATGCCAAAGTAAATGATATAATTTTACATCGAGTCCTCGTTGGTTTTTGTATTGATTAGACCCAGGTTCTCTCCATCTGTCGGCCGGGAAACATTGCCAAATTGCAACAGGAGTAAATTCACGCAGCCTCAGGAAAACTAACATGAGCAGCCTTCCATCCTCCACAATCTTCAGAACTGAAAATGCAGACACCAGAGTCTTTTAATGTCCTCATAGCAAAGTGCTGTCTGTGTCCCTTATGTCACCTGAGCATCCTTTAATCTCCTCTAATTTCATAGTTGATCTTTATGGGAATTACTTTCAAAGAAAACTTTCCCGCTTCAGCATTTTCGTGTGAAGGAAGATGTTAAATGAGAATAGTCTATGGCGGGTACACATCGCAAAGGTTCAATTGAGTCTGAAATTGCATTGAGATTTTTTTTCTTCCCATCCTTCCTGAGGTAGGCGTTAGGTATGGCAGGATTTCTGGCTAAAGCCCAATGATTAATTTTGTAATGAGCGCCTTGTTCAGATTGCTCCACTTGTCCCTCGGGAGAAATAGACTGGTGCACTGAGCAGTGGAGAGGAGTGAACTCCACAAAATCATCGTCCTCAAGTGCCTTCCCGAAACAAAAATAAAGATTTCAACATCTGTAGCCTCCAGAGTTTGACAGCTTCTGTGCAGAGGTGTCTTCGCCATCGAAAGTGCCTTTGAATTTGTGAATGCCCAACTTTTACAAGCGGCAGTTGCCATGGAAAAGGACATTGTTTCCAATGGAAAGTGTAAGAAAATGGCTTTTAACCAATGTGCAGTCCATTCTCGACTACCAGGCTGACAGCGCAGGTGATTAACTGCACTCTGGAGATTGGGAGAGAGAAAGGAAACTGTGAAGTCTCCTGCACTTGCTACCTGCTTGGTGAAGTAGTCGATGTATCACAGAAAAAGGAATGAAAGATTAGCAACCTGTTCCAGTATGAGTCTGGGTGGCAAGCTGCTTGCACTTATGTGATGTTCACCATCCACAGAAGTTTGAAGGGAGAAGTTCAGATGAGCAGTGGCAACAGCTACTAGAGCAGAAGAACACAAATGACTGGAGTGAAAGAACAACTTGGCAAGCAATGGTCCTCCAACCAGGCCAGACCCCCCCCCCCCCCAAAAAAAAAAAAAAAAGAAATTGCATTTCTGTGCGATTTACAAGTGCTGCTGTTCCTAACCCACAGTTGTAGGAACATGACCAATTAATTCCACCCACCCAGGGCTGGAAGCAGGAGAAATCTCAGGAGACGGGTGCGCTCGTAATGGAATGAAAACGCTGGCAATCAGCACGAGAGTTTTTAAACTGTGCAGTCCCTAGCAGGCTGGGGGCTGACTCGTAAAGATACGCTCGATTAAAAAAATAGAAAATGTGCGCCTCTGCGCAAATTATTATAGTAATAGCCAGCTAGCTCGCAGCACCCGTAAACAATTTGCTGCACCGGTTGCTGCCTGCGTTGGGGGGGAAGTTGAGACGGACGAAATGAAGCACCACGGGGCTCTCACCAACATGTCTGCCAGATCAGCAGCCCCATTACCACGGCAACCCTCCCAGCACCCTTTGTCCGCTGGTGTTAGCGTCGTGAATAGTTCCCCCAAACACGGAACCTTACGTAACATATGTTAGTAAGGCTTAAAAACTGACAGTTTTGGCTGCCGTTGCAAGCTAACATGCTCTTTGATGTTTATGCTTTTGATGTTCATATGTTAATGAAGGAACAAACAAATAAGTGTTTATTTGTATTCGGTGGATAGTCAGTCAAGATTATAAAGAATGACGCTGTGCTGTAGGAGATTACACTTCACTGCTGTCTGTCTTATTGTTCATGCTCACCACATTTGAAATCCCAAAAGGCCAGCTTCGTCTCTGCCACTCATTCAAAATATTTAGCATATTGCAGCATTTTTGACGCACATAGTTACTTTCTGCATACAGCTTATCATGCAGAATGATAACTGATACATTAGACCTTCTTTCTAAGCTTACATTCTGCAGCCAAGTCGGTGACTCCTGTCTACCTTGCTTGTTCCCCGTTCTCTCTGTACATGTTGACTGAGTCGTGCAGTTTCAGGTAGCTATAACAGAGCAGTTATTGCCAAATATTTCTAGTTTGTGACATTGCACGTTCTATTACTTTTGAAAGGAATCGCTGTGAGTAACTTGACACACTTTGGCCTGAGATATAATATTATGGAATTTATGAAGTTTGGACACTGCCACACGTATGGACTCTCCTCTGGAGCATTAGAGAAAGCAGACTTTAAGATTTGGCCTTCCTCGACTTCCTCCCCTCTCCCTCTCTTGACGCTTGAATGCTCCTCCACCTGTCAAGCCAACATTCAATTTCTTCTTTTTTTTTGCCATTTCTTATTGTCGGCGCTCATTATTTTCTCCCTTTTTAATGAAGGAATAATTCAGGAAAACGGTTTATTGTGCTGGTGTGAGTTGATTATGCTGCGTATCAGAGCGCAGGATAATGAGTAATCAGAGCTCAGTGTTTACCCTTTCGCTCTCGCTCTCCTTCTCCCTCTCTCACTCTGACAGCGCAGCCGGTGATAAATACATGTTTTCTCTCACAAGCGCTGACTTCGTTTCTCTCTCCTGGGGTTATTACAGGTGCGCTGTCAAAGCAAACACCTCTAGCCAAGAGTCAGGGGGGTGGGGGGGGCAGACTGCGTCCTTCAGCGCAGTCCTGGTCATGAAAAGCCCACACTGAAGGACTTTAATGGACTTTCTTTTCACCAGACTCTCTTTTCAGCCTGCCTTAGCGACACGTCTGACCACCGTGTGCGGTGAGAACAGATTGTCTCCCCTGGCATAATGAGCATGCGAATATTGTGTAGAAATGGGATGTACTGCATTTACTGTCACTTAAGTCCAGGTAACACTCAGCCACTTGGAAACTGTTGCACCTTTTTTTGTGTGGCCAAATTTGTATCAGCACCACTTCTAAAATTACTCCTCCCTGCGTATTTATTTCAGGGAAATGCATTATGCATGAAAGGGTATGAATGTAGAATAGAACTTTATTTGCCCTTGAAGTAGTGTTGTCTAGCACAGAGCTATAGGCACGTCATTTACAATGACATATAATGTATCATTTTAAGCGGATTACTTCCTATTCAGTGTATTTACCTCTTATCTCATTTGTGTCTGCAATTCTTCAGAATTTAAAGTGGAAGCTCTTTGATGCATATGAGTCATTTGGGGCCAAGATTCATATTAAGTTGTTTGTACCAGTTATTTTCTAATGTACATACAGTACATCATTAAGCTGTGCAGTTTTCTATACAAACTTTGTTTTTGGGCCCTCCTCATGAGTCTACATTCTGAATGCCCATTTAAGTTTCCTGGTTGAACACATAAGGTATTGTGTAACCCAGCGTCTGTATCCCACGTGGTACAAACCATCCCCATGGCAACCACAGCCCAGAACTGGACTCGCTCCCACTGGACGTCCGCGCAGTTCCTGGAACTAGGACACACTTTGGCCCAATTAGCCAGAGGAGGGGTGACAACAAGTGAAGGAGGCCGAGGGAAACAGCAGCGGGAACGAAAGAGGACGTCTGACAGTCTCCTCCTCTCCCTCTCTCCCTCTTTTCCTCTGTAATGAGCGACATGTGTTTCGGGTTAAGGCTGCATCACAATCAGTGGCCGGCTCAGTAAATAACTCACCTGCTAAGCCAATGATCCCTGTCCCTCTTAAATTATGTGAGGCTTTATTACCGCTCTCCGCCATCCTAATGGATTCTGCACCTGTTCGGGGCTCGCCGTTTGGCCAGGGCCACAGCAGTGCCGCGGTTTTTGTTTGTGTGATGGCAAAGCAGAAGCAGTGACCTGCGTGCCTCAGAGGTAATATTGACTCCGAGGGAAAAGTCCATGAAGGACTTCCCTGGATTATTTCCACATTGAAAAAGAAGAAGACCATCAGTCAGTGAGTGAGTGTCCCATCTAGTCTCTTGCAGGCTGGTGAGCACTCTCTGTGTTTATCCCATTCTCTGTTTTCCATGTGACAGGCTGGAACTTTCCCCGGAAAATAAACACACACAAATAACCATTATAAGCAGTTATTTGATTTGTATTTCTCGTCTTTCTATGTAGCAGAGGCTGCTCAGGCTGCACCTCTGACAGTACAGATGGAGGAGGCAATGGCCTTTCGAATCTTTCCCGAATGTGTCGTGGTAATTTCACTGTGCCCTTCAAAGCAGCTCTTACAACAGGTAAAACAACGAGCGCTTCCTGGAAGCATTTATTTAATACCCATGAATCACTGCTCTGAATTAAGTGCTTGCTTGAAGCTGCTGTTTTTTTAATGTGGCAAGTGCACTAAGCGATCGCTCTCCAACACCACGCTAAGTGTTCTGTCCATGACACCACACTAAAATGCCTTCACCTGGCAATTTCTCCTCTGTTTAAAAAAATATGGTTGCATTTCATTAAAGTAAATGGTTTCTGCACTGTCACGCCTTGGGTCTCCCCCTCCTGACTTTTCATCTAGTTCTGTTTCTGTTGTGCCTCTTCTCTCCCTGGACCCGGCCTATAACTGTGTGCCCCATGTGATCTTCACATGGAAACGATGGCATCACGCTAAGTGATCATTCTGTGACACCACACAACATTAAGTGATCATTTCTGTGTCACTGGCACTAAGTAATTTCTGTGTCACTGGCACTAAGTGATCATTGCATGACACCATACTAGCCCTGGGATAAATATGCATAATTTTCCCTCAATATACAAAAAAATGCAAAACAAAACAAATGCCATTGCATTTATTAATTTTAGAAAAAAAGCATACCACGCACATTCATTTGTAAGTCAAAGCCGAGGACGAGTGTTGATTGAATCCAGGGCTGTGTAATCACTTGTGGTGGGAAGCAGGTTCGAGAGAAGTAGCTTGCATTTCCACCTCCGGGAGTCGTTGAGATGCAGAAGTCAGATGGAAGATCATTCAGAGGGCCAAAAGGCTAAGCCCTGTCTGATCCCCAGCCACCCGTGTCTGTGTGTCTGTGCGTGACTTATACAAGTGTGTTTGTGCACTTCCCAGACAGTGCTCTGTAAAATAGTCTACTTTCACTCCCTGTCTGGACTGCCCACTGTTTCTACGGGGTCTACCGGCCAACCTGTCTGTTGCAATGGAGGGTGAACCACTCTATCCTATAACTCAAAGAGCACTGAGGCAGATCTCTCCACACTATGACCTGAGTCTTCACTCTGTGCCCGATTGCATTGCTGATTCTGGGTCTGTTTTCATTTGATTAGCATCTCAGTCTGCTTTCACAGAAACAGCCTTGCAAAGTATGTGGGCTTGCACTTTCACACATTCAATTTAGTAAGGACTGATCAACATCAGTGGTCCCCGGCCAGGTTCCAATGCAAAGAATTTAGAACACCAAATGGACTGAGATCAGTGATTTGACCAGTGTTTTTTTTTGCCTGAATAAATGGGTTTTAGGAGGCGCTCCCACCTTCTGCCGCCCTCCCACGTTAGACTCATTTCCTGTCATCCTTGCTGGCACAGCACCCCCCCCCCCCCCCCATTCTGACTAATGAATAGAACAGAGGGGGAGGACCAAGCGCACACAAGAGCACTTTAGTCACAGAGAAGCACCACCAAACATGTCACATCCTGTATTTTTAACGACTACCTCATTTAACTCCTAGCAGAAAGCTTGGGTAGAAATCTTGGTGGGATACAATTTACATTAAAAGCTTACTTAGTTAAACAAAAGGGAACAAAAAATGTGTAGTTATAGAAAGGTTGGGATCAATACAGTTTTGGTTATGTTTTGGTCCTCTTTCATCCTGCTTTAGTAGACAGGAAGGAGGCATCACTGCGGAAAAGAACTTATTGTCAGTGTTTTTGAAGTTCTGAGATAACTGCTACAGGTTCTTTTTCTTCATGCACTCACTCAAGCACTCAGTCTCACCCTCCAAATTGACCCTTAACATACATCTCAATCACCCTCTTCTGAGCACTACAATTTCTCCTAACTACAGAAGACAGAGTTGTTTTCTTTTGAGAGAGAGAGGACTGTGGGCTGTACCTCTCAATGCCTCCTCCAGGGGGCAGTCACATCTCCTCTACTTCACTCCTATGGTCCTGCAGTGGAAAGCTCCAGAGACCTCTGATGGTTGGAGTGGCCTGAGGTCTGCCCAGGAGCCCAGTGCTAGAGCCCTGACTCCTATCCTCCTTTGTCTTGTCTGTCTTACCTCCTTGCTCTTGATGGTTCTTCCCTCTCTCCTTGTCTCTCATATTTTTCCTTTCATTCATTCTCTTCATTCTCTCTTCCCTTCTCTCCTCTTTCCACCTCTGGTGAACTGGAACAATGAAAAACACCTCTCCTCTGAAAAAAGTAACACTTTCACAAAGGTTACATCAGTTAACATTAATTAATGTATTAGTTATGGATAAATGATTCAATGATACATTTATAAAGCATAGCAGTGGTTGATGTAGTCTTAGCAAATAGCAAATACGTACACAATAATGCTGTGTGCTTGACTGTACATGTTCAAAAAGTAGGTTGATGCTTCATACCATTATGGTGCAATAGATGCTGTCATGGCACATTAATTAGGTATTGGTGTGAATCAGACATTTATTTGACATAAAGGTGTAAATGGATGCCAGGATGAATTCATAATGAAGTACCGTGGATACTTCATAATGCTTAACAAACTGTCAACACAGTCTTTGGTAAAGATATGAATGATAACTAATATATTAGTTCACGGTAACTGATGTAACCTGATGTAATGTAAAGTGTTACCCGAAAAAAAAAATACTTTTGTGCCTCTGCTTCTGCTTCCTGTTCGTTTCTGCGGAGGGGAGGCGGAAACAAGCAGGCGGAGACTCCTCTCTTCAGCAAAATACATAATTACTGTCATACAGCCCCCAGAAAAAGAACCCAGTCACCCGGCCACAAGATAACGGACTGTGGATCCCAGCGAGGGCCCGGATTAACTGCACAATGACTGGGTGGTGCCCCTCGTGCGGGCCTCTCACGCCACTCCTCGGCTCTCGGTTATTTTGGGTTCGGCGATCATCCTCTCCAGAAAAACGACAACAGCATTTTGGGAAAGAACCGCCTGTGCGCTGGGCGAACTGATGGTAGTCACCCTTTGCGGCAGCACGCAGTGTGTATTCAGCCCTGTCCCATCACATTCCCTGCTGGGAACAGCGTTCTGACGTCCGGGTCTGCAGAGAACAGGCCTGAGAAATGTGGCCCAGTATATTTCCTTGTGAAAGTAGCAATAGTCTGTACCCATCAAGCGTATGATTTATGTCAGCTTGTTCAATGGCATATTGAATGTCCTGTTTAGTTTCCTGCAAGGGCTTTATCTCACAATGAAATATCGTGTTGACTGCCAAAAAACAAGACAAAAGGTATTTCTCTTCAATGGAATGATTGGAGTATGGCACATCTGTTTAAATCAAGAGCGATATTGAGAACTCAGAGAGAACTTGGACATCTTGGCTGGAAAAATTGCCAGCTTTTCTAACTCTTTATGACCTCTTTTCACAATTTTGATGGATCAAACAGTGGATCCGATAAAATCTAATAATGTTTTACACAAAAGAGAAAATTACAAAAAGTCCAGATCTTTTAGTGTTAGATCCTTAACCACTCTACTAGTACTCTTAGAATGACAATTACTCATTAATTTTTTTTTTTCTTTTGCAGATCTCAGGAAAACCTTTGACCAGGAGCCATTGGGGAAGGAAGTCTCTTTGGAACAGGAGGTGCTCCTGCAGTGCCGCCCACCTGAGGGGATACCTGCTGCTGAGGTGAGGGTCAGAGGTCAAAGGTCATTTGTCCACCACTGGCTGGCTATGAGACATAAAATGGTTAGGTCTTGAAGGGATGTGCCGCGTGGTGGGTAAGCATTGTTTTTTACAGAAAGCGGGCGCACAGACTCTGATATTCATTTATTTAGATGCATTCACTGGGAGTAGCAGCCTGTCACTTGCTGTTTGTTTGAAAATTAGAGAAAAAGACATCACCAGGACAGGGAGAAGATGTGGAGGAGTGCAGTTTAAAAGTTTGCTCCAGAGCACAAACAACTATGAGTCTTTGGTACAGGAAAGCAGGAAAGGAAAGTGCTGGAAAATGCTCCGTAATATGTTGAGGTCCTCGTTCGGCCTCCTGGAGTCAGATTCTTAGAAACAGAGTGGCAAACCAAACCACAGCCAGCCTATTCTTCAGCTTGTGCTGGTGACAAAGCAATAAAAGTCAGAACTCGCTGAGAACGCAGAATGCTTTCGGGCGTTATCCTCTCTCCTCTCCCCTCCGCTGTCATTACAATTTCCGGAAATCCTTAAACAACATATCCCGGAGACAAGCCGCACAAAAAAGAGTCAGTCGATTTGTTAGCACAGTTTAACATGGCAGGCTTCGGGGCTTCTCCTTTCACGCCCGCTCTCAGAGACAAATCATCTGCTTAATGTCTCATGACTACCACTATCTACATCATTTCATCAACCCTCCTCAAAGCTGACATCTATCTTGCAGTTCGTGTGCTTCCCACCGCCCCCCGCCACCCCTCCCTGCACTTTCAGTGTCTCCAAGTTACGATCTGCCTGGATTCTGATGTGTGTTCTGATCAGTGGTTCAGGCACTCTGACCGTTTGAAGGAGAGGCCTGCGATTTCTGTCTTGTGCTGCTGTTGCTTCCGGCCCCCTTCAGAACCATTGATACGACCGAATGTTCAGCAATTCTAACTCCTTCTGGCACCACCCGCCATCTCTGGCTCTGGTGACGATCTCAGTTCACGGCAACAACCATAAAACAAAATGTTTGAGTTGCACCATAAAGTAAATGCCATAACCCCCCTTGTAGACTTGCATGCATGCACACCCATGCACCTCTCTCTGGTTTCAGCTCACACTGAAAGCATGTTAGTCACTTGACCGGGAGCACTGAGCTCCTGACCAGGAGCACCCGACTCTGCCTGGACTCTGAAAATAACACTGCACAAAAAGGGGAAAAAAAAACATCACTAATTTTGCACCGGGGCAACAATGGAACAAAATACCATTACGCCTCTCCAGAATTCTTTCATCTCGTTCGTCCACTCTCCTCTGCGGATAGCAATTCAAGCGATTGGCAAGGCGGCGTATGGGAGAACGCCCCGCGCTTTCATAAAAGCCAGGGTTCAGCTGGGACCTGGGGAAGGTTAATACACAGAGAGACGGAGGCAAAGCGGGCTGCCTTTGATTATCTCCCTGAATTCGCTATTGTAAAAAGGCTTCTGCTGACCTGGAAAATCCACGGTGGGCGAGTAGCGGGCGGCTACCTTTATCGCAGGGAGGAGGTGAAATCACTAATGATGTGGACAGAGCTTAAGTGGGGGACAGCTATTCGGGAGTTCAGGGAGGGCAGCACTTGCAGTGTAGATGCTGACCCTCAAAATATCGCAAATGTGAAATCCTGTGGTTGCTTTATTATACTTATTATTGGGTTTGTAGGTAAGCCTTTATTATTGTAGGGCATCCTTGCAGTGAATCCTAAAGACTCAAAGGATTTCTGAACCCAAAGCTAAACCAGCTTTTGCTGGTGTTACCTTTTACCCTATTCTCATTCTCACTGAAATGGATGTTACCATTCAGTCTGAATGTCAGGATTACTTATGGTTACGTTGTGCTTATGTTATTGTTTTCTGCCTATACCAATGATTAAACTACAGCTCCTCCTACAGCTTTGAAGCACCATTCACTTTCTACACATAACTTACTGAGCTACTCCCAACTTAATGTGTTTGCTTTTTAAAGCGTTCTGATGAACTTGTAGTTGCAGTTGATGTTTATGTGATAGCATTAGCGCTGGTAGTGAAATGGAACTCAAGTAATGCGAAGCGCGGCAGGTGGGTAATGAAATCACACGGAATGCGACGAGGCCCTGCTGCTGCTTCCCTATTTAAGACAGAGCAAGTAGCACAGAGAAGACTCCCATCCTGAGCATGACTGCACTGCCGTCTCTCTCTCCCCAAGGGCAGTTTACTGAGCCCCCCCACTCCGAAACAGATCGCTCCGGCCTCCTGACAGTCCATCACTGTTACTAATGCTTGTGTCCAGCCAGAGGTCAGGGAAGACTCCCCGTTCATCTGACTGTAGATCACAATCTGCCGCTGGGAGAGCAGAGGCCATTTATCGCCATGGAGACTGTGCGTTTCCCTCCTTGATCAGGCTGGGGAGCTTTGCTTACTATTTAAAGGGTTGAACTTGGGAGTTCTGGTGATAAAAGTCATAGGACAGGCAGTGCAAGGACAGAACTTTCAACATGAAAGAAGAGATTGTCCAACAGAAGAGATTGGTTTTGTATGGCATCTCTGGGATTCCGAGCTGGCAGGCAGAGTGGATTCGAGCACAGTGAACGTGGGCCGGATTTCAGGCTGTGCAGTGCATGGGCAGCTGTCTCTCCTGTCTCCTCACATTTGGATCCAGGTCTTGTGGTGAGGTAGGAAATGGGAAACAGCTGCCTCCACACTGGTGCTGGGAGATATATAGCTTCGTCTCCCTGGGATGGAGCTGAGAGGCATGGCAGCAGTTTTTGGTGTGAGGTAGGCCTGCAAGCAGGCCCACCTGCCCCCCTCTCACCAAGCCCCCATACCCACCCAGGAGAGCCCTGCTGGCAGAGGAAGCTGCCAGACGAGGCCCCTGCTCCTCGCAGGCCCAGTCGAGCTCTCCTGATTAACAGTTAGCTTTGGCCGCCTGACAACACAAGCCTCTCGCAGGCAGGAATGCAGAGCAGTAATTGATCAGTAAGCAAACTGGAAGGAGTGTTTGAGCATCGTGAGTGGTAACTTGGGAACAGTAGCCAGGGCCTCCACCACCCATAATTACACTTATCCAGGAACTTTCCCCAAGATTTTTTAAGCAAATCAATTAAAAGTATTACTTTTATTTTTTTTTTTTCATTTTTTTTTTATAAGAGCCACAAACATTCCAGAGAAAATGACTCTTAAGTGAGGGTTTTGCTTCTTAACTGTCTGTGGCTGGCAGTTTCTCAGCAACTGCAGAATCAGGCTTGGAGAAGGAGACGGCCACAGTCTGTGGTTTCAGAACAATTCTGCAACACATGGAAATGTGTGCGAGTTCACCCAGGAGCTGGCTTAAAAATAACTTGTAAAAGAGGCAAACATATCAGAGAATGGGAGATAAAGTCAGGCGGCGAGATGGCGTAATGAGAAGTTGGTTTTGCGATGGAATAAATGCTGGTTTGGTTTAACTCAGGTTTTTGATCTGGCGAGACGAGCTGTCAGTTCTCCCTGGGACGTCCTGTTGGGATGTCTTCCCAAAGATGCCCCGCAATTAGGGGGTTTGTCGGATTTAAAGACAAGCTGCAGCTCCATGGAAGGGGGTCCCTGTGCTGTGGTGGATGGGGCTGTGTGTTATTTTGAGGGGTGCAGTCATGCGGCTGAGGTGCGACTCGTGAGGGGGGGTACTCCTCAGTGCAGCTTGACTGGAGGAAGCTCACTCACACACACTGAATCCCCTGTGCTGGTGAATACACACCAACACTGGCACACACTCTCACACACAGGTACAGAAACATGCACACACACACACAGACACACAGACAGACACACACACACGCACACACAAGCACACACATACATATGGATGCGTGCATCTGTGTTAGAATCTCAGTCGGAAAATGGATCCATTATTGTATTTTTAATATTTAATTATTGTATTTCCTTGTTTTAAATCCAATGGTGATTAAGCACAAAGCCCAATGTATTCAGCAATGTACAATTACAACTGATGTACAAATGCACCCACAACAGTACACTTCTTTTATAATCCTGTCTGCCTGAAGCGTTATGTAATTTCTCTTTGCTTGTAGAAGAGATTGTCAACATACGGACTTCAATCAAATCATGAGACGGCTCTCTGTATCTAGAAATTTGAGTAAAAATGATAATGATTACAAATATTATTATCTGAGATTACAATTGCACTGAATTTGGTGACATAGAGAATATTAAATATTGTATGCAAACAATATAATTATGTTCAGAGGGGGATATTAATTTAAAAGAATGCAATCATGAATATGTAGTTTTGTTCTAAGCATCAGATTATTGAAATAAAAAGAAAAAAAATGGCTGTAATTGATTAAAAACTGTTGTGTTGCTCATTGGTATCAGCATTCTCATCAGTAATAGAATAATATCTGTCCTGAATGCAGTGTCCTCAGAAATGTATTGTCCTGTGGCTCGTCAAGACCACATGATCATGGCATCACCCAGTGTCTCATCTTATCAAAGAAGGGCTGGTGGGAAGTGAAGTCTTCCATAATTACAGAGAAAACTCAGAGCATCATAATTCCTCAGTAGGTACTGCTGCTGAGCTCTCGTGTTGTGTTTGAACGCCTCACCTTTTTTGTAGCACAGGGGAAACAGCCACTGGACAAATGCCCGCAGTTAGGTGGCAACTCTCATGTCCGATTGTCAAAACTACAATATTCCAGGTCTGCACAACTCAGACCCTACACAGGGCAAGTCGGGGTTGCACACTTATCTGATGCTGCAGGGAGAATTCCAGCACTGCACATTCAAGGAAAGAAAGCAAGCAAGCATTTATCTTGGCTCTCTTTCACAAAACAATTTGGACATTCTGCCTGAGAGTGCTGAAATACTGCTAGGGAGGGCTCTGAAATAGCACAGCAGTTGTGTCATTCAAATAAATTATGAATTGTGAATAAATTAAAGCGGTTCATTCCAATAGGTGTGGGGGGGGGCATTGATATGACATAACTGTTACTTCTCCATTCATGTTTGAATTTAATCAAGGATGGGGTGGTGCAGCGTGCATTACATAGTGCATTTTCATAAGCATCTCACACATGAGCACAGCGAGCGAATGTACTGTTTGTCTTTTCCTTTTGTCTCCCCTGCCATTTTTCAATTAAGTGAGCACTTGAACCGTGGCGAAGAGAGGGACGAAGAATGATGGAGTTTGTGTGGGGTACCCCCTTTGAGAACGCCCCCATTCATCTCTCTTATGAACCCCTTTTATTGACTCTGAAAGGGCCGGCAAATAGAAGTGAAAGACAGCCTTTTCACCCCCCTTTTAAACATGGCCATTTGGCGAGCCCATAAAAAGCGATTAAAACGTACAAGCTACAAAATGCCTCCCTTTTCTGCCTCCTCTTTTCATCTGTCCTCCCTGCCTCCGCCCCGTGAGTCGTCCGCTGTTGTCCCGGGAGAAAAGCGGGGTTCAGAGGTGACGGCACGCCGGAGGGCTGTCGAGCCGGTCGCCACGGAAGCGGAGTTTTCAGTCAGGCAGCCACTCATAGCGCCCCGGGGTCCTGCCATGTTGCCAAGGGCAACGGGGCAGGCCTACTCCATGTGGAGGAGACCTCCCAGACGTGACAAAGGCCTGCATTGTTTTACAGAGAGAATAGATTGTCTGGGAAACTTGAAAACCTATATTGTGTGACATTTTACAAGTACAGCAAAATATGTAAAAAAGGAAGGTTTCGAACCCACCATTGGCCCATGCATGTGTGTGTGTCTGCGACTCTGTGTGTGTGTGTGTGTGTGTGTGTGTCTGTTACTCCTCGCTGCTGGGAGATGCCATGCGATCTGCTGCACTGAAAGAACAGGCCATGACCCCAGCAGAAGTTAATACACTCTGAAGGAAGACTCTCACAGTCCCAGGGGCTGACAGCATGGAGTGGTGTTTATAGCTTCTGCTGTTTAACCTGTCTGCAGAAGGCATCAGCACATCAGAGGCCACCACGACACACTCACCCATACACCATACACATTCACACAGGGACACACAAACAGTCCTCTGCAGCACTTCACTGTACACTTTCTCTCAGCATCCCTTGAAGTAAAGCTCCTATAAAATGGTCAATTGCAGGAAAATAAAAAACTGTGACCCTCTCATCGAAATGTGAGCACTTTGGGAGCGAGCTGCACTGCAGACCTCTTCGGTTGGCCAAGCAGTATGAGAGCCCACAGCGAGAGTAAAAGGAGCTGAACTGTAGCCACAGGCAGGGAGAGAGGAGGTGGATATGCCGATACACCATTCAAAGACAAAACCTTCACATGATGGAAACCACATGAAACAAAATCAATTCCTACCAGAAATGGGATAGCTCACGTGTTGAGGTAATGATGTGTATCCATGTGGGAAACATTAACAGCGGGCTTTGTTTCTTTCCTTCTTTCTTTCTTTTTTTAGGTGTGTGTGAGTGTATGTGTGTGTGGGTGTGTGAGAGTCTGTGTGTATTTGTGGGTGTGTGAGTCTGTGTGTGTGTGTGCGTGCTCTCGTGTTATCTGGTATTCATTAATGCTGCATTTTGTGCATCAAGTAATCCATAAATACACATCTGTTTGGATATTTCTCTCACAGAACCATGCCCAATTAGCACATTATTTAACACTCTTGTATCATAATGAAGTGTCAGTATTCCCCATTGAATGAGTCAGCTGGTGTGATAACTGATTTTGATACAGTGTCAAGAAGATGTTTGGAGCTGGTGTGTGTTCCTGAAAGTGAAGTTTTCTCTTGTGATAGCATACTTTATACGTTCTGTCAGGCAAAGTTGGTTCTTGTCCCAGAAGCATTTAAGAAGAAACGTTAAGCACACAAGCACAATTAGGTCTCGTTAGGTCACCCAGAGAACACTGACACACTCTCTTTCAGCCTGGCCTGGTGAACTCTGGAACAGGAGGAGAGTGTTGAATGTTTAAGTACTTAGCATTTTGGGTCCAGCAGGAAGTGCACGCTCATCAGGAAAGACCCAGGAGGCAGGACGCAGTCGGAAAAACTGAACGTCATTCCCTGTAGCGACCCCTTAACTGAGGGCTGGCCCCCGAATGTCTCAACCTGTCAGTCATCTCAACACTCGAGCCCATGTCAGAGTGCGAGCCTAAGTGGATGTGCTTCCTGCTAATGGCTACAGCCTCTTCTACTCAGGGGGAGAGAGGAGGGGGGGCTGATGTGTCGTTCATTAGTATTTAGGCAGCAGTTGAGGCTGCAAGGCTTTTTCTCTCTGACGCGTTGCGTTTCCAAGGAGAGGAAAGGCACAGCTTCGGAGGTTCCGAGGCCATTTTCACCTCGATGCCCCCGCCCCTCCCTCTCCCCCTGTTCCCCCATCCCCAGCACACGTGATGTCCACACCCCCCTCCCCACGCTGCCCTCAGAATGCCGCGGGCCAGGTTGTAATGGATCGTCTCAGAGCGAGCGCACCTGTGTGCACCCGGGCCTTCCTGCGCTCCATCCGCACTCTGGAGAACCCGACTCAGCAACATCTGGAGCTTGACTTATTACCCCCCCACCACAGCCCCTTCCCCACAAAATAAGAGGGGCCCAGCCTTAATCATCTGGCAGTGCGGGGCCGTGCTCAGCTGCGGCAGTACACTTCACAGTACAAATAAACATGTTAACATGTATCTACTACACATCTGCACTTTCACACATCCCAGCATTGTGCGCTTTTGGGGTGAGACGTTACATGAGTCACCTTACACCTCTGTAATTAAACAAGTATGCATGATTATAAACCGTGTCAACGTTTGTGGTAAGGTTTGTTATTGGCAGTTTAGGGAAAGGATTAGGTACAAGGTTTGGGGAAAGGGTTGGGATATGGTTAGATTTAGAGTTAGGTTTTTAATTTTATGACCTATATTGTTTCTGCCTGCCCAAGTCGTCATTGCAAAAGACAACTTATTCTCAACATACCTACCTGGTTGAAGAAAGATTAAAGACAATAAATAAGGTTTCATGACATGGCATGTTATTACAAAAATCATTTAAAAGTCTGAATGCTTATGTTTAACATTAGCCACTGTGCAACTAATTGTGTTTATACAGATGTTAGATGATACTAAGTAAGTCATTAATTATGCATATGAACAACTTCATACAAAACAAAACCATGATGGGATACTTCTACTGAGAAAGATTAATTGTTGGACTATTTCAACCTTTCCCACGTATAAGACTTAGGCACACAAAATGTCTTATCAATTATGTGTAAAGACTCATTCATCACCATTAAACTAATATTGTTCTGACATTTTTAATATTATTTGGATGAAGAGAAATGTGCAGATGTTTCCATTCCACTGGAATAAAATCAGGAAAGTGGAGAAATGTAAATCAAGATAAGCTCCTAAAAAAGCCTGATAAGAGAGGTCTGGTCAGAGGAAATACCACAGAGCAAGAGAAAGGCCTTCCAGAAGTGAGATTACAGCCTGCTCGAAGAACAGAAACGCGCAGCTCACAATCCTCTAAGGGAGATCACTTCTGCTCTCTTTCACTGCTTCTTTTTTCCCATCGTTCATTCTCCTGCAGCCATGCAGATAGTGCCTTTGTCTCTGCTCTGACAAATTATTTGTCCCCCCCTTCCCAGAGGGACAGGTCTGCAGTGTCCCCCTGCCAGGTGCCCAGCCCCCTCTCCTGAGTCACAGAGAGACGTTAGAGGATGGCGAGGTACCGGTAAAAATAGCAACTGGCACAGCGGAGCCAGAGAAATTTCTCAGAGCCTGTTCGCACCGGGAGTGTAAGACACGTGTTTGTCTCTTCCTCTCGCTCTCTCTCTCCTCTCTCGCTTTTTCTCTCCCACCCTCTCTCTCTACATCTCACTTCATCTCTCTCCCCCTCTCCTTCTCTCCCTCAAGATCTCTCACTCTCTGTTCTTGTTTGTTCCATATAATGAACAAAATGCATCTCTGTGCACAGTAAGTAGCGCTATGAGGCTCTGAGTCAGAATGTGGAGAAAGCCCTGGTCCAGTTAGACCCAGTCTGACAGTCTGTCACCACCAGTTTAGTGCACCTGACATACAGGAGGCCCTCGTGTGTGGTGAAAGCTCAGCATATCCGCTGTCTGGAGCATGGAGCCCCTGCAGTCTGGCCGACCCCTGGCTGCTAATTTGGGAAGCCCCACGGCGCAGGGTTCTGCTTTGTGTAATCAGCGACGGGGTGGAGAGAAAGTCCCGCACGAACCTCTCTCCATCGACATCAATTAATCATGCCCCCCCCATCCCCCAAATTCCAGCCAACGCACATTTTTTCCCCACATCCTGCAACAGGGCCGAGGAGCTCTACCCACCTCCTTGCATGTTTAGCACGATTAGCACAAAGTTGCCTCCATTTCCAACAGCATCACCTGCTGTGCGACCAAGCCGTCCCAAACTCATCTGTATTTGATAAGGGAAGTCAACTTTTAGCATTAACACAAAAGTGTCTTTTTTGAGGAAAAAAGTAATCATTTCAAAACAGTTTGTCTTTCCTTTTCCCTCATGTTTTTTTTCCGCAGAGTTAACCCGCTGAGATTTGCGGACGCAAGAGATTAGACGCCGCGACACGTTGTCTTTGAACTTTTGCGGCAGCATGGAAAGCTATTAATTTAAGTTAAAAGGTAGAGCCTTAAAGAGTGCAACAGAGTATGTAGAGGAATGAGAGAGAGAGCTGCGTATTACAGGTTTTCAAAGGATTTGCATAATTTAGAGAGTTTCTCTGAACTAGAATGTGCAAGATTCTGAATAATAAAAGACGAGGGAGAGGAAAGAAAAATAAACATGTTAAAATTGCTCTCTCTCATCCTAAAAGCCTCTTAGATCTCAGATGGTGTTAAACCTACACAGGAATTCCAAACCAGGTAAAAAGGGTGGATTATTTGTAGTTGTGATCTAGCTTCGGGGAGAGGCTGATTTTGTAAAACGTTGATCGAATCATTGTGTCTAATTTTCTGAGGGCTCATTCTCCACTACACAGGCTGGGCAAGACCAAAGATGCTGAGATAGCATGATACTTATCTTCCTTGTTTTTTGATGGAAGGAAGTCTCTAAAGCTGAAAACTGACAGAGCCATACCCTGCTCCTCAGAGCCCAACCAAGCAAAGACTTTGAAAATCCATGTGGAGATGTTTGGAAGGCACCAAATGACTATGCGCCCAGGACCAGAGAGTGTAATAAGCGCTTTTCAGTTCGAAACGTTTTTACTGTGACACTGGAATGCTGTGGTAACACTTCTGGTGAGACTCGAGCCTTCATGGGACACATCAATGTGTTGAAGCTGAATTTGGTTTCCGTCGCTGGGATTGCAGTCGCTGCACCCCCTCAGCCAGTGCACTCAAATAGCTTCCAGGAATAAATCATCTGCAAAAGATAATCATGAACACACAACCATAATCCACCATTACAAATTTACTTTGCCGACCATACCCCACTCACAACCTCGCAACCCGACATCGTCCTCTCTCACTAAAACACAAATGCACGGGTATGAGGCAAGACCCACAATTAAATTCATATTAAGTTGCCTTGATTGAGTTTGAATTGAATAATTAGCTTATAATAACTTTTCCTCTTTGTCTAATGGGCGATTTAATTCATGCTCTCAGTGGTCTCTCAGGCCGAGAACAGAGGGGAATGTTGCAGTAGAGCCGGCATTGTTCCTCTCCTGCATGTCTCATGTCATGCCATGTTTGCCTCTTCACCCGATTGGCTGCCAGGTTTCCAGGGAGTGTCCGGAGCACAAGCGGTGACACAGGACTAGAATTCCCTCCATTATCTCTTTTATTGCATGTTGTCTCTTCTTGGATTGAGTTTTTCTCTCTCTCCGCAGTGTTCCTGCCGACAGTCGGGCTCCAGCTCTTGATATCAGGCTGACATGTGGCAATTTCCCACCGTTAATGACAACAAATGTGCCAATTATGTTAATGAATCTCCTGGTGCCAATCAGTCAATAATGAGCAAGGGCACATCTGTTTGGGAGAGGGTCTGTGTCTGTCTGTGACAGGGGGTGGGTATATCTGGGTGTGTGTGTGTGTGTGTGTGTGTGTGTGTGTGTGTGTGTGTGTGTGTGCATGGGGATATATGAGTGTGTGTGTGCATCTGTGTGGGTGTAATGATGTGTTGAGGTGAGGGAGAGAGAGTTGTATGTAATACCTTCACGGGAGTGAGTGAGAGAAGGATTGTGTGCATGTGAGTGTGTGTGTGTGTGCATGTGAGTGTGTGTGTGTGTGTGTGAGTGTGTGTGTGTGTGTGTGTGTGTGTGTGTGAGAGTGGGGATATATGAGTGTGTGTGTGCATCTGTGTGGGTGTAATGATGTGTTGAGGTGAGGGAGAGAGAGTTGTATGTAATACCTTCACGGGAGTGAGTGAGAGAAGGATTGTGTGCATGTGAGTGTGTGTGTGTGTGCATGTGAGTGTGTGTGTGCGACTGAGAAGCAGCGCGCTCACACAGGTGTGTGCGCGGTGCATTCTATACCAGATTGCAAGGGCACTCTGCATTAATGGGGACAATCTGGGAGGGGCATCATGGGAATGGGGCGGCACACGGGTGAGTGACTGCGCCACTGCGGACCCTCTGTTCCTGAGAATACACAAATTCAACCCCTGCTGCGAGCCTCTACCCTTGTAGCTATTTCATATCACTACTAATTCAATTAACCAGAGAGACATTAAAATCATTCAGCAGGACATTACTGTTCTGAATGTAGCACACTGTGCTGAATATATGATCATGTATCAGTACATCTGTTTGTGCACTTGCATTGATAATATCTTCACTATCATTTAGTTCCCACTGTATTGCAGTTATTGATACATGTGGGTGATGATTGTTGTAATAGCGTTATTATTATTGTTAATAGTAGTAGTAGTGACAGTGCACTAATGGTTAAACTGAGACCTGAATGTGAGAGAGGGGTTACTAGAGTGGGAGGTCAGGAGGTCACAGGCTCCTTAGTTCAGTGTCAGTGTGAGGATGAAGAGGATATGGAGATGAAGCTGTAGGGATATCCACATGGAGTACTGAGAGATGAAGACCAATCCCCCCTCCATACCCAGAGACACTGCTCCCCCACACGTCCTCTCTTTTCCACATTTTCTTACTGTTCTTTCAAACTGCTCTGTACTTCTGAGCAGAGAGGCTTCAGGCAGTGTGCACCTCTGGTGCGTATTTGAATAATCTCCCGAGTGAGGAGACTGATTGCTCTTGATTATGTAAAAGGGGGGATTAGCAGGTACTAGTGGGATGAAGAGCGGGTTCTAAAACTTGCTTTCCCGTCCACTGAAACGATGAGGCAGATTGATTCGGCAGCACCCCTACTGGTCGAACTGCTTGTTCGACCCGCACATGGGTCATCAGCGTCCCTCCAGGGCAGGGACAGAAAAGCTTCATGCTGGCACAGAAATACACCCGGCCCCCGTCCTTCAGGTTAAAATCAGGGAGCTTATCTCAGTGCATTTGAACACAAGCGTAGGAGTCCCATTTGGGCTTTGTGGCGGTCCCACAGGAACTAGAGTAAAAATAACGCCTCAGCCGCCCCAGCGGGGGGATGCTTCTGTTCGGAGAGCTGCTCACCGTACCCCAGATGTGGCCAATGCGGCCAGGAGGCTGTGCCAGGAACACACCCCCTGGCCCAGGCTGTCTGCTTGTTTGTTTGTAATCAGCAGATTAAGCTAGTTCAACTACACTGGCAAACCTTTGAATGTGTTTAGACTTTACTTAAAGTGTTGATTTAGTCCATTATCCAACTGTTTGAGCACTGAGAACAGAGTACAAAACGCAATTTAAATACAAAGTACAAAGTGCAAGCACAGCAAATCGTATCATAATTCACAATTTAACTAATACTTTTAATGCCCTACAGCTATAATAATCCAAATCAGTTATTAGTCAGTTTATAGAATTGTGCTGATCCAGCACTACAGACTCAGAGTCTCCATCTAGATGAGCTCTGAGAGGAACCCAGGTACAGACAGGGGTGAGCTTTCTGAGAGTGGTGAGTGACTCCACTTTCCTGACAGTGGTGGATGTCTCATTTCACCTCGTAGAGGCCACAGAGGAGGATACAAAGACCCTTGCCTTGGCACAGTTGCATTCAGTTGTTATTCCAATCACATCTGACCTGTGATCAAGCAGTGTAATTGGGTGTTTTAAGCCAGTACAGGCATTCCTGTGTACTGTGAGTTTTCCATAACTTCTGAGCTGTGATGAGCTGTGTGTTGTCCTCTGAGAGCACGGCAGTTCCTCTGCACTGTGGAAAGGTACTCAATGTCTCTGCAGTGCAGGGCACACAAAGAGCATGGCGGAACCACGGAGCCATTGTTCAAATTTCTCATAAGTGAATATTCCTATCCGAATACAATGTAAAGCATGTCAGGGCATAAATCTTACATTTTGTAGCCTTTAAGACATGATATTGCTGCATGAATTGTTTTTTGCTGTGATTTCATGTGTCAAGATTGGTTTAAAAAAAATATGCTGGATTGTGAGCAAATACCAGAGAGCTCAGTAGAAATGAGGCTCAATTGAAGGGGTCTTAAGGGCAATGCATAGCAACACGTTTCTTCCTGATACAGGATTTATCTTTCCCATAATCCCCCCCCCCCCCCCCCCCCCCTTTATCCCCCATTATCTCTCTAAAGTGGCAGTCAAACCAGAATCAGATCTTGAAATGAAAAATAGAATTGTAATGCGGTTCCATTTGGTCTTGCTCAGGTTTCATATTGAATTTTCACTGCTGGAAGGGGACTCTAGTTCTGATTCTAGTGTTCACCAAGCTAGCTGGCAAGAGCTATGTGTAGTTGCACCACTTGTTTGTATCTCTTTAGGCAGCTTGGTAGAGCTATCTTTCGGTCTTGAGCTCACCCTATCCAAGACAGTAAATAATGAGACGTGTAGATGTAAGTACAAGTGCAAGTACAACAACAGTTCAACAACTGGACTGTCATTGTGAGTTCCATTCAAGACTGAGACATGAATGGTTCAGGTCAGACCCAAGGAACATGAACAAGAAAGGTATATTTGTAATATCACAAGGTACACAAGATCAAGACATTTGTGTTTTTATATTGGTACTTTGAACTACTCCAATGGTTGCATCTGGCTTCCCGTTGCCAGTGTGAAAGGTCCTTACTTTCTGTAATTAATGAGAGAGAGGAAGCCTTTCTCTGTGACATGAAATGATTTTCAACACATCAAATTTGAATGAATTGCAGTAATAAAAAGATGAAAATATGTATGTATAGTACATAAATTGTTTTCATCTTCTGCTGAGGCATGCGGTAATTATGGCTCTCTGATCCTCTGAAATAGAGCCTCTGCCTCAAAATCAAGGCCACATCTTTCAAAAGGAGAACAAATGGAATTGGTTGGGTCAGGGAGAGAGGAAATACCAGGCATTATAGTTTCCATCTCACTACAGTAATAATTATTTGCTGTGTTTTAGCTGTACTAGCATTGCTGTTTTCCCCTCCTCAAAAGAGGTCAAAGCTGATACCTTGCAATTTCATATCCACCTTCTACATTCTCGTAACATTTATTGCTTATTTGACGGTCACTCAATCAATAAAGAGCTGTGTCTCTGTTTCTAGGAATGTGCTTGTGACATCAGTGCAGAACAGAACACATCCCTAAAACTGCATCCCATCAACACAATGAACAATTTCCAACACCAGATGGTTTGGTTTCACATCCATATTTATTGACGTGCATCCTCGTTGTAAAGTAAACTGGAAACACTTTGTTGTTGTGTCTACTGCGAATTGTCACGCTGTTGTGTCTCTGCAGGGCTGTTATGTTACTGTGCTCTGGTGCAGTGCATTTCTCCCTAATACCGTTTTGTGGCTTCCCTCAAAGGAGTGATTTCTCTCTCCCCCAGCTCGAGTGCCTGCGTGCTGGGCAGAGCTAATGTGCAGATTTAGAGGGTTTTAGAGGAGTGTGTCTGGCTAGATAAGCCTGGGTTTCGGGCCCAAGTCTAAAGGTCACTTCCTCAGTCCCCAGCACCTCTCAAGTCTGGCCAATTTATCCCTAAATCCAGGGTGCCCTCTGTATTGATCAGCCATGTCTCTGTTTACTCGGTATAGGGTCAGTGTGTAGCCTGCAATAATAGCTTTATTAATCGATGTGCAGTCCAAGTCTAAAATTACTTCCACGTCTATAAAATGTGCAAAAGAACAGCAGAGACACACAATAGAGTGTGCACTACTCAAAATGTATTCATTTTCATGATTTTTTAATGATTTTCTTATGCAAGGAGTGGTGAGGGTCTTGGAGACTATGCGGAAGTAAAAAAAAATATATGTGTGTACTTATGTGGGTGTGTGTATGTATGAGAAACAGAGAGAAAGCTAATTACGCTGTTTTTATTTTCACTCTTTTGTGTGCTTCTGTGTGTGATTATATGGTGTATGTGAAACTGCTTTGTGAGTAAGATGCTAGCACCTATTGCACCTATTGTTCTGTCTGCTTTGTGAGGTAAGGTACCTACTCAGTGGGCTGTCCCTGGGGTCCCCGTCAAGTGGCCAGTCTTCAGCCAGGTGGCAGTAACCCAGGGTCCGGTTTGGAAATGTAGTATCACACGTTGTACAGTAGGGTTAACTGCCTGAGCCACTGTAACTAAAGCAGGGCATTAAAGTGAGATGTAATGAAACGCCATGGTTAAGATGGTTTGAAAATCCTGTTTTAAACCTGTTCAAACCGCATCTTGGTTTAAAATGTAAATGCAAATCACAGGACACAGGCAGAGTGTTTGCATGCCACTTTCATCTCTCTCAGCATCCGAGGCCTCATGACACCGGCCAGGCTTAAGTGTCTGCAACACGGGCGGCTGAAGCAGACACTTCATCACAAGTGCGGGTTAAATAATGCACCCTGCTACCCCCACCCCATTCCTCCCTCCCCCACTCATAGTTCATTTCACAGAATGGTGGCACTCTTTGCCCCGCTCCAATGCTGCACCGGGACCCATTCTGGGACATGAACCTTGGTCCTAGATGGCACGCTTTTTTAAAAGTCAGATTATCAGGCTGAGGTTCCTCCCTCACCGAGAACAGAAATGGGGAGGGGGGGATTGTGGGGGTTAGGCTGAGCACGGCATCCTCATCCAAAAAACAAGGTGCTGATCAAGGAAGGAGGTAAAGATTAACGTAATGTATGGGCAAGCTCTGTTGGCACTGTATGGTGCAGAGAGGTGCAAAGTGGCATTCACCCACATGTAGGCCCCCATAAAGGCAGTCTGAGCACAGTGTGATAGTGTGCGTGTGTGGGTGATAGCCCTGTTATGCTTATGTATGCTCATACATCGTAAGTATGCCCATATAACAAAGGCTTTTTAATCTCTACCTCCTGCCCACAAGAGCTCCTTTTCATAGATATAAGAAGCCTCTCTCAACTCAACTTTGATTTTTAACAAGCCTTTTTACTCATCCCTTTGTCTTCAGTTTGTGTGCCAGGGATCCTATGAGTGTCTTGATTGTGTTGGGTTTGATGAGTGGCTCTCGCACATTAGCTCTCACCCCAGTGTGCATATGTTCTCTCTCTTTCCCTTTGAGAGCAGCGTTAGTCAGAGCCATTGTAGGTGCAGAGCTAAGCTTGCCCCCACACCTATGGTTACATGGCAGTGTCATGGGAATTTCAGTTATTTTCCTTGCCACTTGGAATTTTGACCGCAGTGTAAAAGTGTTGTCCTGTATGTGTATACCATTGTCTGACCACATTTTCTGTTGATTTTTTGGTTGATCCTAACATTTCCTTCCCTGATTTTCAACCCAAATCCAGACAGCAATGAAGCAGTCTGGATTGCACTGACTGAATTCAGCATCTGAGCTACTGGATGCAGTGTAAAAGCAAAACAATGTGTTTCATATGGATGTAAACCTTTGAAACCATGACTCCTCTCTACCGATGATGCAAATTCCATGCCTACATAATTCTGCTCATAGGAAAACACAAGAAAAAAAGACTGAAGTGCTTTTAAACTCTACCAGAGAGACAGCATACCCCTTTCAGCATCTGATAATGCTATCTTTGTTCGGGGGAAATGAAAAGAAGTTTCATTGATACTGACATATTTGATCATGTGCATTAAACAGAGTTTAAGCCATATTTATTGGTGAGTAGAGATAAGACAGAGCAATGGCTATGGCATTGAAGAAGTACGATTATTGTGGATGGGCTTGCTCTTATTTGTTCTTTTCATCTTGCCTTCTGCCTCACTGAGAGAGCCATCTATCTCTGTGTTTCCCCAGGTCGAGTGGCTGAAGAACGAGGAGATCATTGATCCCGCAGACGACCGCAACTTCTATATCACGATCGACCACAACCTCATCATCAAGCAGGCTCGCCTGTCGGACACGGCCAACTACACCTGCGTGGCCAAGAACATCGTGGCCAAGAGGAGGAGCACCACGGCCACCGTCATCGTCTACGGTAGGGCAAGGCTTAACGGTTCCCTCACGCAGATTCCCCAGGTAACATCGCCATCGAGGCCCTGAGCCCAGTCTCCCACTGTAATGGTCTTCAGGATTCCTTCAGCCCACTCTCCCGTAAGCGCTACCTTAAAAGACCTCTCAGATCAAACCTTTAGTCCTAGATTCCTTAAATCCTTTGATCCCCTAAAAAATGTCTACCTAGTCCAGTGTCTTCCATAACGCCTCCCACCATCTTTGCCTTGACCACCTCTCAACAGCTCTGGTGGTCTTCAGCCAACCCACCTCAATCTGCATAGTGGGCAACTCCGCCTACTTCCCCTTTATGGTATTGCTAGTGTGCTTCCCAGCTCATCCCAGTCTCCATAGCATTCCAAATACCTTGAGAGACTTGGGAGTCTTGAGAGAGGGAAAAGTTAGGAGGTTTGATTTGGGGGGGCTGTGCGGTTGTCTTGAGGCAGTTGTCTAGAAATGATGAGTGGTGATACACCCAGAACTAGCAGTGAAGCAATGTCCCCTCTCCAAAACACTAATCAGCATCTTTACCAAACCCATCTTTTCATCCTCTGTACCTCCTATTCTGCACATGTGCATCTGTAAATGCTTCCCCCTCGCATGCTGTAAGTGCTTTCTCAGGGCCGGCAAATCTGAGCCATCTGAAATATCTGGACCTCTGTGTGTGTGTGTGTGAGAGAGAGAGGCAGAGCAGCTGCGTTTGGGGCTGCTAAAGCCCTGAGCAGCATCAATCTGAGCACCTCTGACAGGGTTCCTTTCTATCCCCACAACAGCATCTCAGTTTCTCTCTTCATTTGGTTCTCATTTCCTTACTTTACCCCCAAAGCCAATGAGATCTTCCTCCCCCTCTCTCAGGAACACAAGGCCTCATTGACGTGCAGTAGGTCCAGCTGTGTTTTCAGACGGTGCTGAATGTATTTTTGAAAGAAATAAATTAGGAATTGCCCAAACACGCCACTGTATCTTAGCGATGCGCGGCACAGAGTTCCCTCTTAATGACCAGGATGGCAGCAGTTGCCTCAATGCGGCAATGCACAATTATCTCTCAGTAAAGAGTGCTTAACCAAGTAAAAAAAAACAGTAAAGAGTAATGCAAAACAGAGCTGGGGCTCATTTCTGAATGGAAGTAATTTATTTCCAGGACATCGTTGTGAAGTTCTGGAATTAAAGCATAGCTGTGTTTGTTGGTGGGAGGGGGGGAAGAGAACTGGAATTTATTAGAATGGTTTGGTTTGAATAGAAGAGTATAAAATACTGTACAATTCACCAATAGTACAGGATATGTGATCCCTGCTGCTGGAAAATGTGAAAGCTCTGGCTTCTGCTTAGCCCAAAACGGTCAGTCACCAACACCTGGTTCCCCCCGGCCTCGGCGCTGCTGGGGCGCAGTCGGCTCCAGCCCCTCCAATCTCATCGGAGAGGATTAGGAACTCCACAGGACTGGTCCCTTGCAGGTACGCCAAGGGACCCGCCAAATAATTCCTATATATATAAATAATTCCCGGCTGCCCAGCGGACTGTGACCGCCGCAATAGCGAACCATTGAAAGGGAAATTATAAAAATAGACTCTCGAAGATAGCGAGGCCGCGCTCTGCATGTCCTCCCTCGCTCCCATGGGGATAGGCTGTTCTGCATGGCTGCGTCCCCTTATACGGATAATCTGCACTTATTAAAGCCCCTCGCAGACAAACATTGGCTGCGTACTAGGGAAGGATGAATGAGGCTCAGTGCAAGAGAGATGTCACCCAGGTAAAATAATAATAATAACAATACTAATAATACACATGTTATGCACAAGCCAGTGCAGCATGTGCTACCCATGTTGTTGTGCTCCCGTCTTGGTTTCCTGTCAGAATGAAAATGGTTGAAATGGTACTCCCCAGGATCTAGCTTGAAAGGATTGTGGGGATTATGTTCTGTGTCTTGTTTTCTGTTTTTTTTGTAAATGTGATTGCTGGCCTAATTTTTGCAATGTGGTGCTGTTACCTCCGAAAGGGAGAAAAAGGATGATATGAAAATGTATCGTGATATTATGTGTGGTGCAAACAGACATTTGAGGGAAATAGTATTGAAAACAAAAGGGCATTTTTGTAGAGCGGAAAGTGATGTAAAGTGGCAGAATGACTATGTTGGGATGGCAACTTTGGAGCGATCCCTAGCGTGGGTAAGCATCATTGACGGCATCAGAGAGGAGAGCGTTGGGCTGAGGTGGCTTTGATGTTGGCTCATTGTCTGACGAAAGCACTGGAATCCGTCTCCCATCAGCTTCTTTGTGACTCTGAGCAAAGAAAGAGGGAAGGAGCCATTGTAAGAGGGCCTAGAGAATGTGGTGAGAGGGATCCTTTTATGGTGTACCCCCAGTGTCAGAGGAACGGAAAGAAGGACCAGACTGGAGTTTAAAACACACATACACACACACACACATAAACACACACACACACACATACAGAACACACAGACAAAAATGCACATACAGAGACACATACTCACATAAGAGCCCTCTTAACGCACAAAGAAGCCTGCAGCAGAAAGAACTGAGGCACGCTGACAATCCCCCACCGAGACCCAGAGCAAAACTTCAAACTGTGGAATAAAGTGCTATGGCCTCCTCCAGGAAGCCTCCCATGTCAAGGTTCACTTGTAAGCGAGTCACCTATTAACAGCCTGTCAGAACGAGCCGAGCACCTCAGGATCCAAGCCGAGCCTTGTCCTCGAAGCGCACTCTGCCCTCTGCGTGTTTAAAGGAGGCAGGGAGAGGCAGTAAAGCAGGGTTGCTGTTGCCGGGGGCCTCCGCAGACACGGGGCCGCGTAATGGGCAACGCACATGTCCGGAGGTAACACAAGAAGGGCCGCTGGCAGACAGAGCCGAACTTCTGAGGAAGTAGAGCAACGCCAGAGAGCACAGCTGCTCCTTCCATGCACTTTTTACTGTCGGGCTCCCCGCCTGCCCCCCGAAACAAAGTTCATGTTCTCCACACTCTCCTGTGAGGAAACAGCAAGAAACCCTGGACTCTGCTCAGTTAAACCAACGCGGGGGGTGTCCTCAGTTTTGAACAATTAAATTAAGCATGTGTTGCATGTTTAATGTGTCAATAAATGAAATATGAATTTGGCTGTGGTTGAATTTCATGCATAATGTGAATGGACCAAAAAAATGGAATGCTTGCATGAATCAGTTCCTCAAAGCTAAGGACACAGCACATTCCAGTTAGATTGAATCTGGGCATTGCCATACACTTTTTTGTTTGTTCAACTGACCCCAGCTAAGGTAAAAATATAAATAAATGACACTTGCTCAATTTTGTTTCTGAAATTACAGGACAAATTACTTTGCGGTATGTTTGAATCTGGACCCGAGAATGTCAAAGTGATTTGCACTTAATGTACGCAGAGAATGACGCAGAAGTGGGTTTGCTTGAATAAGACTGTTGTGTTCGGTCAGAGTGTACTTAGCGGTGTGTAATAGCACCTCACTTTCTCCTCCGACAGTGAACGGTGGCTGGTCAACCTGGACCGAGTGGTCGGTGTGCAACAGCCGATGTGGGCGGGGCTACCAGAAGCGCACCCGCAGCTGCACCAATCCCGCCCCTCTCAACGGGGGGGCCCCCTGTGAGGGACAGAGCATCCAGAAGCTGGCCTGCACCTCCCTTTGCACAGGTACGAAAGCCCCTGGGGAAAAAAACTCAGGGAAAGCATTTTGCTGGATAAGCCAAGCTCTTAGAAGTTTGCTTCAAAGGGTCCGTCGGGTCCGCATGCGCTCGGCGCATCCAGCACTTTCCCCAGGGTTCCATTTTCGAATTCTTATTAATGTTGTTCAGTGTATATGTTAAGCAATAATTACAAGGTGCGGAACTACTGATGTTTCGGAGAACAGCCCCAGATGCCTTTGAAGTGCTGTATCTGAATCTGTAACTCTCTCTTTGGTGCAATGCATTGAGTAGACATGTGAAGAGGTAAGAGTAAGGACAGACAAGTATATGAACAGAACTCTCAAACAGGAAGTAAGAGAGAAAGTCATTTCTCAAACAGGAAGTTGGCGAGAAAGGCTAACAGACTAAAAGGCAGACACGGCCCCTCACTGCCCCCTCTCTCTCTGCAGTGGATGGGGTATGGACAGAGTGGAGTAAGTGGTCTACTTGCGGGACTGAGTGCACCCACTGGAGGAGGAGGGAGTGCAATGCTCCCGCACCTAAAAACGGGGGCAAGGACTGCGAGGGCATGGTGCTGCAGTCGCAGAACTGCACAGATGGGCTCTGCATGCAGAGTGAGTACTCTTCCCCCTCTTCTCCGATACAGCAGCCTGCGTGCTGTGTGCGCAGCTAATAGTCTTCCTCCGCTTCCTCCACTCCATCCTCCTGTATAAATGCCTCCACGCGTACACACTTTGACAGACATCTCCATTCACAGACACATGCATTCAGACACACTTGCATGCAAAAACATACACACATGCACACGCACGCACACACACACACACACACACACACACACACAAAAACGCACATGAACATGTGCATTCACAAACACCGGCATGCACACACACACACACAGAAGCACGTACACACATGTGTGTAAGCACATGAGCACTCGCATGCACATACACAAGTGCACAAAGAGAAACTGTGCATATGTTTGTGTGTGCACGTTTGTCTACGAGCGTGTGCAAGTGCATGCATGTGTCTGTACATGTGTGTGCATGTGTGTATGTGTGTGTGTGTGTGTGGGAAACGTGGCACACAGTTATTCACAGATCTTCTGGAGCTCATGCTGCATGTAATGGAGGAGACCTGCTGAGAGAGAGAAAACAAAGCACTGCTTTGTCTCAGCCTGTATCCGCATGATGTAAATATAGAATAGTGTTAAAAACAGCACACCACACCATGGATTACTGCAGCCAATTACCTCAGTCACAGACCACGCATTCAGGAGCTGCATATAAAAAATAATGATAAATGATTATAATGTAAGTACCATAGAGTAAGTGGTATAATTAGCGCGCTTCAATGATCATTGTGGTTTTGACCCCAATTTAAAACGTACAGCATTCAGAGATTCGTATAACAGGAAAATTGGGCTACAGAGTTGCAATAATACAAATATGTCTTATTCTTGTCAAGTAGAGGCCATTTTATGTCCTAACTAGCAGAAAATGCATTTCATTCTCTGTGTGTATATCTGAGATTGTTTTCCCAAAGATAGAATTAAATTATATTACACCTAGGAAAAAGAGAATTATGTTAAGCATAAATGAAGGAGAGGGAAACACTCCAGTCTCCTCTGGTAGTTATGTTTAATTGTTTCCCTCAGTCTTTACTGTTTTGCCCTTAAATCCTGAAAGAAAAATGGCCCCACCGGTTGTGGTCAGGCTGCAGGTTTTGCATAGGCAGTACATTTATTTTATTTTTTTGCCATTAGAAGAAAGACGGAAAAAATGAGAGCCGGCATCGCATCCTGCTTTTATTTATTGTGCATTCAGGAGTTTAGAAGCCAGAAGCGATTTTGTGGATTGCCAGTTTCATCTCCTCCCAGCTGGATAAAGATGCTGTTCCTGAGTTTCGTGCGTCTGAAGTTGTGCTTGCCCACTGTACTAATCCTTCTTTCCTGAGGATTCCTGCTGGACGTGTAGTTGCCACTCTTACTTCTGTCTGCAAGCAAGCCAGGGAATAAGAGAACAAGACCTAAGCCGGAATCTGTGCTAAAGATGATGATAGACGAGATGATTTTGATGATACAGTGGTTAGAAAACACAGTGCAAAGACAGATTGGCTGTGACTGGTGCAAAGCACTCCTCCATTATTGTGCTTATATAATGTAAACGTCTAACCAATAAAGATTGTGCTGAGATAAACTATCTGATACGTGATGTCAGATAACTGCAGAAATTATTTAAATGAGCAAGCCTTGTATGTCACCTGCTGGGAAAAAAAGATTCTGCTGTATGTCTTGGGCCTGCTGATATATTCTTTCGCCATAAAAGCCGTTTGCTCATTAGCAGTATTGATCTAAAAATCCTATGGTCGGATCTATGAGGAGCAGTCCTGGGATCTGTCTAGTGAGGGCCATATTTCTCAAGCGATCGGCCCGGCTCCCATGAATTGTCAGAGAACCGCAGCCCTGGGCCGAACTGGCACGAAACCGTAGGGTCATTCACCCCTCTTTCTCCTGCTGCAAGATGGAGCCATAAAAAGCTCTCTCTGCCCTTAGACAATCCATAGCAGCAGTATTAGTCCCCTTGCTAGATAGATGGCTAGTTTACCAAGAATATAAAACCCACAACGATATAGATTTAGGCTCATTTCCCCCCATTGATTTTTTTTTTGTGAGTTAAAAGGCTGAAGTCAGTTTTGTCCTTACTAATGACTGTTTCCACATGCATTTAGGGGAAATCCATGCCCTCTAAAAGCCAATATCATTGCAAATATGATTGTGAATATAATATGGGCCTGGATGTGAACTCCCCTCCTCTCAATGGAACCTTCCTTTGGTGCATCTCTCCAAAGAATCCTTTACTACTCATTTATTTGTTATTTATTCCTGAGTAGAAACTGCTATGCAGGCCAATTTCATCAAGCCAGCCACTTTATCTCAGACTTTTCTTCCTTCACTCAAATCGAATTGCATAAGAACACAGTTGTGTGGATTTGTTCCCAGTGTTAGATTCACCAAATATAGGTTTATTATGCTGCCACACAATGCTGATTGGTTGCTGTCTAAACCCCCTTTTCAGGCACTGAAATGGGCTAGTCCAGATTAGAAATATAGCATCATTTTTAAAATATGCATTCTTTTTATATTATTAGGTTATATTGCATTTGTATTCACGTTTAAATTTGATACAGGCTATAGTTCTGTCATTGCTTCCAGTTTGATATACAGAATTATAGTTTCAATATGGATATGTTCTTCATATGTTAAGTATTTCTCTTTGAACCTACGAAGAATACAGTCATAAAATGTCATTGATTTATGACGACAAACTACAATTACACAATCTTGTGTAGATCTTTCTCCATAAAAGGCAGACATGGCCGCTTTAAAGTCCCCTATAAAGTTTTCTCGCTGAAACAGGCATAGTTGAAATCCATTTGACCTCTGCTGCCTTCTCATCTTGTATGTTTTTTCCCCTCTGTTTCATCTTTGTGGTTTTTTTTTGTTGTTGTTGTGTAAGAGCTTTGGTAACTCAATGCAGACAGATGACATTTTCCTGACGTATTGATCCGCAGAAAAGGGGAGACAGCTGAAAAACATGGACAAAGACACTGTTTATTTTTCACGCATCTCTCTGCAATTTGTTTCTTCGGAAGGAGATGGTGAAAAAAATAAAAACATTTGGTCATGGAAATATGGGGGTAATGGAATATTAAAACAAAGCACCTTCTCTGAAATCAGTTTGTTGCTGGTTCTAGAATCCCAGAGCAGAGAAGTTTATAATGGCTTCCTGTAAGAGAGGGTTGTTTTCCTCTAAAGCCTTGGATGTCATGCAAGGAAAATGTTTGTGTAGCGGGCCCTTTGGTAACATTATCCTTGTGATGAATCAATAATCCCTTTACCCACTGAAGTCAGGCTTAGCCCTGTGTTATTGCTCAAGTTGCTTTACTACAGTGGAACAGCCACAGTGAACGTAATTGTGAATGGGTAGGTGTACAAAGTGACATCTTTCTCTGAGTCAGACTTCTCCTTCTGCTTGCTGCATCCCTCTTGTTTACATGAACGCGAGCCCTCCATCTATCAAGCTGTCAGTCTGTCTATCAGTGTATCTGCTGATCTTTGTCAGAATCTCTGTATCTGCCTGTCCATATTAGATCAGGAGCATTTCTCTGTCACAGTTCTGTTTCTGCTTCTGATCTGTGAATTTGTCTGCTGAAGAGTCCAGAGTGTTGGCTGCATGAGGCTGGTGTGTGTTGGGTGTTGACTCCTTATATGACTTCTTGCTTGTGTTGTACTCTGCCTCACTTGTAAGTCCCTTTGGAAAAAGGCGTCTGGCCAAATGAAGAACTGTAAGCGTAAGGGTGGATGTTATAAGTGTTCGGAGTGTGCCTGCATGCATGTTTCCTGGAATGGCTGGTGGTCGTCTCCTGACCTGGAATCCAATGGTACCCGAGCACCCTCTGAGCTATAGCACAGATCTTTTGTATGCCCATCACTGAAAAGAGGATCCCACAGCTGAGTGCACATCAAAGATGCGTCAATCTAACATCCCTGTCCCTACAGCTTTACAGGAGAACCCCCTAAATGACAATGACTACACCCACTCTGGTCACACATTCTCCAAACCTCCTTGAAAATCCTGGGCTCTGAACATTTGGAGCTTCACTTAATTGAGGCTCAGTTTAGCAGCTGGCATCAGTGCATTTCCTTTTTTTTCCATCGTTGTGCGAAAACCAAGAAGATGACAGATGTTTCGTCTCTTCCCTGTGCTGAGTCAAAGCTGCTCCTTTCATTTGAGCCAAGCAGAGGGAAAAGACAAGAAACTGAGAAAAATGTCTCTTAAAACAACCATTTTCCCGTGCCACTGTTTGCTTTCCTTTGTTTGACTTGTGTTTGAATTTTATTTTCATCTCGCCCCTCCCCTCCCCTCTCTCCCCCAAGGTTCATTATATCAGATGTCTACCGAGCCTAAGGCCAAGAGTGATTTTGGATTGCCATGTGAGTTGTTTGTATTTTTTTGTTCCTTCCTTTTTGCTCTTTTTTTGTCATCACTGTCTTTTCATCACCATTTCCCCCTTTGTTTTCACACTCCTCTCGGTTCCGTTCACCATTAAAGTTTTCTTTGTTTCTTTCAATTCTTTTTTTCTGAGGCTGTTCTGTCTTTTGCGGTGTCTCCACTCGGCTTTTCCCTCACAACTTCACCACCACCATACCTCTCTCTCTCACACGCGCAGGCTCGGCTCCGATGATCATTGTGCAGAGGATCAGAGCGCGGCAGAAACGAAACACAATGCCATGCTATTTCTGTCCGCTCCTCTTTGAACGAGCGAGAGAGAGTGCTTTACTGGAGAGCACGAAGGATTCATCTCAGTCCTTGAGCCATACGGTTATTTATTAAGCATAATAATTCTTAAGTTTTCACTGCTCGTCATCTTTTTTTTTTTTAAATATTCGCTTCGTGTTCAAAGAAGCGTATTAATCTAAGTGATACATTTTAATGCTCATGTTTAGTAGCTTGCCACTTTTATCATCAAAGCGTACATGTAAGACTGCGCGTAACTGCAGGGAAGCACACAGAAGGGAAGAAAAAAATGCATTTAGATTGTGTTCCAATGCTTTCATCTGCTGCGTTCAGCTTATTCCCTTTTATTTTTTACTGGTCTTGGGGTGGGATTAAAGGAAGCACTTTCTTTATGGGAGAGGTAGAATCTTGCTGCCCGCTGCCCCTGGAGAAAAGCAAACTACTGGTCCAATGTCAGGAGTGAGACCAGCTTCAGGTCAGCGGTCGGCAGGCTGTGACCAGCTGGCTGCCATATGGTGAATAAATTAGAGGGGACCGGTCACTTGGGCATTTAACAAAGTGATAGGAGCACGCCAGAGACCGGGGGGAGACAACAACCTCTCGTAAAGGACATCAAGGGCTTCTCTCTGAAATATCATCAATAAGCTAATGTTACAATCATTATTTAACATGTGTATCTCATTGGAGCTTGAAATTAGTTTTAAGTTCTCTGGGAAAAAAAAAAACAACAACAGCATTTTAAAATTAAACCAAAGAGACATTCTTTAGTCTGGCATCCCGGCCATAACAGGGTAGATCTATAAACGATTGGTATGTCTGTTCTAACTCTTTCCTGAATGTTAGTTCCTCATCGAACCACATCAATTGCCTTTTATTATGGCTGTGCTTAACTAATACCACTTAGATGTGCAATTCTTGACATTGGGTTTCCCCATCCCAAGGACAGACCACTCCTAGTTCCAAGGAGTTCTGCCAAGGGCTAGTTCATAAAACTGCCATAGTGGGATATGGTCTGCTGATATTCTTTTAACCAAACAGAGACAATCTTCGTGTTCCGGCAGGCTAACCCTGTCTGGGTACAATGACTTATGGGAAGGATGGGGTCCACAGGGGATTATGGGTATTGAAGGGCAGGAGGAGGGTGTGATTTGAAAAGGGGTGGGAGGCTGCACCATGTGTGTGACAGAGGGCACATGACAAAGTGGTTTGCCATCAGACCCTCCAGTCTATATGCCTCCCAGGAGAGGATTACCATTAGTGCCTGTGCCACCGACAGGCACAGCGGATGTTGTGTAACACCTCTGTGTGTTCCGTCTGCTTGTGCCCCTTTCTGTGAGGAGGATTACTAAAAACATATGCACAGATTTGGATAAGACAGTTGGATGATTTCCTCTGGGACAAGAAGGAAATGATTCACTTCCAGTTTAGTTTTAGAGCTGGCACTATAGCTATTAAAGATGGTGAGGGCAAGCACGCGACAGAGTGCCATTCTAGTTGTGTAACTCTGTTGTGTTACTGGTGGGCGGCAGTGTGTCATAGTGGTAAGGCATAGGGCTCATAACCGAAAGGTTACTGGTTCGACTACACACTTAGACACTGCTGTTGTACCCTTGAGCAAAGGTGCTTACCCCACAATTGCCTCAGTAAATATGCAGCTGTATAAATGGATACAGTTGTAGCCTATGTAATTCACTCTGGATAGGCCCTCACACAACTGGATAGAGCATCTGCTAAACAACAATAATGTGATGTAACATGAATGGAACTTCCCCTGCTTATCTTTCACATGATGAATGAGCATTGTCTTGCACTGCTGCTGCTGAATTCAGGCTAATATAAAATACAAATGACTCATGGAGGTTGAGCAATCAAATTGCGACCGGTCGCAGACCTGCCATCCATGTCTGACACAGACATGTAGTAACAGATACACATGATATAAGAATTTGTTTTGGTATTCTTGTGGACACAATATACACCCTAATACTGCCTCAACAATTCTGAAACGTAGTCTACTGCATCCCAACTCTGGGGGCAGAGTTTGAATCATCACTATCACTGTCTATCATCTCCAGGAGTTTTTGTTCATTGGGCTGGCTGAGACAGTTAAGGCTAAGCAGTGACTTGCTCTGCATCTCAAGTATCTGTGATGTGCATTTCTGTCAGAGTCTTAGCACGGTAAGATTCATCTGGCATTCACTCACTCCCCTCCAGCTGATTAAGCTCCAGTGTAGCTATCTGTGTTGCTCTTGCTTGATTGATACAGCAATCCCAGCAATCCGGTCACTCTGGAGCAGGTTTCGACAGTTTACAGGCTAAAGCAGGCCGGCTTTGCCGCTTTCATGGAAACTACCTGACCCAGCTAATCAGTTTCAACTTAACCAATTTAGCTTCCCTCTCCAGTTCAGACAGCGTTAATGTTTTCTCATGGAGTGTTGTAAAAACCTGCTGGTTTGTGGCCCTCTGCAACCTGAGCTAGTTAACCCTGGTGTAATGCGTCACATCTCTCACTCTGCGTCTGGACGCACTGCTGGATGCCGGTGGATGAGTACATCACATTACATTATTGTCATCTAGCAGACACGCTTATTCAGAGTGGCTTGCATACATGTAGGCTACAGTTTTTATCCATTTATAAATCTGGATGTTTATTGATATTTACTATTTACTTTACAATTGTGGGTCAAGTACCTTGCCCAAGGGTACAACAGCAGTGTCCTAGAGGGGAATCGAACCTTTCGATTACGAGCCCTGCTCACACTACGCCAAACTGCTGTCCCTTGTTCACTATGTTCTTCAGGATGGAACAAGACAGCCAACCCACAGTCTGCAGATTAGATGCCCTCTAGCTTAGGGCAAAGATCGCATTAGAGAAGATAGATTGCCTGTGGCATGGTGAATAACTGTGTAAGCTACATGGTGGCAGTTCTTGACAGTGATTGGTGCTGCCCTTCTTCCACCAGTCATAGCTACCCAATGCCTTCACTTGACGGAGACAGGAAAAACTACTACACCTCCGGTTTTGGAGAGAGACCAGTTCCTAGGAGTACTCCCCAAGCTAACAGCCTGAGGATAAAGGGCAGCCATGGCTCATGAACATGGCGGGCAGCACTGCCGTAGAATACCAGCACGCTCTCACAAAGGAATTGGCATGTACTTATGGTTAACACTGCCACCAAGTGGCAGGAGGGTGAAAAGCTTGATACGGCTGGCTGAGGTTGGATATTTGATATACTCATGCACTCATATGTACCATATACATCAGCGCTGTTCCACACTACCACACTTCTCCTTGGGCCCCACTGCAAATCTCATCACGGAAAAGATGAAAGACAGAGGCTTGTTCTAAATCTAATCATCGAAGTAAAAGACCAGAAGCACAGAGTGAGAGAGAGAGAGAAATGGGAGAGCAAGGTAAAACAAAATAACTTATAACTTCTATTTTAGAGTTCAGAACTGGGAGTTCTACCCATAGCTACACTCTGTCAGCCAGCCCGGTCTGAGCTCAATCTACCTTTTCATTAAATTTGGGTAAGCAAGTGTTTCAATTGCAAACACAATATTTTGAGTTGAAATGAATGGAAAGTGATACGTAAGAAACAGAAACAACATTAACTCTTGCTGAGAATGCATCGCTAATGTGTTGATCCTGGGTCTTGGTGCCAGGTATTACCAGCACAAGCGCTGCCTCAGCTCAGTCCTGCGATCACAGTCACACGAGCTCCATGGTGCTATGGCTAAGAGCACTTGAAACGTTGCAAAGCAGCATTCATGTTGTCTTTGTCTTTGTTCTTCTCTTTTTGAAGCTCAAGTGTGATGCAATTTATCACGCTCTTGCTGGAGTCTTTTAGACACAAACTACTCAGGCAGCCTTTCATTTGAAACTTTACTATGCCCACGCTTGGTTTATGAAAAAGACCTCACGGTGTTAATGAAATTCCCACAGTTGTACATTTGCAGACACATTAAATATTTAAATTAATAGCAGAGAGAGGCTGAGAGTATCATAAATTAGTGAGAAGGATTAGGTCGTGTGTCCTTATTAAAACTGTGCGTGTGTGTGTGTGTGTGAGCATGTGCTCCTGAGTGATTTATGTATACACTAGGGTCCAAAATTATTGGGACACCTGGGCATTTTGTGGTTAAGTGTGGATGTGTCCATGTAGCTATTAGTTTCATCACTCAAACCTAATTTATGGTGTGGTGAAAACAGTTACATGTTTTGGCAACTATTAACATTTTCAAAACATCTCTTTATGTGGTTGGCACACGGTTGCCTGATGACTACCCTTATTTCCAACATTTTAATAATATGTATGACATTAATTCTGCCAAACAAACTGACAATTCCATGACATTAACTTAATTTTAAAAGGTACCTACATACTTATTGATTGCAGACAAGTGAACAAAAATGACCATCACTTCAATTAGGCCTGATTGAACGTTGCCCTGCCCCCTAATTGAACACTCATACTGAAGCCTATATACACCTAACAAGGTTGGAACATGGTCACAGAAGATGAAGCTGAAATTGACATTGACATAAATATGACTTTCCCAATGTCTGATGGAATATGCAGCAAAAATATTGTGGGTTTTCAGAAAAAAAAGTGAGTGTCCCAATAATTTTAGACCCCAGTGTATGTGTTCACGTGTGTATGTGTGGTTTATGTGTATGTGTGTGTGAATGTGAATGTGTATGCTTGTGAGGACAGTCAGTGATAGTAGCTCTCATATCAGATGGAAGAGGCCGTAGCCCTGTGGTCACACCGGTGTCTCACCTGCCTGTCACGGTCCTCTCCCCGCAGCCGCGCCCAGCACGGATGACGTGGCACTCTACGTGGGCATTGTCATCGCTGTCATCATGTGCCTGGTCATCTCCGTCATTGTGGCACTTTTCGTCTACCGCAAGACCCACCGCGACTTCGACTCAGACATCATTGACTCCTCGGCACTCAATGGAGGCTTCCAGTCTGTCAACATCAAAACGGCGCGCTCAGGTGAGCTGATCTGACCTGAACACATTATAAATGAGACAGAGAGGAGACCCACCTAAGGTGAGCTCATGCTACCACCTTACATATGAAGGACAGCATTACCGCGCCTCATCTCTCTGACAGTTTAGGACTCTAGTTTTGTGAAACACTGGCGACAGCATCGGAAACTCCCCAGTTGGGCCGGCGTAATGTAATATAATGGCTTAATTAAAACAGTGACTGTATCAAAGTCTCAGCTGTTTTGCCTAAGGAGCCGGAGAACTCCCCACTGTGACACGAGATCTGTTCATGGCTGTTATTTTTCAAGATGTCTCCCTCAGCAGCTGTTAGACTCGAGCCAGTCTCTGATCAGGATAGCCTCGCCACTTCGAAATCACCGCTTTGCACGCCGGAAGGGCCAGGTCGGACAGGTCGGCTCCCAGCCCCACCAGCCCTGATCCTATCATGCAGTTATTTATGCCTGCAGAGTTATCGCGGTATTTAGGCTATCGTTCGAGCAAGGGGGGGATTCGGGGCCTGTGAAAAGGCGGAAAAATAAATAAATACGACCGCAAACAAAAAGCAAACAGCTTCCCATCGCCCGAGCTGACAGCGAAATGTAATTACATTAGGATTAAAAATGTCAGATCAGAGCTCAAGCCGCTTGAGTTAATCAGGAGCGCTTTTCCCCGCCGGTGCTAAAGGTGGCCTTTTGTAGTGGCAGGAACTTATACGAATGTATCAGAAGTTTTCCTCGGCGCTCCTGGCGGGGGGAAGACACACAACGCAGGATTAAAATTTAAATCAGGCCCATAAATGAAACGCGGGACGCTGAATAGAATGCAATTTAGGCTGCAGTCGCGCGCGCGAGGGCTGGGGTGACATTTCATCAGGAGACCATTAGAATGCTTGTCATTCGGCGGCGAAGGCAGATTTCATGTTAGCATTAATGAAGAATTATGTTTCCCTCTGTTTTTTTTTTCTCACACTGCGTGGCTTGTTGGTTGTTAATTAAATTTCTGCGGCGGTGAATAGGCTGAAAGATGAGGAGGCGAGGGGTGTAAACAGGCCAATGTGCCAGAAGACGATATGGTTGGACGAGGGGCGGGGCAGACGAGGGGTGTCAGATTACTCAAACAGGCAAAGGGGCTGACAGTTACCTAGCTGGTGTGCAAACGTCCACCTAAACCAGCATGCTGCTCTTTCACTGGTCCCAGGGCATCTAAGCTGTTCTTTCTGCAAGGTGATAGGTTGCTTATGCGCCACACATTAAAAGTGTCAAAGCCATGAAGATCATCACAGTAAATCATGGTCATGGTTGCAGTATGATGCTAGAGAAGTTGTTAAGAGCTTCTCATTAATTAATTAGATTTCCCTGTTGATAACTGGGACCCTAGCTGCTCTCTACTCTACACTTGAGGATGAGGAGGGGTAGGAAGATGAAGAGCTCTCAGCGTGCCATCCACAGCCACTCCTCGTCCCTTCCAAAAGCGCCACGCTGATATGAATATGCATCTGTGTATCCGCGCAGGATCACCTCGGCGGAGTTTACGAGTCTGTCGACTCATGCACATGTAATGGCTTCATTAGCAGCTGAATGTTAACAGTGCAGAGTTGCTTTTCATAAACAAAGCTTTAATGACAAACAGGGGAGGGTGTGGCTGCGTGTCCTGCACAGACCGCTGATATGCACTAGCTGGCTGCCTGGCTCTGTTCCTGATTGGATGATTTACTTGACTGACGGTTTACGTGATTGTTTGCGGGCTCACAGTGGTGTACAGAAGAGAATCTGCAGCGCCAATTGCAAATAAAATCAACTAAAGCTGAAAAAATAAAACCATGTTCTGTCAAACAGGGAGAAAATACATTGGTCAATTTTTGCAGTTGCTTGTGCAAAAGCGCAAGGATGTCAAACACCCAGGTGATGAAAATTGGCACCCTTTGTCATTGTCTGACATAAACTCACTGGGAACAAAAAAAACCTCCTCCTCTCCACAGCTGACCTCCTGACTGCGCCCCCCGACCTGACATCGGCGGCTGCAATGTACCGTGGCCCAGTCTACGCCCTCCATGACGTGTCTGACAAAATCCCCATGACCAACTCGCCCCTTCTGGACCCCCTGCCGAACCTGAAGATCAAGGTGTACAACTCGTCAGGCCTGGCCACACCCCAGGAGGACGGCTCTGACTTCTCCTCCAAGCTCTCGCCCAAGGTCACGCACTCCCTCCTGGACAGTGAAACCATGAACCTGCGCAACCAGAGCCTGGCTCGAACCCGTGACCCATCCTGCACCGCCTTTGGGTCCTTCAACTCTCTGGGAGGACACCTTATTGTGCCCAACTCTGGTGAGTGGGAAGGCTGGCAGATAAAGTATATTAATTCCTTACCACTATGGTAGTATGCGACTCTGCCCCTCTCCCCACAGCTCTAGTTCCTTTACCATAACAACATTACTGTAAAACCTTAAAGTCTCCATATATAAAAATCATGGCAGCCTAATCAATGTACAATAGACAGTTTTCTTAAGCTGCTATTGTAGCGGAGCTGAAGTGATTAGCTCGTGTGAGTCCTGTGTAAAGCCTTAGGTAGCGGGTAGCAGGTAGCCGAGTGGTTGCAGCGGCTACGTCACTCCCTCTGAGACCTGGTTAAGTAGCGTTGTCGCCAGGTAGCCGAGTGGTTGCAGCGGCTACGTCACTCCCTCTGAGACCTGGTTAAGTAGCGTTGTCGCCGACAGGCTAGCGGCAATTTGCCTTTAGCTCAACTGGCAACGACGCTGGCTTTAAGGGGTTGGCAGCGAGCAGTAAGAACCTCGGTTCGAAACTCGCTCGCTCGCCGACCCACGTAACATCATATTAAAACACAACGCAAGAGACCACCCGTTACACTATCATATCCAGATATCAGTCATATTGCATGTTCTATTCACAGTACCAACACTGATATAAAAGTTTGATTTTTCATCATGAAAAATTTACTTCTTTCATTTACTTGTTACTGTTTGGCATAGATAAATGTCAGGTTTAATGATGTCATAGGAGATATAATGTTGATTGCTGACCCCACAACTCTCTGAAACCCAGTGAAACACTTTTACTGAGAGGACAATCGAAGTTCAATAACATCAACTGAAGTAAAATAAAATGGAATGGTTGTGGTAGGACCTTTGTCTTTAAAAGCACACAGCCACATAATGTGGTTGCTTTGTCCTCCATTTCAACATTCTCCTTTACTCCCAGCACACTGTGAGCTGTTGCTGTATTTCTTATTTTATCAAACGAGTCTTTTTGCTATGGCGTATATTTTTCATATTGATGCCGTGTGCAGTCCCGAAGCAAACCAGCTAATTTTCCGCCCTAGGAACACCTGGGACTCTGCATGCCTGCGGGCATCTTGCAGCTCTTTCGCAGAAGCGAACACCGTCGCCTACCTCAAGGAGCCCCGCGCTTTGCATCGAGGGGAAGGCGCGCTTTTGCGTGCGACAGTGACGCGTGTTTGTACCAGCGTGTATATAGATTAATGGGACATCCTCTGTTGATGGTTTGATTCGCTGTAACAGGTGTAGTCGGGGGTGCGGACTTTCGTCTCTGTCACCGGGTGCGGAGGGCTCGTTAAAGACCGCGGATCTAATGAGCTCCTTTAAAGCCCAGTCGCGTTCGGTTACGCCGTGTCAGATATAACAACCAGACACATCCCCATCACGGGAAATCCTTCTAAAGTGATAAATCAAAGCGCTAAAATCGAACAGGGGCGAGAAGTCACACAGCAGATAGAAAGAATGGCAACCCCCCAATATTAAAAATAGTTATCCTCTTCAAACGGTTCACAGTAACTACCTTATGAGAGGAGGGTTAATTTTATTATTTGTATTAGTATTGTTCCCCAACACAATATTTTTTTTATTATTTTATTATTTACTCTCGCACACAATGAATTGCCGGATGATGCGTTCAGCAGTGATCATCCACAATCCCCTTTCATTCTCCCACACTGCAAGGGCTAACGCTAACTCCGTTCTTCGTGAAAAGCCCCCTTTATAAATCAGTTATGCAGCCGTTCAGACTGACACGCCACGCCACTTGTAATAGCAGGATTACCGCGATCTTTCGATTAGAGGCAGAAAAGGATCGTGTCGTTTCCATACCCACGGCGCTGCGCGAGTCTATTTCACACAAATTCATAATGAAACGGGGGTTTGGATTCCCAGCCCCGCGCTCGTGTGTCACTGCGCCGCGCCTGCGATCCCTGGGGGAGCGGCGGATATTAATGTGATTTAAAACAGTGCGCCAGGCTTTCTGTCGCCGTTTTACAGCACGTTTTCATGGGTGATCAGTGGTGCATGATGGGATTGTGTTAAGGGCTGCGCCATGCGTTTAGGTTCTCTCCACACAGATTAAATCAGTGTGGTGTTGCACAGTTGCTCGTGTGAGCTACTGTGTAATAGATAGACAGCTGAGCTACTCAAACCTGGTCTGGGAGGACTGTGCTGTCTACAGGCATTCATTCCAGCCAGAATTGGTTCAACTATTTGGTTCAGGAAGTTATTGTCTTGGTCCAACGTGTTCAGCCTCCCTCCATAATTGAGAGAGAAAAGAGCCCTGAAACTTGCTGAGCTGAAGCCTGGAGTAGCCCCTGGCATGCAGTATGAGAACAGCTGTCAACTTCACAAGCTTTCTCTCTGTGCAGCATGTAACTCTACCTGAAGATGATGCCCTGTAATACTATATTCAAGTCAATATTTATTTTAAATGGATTTCATGCATTCAGGCTCTCAGTTAAACACATAAAACTTGTGTGGAATATATGTGTTCTTTTCCTGGTAGAGTCCTTTAGTTGCAATGTTTGTCTCTGTCCCCGCGTGACGTCCTGTCCATTTAGATCGTTGTTTAGTGGCTGTTGGTTGTGCTGCAGCTTTGCTCTGTGGGGCAGCAGACTAAATGTCATCCTCTGAAACATTCAGCACAAGGACACAGGCAATCGATGGGCAGCTTCATGGGTGGGGAGAGCTGGGAGACATCAGCACTGCTGGGCCTACTAATTTCATGGAAACAATAAAGGGTTGATATTGTGTATAGCCTTGACGTGTGTTTGTGTATGTGTGTGAGAATCGGTGTGGAATGTGTGTGTGTGTGTGTGTGTGTGTGTGCGTATGTATGGCTATCCTGTCAGCCCTGCCCGTGGTCTCCAGGCGGTGATGTCAGCGTCTCTCTCCTGCAGGTGTGAGCTTGCTGGTGCCAGCAGGGGCCGTCCCTCAGGGCCGGGTGTACGAGATGTATGTGACGGTGCACAGGAAGGACAACATGAGGTAACGTCCCTGGGACCAGACGGGATGCCCTGTTCCAGCAGGCTTAGCCCCCTCGCTCAACAGAGCAGCATGGGAATCTGGGGCGGTCGAGAGCGTAATTACTATAATCATGAAGGCACTTCCATAGACTCCCAGCCAGACCGCCAGCACTGCTACTCTCAGCTAGTAAAAAGTGTAGGTCCTCTGGGGATGGGACATCACAGTTCTACAAAAAGAGTTAAGGCATTTTTAGTGAGCTAACAAATGCCCTAACATTCCCCCAGTCTTCTGTTATCTTCATTTAACAACATACTTAAAGACTTACATTAAATTCTTATGAACAGATGAAAAAGTTTTTCCATATATCTCATGTCATATTACTGCACTAAAAGCAACAGAGAGCTCTAAATAGAAGTATGACTAGTCAGTGCAGGCCTACGCATAAGGCCTGATCCTGATTCCAATCTGATCATCTCCCACTGGTTTCCAGGCCCCCCGTGGAGGACGTCCAGACTGTTCTGAGTCCAGTGGTGAGCTGCGGCCCACCCGGCGCCCTGCTCACCCGCCCTGTTATCATCACCATGCACCACTGTGCCGAGGCCGAGAGCGAGGACTGGCAGATCCAGCTGAAGAACCAATCACAGCAGGGCCAGTGGGAGGTGAGGGTTCAGCCGGGGGTTGCTCGCATCACTACTGCTTCACATACCCATCACACATTTCTCATTAAAATTAAGTTCATTAGTGTGACCTTTCGTGTGAGCTTATGTGGGCGTGTGCATGGGTGTGCACGTCCAATAGATAACGAGAAAGCCTCCACTTGCCCACAGAGGTCATTGGACAATGTCACAACAGTAACCAATGGCATAGGGGCCTCGATAGAGGCGAAAGCATGGATGCAGAAATAGGAGCTCATTCAGGAGACATGAAGAGGAGTGGGAGAGAAACAAGCACAAATCAAACACCACCATTAATAATGGAGGGGGAGGAAGCGAACTCGCTTTGCAGGAACACAGGCTCAATTAGGAGACGAGCATTGTTGGGAAGGCGTTATCAGAGCGAATTTGCTCCAGTTCCCTCCCTCCAACAGTACCGCCAGCCCGAGTGCACTTTTCTCAGAAGCTGGGAGGCGTTTCAGTCTCCCGGGTTTCAGCGATAGCAGAGGCCGCCCCACGGTCCTGTCGAATCAGAGCGCGAACGGCGTTGAACGCCGATAAGGCTGGCCCCGGGTGGCACCGAGAACAGGTCCCTGGGACGGCCCCGCGCATTGCCCTTTACCGTTATCACACGCCAACACGCCAGCTCCACGCTAATTAGCGATCAGCAGGAGCACCTGTGTGTGTGTGTGTGTGTGTGTGTGTGTGTGTGTGTGTGTGTGCGTGTGTCTGTGTGTGTGTGGGAGGGGGGAAGACATGCAATGGTCTTCATGGGAATATCGCTTCACCCTTAATTCTCCATTCGGTCTCCAAGGACCCCCGAACATTTTGCTAAAAGAGATGAATGTGTGGCGTGTAAATGAATCCAGCATTACAAAGCATCATTTTTGTTAACTATTTGTCAAGTACAACATTGTATTAATTGCTACTTAACTGTTGTTGTTAAAAATTATTTTCAAGTACTTTGTTATTATATGACCATTTCTCTCTGACTGTTTGCTTCAAAAGTTTTTTTTTTTTAGCACAAACCATTATTTGGATAGTTTTGAAGTCTCTTAACTGCATTCTTAAGAATGGCTAATGGTGGAGAAAGACCGAGCACAGGCTTCAGATAGAAGTAGTTAAAAAACAATATGCTCTCTACTTTTATTGCTGTACTCCAGACGCTGACATCCCTACTGAACTGCATTCCTTGTGACTGGATTGAGTGTGTTTCACATATTTACATGACATCATTAATGAGAGCTGAGTGCTAGCCGGGGCAATGCCAGGAGAAATCAAAACAACAACTTGGAACCGTGCCCGGTTTCTCAATGATGGCTCTGTTACTTGGTCTTAACCTCAACTTCCATAATGGAGCCTTCATGAGAGTAAGGGGACACAAAGTACACAGACGACCTGGGAGAGGGAAGAAACAGTGTTGTCACTGACGTCTGACACAGGAACGTGTTTAATGCATGCGGGGAATAACCCCATCACAGTGTGTGCCAGACACAGAGAGAGGGGGATGTTGATCTATCTCCTGTGTATGAACCATTAAGAAGAACACAGTGCTGAGGAACTACTACAGCAAGTTGAATTAGATCCTATTAGATTTTTATTTTCAGCATGTCAACAGCTTTTGGCGATCTCATATGGCCGGCTGTGTCTCGCCCTTTTCCTGTTCCCCTCCTCCAATCGACGTGCCTCATCAAAGCACGTATAACTCTCAACAAAGCATGACCCAAAGCTCGATATTCATTTCAGCAAAAAAGCCCCGGTCTTCACTAAATAATGCTCCAACATCCTGGCTGCTCACCGCATAGATTTGCTGCTTGATTGATAACTGGTGAGGGACTCCAACAGCTGAAAAAACGCTTTCCAATACGTATAGTGCCGCTTCACCACACTGCATATTTAAGAGCTTCAACGGCAAGTAGACACACTTAAATTAGCTAGGAACGTTTTTGTGAGTGTGGGCGTGCTCAGCCTGAGTGCTCACAATGGAACGCCAGAGACGATAACTCGGAGGCTTGGGAGTCTGCTGGTTTGCAGGAACGATAGAGAGATTCAGGACAAGGAGGGATGGCCAGAAAGAGATAGACAACATACTAAGCTTGGTCCTCTCTCCATAACTTAAGCCATTTAGCTCAATTGAAATGGCTTGTGGAAAGAAAAAACATCACACAAATTTTCCCATGTGCTGTAACCCAGCTGGGGATTCTGATATTTACTGAAGTTGTTAAAAAACTGTATTTTTTCTTTTTTTTGGAGTTTCATGTTTTTTAATGACTTATTTACTGAAGAGCAGCGAGTAATTAATATGAAGACCAAGGAATTTGTCAGTAAATGTCAAAGTACAGAGATGGGCTCCCATTTTGGGTCCTTTCCTCTCATTATACTATGCTTGAATCCGGCAATGCTCAAATTCAGCCGTCTCTGAGGGCGTGTTAAAGAGGCTAATGACCAGCTGTAATGCCGCTGTTAAACGGCCAAGCTTACTGTAAAGTGTTTTAATTCCTTTTTTCACTCTCATAATATGAGGAAATTAATGAGAGCGTTGGGCTCGTGCAGACATCAGGATTATGAATAATAGAAGGAAGAGCAGCGCAGCATGAGCTGGTTCAGCCCCTGCAGCAGCAGTGGAGTGGGGGGAGACTCCAACGTGCGCTTTATTAGTGGTCAGCCTTGGGAGGTCCACATGCACACACACGCGCGCACACATGCGCACACACACACACACACGCGCGTACACAAACACACACACACACGCGCGTGCTGATAGGTATATCTAAGGTCAAAGGGGCACAAAAGCAGTGATTGAGTCGTGAAAATAAAGGGTTGGGCAGTTAATGGAACCCCCCCTGAGCTGAGAGACAGACAGAATTAGTGCACGCTGTCTGTTGAGTAACTTGTCCATTGAGTGACTGCTGACTGATGAGTGACCGCGTCTCCTTTCTCTCCCAGGATGTGGTGGTGGTGGGTGAGGAGAACTTCACCACACCATGCTACATCCAGATGGACACAGAGGCATGCCACATCCTGACCGAGACGCTGGGGACCTACTGCCTGGTTGGCCAGTCGGTCAGCAAGGCTGCCGCCAAGAGGCTCAAGCTGGCCGTGTTCGGACCCGTCTCCAGCACCGCCCTGGAGTACCACATCCGGGTCTACTGCCTGGACGACACCCAGGATGCGCTCAAGGTACAGTACAACCTTCCTGTTAAGAGAGCTGGGCTTTTATGGAAAGTCACCTGTGTCTAAGTGTCATTGATGTGGGCCTTATGTTGAATCAAATCTCTGATCTATGTGTGTGTGCGAGGCAGAGGAAGACGAGGAGGTTCTATTCTTGTGCCGTGGATATTGGCAGAGCGGCACACACAAACACAGACACACACATATAAATATGCAACATAAAATAAGAGGAAGTGGAACTGTTCTGCAGATTCAACATTTCTTGTTCTAATCAACTGAAATTCTTTGCACTTTTTTCAAGTGAAGTCTCGCTGCTAATTGCACCAAAAATGGCAACAGCAGCGTTGCAGTTGAAGATAGCTTGTGTGTGGGCGCTGTTTGTGCTTGACTTCGGTTCTGTTTCTGTGCTGTAATCAAGATGTTTTATGACTGACTGAAGATTCCTCCAAGCAGTTAAATAGCTATACCGTGTGTTTAATATAACTTTGCCTTCTCTCCCAGACAGCTGCAAGCACAGCACAGTCATATTTTAAAGGAAAATGTTCCTCCTTATGTGATTATCTCCAAATAAAAATAACGTAAAAACATTAAAAAATGCCCAAGAATAAGATGCTTAAAAAATAAGTAAAAATAACATACCCACATATATGATGAAATGTCTGATGTTGTTTCATCGTAGGAAAAACATTGGAGGCTCTGATTTTTCCCGACTTAGAATAGCATCTTGTCACTTTGGTTTTTTTTTGCGCTTGCGATTGTTTTTCAGCCATAAATTCAATTTTGTGCCGGGCGTCGCTGGGCAATCTGTGCTTCTTGTCTTAATGCACATGGCTCCTCACTTGTGAAGTTCTGCTGAGCTGAGGCACAGTTTTAGTTACTTTCCTCCCTGTCACTCACAGGAGGTTCTGCAGATGGAGAAACAGATGGGAGGGAAGCTCCTGGATGAACCAAAGACGCTGAATTTCAAGGACAGCAGCCACAACCTCCGGCTCTCCATCCACGACATCCCACACACTCTCTGGAAGAGCAAGCTGCTGGCCAAGTACCAGGTGGGCCTGCAGGGCAGGAATGGACAAGGCCATGTTCCGGCCTGGGCAGCTATGGGAGGGCCAGGAACGACCACAGGAGTTTGAGTGTGGGAGGGATTTGTGGGAGGGGTTTGACTGTGGGGGAGGGGTTTGTGGGCGGAGTTTGAGCATGGTAGTGTTTCGTGGGAGCAGTGTGCATGTGGGATTGTTTGGTAGGAGGAGTGTGCATGTGGGAATGTTTTCTGGGAAGAGATTGCTTCCCAGCAGATCTGAGGGCCATGGAATCCAATGAGGAGTGAACAATTCCAGGGAGGAAAGGAAGGAAAAGAAAGCTGAATGTAGGAAAAAAAAATTACCCCATGCAGGAAGAGGAGAATGGAGACATTCATGCTGATTTTATTGCTGTTTAAATCAAATGACAAGAACATTAAATGTCAGTGCAGCTGTGTATGTGTGTAGGAGAAATATCTGCCCTGAAAGCTCTCAGCTTGTATTGAAGAACTGAGATGCATAAATACATTCACAAACTTTATTACCATTCTCCACAGTAATTAGACTCTGAGTATTTTCACGTTTACTTTTGATAACATGCATTTAACCTTACACCTTAAACATGACGATCAAAGAGATATTGATCTGTCTAGATGAAGCCAGCAAGGTTTGTTCTCCCTAAGAGGGAGAAGTGCTAACTCAAACGATTTAGTGACAGGAGAGTGACACGTTATTCAATTGCTTGTTTGCGTAAAAACAAAAATAATCCGACAAGCTCCTTTCGATATTTGCACTGCATGTTCTTTTAAGGATCTAAATATGCGATTTGTGTGCCTCCTTGTGAAAGCAAATGCACTTAACATAATCAGCTATTTGCAGTCTAATTAAGGAAACAACAGTAACTACCTGTGCTAATTACAGAATACAAGACAAGTTAGGCTTGCAGAAATGTATAACCGAAATCCTCCAGACCTACATTCTGCACTGTTTGTGTTTGTGTTTGTGCCCATGTGAACAGTAAATCCCTATCGGAAGGCCTCTATTTAGTTATTTACTAGTTATTTATTTTTGTTATTTACATGCCATTATGGGCATGCCATTCACCTCAATGAACAAACTGTGTTTTGTTAGTGACTGAAAAATATAAGACTGACCTAAATGTGAGTTCATCAAAGCTGGGGTGACGCCACGCAACAGTTAATTTGAATTCACTCAGCGCAGTTTCCAGTCTCAGCCCGATGCATGAATTGTGTGTGTGTGTGTGTATGTGTGCGCACCCCCTGCAGGAGATCCCCTTCTACCAGGTGTGGAGCGGCTCCCAGCGGACCCTGCACTGCACCTTCACCCTGGAGCGTTTCAGCCCCAGCACGGCCGAGCTCACCTGCAAGCTGTGCGTCCGCCAGGTGGAGGGAGAGGGACAGATATTCCAGCTCAACAGCACTTTGTCTGAGGTAGGCACCACCTGTGTCCACCTGTAAGACCACACGCTGCTATCTGTTATAGCATATGCTACCCAATCACATACTGTCCTGACCTGTCATACCACATGCTAACCAATCATATACTGTCCTGATCTGTTATAGCATATGCTAACCTATCACATACTGTCCTGATCTGTTATAGCACATGCTAACCAATCACACACTGTCCTGACCTTTCTAAGCATACTCTGTCTTGATAAACCCTGTTCTTATCCATCCAAAACTTCCTGCTGTCACTTCATCTATACTCATCCTTGGTCCTGAAGATTCATTTTATTTCTGGTCCTGGATTTGCTGGGTGCTGCTCTGAGTCATGAACGGGGCAGGGTCTGGGGTAAAATTTGGGTATTTCAGGTGACCCCGCTTGGCATAGCAGACCGGAACAGGTTCGATCCGTGGCATTCAGAGCCGCAGCCTGCACACACACCCTGTCTCCTCCACCTGCCCGTCACCCCCGCCATTCCACCCTACCCACGGGGGCTAATTAGCGCCTCCTGAAAAGATGAATGGTGCCGTGACAGATCGCCGTGGCGGAATTCTCTCATTGACCATCCAACACAGACCGTCTTTCTTTATTAAGGAAGGCTTGCTCTCCTCAGAGCCTCGGGGGCTCTCTCTTTCCTTCCTCCTGTCTCTTCCTTTCCCTCTCTCTCCCTTTCTCTCTCAGAAAATCAGCCGTATTGCCATGTCTTTACAATGTACAGCATTGCCAAAGTAAGGTTACAGATGGGAAATATGACATAGCAGCAGTAATGGTGACAGTAACTGACATACAGGTATAAGCAGTAGTGCAATAATAATAACAATAAGTGTCTCTCTCTGCCTCTCTCACACGTACACACAGTCACTCTCCTCCATCTCTCTCTCTCTCTCTCTCTCTCTCTGTCTCTCTCTCAATCCATGGTGGTGCCAGGGTAGCAGTGACAGTTTAGAAACGGAGAGGCTTCACGTGTTGCGCATCACGCGTCAGCCTGGTCCCGCAGTCTGAACAAGCCTCTCCAGTAGCACTGCAGAGGTGGGGGGGGGGGTATGGGTTGATGGCCCTCCCCCAATTCCTCATCGACTCTTATAGAGAAGCACCAATTCTGCTCCCGCTGAGAGAATACGACATTAACACAGAGCGGCTAAAAGTGCTGCTTTGCCATGAATGGGGATGCCTGTTATCGAATGAACCCCAGGCTTCTCGATGGCCCTTGAAATTGCTGCTCTGGACCTGTGGCCCTGTTCTGCCTTCCCCTCTAAAAGAGGGCTGCCCGTGCTGAGTGCTCGCCATTGTTGTCAGTGCACCAATAGAAAATGTCCTGCACCAGAAAGCCCTTGAAAGTAATTATAAGGGAATCCAGAAACAATGCCTGCGAGCATGGACCTCAGGAATAATACAGCTTTGCCCTCTTACAGATTCTCTCTGGTAATGTGAGTGATCTGCAAATTGCCAAAGCTAAAAACGTACATTTGATCATTATAGAATTTACGCACAAAATGTATTTAAGTACAATACGTACACATAATTTACATTAAATTTCTCAAATGTATAGTGTGTACATAAGCATGTGGTCTGTATGTGCACATATGTGTGGCGAGTTACTGAATTTTAATAACGTTACAGCCATTAATGCTAGCCTTTTAAGACACAGTTAAAGAAGCTGCTGGTAACATACATTTGAACAGTCTGATGTGAGGATACATAGATTTGTAAAACAAATCACTGTCATCAACGTTAGCGTTTTTATATTTATTTATGTGCCATGTCATATTAATTAGTTCTCTGTTCTATTTTTTTTGGATGAGAAAATTGAAATTGCTGTAATGGCAGTCTGAGGCAGGGGGAAAAAAGCTGAGCTGTGTAATCGGCTCTTTGTTTATTATTGAAATTCATTAGGAAAAGCATTCATAATCAAGGGAAGCGAAGGAAGGGAATGAAAACAGGAATTAAAGCCTCATCGCTCCCTGTGCGAGATGTATGAAGAGTGTGCTTTCATAAATTACGCCACAGGGGGTGGGAATGGAAGAGTGTGTGTGTGTGTGTGTGTGTGGGGGGGGGGTGTCTGCAGACAAACTCCACCCCATGCATGTTTACAAGGCAAGTCAGAATGATGTCGTGGTTTACGGCGTTGGCTACGTTTTTTGTTTCAACGCGCAAGAGAAGTTGGTCCCGTGTCCCTGCAGTTTGCCCAAAGCAATAAACCCAAATTACAGCCGGCCTTGTTTGGTTACTGTGTAAACCTTGGCCACTGGAGTGGGGCTGTGAAGGCCTGCAGTGTGGACTGCCCGCACAACGCTGACGCTGGGTCTCTCCCTCTCTCTCGCCCTCTGCAGGACACCCAGAGCATCGACACCTCGCTGATGGACCCGGCCAGCAACATCACCACCCTGGTGGGACCCAACGCCTTCCGCATCCCGCTGTCCATCCGGCAGAAACTGTGTGGCAGCCTGGACGCGCCACAGACCCGCGGCAACGACTGGAGGATGCTGGCGCACAAGCTCAACCTGGACAGGTGAGGGCACATGCTGCCACACACACACACAGAGAGACACACACACACGCACACACACACACACACACACACACACACACATACACACACACACACACACACACACACATACACACACATACACACACACACACACACACACACACACCTATACACACACACAAATACATACAAATAAACATACACATACAAATACATAAACACGTCCACGTACACATATACACACATATACATACACACACACACAAACACATGTGCACATACATATACACATACATTTATACACACACACATATATATACACATGCACACTAAAGGCCTTTGCACACCAAGTCTGTATTTTTCATTCAAAATTGTCGCATGTTTAATAAATACGCCCTCACGCTGTGTCAATCACGTTTACACACCGACTCCGAAACTTTCATCCGTCTTTAAAGTTTTTGGAACAGGTTCGATTTCCTGTGTTTTTTCACATCCGTCAAAAGCCTTTGGCCGCTCAGATTGATGGAACAATTTAAAGGAATCTCAAGAGGGTGTAAGCACTGTGCATGCACGAACCAGGCAATTACGCAGGACTGGATCTGGGATCTCCGGTACAGCATCGAAAAACACAAACACACTATCAGCTCTGGCAGAAGAGTGTGATAAACAGACTGGTCACAGGACAACTATTGATGTATTATAGTTCATCTTTGTCCTGACAAATGTCATATATTTTCAAAACTAGACTAGTTCTACTGAAGTTGTCACACCATGTGCAACTTTTTAAACAGTGCAACCAATCCAAGCCATCTTCTTGAATAGACTTTTAACACTTGTGGACTGAGGTGTGTTTGCCTTGTATAGCTGATGATATATTGTATGTTGCAGCATTTTGAGGCTGTGCCCTGTATATAACTGCAGATCCAGTGAAAGGCTGATTACCTAGCGTGCACTTTTCTGATGGCACAATTTGGATTGCCTGTTAAACTCATGAAGTAAGTGTGTGTGTGTGTGTGTGTGCGTGTGTGTGTGTATGTGTGTGTGTGTGTCTGTGTGTGTGTGTGTGTGTGTGTGTGTGTGTGTGTGTGTGTGTGTGTGTCCCAACATACTGCCAGCCACTGTTCAGGATCAATTGGATCGCGGAAATCGGTGGTCTTCTTTTTAATGTGTGGGTCCAGTATTGCTAGCAGCGTATCAAACTGGACCACTGACATCCTGAAATAGACCTGGAAACGATCAGGATAATTCCGTAGCTCCTTTATTAGCAGGTGAAACTCTCCTTCCTCTTGACGCATTCTCAGGATTGGATGGACCCAATATTTTCTTTTTCTTTTTCTACTTTCAAGAAGTGAAAAGACCACAAAATCATCCTCACTGCTTGACGGCTCCATTTTGTCTCGTACTGCGAATTTTCGCAATGAATAGAGTAATAAAACGCATCGGGCTCAGTGTGCAAGGTTTCTGTGCGTAACGACTTTTATTTGGATGACAGATTAAAAAAACGCATACGAAAAATATGGACTTGGTGTGCAAAGGCCTTAACACACACCACACACACATGCGCGCACACACACACACACACACACATTGCACATAATCATGAACACAATATCACACAGGCTGCACTCACACATGTGAGACACAGAGATGCACTCACAGAGATACTCACACATTCTTGACACACAGAGCTGTATTCATACCCTCTCACTATCAATCTCCCTGACATGCATTTCACAGACACGTCTATAATTTATTATGGAACAATTTAGATGTATAGGTTGCATATGACACACATTTATGAAATGTCATTTCATTTTCCAGTTTCATTTCCTCCTCATTTTAACATGCGTTTGTATGGAAAAGAACTCCCTTTTATGTGTCATTTCACTGTACAAATAATGGACAGTTGCGTTGATACAAATGAGAAACAAAGACACTCTGAGAGATGGAACAGATCCGTGCTTTTATGACATACACAGGCACGTACACACACGCACGCACACGCATGCACGCACGCACGCACGCACGCACACAATGAGATGTGAACACCTCTGCATTCCTGCCCTAACACCACATTGGTCAGTTTGGGATTTTTTTGAAAGGATTGCCATATATCCAAGGAAATTGCTAAATTACCCAACCAAGGAAAAGCGAAAAAAATGAAAAAAGAGCTCAGCTGTCCTCATTTTCCAGAGGTAAATAAACAGGCTGCGAGCCGTCCATCACAGAGAAAAGCGCTTAATATGCAGACGAGAGGATGGAGCGGCGGAGTGCGACGGAGGAAGAGAGAATGAAAGGAAGAGCGAGAGGAGGAAGCAGCGGGGTCCCAGAGCTAGGCTTTTTAACCCTCCCTCCCACCCCATCACCACCCCCCTTTTTTTTGACGCTTTCCGTGAGAAAAAAACCAAGCAAATTCAGTTTTTTGGCGATTGAGTTCATATCCCAGCAGGGGCCGTCTTATCCAAGGCAACAGAATGCATGCGGAGGGGGGGTTGGGGGGGGGGGGTTGATCGGGGGGATTTGGGTTGGGAGGGGAAGGGGGGTGGATCGGGGGACTGACATTCCGCCATCCTCCTCCAGCAGTCGCGGTGCACCCATCTTGTGGCACCCCGGGCTGAACCTCGCCTGCGGAAAAGGTGTTTACAGTGCCATTCGTCACGCCGTTTGGCTGTGCCAGAATGACTGTGCCTGTGTTAGGCCTGTTCCACGGGCTGCTCCTAGAGCACAGACAGACAGACACGCATCACATCACTTCCTTTGTTTATCAGCTCTCAACAGCTCGACTCCAGTACAGCATGTGCACTGGCGGTATCTGCGCAGCTTAGGTATGGTATCTGGTACCTGCTATCTGGTGTGCAGTTCTTTTCTGTGCCAGTGGGGTTTTTATGTGAGGTGTCACACAGAGCTGATACCTTCTCACCTGTAAAGATGACGTGGCCTTCTTCTATCTTTTCCGGCATTTGCACCAACAGGAGGTAGGTAAGGCAGTGCAGGTTAGGTCTAAGCTGGAATGTGACGGTACGAGACCCTGGTGTGAACCTTGTGCATGAGGTCACAGAAAGTGGTGCGAGCTGGACAGGGCAGTCACGGAGAGGGCCAGTCACGGTGAAGAGAGGGGCGGTGAAACGCGTGGCTGCAGCAGGGAGCCCGTGGCGAACAGCATCGACTGTAACGGAATTCAATGTTTTAACTGTGGTGAAAATACGCCCCCCCCCCCTCCTCCCCCGGCACAGAGGCCCTGTGGGGAATCAATGAAGGAAGAGACAGCGTGGTGAAGAGAGGAGGAGGGGAGGGGGAGTGTGGTATGGGACAGCCTCATTTAGACTCAGTATCCCCTCGTTTTTCAGCCCTGTATCAATGAAGGGCCCCAAGCTCCCATCATATGATCGCAAGATGGACCTGTGTCTGTTAACAAGACAGAGCTTCCAGGCCTGCTTTAGTGTGTGGACAGTTTTCAACTGAACACAACTATCCAATTGGACTTCCAGGCCTGTTCTAGTGTGCCGACAGTTCCGAGCTGAATACAATTATCTGCTCAGGTTTCCATGCCTATTTTAGTGTGTGGACAGTTTGCAACTCAGTGCAAGTATCTCATAAATGTAAAAAGGGAGTTTGAAGCTGTTCTGTATGGTGGTTGTGTGATTTGTTGATCAATTGATCGATTGTAATTACAGCATACACATATATACATGAGCATGCATACATATATGTATATGTGATCTTTGATAAATGTCAAATTTACACATGGGAGTCAGTTGCATAATTTTTATGATACAAGTGTATATGTTATTGATAGATTCATGAATGAATACATGAAGTGCTGAACAAAATTAAACAGTTTATCCAGAATAGCTTTGTGGGTTCAAGTTTTGGAATCAATACTTTGGATCTCATGTGATCCATGGAGTCTCGGCAATGCTGGAGTTACATATTAAGTTTTCCTGCTTCCTGTCTTTCCTGAAGATGTGCCACTCCTTTATATCTCACGTGTAACTCACAAATAGCTCACATATATCAGACATATAACTCCTGTAAATCTCACAAATACCTCACATATAATGAGCATATATCTCACATATAACTCCTGTATATCTCATGTATACCTCACATATAGCTCATGTATAACTCACCTATATCTCCTGTATGTTTCATGTAACCTCACATACAGTTCACAAGTATCTTCTTGTCTCCCAGGTACCTGAACTACTTTGCCACCAAGTCGAGTCCAACTGGCGTGATTCTGGACCTGTGGGAGGCGCAGCACTTCCCTGATGGAAACCTGAACCGGCTGGCTGCCGTGCTGGAGGAGATGGGTCGCCACGACAACATCGTGCCCATGGTGACAGAACACTGACACGCCGTCCTCAGAAAGGCCCCCAGGTTGCATGGGGACTGGCAAGACAGAGACAGTCGCAATCTCTCACTAATGTAGGAGGCGCCTGAGAAAACAAATGACTTTAAAGAGAGAGAGAGAGAGAGAGAGAGAGAGAGAGAGAGAGAAAGAGACCCCGTGTATCTTAATGATGAGTCGTGGTACTGCTGAGACTCATTGTAACAAAAAATACAAAACAACAACAAAAAAATGAACCAGACAACGATAAAAAAAAATGTAAAAAATAAAACAAATGAGGATCTTCTTGTTAGCCTTAGCTGTACATTCCTTGGTACAGTTTTTGTTTTCCTTTATACAGTTTCCTAGGAAACGCCTTAATTCTGCTGTCCATATACGTGGATGACCTCCTACTCCAGACATTATTGTGTGTAGGATACTCAGTAACTGGGAGGGAGGGTCAGAGAGTCAGGGAGGGGGTGGGGATCTAGGGATGGAGTCTAGCGCTCCCGCCTATCGGTGCAGGTGTGTGATGGAGAACCAAATACAGTATCTCTCATCTGCGCCATTTCCACCTGCCTGCTCCATATATCAGCCATTATGTTTATCCTCTAATTCACATTTATGTCTAAGCATTCTCAAGTATTCGTTTTACATACATACATACGTACATACATACACACATACATGTGTATGTATGTGTATACGTATATATACACGTGCATACACGTGTATATGTGTCTGTCTGTAGGCATCGTCACATTTATTTATGCATATTATAATTTTCTTTTTCCAGTAATTTTACGCAACCGTATATTGTGCCTGCATATCTTTTCTTCTTTGTTTTTTTATTATTATTTTCTTACGTTAAATTCACTGTTCTCTGGTGCCACCTAATGGACATGGTGAAGAACACCATCTATAGAAATAAGACGTACCTTACAAAAAGACATTAAAAAACACACGAACATGTAAATATACATTTACCAAGTATTTCGTAATATCTATACGCCTTTTTGTTTAGCATTAATCATTCTCATCGGATTTTTGTGTTTTTTTTTCTGATTTTAAACTCATTTTTGGGTGGACGTATAAAATAATTTCCATGCAGCTAAACTGTAGTTTTGTGCACCGACCGAACGGCAGTACAGTGGTGCGTCTCTACACTTGCGTGCTTTTGGGGAGATTAATATGTGAAGAACCTTGGCCAGTAAAGCTGTCATAGCGAAGGAAGGCCTTGTGTAGGACAGGTCTGCCCTTCCGGTGCCGGCTGATCCCCGGGAGCCTCCCCTGACACAGAACACACAGATCAGGCTCCTGAATACAGAGAGCGGCCAAGCCGAAGTGCGCTTTCGGTCAGAATTGTGAATGTTGGAGGAGGCTTCAGCCCCGCTGAATTAATTTCTCTCCTTTCGCAAAACGAGACGAAATTAATTCAGCAGCAGTAACGAGAGCGGAATGTAGAGAGAGGCGGAGTGTCTCCAGCGCTAGATGGTATCATGTTTTGACCGAATTCAGCTCGCATTTGAGATAACAGAACTTACTTCTGCAATTTTCATGATAAGTCGGTCCGTTTTTCCTCACAGCTTAAGCAGCTAACCAAAATGGTGAAGTGGAAAATTTAGAATGAAATCTAAAACCACTGAAGAAATACTGTCTGAAATTTTGCATTATCCTGAGGTAATGAATCCTGGTTTACGCGATTACTGAAAACCTCCTCCGCGCATTGCCATTGTTTTTATTTTGAAGGTAACATTTGCAAATAAAGGTTACTGAAAGAATAGTAATGAACATAGGTGTCTATACATTCCATTCCACAGGTATATACAGTATATATTTACTAATAAATGTAGAGAACAATTTGAAAGAGGCGCATCTGTAAGAGATGAAAACTGAGAAATTTAGGAGGGAATTTTGTACTTTATTTATATGATGTTTATACAAGTGGCATACAATCCCCCCTAATTTATTGAACCAAGGAAAAAAAAAGGTATTATTACAGGTGTACACAAGAGTTCAGTCGTATTGGTATTTTGTGCTACGGTCACTAGAGGGAGATGTTAGCATGTCTCACAGTTCAAAGGTCATGTCAGAGGCTTCACTGTCTCTCTTTAGTTTGGAACCTTTGAATTCAACTTTGGGTTTTCCTTGATGGTCTCAAATGAGCATAAATTTGTACTGCAACACTTCTAGAAGTTCTGCCATGATGGGGCCTTGAGTGTTCACCTTTCAGAAAAGTTTAAGGTTCTGTGTTGATTTGCTTTCTTTGTGGCTCCTTGTTCTGCTATCCTGTCATATCTGGGACTGTGCAGAGGCTGAGGGGATGTTTCCATGGATAGGAGTGCATGTTGACCTCAACAAGACGAAGCAAGATACAGCAAAGGGAAAAAGGGATACAAGAATAAAATATTGTGTTTAGATAATGAAGTATGTAAATGCGTTATGATGTACAGAAGTCTACTATCAGACATATTTTTTACCATTCGTTTCAGTATATTTAACAGCAGTACAGTTAAGTAGTTTGTAAGTTTGTTTTTTGTCCATCTTATTTTCTCTATAAAAGCTGTCCAATTTTCTAAAGCTGTGTCTACTATGCAAACTTGGCATCCTTTATAAACAAGACGTACTAATAGAACAGTGCTAGCAAGTGCATTTTACGAGTATTATTTTACCATTATGATGAATATTATTATTTGTAAAGTGAGGATGTGATCCACTCTTGTTTGGCACGCTTCATGACTGATACTTGCAAATGCTTGCATCTCCTCTGTCAAGTTCTGTAAAAAGTGTAAGAAAGAATTTTTAAACAAGTAATAAATTATATTTATAAGCAACTCTGAACACAGAGTCCATCTTGTCTTTATTATGTGGACATTGCTCCCAAAATTCCTCCCAATTCTGAAAGATTGTGACATCACCATTCAATGTGTATTTTTGTGCTTTGTTGTTTAGATGGTCTAAAGTACAGTGCAGATTTGAAAGATACGATGACATGAGATTCTGTCCAACATAAACATTTTTAATCCAATGAGGACATACCAATGTTTGATGGTTTTTGCTACTGATTCAATACGATTTAATTTTGATTTCCTGTGTTTATATGAATCCGAAAGGCAGGAAAATTAAAGCAGAAAGAATTATTGGTGTTATGCCTTAATACCTATATGCATACATTAAGATAATGCCCTTAGAACATCACTTAAAATATTAAGCTAAATCCGTGAACATATGCTAGCACAGAAACAGAGGGATAGTTGTGTTTAACTGGTAGTAACACACTGTAGTGCTTTTTTTACATATCAACATTTTACAGAAATGTGAAAATCTTTTGAAGCATATCACTCTTATTTTCTGTTTTGACCTTATAATTACACCTGGGGTGAAACATTTGAATACACATACTGAAGCTACATTTTTGTCAACTTTAACAGCCATGCATTTCATCTTCTTGAAATGAAACTAATTCAAATGAAACTCTAAAATTCAAAAATGTACTTATTTTCAAGACTGATTTCTATGCCAGTTATTATTTTGCTCAGATAACCACGTTGTCCTTGGAGCTTTCCAGCCGCTCCCTGATCTGTGATTGGTCCTCAGGCTCAGTAATTGTCTGACCATCTTTGCATCACCTTTAGCTCACACTGCTGATGACTGCTGGTCAAGATGGCTGCCAATAATCCCTTATTAGCACTTGATGTTGCTAACACCGACTAGCTGGGATTGCCCTTTCAAAGCCAAAGCAACAACACCAACAGACTGAAACCATTTTATTAGGGGAATGTTAAGCCTGATACATAGATTGCTTATAACATATACATTCACTCTCATTTACAGCTATGTACAGGTTAAATAAGGCACGGGCCCTGGGAGGAGAGAGAATTCTGTACACGATTTTAAAAAGAAACATCTTCAAGTCCATCTTCGACAGTTTATCATTATCATTATCGACTGGTGTGGAGACATTAGTGTCAATATTTGAAAACAAAATTAAGGCAGCTACAGGCTCAAAATCTAAACAGTTGACAAGATATGTCTAGTCTTCATCCAGCAGCCTGAGACAGGATACTCTGTTGTTACCAAAGAGACAGAACATGATGGTGTGGCCCTCGGCTCACGTGTAATAGATCAAGTCCAACCCATTCCTATTCTAGGCACCAGGACTCCCATCCGCTTATACTGTACCTCTACAAACACTCCAGCAGTTGCCATAGAGACACAGGGTAAATGACACTAATGAGCTTGCGTGTTGTCCCCAAAGTGATGGTGGAGAAAGGCTGGATTTGTCTGTAATTGACAGCCGTTAATGATATGAGGTGTTGTCTCTGTGTTCTCACACCTGCGCACAAATGTCTGGAACTCACTGAAGGCACATCATCTGAGAAATATATTTCATTTTAAGATAATCTTAATGTAAGAATTAAATAACAATATTTCTATTCCTGGAATTGAGAACAGATTTGATTACCATAGGGTATTTCTGAATAAGTCAGATGTCCTTGTCTGGCTTTTTCCCACAAACACAGTACAGAACTCTATATTTATATTATTTGTTATGAAGGTATTTTATGAGGTAAAAATTATGAAATTATGTAGCTTTTCATGATTGAGAATGCTTCAGAAAACAAATAACATAACTGTGTCAAAATAAGTGTTCAAATATGAAATCAAGGGTAGTTATTGGCAATGTGTTCTTCAGATACTGCACTATACCCTGAACAGACGCCCTGAACTGATTGATTTATTGAGTTTGCAGCGTTTTTAGTACAAATAGCAGCTGTTTTTCAAAATCACATGTGGAAATGCATGTATTAATACAACAGTTTTAAAATCTTTTCTTAGCAGTGCCAGTGCAATGTACCTACTGGTTGCTTAAACGTGGTACAGATGCAATTCTCAAACCTCAGGAATCCTGTATGCTTGCATCTTTTAGTGTTGTTAACCTTCACACGAGTGCTTATGTCTCATTTATAGGCTAAGCCTGTGAGTGCATATTTGTGCTGTAGTGTGAAGGCCTCTGTGGAATCCCAGGGTACCCTGAAGGCACACAGTGTGGGAGGACTGGAGCCCTGTCTCTCTACCAACTAGGAAATGAGGGAAACGGCCACACAAACACATAGCATCTGCTGCCTCAGTCAGGCCTCACTTTCACCAAACTCATGGCTGACTCCATTGCTGCCTTCAAAGAAACTTTTACTGCGGTGAATTACAACAGAACGTGCGTTTTCTCTCTTTCTTTCTCTCTCTCTCTCTCTCTGTGTGTGGCTGAAGCCCGATCAAACCCAGGCCAATAACAGTGACACAAAATCAAAAAAGAACAGCAATACTGTGCTATGGCTTCAGATTGTCAGAGCTGATTTCTCTCCCTCTCATCTGGCCCATGGCAGTAGGGCTTTTTCCTGCCAAAGCTGGAGGTGGGGTTAGGGGCAGGGTTGGGGGCGTGGGCAGTGGGTTGAGGGCAAATCCACCCTCTCGTCCCTTCCTGGTGACCTCTGACCTCTGTCGGACGCTCGAGGAGCTTTCACAGAAAGCGAATCCGAGCCCGTTTGCTTGTGGCGCGTCTGTCCGTGCAGCTCTCAAGCAAAAAAAAAAAAACAATAAAACAAACAAAAAAACACAAGAGACTGGCAGGAGACTGGCCAAATAAATCACCTGCTTGCGACCTTCAGCAAAGCAGGGCACTGAACGGTTTTTTCGGTCCCCCCTGGGAACCTGGAGGGGCCCCGCTGCGGGAGCAGGGCGCTGGGGCCCGGAGCGGCTCCCGTCCCGACCCGGCGGGCTGGAGGGGTGGTGTGTGTGTGTGGAGGGGCCCGCAGGCGGCCCGCTCCCGCTCACAGCTTGATGTCCTGGGACTCAGACATCTTGGCCAGCGTCTTCTTCACCCGCAGGGCGGTGAGCCGAGAAGCCGGGTTGTGCGCCCAGCACTCCGTCATCAGTTTCCCCATCTGCCTCAGGCACTGCGCAAGCACAGAGGAGGCACGGTCAGCGCGCCGTGCGAATGTGTGTGTGTGAGTGCGCGTGTGTGTGTGCGTGTGTGCGTGTGTGAGCGTGCGTGTGTGTGTGCGTGTGTGTGTGTAATGTACCTCGTCACTGCTCCAGCGGTTGGGGAAGGACGGCCGCAGTCTCTTGATGCACACCACCTCCCTCATGTCTTCATAGGAGGGGTCTGTGGGCACCAGGTCGTGGTAGGGCAGCTGGTACTCTTCCACTATGCCTGTGGAGTAACACCTCATCAACAATATGCCTACACCAGCACACGGCAAGGTCCTGCACATACTGGATTAAAAACACAATCAACAGGTAACAACACAAAGATCATTTGATAGTGATGATATACAGTTGTATGACCAATACATGTATGTCATACCTATCAAGCATTGGGAAAAGACAAAGAAAGGAAGATGGAGGACAGTAACAGATAATGAGTCTGTGTGTGTGTGTGTGTGTGTGTGAAAGAGAGAGACACACAGCTCACTTTGCTTATTACAAATGACTATTATGATTATTGTAATTATTATTGTACTACTAGTTACAGCAGTATATCAGTTCTTGGCCCAATTATTGCCATTATTATCAGACATTTCCCATTTATTTTGTTCAACTGACTGTTTTACCCATGTTGTACTGTCATATCATTCCTTGCATATCCTTCTTGTATCCAGCTGAATTTTAGAGAGAGAGGGCAGGAGGAGAGGAGACGGGAGAGGGGAGCCAGGTCCAGGCGGTGCTCTACCTCCTGAGACGCATCTGCGGGCAATCTCCCACAGGATCAGGCCGAAGCTGTACATGTCCGCCATGATGTAGGACTGGAAGTGATTCCGGTTCAGGCTCTCGTCCAGAACCTCCGGGGGCATGTAGCGCTTGGTGCCGACCCGCGTGTTCGGTGGGATGTCCACCTCGTTCGTGTCACTGAGGGAAGAGTGGGGCGTGGGAAGGGGGGTAAGAACGGGTTCCTACATTCCTGTTTCGAGCCACTAATGCATTAACCCGATAAGGAATAATCTCTCCTCACCTCAGCAAAGCACCTCCGCAAATATTTATGTTAAAATGAGGAGGTATGTACACATTTCTTACGATAAGGACATTTCATTTTTCTCAAACACAAGATTTCTTTCATCTCAAAATGGAATCTTCAAAAGCAAAACCGTCTTGCAACAAGGAGAAAACCCTTGCATTTCACAAAACACAGGCAGTTGTTCTGATAAGAAAACTCATTAACGCTTCATAAAATGAATCTTATGAGTATTTATTTTAATACATCTTGCCTGAGGAGATGACTTCATGCGAGAAACTGGCAGCTTTGCGCCCTTCTCCTCATGCCTCCCGTCCCCCCCTTCTTCCCCCTCCCTCCCTCCTCTTCTCCCTTCCTCCTCTCTTCTACTTCTCTGCAACCTCTCTTCTACCCCTTCTTCCCTCCTCCATTCTCCGCTCTCTCTTCACCCTTTCACTCTTGTCTTCTACCCCCTCCCTCCCTCCCTCCACTCTTCTCCCTTTCACTCCTCTATTCTCCCCTCTCTCTTCTCCCCTTCCTCCTCTCTCCCTCTCCCCTCCTCCTCCTCTCCTCTTTTACCTGATGAACTTAACAGCGAGCCCCAGGTCGGCGATGCAGCAGGCCCCGTTCTTCTTCACCAGGATGTTCTTGCTCTTGAGGTCGCGGTGGGCGATGGCGGGCTTGCCCTGCGTGCCGAAGATCTCGGTGTGCAGGTGGCAGAGGCCGGAGACGGACGAGTAGGCCAGCCGCAGCATGGCCCGGGTGTCCAGCGTGGTGGACTTGAGATAGTCGTACAGGGAGCCACTCTCGTGGTAGTCTGTGATCAGGTACAGCTGCGTCCATGAACCTGTCCCCTTGATGTCGGCCGCGATGAAGCCTACAGAGGAACACCCGAAAACCATGAAGTAGCAGCAGCTGGGAGGTGCACCAATATATCTGTCAACATTGGCTTATCAGGTCACTTCAGTCTGCAACAGGAGAAAGGCAGCAGTGTGACGCATCGGTAAGGAGCAGGGCTCAGCACCCAAAGGCTTCAGGTTTGATTCACAGGCAGGGCACTGTCGTTGTACCATTCTACAAGCTACCTACCCTGAACTGCTTCAAAAAAGAACAAAGCCAGGCAAGAGCATCTGCTGTGCAAGTAAATATGTGTTGTAATGTTATCCAAAGCTCACTGCTCTTCTCTGTGGTCATTTTAATAGGGTACATTGCAGGTTTAATTGTGTCTATGTTTAATTACCATCCATTGCTGACCATAAGAAGCTTCACAACGCTAGCTCCACTGCTGTCTTTAACACTTTGGTGCATCTTTCTCAAAGGCTTAAAGCATTCTCTCAGACTCCATGCTATACCGGCAGAAAACGTGCCCGTGTCTGTGTTTAACTGTACACTTCAGGTAATAGATATAGGCATGTTGGTGTTTAATGTGTTTGCTAGAGGTGTGAGCATCCCAGACACGTACCCAGAATGTTCTCATGTCTCATTAGTACGGTCTGGTAGATCTCGGTCTCCCGGAACCAGCTGGCCTCCTCAGTGGTGAAGAAGACCTTGACAGCCACCCTCTCCCCGCGCCACTTGCCCATCCACACCTCCCCATAGCGGCCCTTCCCGATCTGCTTCACCATCTGGATCTGCTTGGCGATCGTCCGCTGGACCTGCGGGACGAGGGGACCAAGCGTCTCACCTCTGCATGTGCGCACTGAACCGTCCTCACATTATAACGGCTTAATTCGCTGCTTTGGGTTAGCACTGGCACAATTAAAACAGCAATTCTCAGGCATTTGGTCGTGCTAATATGAAGAAAATTACATTATTGTATACATCATTAACTCTGTATCTAACCCACTGCGGTGTGGGCAGCGAGCGGAGGAGGCAGCTGCAGTTTGTCTGTCTCACCAGCAGGGGGAGCCCTGAGCCGCTGCCGGAGCTCTGGGACTGCTCGATCAGGTCCTTCAGAGACTCCCCGGGCGGGATATAGGTCTCGTCCTGCTCCAGGCCGATGCTGTAGCGCGGCCGCGACTCCTGACGCTTGTACCTGACCACAGTGACAACCATGTGAGCACTGTCCCCACTGCTTTCATTTATATAAATTCCAAGAATAATCTGAAAGTGATTTATTTCGCAATGCAGTCATCTGTTCAAGACACCTGCTGTTATGACACCTCTATATTTGACTCCTTTCCTACAGTTCCATTCACTGTGGCCCTGGGGTGTATAACAGTATGTTGATTGTAGCATTGTTCTATATAATGAAATTGTTTCAATTATATCACGGACAACAAATTAATATACATTATTATCTGCATGTAAGCCGCTCTGGATAAGACATCTCTTAAGAGATGTCTTATTGTATTAAATGACTTAATGTACACACAGAACACAAAAGACAATGTTCCACTAAGATAAAGGGACAACTGTGAGAGTAAATATGTCTGTGTGTATGTTTATTGAGAACATACGTGTACTTTTTGTGTAACTGTGCCACTGTGTAAAATACGTCTACATAACAGGTGATGTGTGCGGGCATTCACCTGAAGTAGCAGAAGATGATGATGAAGGCCAGAATGATGCTGCAGATGGTGACAGAGATGAGCAGTGCCAGGTGGTGAATGTTTTCATCCACATAGTCTGAAGGGGAGAGGACAGACCGCATCACTGCAAGCACTCAATCATTCATAAATCAGACACATACAACTGTTCTTACAGATACTGACTGCATGAAGACTTCCTTAAGGGCATTACTGAGCATGCTGCACAGTTCATACAAACCACAGCATACAATGAGGATTCATTTAGACACACATGCATTGGACCTCACTTTTCTGCTGTGTTCAACTGTGGCAAGCTTAATGTGTTGCAGACTGGTATCAGCAGAGCAAGACCAGCCATCAGTGTGTCATGAAAGCAAAGTTTATTCCACCAGCCCCAAAAGCTTTGCTGGATGAAAAATGCTTTTTTCTCTCACTCTCTCACCTTTCTTACCCCCCAACCAACGCACCCCCCCCCAGCTCCCAATGCCTGATATCCACAAAGTCCACCCCAAAGAGACAGAGGAAATCGAGCCGCGATCGATCGCCCCCCTTTCCTGAAATAGTGCGATCGCGTTTCAGGTTGGTGACACCGCTGGAGGTCCAGAGGACCGTGCCTTTCTCTGGGACTCTAGTCTTACTGTCACATGTCACAGAGTACGTCCCAGGGAAGGGCCAGCGAGGACGCCCCACGAGCCCCACCCCCACCCCCACCACCACCACAACCACCCCCCGACTCGCTGTCTCTCCCAACCACTGGCCTACAGCGCACACCCTCATACTGCGCTACATCCTCATTCACACACGCACACACGCATAATCACTCACTCACTCACGCACAATCACTCACTCACTCACTCACTCAAAGTCAGACTGCATCACATCCTCTCGCACACACACACACACACACACACACACACACACACACACACACACACACACACACACACACACACACACACACACACAGACTTCACACACTAAAAACACAAAACTCCTTCCTATCAGAGCTCTGGAGAATGAGCTTTGGGGCGATTATTCCTCCGTCTCAGACAATCTGTCCAAAGGAATGTGGTGTAACCTAAACTGGGTGTGAGAGAGATACCGAGCCCCCCCACTCCCCCCAAACACACACACACACACACACACACGTGAGAGAGAGAACGGGCAGGGGGGAGGCTCTGGCTCCGAGGGAAGGCTGGACAGATATTTCCAGTTGGGGCGGGTGCTGGAAACCCAAGCGGTCCGCGGGGAGGGCCTGTCCTTTCAATTAGAGCACGAGAGAGAACAGGCTGACCCGCCAGCTCCATTTCACCTGTTCACCTGCTCAGCCCGGCTCGGTGTGAAGCGCGCGGTCTATGACAGGAACACAGACGGCACTGTAGTGCAGCACCGCGCTCCAGGGGCTGGGCTCCTCACCAGGGCACTGCTGGTTCGACTCCCATATGGGACCCAGCTGTACCCTGGAGCCAGGTACTTAGCCTGAATTGCTTCAGTAAATATCCAGCTGTACAAATGGATACTATGTTAAAATGAAAATGCTGGAGCGGAGGCATCTGCTGAGCAAATACGGTGTATAATTTAACAGACCACGCATAAATGAATCGGTTTAACCTGTCAGTACCCATAAGAGGAATCCAGGGGGATGAGTAACCCCACCAGTCAGCTGGAGAGATGCCACAATACTGCCTAAAAAAGCTCATTTTTTCATTTTGTGATTGTGTTTAAACTGGGGTAATGGTGGTTATGGCAGTGATATGTTGGGGTATACTGCAGAAAGGTGTTTTTAATGTCAGTCGCTGTGTCTTACTGGGAGTCTTCTGCGGTGGGAGGGTGGGGTGGAGGTCTCGGTTGCAGTAGTCCTGATCTGTGCAGCACTCTAGTGCCCTCCTCTGGCGAGAGTTGCCTGTGTCCTAGAGGGAAGGGATCACACTTGTTCAGAGTAATGGTTCTGCCAATGAGAAGCTGCAATATGCAGTGTAGAAGACAGATTTTTTTTTTGGCTATACATAAAAGATCATTATGATTCCCCATATGATTGTACACATAATATACAGTACATACAGGCTTTCATGGGTGATTTCTCATTACATTAGTGGAATTCTCATCTTTAGTTGTATGAATGATCATGATCATTGTTATGAACAACAGTCAACACAATGCGCTTTCATTTTTGTCTTCATGATATTTATCACTTTTCTCAGTTCCTTGTGCTATGCCATGCACAAAAACAGCCACTTAGGAGCTAGAAGAAGGGTCTCTATAAATCCAAGTGAATTCATATTACTATATGACTTGTCAAGACGTATGTCAATACACACTACAAAAACATATACAAATACAGTTGGGAAAGACAGTACTTGTCCTATTTTGTTTTTTTTATTGTGATATTATTGGAATTGTACTGCACCAAAGGCAGTGGGAAGTGGCATCATCTAAGGGTATTTAAATACTCAGTGCAACGAGGTTCAGTCAGAGTCCCTCCCACTCCCACTCACCCTGCACTGGAATTCAGAGCCCACAAGGCCCAGACAGCCGGAGGTGAGGACAGAACCCCCACCTTCCTCCTCCTCCACCATGGTGAAGCAGTATCCATCCGTCCTGGACAGGAGACTCATTCTCACCATCACTGCCATCATCACCATCACCACAATCACTGTCATCATTACTATGTCACAGTTGTAGTAAAGTAACTTAATCATCATCATAATAACCATCATCATCACAACCATCACCACTGTCTTCATTATTACTTACATCACAATCATTATGTTCACTTAAATTGATTATCACCATCAATATCACCCTCATCATGATTGCTATCATCTTTACAATTGTTGATATCATCCTCATTGCTATAAACATTATAACCATCTTCATTACAAAGCAGATGAGCAAGAATATAATGCAGCTGTTAATAATACTGCACTGATAAAAACAACCACAAAAGCTACTTACAAACTATAAAGAGTCAAATTAGAAACAATGAATTCAGCTTTCAGCACCACTGATGTCCTGAGAAACAAGCTGGATATAAACAAGTTCCATAGCTTGTGACTGCTTCAAATACAAAACAGCCAAAGAATTTTTTTCCACTATTATAATCGGATACTTATGTGTGCTCCTTCTGATTTTATTTCATTACTACAGTTGCCAAGAGGCACATGAATTGGACTTCCATGTGTCGCCGTTGACTTGATTATCTAATCCGACAGTGTATGTTTCTTACTGATCGTCGCATTAAGCAGTAATTGCGGACATTAGTGATTATTTGTATTACCTATTAAAAACTGTTTAAAAAAGACTCAAGACAAAACACTCAGCAAAGATGAATTTCAAAGTACATTTTTCCTTCAAAACACAGCAGCATTTGACACTAGCCTAGTAACCATATGTGTAAATGCTTGCTCTATTAGGTAATAGTGAAATACGGGTTAATGTAGCTTTCGCTTCCTTTTCAGAATGGTGTGAGGCCTCTATCAGTAAGAGGCGTCTCTGCAGTGTGCAAGGTGTGTTAATCAGGGGCGTTCTCCGTGTCGGTAAGTTTCAGGTGTGTGAGGGGCATAGACGGTGTGTACTGTGTGTCAGGTGTGTTTACCTGGTGTGTGATGAATGGCTTATTGGACGTGTGAGATTTGCTAATGGGTTGCATGTGAAGTGTATTTACCAGGTGTGCATGAGGTGTTTGCTGGCCCTGTGAGGGAGAGGCCCTACCTGCAGGTGTTGTTGGTGGAGTCCTCGGGACAGTGGTGGTAGCAGTGACACCACAGCAGGCGCTGGGGCGAGGCTGACGCAGAACTGCTGCTGTCCTCCTTGCTGCTGTCTACTGACACCTTCCCAGAATTCCTCAGCAGCATGGTGTCCAATACATTTGCTGAAAGGAAGGTTTATGGTTAAACCAGAGTGGGTTCAGCTGAACAGAATGGTCAAATTAATAGGGATTTGGGTTCAGAGAGTAAGAGCTTAACTAGAATAAAAAATAGGTGCTGTAGGGATTTTCTGCACCTGGATGTTCCAGTCCATTGTGATGTCATTAGCCTGCTATGTTTCCAGAATGCCAAATGCCAGGTTGTATGACTATAGGTACAATTGTTGTCTTTCACATAACTTGACTGGGTTAAGCAATCAAACCCGAAACACACCTAGCGCCAATTACAGAAGCAATCATACGCTGAAACTAAGTGAAAGGTCATGTTTTTAAATCGCTCCTCCTCGAAACTGAAATACAGCATCCACTGATCGTTGCTAAGAGCACTCACAACCTCCTTGGACAGCCAAGAATAACAATTATTGTTCGGTTGAAATGCCAATGTATATTTCCATTTTCAGTATTTCTAAAATTTTGTTTGGTTGAAATGTGCTCAACAGTTCCAGGTTATTTATTTCAGGAGGATACAATGGGACTTCAGGGGGAAAAAGAAAACTAAGAAAAACAGTGGGTCTACAATTCCTGCGTCCGTTGGTTTCATTCATTCCAGCACGTTCATTGAGACCAGATGCCACACATCTGTGCCGCGCCGGCGATTCCAACATCAGCAAACGGCGAGCTGGCTACGCTGCGCTCTGATACGCTGTACCTGCTCTGGCCTCAGTTCGCAAATCAGCACCGTCTGTCAGCAATGCCAGGAGTTTTTCTACTGAATGCCCCATTTTCACGCCTTCTGCGTTGACGGTTTCCTCTGTCAGTGTCCGGTGCCATACTAATGTCTGCGGCCAGTACACATCGGCTCTATTTGGCAGGGATTGCTGCGGCTGCTTGCTGGTGTTTAGAGCTCGTTCTTGCGGCTCCGTGAGTGGGCTGACGGGCCGCTTCCGAAAGCGACGGTTTTCCTTTGGGCAGCGCAGCTCAACAGTACTGGCTGGGGTTAGGGGCATATGGGGAGGAAGTTGTGGAGGAATGCATTTATGCTACAACACCTGGGGCATTAACTGTGCAATATTTAAAGTTTAAACATTATCGTTGAGGGAATAATCGTTTGCTTTCCTATTAAAGGAAACAGCTTAAAAACAATTCTGTCTTCTAAGTGTAACCAGATGAATGAATTCTAATTAAGTACAGGAGTAAAGGAAATATATCGAGCATTTAGAATTTCATTTAAAACATGAATGCACATATTATTGTGGATCTAGAATGTTGTAGGCTGTCTAAACACGACTTTTATTCATGTGTTCGACATTCAAGGCTATAGTGTTAACTGTAAAATGTGTACAAGCAGTCAACAGTTCCTCTGAATTTAAATGTTTACAAATGTATTGAACTTAACCGCCATTTAACTGCGCAAAATCACTTTGCAATGGACCACTTCCGTATCTGCGAAGATCAAAAGTCACTGAACAGATGTGTATCTTCCCTCATACAGCCACGTCTCAATGCAACTTTGTCAATAATTACATAAAAGCTAATACGGCATGACGTGAGATCAGATGCGATACAGTACACTCAAACAACATTAACGCAAATTCCTTTCTTGTTTTTCCATCTGAGTTTGAAACCCCCCGCCATGTGGCCGTCTGCGCAGCTTTCGCGTGAGGCAGCGGGCTTTCCGCAGAAAATCTGCGCTCCGCATCTGAGTCATCTCTTTGTTTACATCCCCTCCTCGCCGTCTCGCTCGCTCACCGCTGACTGTGTATTGTTCTTTCCGCGCTGAACAAATAACCAGGAGAATAAGATGGCAGGCGGGTTCATTTCTGAGCGGCTGGAATTTAATCCTTTCTTTCCACAAACGATTACAGCCCGACGACTCCCGCTGCCACGGGCCCTCGTGTTCCGCAGACTGAGGAATGCGTCTTTGCTCTGGAGACTTCGGACCAATACAGCAATCCGCCGCATTTCAATGCGTGACATAAAACACCCAGAACAGCTACACAGTTGGATTTTAAACTATGGATTAAACTATCCTACACACAAACTACTGTACGTGTGCAGTTTAAGTGCAAGTACTGCCCTCTCATTAGTATATCTCGCTGAGTTGTAGCCTGTACGGCCGCAAATATACATGTAAATGATGGTCAGTTTGGTATTCCTTTACAAAACATTCTTCAGACTAGTAGACTAGAACTTTAACATTCTCAAATAAATTTTTTAGCGGCATTATATTAATTCAAGTACTCCAACAGTTATATTCCTCAGACTACCCGATTAGAATTAGAATATGTAGAATTTCTTACTAACGTAGATGAACTCCTCAGTGCCTAATATCCTACTGCTCCTTGAAAAGTATTTTGTTAAATCCACACAGGTATACTCTTCAAATACCTAGTAATCAATAAGGCTAATTGTTTAGTGTAAAATTCTTCTGCACACTAACGTAGATGAACTCCTCAGTGCCTAATATCCTACTGCTCCTTGAAAAGTATTTTGTTAAATCCACTCAGGTATACTCTTCAAATACCTAGTAATCAATAAGGCTAATTGTTTAGTGTAAAATTCTTCTGCACAGTAAGTTAAATTCCAAACAGTGTGGAATTTTAATGCTCTTACAGGTAAATTCCCTCAGTGCACATTATTTTAATGCGCCAGAAATACTACTACCTTAGCTGACTCTGGCTCAAACACAACCCACTAAATGTACTTTTCCACACTAGAACAACACAGACTGCAGGGACATGCTGGAGTATAAAAATGGAAAACATGCATAAAATAAAGACTCTCTGCTTGCAAAACCACCAAACGCAGCCTGAAATTACAAAACTAATATTCACAATGAGGAATTATTCCAAACATTTGTAATGCAACATGTGCACCGAATTAAAACTGAGTGTGACAGTCAGTGCATTGTGTTGTTCTCATAGATGTTAAACACCTCTATGAACTTGCACAAGTTTCATGAGACTGCAAACATTGCAGTACTGTAACATATGATACACCTCTCTACGTAAGCAAATGCGTTAACATCTTTTTAAATGTTTGTTCTTATTTTACTTAAATTAAATCTGAATGCATATTTTTTCCTCAAGAACTCCTCAGGAACCTTCTGATCAGTGTGTTCACTTCCTTGGCCAACAGTACAACTGAACAGGAATGGGGCTATTAAGAAATAAATAAGTTAAATAATACTGGCAGACTAAATAATACATAAAATACCTTCAATCTAACCTCTACCTCCTCCGAGTAAAGTTAATAGCAGCTGGAACGTTGGGTTAATACATGCATCAAGATGCTAAAAAATCTGAGGAAATTATGCTGTTTTAGGTTTTAGGTCTTAGGTGGTCTATGCAGTATTAAAACATTTACAGTAAATACTTGTGACACCCACACCAAAAAACCACATCCAAGGCAGATATTGATGCTTCACAGTCATCACTGCAATGCACAGAAAAAAAATGTCAATAAGTAGCTAGACATTACTCTGAGTACATCCATGGCTCTTTCGATGTAACATAATCTTCCTTTATAACGTGTGATACATCCTAAATTAAGTCAGTGCAGACACTTCTTGGCCGTTAATTAATTCCTACTGCATCTCCAAGCCAAGTAAACGGGGACTGGAATTCATTTCCAAACCAATACCTATCAATCTGCTTTCAATGCTTCCTTGTGGTTTTGCACTGCTGAAAAAAAAGACACAATCAATGCAGCAAAAGCAAATAAATAAATCAAGCAATTTATTACTCATCTGAGGGCAGTGTTCCTCACAGCACAGTGTGATTTGATAAACATTTCATATGGCCTGACAACATGTGGCCACACTGGTCCCTGTGGACATTTGGCTGATCGGAGAAATTCATCAGCACTGCTGAGAGCTTAGTGAGAAGTGCCCCAGATGGGCAGACTCTTATCCTAGGTGGCATTAACTCTCATCTGTGCATTGCACAAAAACAAGTCCTGGCCAGATACAGATCTGATTTTTTTCCTTATTGGTGACATTTACTTACAGACATACATTATGGCTTAGTAAGTGCCACATGAGGCTAACAGCCCTAATAATGCAACCCTTCATTAACATTATAGTACTGAACAAAATATGTAATTATTCATAACCATAATCATAGCCACTTGTTACCACTGACATCGGCCATTAAGTGTGTCATGATTGACAACAATACTTTGAGCATAGCAACATGTTCACATATCTTGCGTCCGTTGGAATACACACTGCTCATTTTTATGAATAATTACAAACTCTCTTCGGTAGTCTCATGTTTGTGAATGGTCATACATGCTGTCATGGAGTTTTATGATGGTTTCCTTTAGTTATTTTGACTTTTATTCTACATTACATTGCATTATTGTTATTGTAGCAGACACATCCAGAGTGACCTACACAGGTTACAATTTTGTCCATTTATACGGCTGGATATTTACTAAAGTAATAGTGGGTTAAGTGCCTTGCCCAAGGATACAGCAGCATTGCCCCAGTGGGGAACCAGCAATCTTTTGGTTATCAACCCTGCTCCTTACCACTACAACACTACACCACATTTTCTAATATTCAATAAGTGCTTTGCCTCTTATTTCTTTTCTATTGTATTTTTTTTTATTTAGAAAACACTGAGTGCTTGGAGTTACCTATAGTGCTGGCAAAAGAGTCACATGCTGGCACAATGCTGAAAAAGGTTTCCTATAGTGCCAGCATCAATTCCAAATGAAGTTATACTCACTTCACAAACTGCCCATAGCGAGTGAGTTATGGCCTTAGCTCTCCATCCACTTAGTCATGTAGTATCTGATCCCTGCAGAGTATAGCGACAGCTCCAGGAGACGGAAAAACTTCCCATCAGGCATCGTAATCCGGGGCCAGACAATTGGAAACAGGTCACGGGGGAGTCTCCAGTGACAGCCTGCCGAAATATGCTTCGCTTTCGTGGGGCAGGCCCACTCTCTTGCAGCGGCTCTGAAGAAATTAATTGCCTTTCAGCGGTAATGGACTTTGACCACAAACGGTGGGGGTAACGTTTGTCAGGCACACTTCTTTTGTTCTGGTTTCCCTCCCGGGTGGCTGATTGAAGCTTTTTCGCCCAACATGTCTGCGCACCTCTGCTGGGGAAAGCAGAGCAACGGCGGGGCGCTCTGCCACTTCCTCCGGAGAGGACGCCATTTGTATGAGTCACGGATGTTGGACGGCTGTCAAGGCATGAACCAGTCTGGGCTGAATGACTGGTGGCATTATCATACTGGAAAAGGATACAAACTACCACATACAGCACGCTGCTTGCACTTCTTTCTTTCTGTATCACTTTCTCTATCTCATCCTCATATGCTGTATACACAAGTGCATCTGTACACACACACACACACACACACACACACACACACACAAAAACTGCTTCCAGTTACGAGCTAATCTCCCATCAAAAAAAGTTTCTCATTACCGCATCACTCGGGAGAAACTAGCAGGCAGAAATTGCCCATCAGTATTTAGTAGTGGACTCTGTGGGAGTCAGCTGTAATACACAGATACACATGAAGCAGAACCAGCTACTCATGTCCTGCTCAGTTCAGCCATACAGGTCTTAAGTAGATGTCCCAAAACCCAAACTTCCCACTACTGACCTTTCCCTGCCAGGTTCGTGGCCTACCACCCCAAATCGCTGTCTGACACATACTGCTGACTTTCTTTCTTGTGGAACGTGGCTGATGCCTGGGGGCCCCTGCAGGGTGACCACCCAGTGGCGCACTGGAGCGCACTCTTGCATCTTGCATCACAACCTAAGGAACGGCTCGACACGGGCAGAAATAAAATCCCTGTGACCTGCAGTCTCACCCCACTGGTACAGTCAGAACCTACCATTACCGGGGGCACAGTGTCCTTCATAAAGCTACACAACCGCTTTGTTACTCCTTATTCTTTCTTGCTCCCTCCTCAAGGCTAAATATGTCATCCGACTCCAGTGACATTACGGTCTGTCTTGGTTATGCTGATCCAGAGAACAGACACATCTAAGCACCACGTGGGGCAGCAGCAGACAGAGGTATGTTTGGTTGCCTGCAAAATGCTCCAGCCCGTTCTGTGAAACAAAACCTGAGGCCTGTCACACCTCACACATATACAGTAGATGAGGTAATTCAGGGAAGTCTGGAAGGGAGCTGTCTATCAGTAACTAAATCTCAGGCCTCTCTGGAACTGTCTGCTGCTATCCCACTGACATGTAAATTAAACTTATTCAAGTTGTAACATGCTCACTCACGATCCCTTTTGCCGTTGTAATTAATGTAATGTAATCAACTCCCTCTGCGTTATTAGAAGCGTGTTATGTCTACTGTAATGTCTTGAGGAAAGTGTGATTATTTTACTCTTTATGACTCCGAAATGGATTTTGACATTAATGATATTATGGATTGTTTTGAGAGACGGCCAACAGCTGTCTGGATCGAAATCAGGAATTTCACTCTTTATTTTCATCTCATTAAAAACATCAAAAAAAGAAAAAAGGCTCAAAACATTAAGACCGATCTCCCAGCTCAAGGGATTAGTGTGACACAGGTTGGTGTGAAATATTAGGCCTAGGAGGGTTTGAAGAATGCTTTCATGTTCATGGCAAACACTTCTGCTCGATCACATTCGTGTATATCATTTATGCAACTTAAATGAGGAGAAGCAGGACCAGTTTGAAAAGCAGATGAACTTCGGGAAAACTCCCTTCTCAAAAAACAAAAAAACAGAGCACACAACTGCAGAACACACAGTGCTGCTGCAAGACTGAATAAACGAGTCCTGCAGCCCTACACATTAATTAGAGAAATATGCTAAGATTGTCATTTTATTTATTTATGTAGACATAATTCTTACTTGATTTATAAGATAACTATAAAAAGCTGTTCACACCACTATCAGGTGCCTGGCAGGGGATATTTATATGAAGTTACACAGAGAATAAGCTAGTAAAAATAGCCTGGATTTTGAAGGGAGACAGGAGTGAATGGGAGACATTAGTTGGAGGCAGTGGAGCTGTAGGGAGCTCTTGCCAGGTCAGAGGTGGTGGAGGAGAGCAGGCTGAACCCTGGTCTCCCTGTTCCACATGAGCTCCATGCGCCATCATGTGAGGTGTCACCGAGCTGTTGACAAAACACCCCGGGCCCGAATAATCCCGCACCTGGCGAGTGTTATTCAGCGGTCAGGGTGTGCGAGAGAGAGAGAGAGAGAGAGAGAGAGAGAGCGCGTGTGGGGGTGTCTGGAGCTCCCTCTCTTTTAAAATACACCTCAGCTGTTTTCTGGGTTTCTCGGTAAGACCAGATCACATGACTCCCTCTGAGTTACCATCTGTCTGGGAAGTAATTCATCATCTCAGCACGCACCTTGCAAAGCATGTGAAGCTATCCTGAGGCTGCCCATGCATCATGGAACCACATGTGAGACACAAGCTGCATCACAAACTACCAGTGGAAAAGTGACTTTACTGTGCCGGTGTCCTGTGGCTAAAGTACTTTGGCCTGCAGTTTGGGGCATGCGAGTCCCAGTCTCACTTAAGGCAAGCAGTTCATCATGGGATCTTCAAGGTAATTTATCCAGGGTACTGGGGTTTGATCATCACAGGTTATAATTGAAGGGGACAGGAAGTGTCTCAGTAAAGAACACTGTAGGACTTCCAGCAAGGGAAATGACATCCAATAAGTTTATACACACACATACATATATATATGCGTGTATGTGTGTGTGTGTGTGTATATACATATATATGTATGTTTCTCCTCTTCAGATTGGCAGTCTTAGGTGGTCTTCTTCATACAGTCCCTTATTCATTCTTACACAGTGCAGGCCTGCATCTCTGCCATTTCTGGAATGTTCTGATGATTACTTACTGCTGAGTCAACTTCTGACGAGGGAACGACTTTCAGTCTTTATACAATGATAAGAAAAACAAGGCCCACGTTCTGTCCAAACAAAAGGGCAATCTGAGCATGTTTAAAGAACAAAGAGTGAGCAGGGGTGACCATGACGACCTTGGCTCTGTTATTGTCTTTTTGCGCACTTTGTACGTACGTAGGAACATTCAAAAGCATAATAAAATGGGAAAAGACAAATGGTGATAATATCTGGAGTGTGTTTTACTGCAACTAAGGAATGACAGGGCCATGGCGTAGCCCTTTTTTAATGAGCAGGGAGGAAAGCGCTCTCCTTTCCAAATTACTGTTATCACTCTTGAGGAGAAAGGCCTGCAGAGCCCCTGTTATGGCGAAAAGGGGGCAAAAAGCATCCGACCCGTTCCAACTGAAGTGTAAGCTGGAGCCTCGCAAAGCCTGCTTCTTTTTTGTGTCCACTCGTCCTCTCCAGTGCAAAGCGCATTAATACGCTCAGCCTCTACCCTGCAAGACTAAACCTTCCTGCGCGAGATTTACTTAAGGGGGGCATTGATGGCCAGCCTTGTTTTCGGCAGGAGACGCAGTCGCCGCTGATCCTTGCCCTCCTGCTTCCCGCAGGGCGCTTTCCCACTGATAGAGGGCTTATGGCAGGATGCGGGTGGCGCTTTCAGCACCCAATTAACGGGGGACCTGGGCCGCTAAAAGCCCCCTCACTCTGAGGCGCCACCGCCCCGCTCGCTGGGGCGCTTCCGAGGAGCCGCTTCACAATTGGAGGGGGGGGGGGGGGGGCTCAGAGCTCCGAGTGTCTGCACCAAGCGCAGGGGCATGGGGCAAGAGAGCTCATTAATTACCACCATTCGTGTCAAACAGGCAACAGAGAGAGCCTTTTTAAGAACTCGGGGGATATAAACACAGTCCCCCCCCCGCTCATTCCATTGCCGCAACGAGAAGCCATTTGGCAACCCTGCCGTTCTCTCTTTCTTTCATTCTCTCGTTCTTTTCCTCCTCTTAGTGGCTATACATTCTCTCTCTGTTTGACAGTGCTCTCGGCGGTGAGGAAACCATGGCCGGTGTTCAAAGCTTTTTTCCCCCCTTCTTCACTTAACATCCTGCGATTGTGACACAGCCTGGCCTTATCTTTTTTATCCTCCCTCACATGCCAAGAGCGTTCGCCCTGCCAGCACGGTCAGGAGTGCCTGCTCGAGAGCCCTCCTCTGCAGGTCTCTGCTGAGGCTGAGAAAGGCTCCACTGTTCACGCACCTCCAGTGGTTGGCCCAGACGCCTGGGGGAGTCCCTGACAACCGATCTTCCAGAGCCCTCTGGCTGCCTCTCCCCATCTGCATCTCTATCTTTCCCAGCTCCAAACTCCATGAAGACACTGCGCAAGGTGTCCAACTGACCCTTCAAGGGACACACCCAACCCTCAGTCTTCCTCTCTCCATCACATAACCCCATATAACTAATTTTACTGGTATTACAGCCTTGGCAGCACGTTGCATTTGCAAAATGCAAAAATGTGGTTGTTTGTGTGTGTGTGTGTGTTAAGCCACCACAATTGCAGTAAATATCTATCTGTATCAACAGATAAAAGTGTAACCTGTATGTAAATCTCTCTGCATAAGAGCATCTGTTAAATGACAATAAAGTAATGTAATGTATCAGTATCAATACATACAATACAATCGATATATATTTTGCATAGGCATTTATTTATTTTTTTTTCCATTTTCCCCCCAATTTGGAATGTCCAATTTGTCCAATCGATGTTCGGCCCCATTGCACAACCCCCACTGTCAATCCGGGAGAGCATGGACAAGCATGTGCCCTCCTCCGAGACACATGACGTCAGCCACTGCTTCTTTTCGCACTGCAGTCCACAAGCTAAGCTAGCACAGAGATGAGTCGGAGGAAGACATTTCGTATGCAACTTTGGCACGTGGACCACAGGCGCCCGATCAACCAGCAGGGGTTGCTGTTGCTAATGGGTCCGAAGCATCTGCCGACGTACCCACTCCTATCCCCAGCGGAACGAAGCCAATGTATTCCGCCTGTGAGCTCCCGGTCACTGTTGGCTAGTGACACGGTTGGGTTCGAACCTGGGCCGTAGTGCTCAGTCTACACTCAGAATGACTGCTTTTACTGACTGAGCCACTCGGGAGCCCTGCATAGGCATTTTATAACAGCTTATTTAAAACATAGCCTAATTTACACCATCTTGTCTTTGCAAATATAGCACTATTTCACTTTACCATCATCATGACACTGAAAATACAGCAGTACTGATGGCTTCTCAGAAGAAGAAAATTAGCTTCATCACTTTGAACTATTTTTATTATACTCTATCGATAGTGTGACACCTCTGACAACCTGGACTACACATGACTCACATCAAAATAAAAGAAAAATTAATTACCTTTCTTTAGCATACGGACTCTTTTGCCCCCTCACTGTCGACCAAGTGCTCACTCCCACTCCAAGTAACACCCCCGAAAACAGATTCCTCCAAACAGCTACTAGCGTGACTCATCACACAGATGAAATCTGTGAAGTTCATTTCATGCAAATCCACTGAATACGGTCTGCCGTGGGAGGGGCAGATGCACTGCCTGGCACAGGTGCAACACTACACAGAGCACGGCACCTTGATCGGGATTTAGCTCAGAACATAGCGTGCTAGCTGGTGGCAGCTCTGTCCCACTGGAGTTACACAGAGCTCTTATTTCACATCATGTAAGAACCTATTATCTTATCTCTACTCCCATCCTGTGCATTTTTGCGTCTGAAAAGAACACACCGAGGATTTTAGTTACAAATAAGAATGATTTATGATTAGTAATATTAAATATCTAAAATATTTTTTTTCACTAAACTACTAAAAACTGCTGGCGAGTCTGCCTTCAACACCTAATCAAATGCCTGGATGCTTGTCGACATCCCTAACTTTTCCTCATCCCTCCATTGTGAGCATCAGACATGGTGTTATGAGGGCCCTAATGAGGTGCTAGAGTTTCAGTGCTGGAATGGAAACAGTGCAATACAAAAACCTTTGGTTCTCCTTCAGATAAAAAACAATCCACAGAGGTAACCCCCCCCCCGGCCCCCATTTAGCTTGCACTTCCACAGCAGAGATAAAAATGTGGAGGAAAGAGGCCGCCTCCGCATTACAGAGGTTTGCGCCACTCTTGCTCTGTGTGTTTTGGGTTTGTGAAACTGCGCTCGCTTTGTGGAGAGACGCCCTCAGGCTGGCAGAAAGTTCCGCATCATTAGTCTTCGCCGCACAAAGCCCTCTGTCTCTGCAGCAGATGTCCTATCCCCACCCCTCCTCCTTCAGCAAGGGACTCTCCGTTTCGGTTTTATCTACCCTGGTCTTGGTGAGTGAGGGGCGACACTCGCACCATCAAGGTGTGCCCCGGAAGGCCACCCCGAAGTGGGGCAACCTCTCAAATCCAAAGCAGACCCGCATTGGTAATCCCCTGTCACCTTTCAGGACCTTGCTGTCAGGCAGAGGGGTCGGAGAGGTGACAGAACATGACAGGCCCGTATCTGACCCCTGGGCTCAGATCATCACATCTGAAGATAAAGAACTGCGTCAGAGAATATCTTATTACATCTGCAGGTGCCTCTGTCCCATCTTAAGTAGTACAAACAGTGGCGAGTAATTTGTAATGACTGGCTGAAAGGTCCTGGGTTCAAATTAGGACACAACAGCTGGACCCATTGATTTATACTGGTCCAAATTCAGGGCCTTCTGGTCTCCTGCTATATTGACACATTACTGTACTATCTTGTTCCCATGAATGAACTGTCAAAAACAGGTGCTAAAAAGCACTATCACTGACTACCCTCTTGTAAGTGCACTTCAATCCTTTCCTGCCACTGAATGAACAGAAACATTGCTATCACAAAATAGCCAGCAAAAAACATGAACAAAATAAACTTGTTTTCATACATACTCATTAACATAAAATATGTGTACAACACTCCCTACTCTGAACAGCTCTCTTCACCAATTTTGACTTTAGAAAAACAAGACTTGCACTTTACAGCAAAAAATATATGTATATAAATTGCTTAAATAATCACAAGTCTGACATTTGTCACAATGTGAAATGGTTTTATAATGATAAATAAGCTATAATGATATGGATCTTCTAAAACTTTGCTAATTTTGCCAAGACCAAAAAACACAGTGAGGCTTTAACCACAGTCAGGCTTAAGTGTCAGTAATTTGATGTTTCAAAGTATGACACCCACTATAAAACTGAACCACTGTCCATAGTGATTGAAGTAAATATATAGTATAATTTCATGGAAAAAAAAACAGGATGATATGCAGGATTAAACATGCCTCTCCCCTTCACTGAGCAACTGCTTTGGAATTTCAATACTATTTTTAAAACTAAATAAGATAAAACCCATATAAGCAGCTGCAAATCCATTGCTTTTGTTTAAGGATAAAATAATCATTAAAACGGTCCATTGACTACCATAAGGTAGCAATCTGTTTCGATTATTTAAAAGCCATCTGTTCAAGAGCGTTTCTGTGAACAGTTGCATAATGCAAAAAGGAAAAAAAAACAATTGTGATTACAATTCCAAGCTAAGAATGGCAACAGTTTGTAAGGAACCGGCTACATGCGGTACGAGACCTTGGATCGTGTCTCTGAATGACAGCCACAAAGGGTTCCGGAACCTTCGGCGCATTCCAAACCGGAGGACCCTCGCAGTTTCATAGAACCCCTGGAACCGAATCCCAGAATGCTTTGAAAGAAACCCAGCTGGTCTCTTCACTGCATCTCGCACTCTGCCATCTGGGCGGTGCTGCGTTTCTCAGAGCTTCCGTCCAATTACAACCCAGCAGAGATTAGACAGACGCAAGAAAGATACCTTTCATCTTCGAGATGCAAAGGGAAAAGACGTCCCGCTTCCTGATATTTCGCTGTAGACCTCAGTAGTAATAATGAGCTGCAACCATGAAAGGAAAGGATGTTTACTCTTTTTTGATAGGGTGAGACAGAAGAAATGCCACACATATTTTTAGGGAGTAAAATACTTTCAAGGGATTGAGTATGAGAAGCCAGTTTATCATGCCAAGGTTAACAGGGGGCTGAGACACTGATGGGGTAACCTTCCTCTGGTCTCAAAGCTGCGCATATAAAGTGATGGAAATACGAGACCCACAGCAATACGGCAGTAAAATTTCAGAGAAGAGATAGGGGAGGGATTCCTGCCATTTTCAGATAAGTCACAATGATAGTTTTTTGGCGTTTTGGATGTTCCCTGAAATAGCCGATAATAATTGCGCTACTGTCTGTGTGATGAAGTTACCTCATCCCTCAAACGATTCCAGATGTGAGCCCCAGCTTGAGTAATGTACACTGGACACTCTAGCTACAGTCTGCAAAACGATATGGTCCTCTCCTTATAATCCTAACACCAACATTTTCTTGGTCCCTCTGTGCACTTTGGCTCCTCCTCAAATTTTATGCCTAACTTTTAAGTTAAAATCATGTGATGTTCTGTTATTAGCATTACAGGAACTAATACCATGGCTATGATGAATTATGGATTTGGACTACTTGGAACAAAATTCAAGTGGTGTGGTCTATTATCTTACATAGAGTCTACAGCATGACACTCTATACAGACATTTGGGAGCCATATCAGACAAAAACAGCTTGATCATAGTTTCTGATTAATGCTCTGACAAAAATTGTAATTTCCAATGTCACCTAAATTTATCAGAGACTTAATTTCATTTCAGCTAGGTAAAATATATAAATAAAAATACAAACTATCTATCTGTAGCTAGGCTTACACCCTAGCTATACAGACTATAATTTGTAGGTTTATCTGTGCAATATTTTCTAAGGCACAGCAGCCTTCTGTGATCACTCCAGAAATATTAACAGAAATTCTCAATTTACAGTACTGCACATATAGGAAATACTGATACAATACTGATGAACAATACTGATGAAAAACACTACGACACTTACAACATCTAATACAGAATTCAGTGGAGCTCAAGGGTTCACAATTAATGATAAGAAGTTGAATTTGTTGTGACTCTTATCTCATGACAAGTACCAAAGAAACTAGCACATAAAATATTTTGGAAAAATAATCAGACAGTTTAGTCTTAAGACCCATGAGAGAAATGTTGTGAGACTACAGCCTACACTAAGAAGACGTCACATCATGAAAACAAATGGAGCAGACAAGGCGCCACAGTGGCAGGTATCATGGAGATACTCAAAAATAATTAGTGTTTTTTTATTTTTAGCATTTTAATTTGGTTAAGGACATTGAGTGTACTATGGCATTGTAGCATGATCACAGTGCAGTGTCATTTGAGAAGAACTGTATAACCTTGACCCTGAATAGTGTAAATAATAAAATATTCATTATTTTTTTTCTCAGAACCTTAAAAAGAAGCCTTTCCTTATTACTTGCATTTCCTTTTATGATAAATACCATTATTATCCATATTCCATAAAAGCAGTGATATAAACCACCGCAAACTTTTTGGTTTCAGGGAAAATATATGATGGATGGGGTGACTTCATCGCAGGCCAACCCATACAAATATATAATACACAGAGATATTTTAGAGAATATATTTTTAGCTCAATCAGTATATTGAAAATGTTTAAATTGTTGCAGTATACTTCTGCTCTGTAATATGTTTTCAATGTCCTTGTAATATATTCTTGAGCTGAACAACATACATTATGTCTCAATATATTACATTATATTTCATTTTTGGATGGGAAGCCTAAGCTGCTACTCACTATAGGAAAGAAACATTTTCATAGAACCACCGAGTTTGTATTGGTTTAAGCAGTACCAAAACATGTGAGAGAGTACCACTGACTAAAAAGAATGATGATACAGACAGTTCTTGTGTTGTTTGCGGTCCAAACACTTAATGTTACAATGTTTAACAGAATAAGCTTATGAATAAACCTGAACATTTACTGCTGAATTTCAGGTGAACAACAATCACATGTCTTTACAGGTCACAGTACTCATCAGTGTATACATGTGACACTGTGTAACACAAAGTAGTGCCATAAAATTATGCAGTACATAACAACAGTGCAGATAGTAAGATACGAAACAGGGAAAGAGAGCCACAAAGATCTGTGCTATTCTCAAATTTTTACCTATATTTCATTATTTTGTCTATGCCTCTAACAATTAATCTTCATTTTTTTATTGTTTAGCGACACCGCATGAAATATGCTGTATAAAAGCTATTTATCATTATTATCTACATACACACACACACACACACACACACACACACACACACACACACACACACAGAGCAACCTTAACCTTCCAACAGAGATGGTTTAACAGATTATTTGTGGTGTACAGCTGAAATCAGTGTCTATGCCAGCTGGCAGCCAAACGCAGGAGCAGGTAAAATCCATTTCATGTGTTTAATGTCTTACGCTAGCACCACAGCTGATTATATGACAAATAAAGTATTAAATAATCTTTCCACAGTACGACTAAGATTTTCACTTTTAAGTACCACTCTGATCTCATCACCACAGTTTGGACGTCTTTTTTTCCATGATTTGCTTTTGGCCGATTGCATTTTTATTGCTGTCACATGGGTTCCCTGACTATCGCATTTTAAGATGCGGGGCTGCAGCCGGCCTCTCGTCTGGACGCGGGTCAGAAGATGATGAGCGGCTCGTCGCCACGCGCGAAACCACAGGGATGGTCCGGCTCTAAATCAGTCCCTGTATCTGTCAGAGCGATCGAGTTTCTCTCAGACTTTCCTGGCATGGTGCTGCGATTAGGCTAGAAAAACAGAGACCGTCTAGGCCCGGGTGATGCACCCTCCCCCCACCCCGCCCTCGACTCCACCATCCGAAAGGCTCGAGCTGCCCTGTTCCACCAGTCTTGCTTGACTGCACGTACGCCTGACCGTTTCATCCAAGTATGGGAAGAGATAGGGAGACACACTCATGCTGAATTTCCAATGCCTCTGCATTGCGGTCACGTCCACCAGCAATTGCTGATATTCCATTATTTTAAAAAACAATCTCTAAACCACTGTTTATGATTATATCAAACCTATAGATATATGCACTTTATAAATATCACTCATTATCTAGGGGTATAATGTCAGTTACCTTAATCAAATATTATTTTTTGAAAACAGATTTTACACACACACACACACACACACACACACACATACACACACATGGGATATATAGAGTGACTGTGATATCAAAGACAACAAAAAACTAATTAATTTAGGATTATAAGGATTATAAGGAATGACATACTTCTTGGAATATGACAGGGAATAGATTAATAAATTATGGAATATGGAAATTGTATAGCATTACTTTGACAGAAACATCCACTGCTGGTAAATGTAGGTAAGACTGTGATATAAAGCTGGACAGTAAGTTACTGCTTTTACTGCTGAAATTGCTGACATTCAGTGTGGAACCCTAGCCCCACCACCTCACCCATGCCACACCACCTCCCAGGTTGAAGTGGCTATAGGCTACATGGCACAGCTGGAATCACCATTGCTGGCGGATGTGAGGGCTGTGGTGCACCTGAGCTGTGACAGCCGATGTGTGCTGATGATTCCCAGTATTATCCAGCATAAATCTGTTCATAGAAGCAGGTTTCAATCCTTCCCATTCACCATTAATGCCCCCTCTCCCCTCTCCCACACACCAAAACCCTCAGAAGTAAAACCTTGCTACTCCCCCTCTTTCTATCCCACTGTGTTCTCATGATGAAAAAGCCTGAATGCACACTCTTACTCTTTCTTTTTTTCTCTCTTTCTCTCTCTTTCACACACACACACACACACACACACACACACACACACACACACACACACACACACACACACACACACACACACACACACCACAAAAATGCAGTGAAGGGAGGTCAGAGTAGGGAGCACACAGGTGTGTGTTGTGTTAGAAGCAAGGTCACCCCACCACCTGATCCACAGCCCCCATACATTCCACAGGCCTTCCCACCGGCAAGTTGAACAGACACACACACACACACACACACACACACACACACACACTGCATCCGCACACACAAAACGACGCATGCATACACCAGCATGCACATAACTACAGCTACACATACACAAACCCACACGTGCATAAGCATGCATGCGTGTGCACATACACAAACGCTCTCTCGCAGACAGGCTCGGGGCAATACCCTCTCTGCAACCTGCCCCTGTCTCCAGAATAGAGCACGGATCCCATCACAGACTTTATCTCTCCTGCCTGCTGGGAAAAAACTCCTCCAAATAAACACTGACTGCACAGCTGCTCAGCTTGGCAATGCTTTCCCAACATTTCAAACACGTTCCCTTCCACCGCTGCGATTGCAGGCGCTGCTTTTACACTAGACTTTCTGCTCTGATTCACTGTATGGGAAAACCAAATAAATACACCAGCGTTCAAATAAACTCCCAACACAGCATTTCTTTCTGGAATAAAACTGTACAGATTTGTACAGCTTTTTAAACCATGTCTTACTTTCTGAGATAAGGCATGTTAAAAAACGTTTTCAGTGACACACTCAAAAGTTTTAGTTTTATCCTTTACATTATAAACCTGCAGTATTTGTGCATGTTGGCGAGTGTGTAAGTAAATGAGAGAGAGGCAGGCCAGTTTAGTCTCATAAATGATACAGACCCTTTACATGGCAAAAAGTCATTTTTGAAGTCACATTATGCACCTTAAAAACCTTAAAAGACCCACCCAATGTAACACATACCACATGTATTCCAACAAATGTGTTATTACAGTATACACAATAACGCATATGTTGCTTGCACATTTTTCCTTAACCTTGACAAATTTGTGTGCATTTTCCACTATATATTTTGCTAATTTCAGCAGTCACAGAAGGTAAGAACAAAGCACAAAGTAGTAACCATATATTCAATCCAGGACTTTCTCCAGGAATTCTGAGTGTCAGCTGTCATTGTACAGTCATGTTATATATATATATATATATATATATATATATATATATTACAGTGTAAACTTAAATTTTCAGGAAGGTCATATCTTATAATCTCAAGCTTCTCTCGGTCAGCAGTTTCCCGTGTTGGCGGAAGCATCTGCGTTCTGGATGGGCGCGAACACGGGCTAGGGTTTGCACGACTCTCCGCGGCCTCCTTTTCAAAATCAAAACAAAACAAAACAGTGTGGAAAAAAAAACAAAAAATGGGGCTTATCTTTCAGAACAAGTCTAGCCTCGGGGGGAGGAACGGCCAGCTCTGTCGCTTTGCCGACGGCCGAGATACCGACTCATTTACCTGCCCGACACCGGCCCCATCTGATTGCTCTTCAAAGAGGGCCAATTTGGAAAGCCCCCTTTCAGATAAGGGGATTAAGCGTTTCCTCTACCCTCCCAGCCTGCAGGAAGAGGAACTGCTGCTACACCTGTCCCTTCGCTGGCTGCAGCAGAGGTAGCGGGGGGACGGGGCCCCGACACGGGCCCCCTTCTCATGTTTAATTAAGCATGCCTTCCGACCAGGTAAACAATCCTGTTGGGCGCGCAGGACAGGAACGCCAGGGCAATCGCTTGTCGCTTTAACAGTCGTTTTCCACCCATTTACTTGCAGCCACTTCCCCTTCGGGTGACAGCGGCTGGCATATCGGGCCGACGCTGTGTTTGCGGAGGAGCCGGAGAGAAAGGCGGTCTTGCCGCGCGGTCTGTTTGCCATGGCACCCGGCCCCTGCGTCTCTCGCCATTACTTTCCCATTTACGCGCCGCATTACGCAATGCACGGCCGCCAGCCGTCTCACACATATCTCCCTGAGCAAACAGCGTCTCTTTCAGCTGCTCCTGGTGCGGCCATTTTGGGACACTTTTAGAGTTGCCATACCACCCGTCGGGGTAAATGGACTGGAATTAAATTAAACAGAGGCGTACTAGTTTTGGTTGAGAGCCAATGCGATGAGTTTGATTTCTCTCTTGCTCCGCAGGACCGTTTACTTGACCTCTCTGTGTGCTTAAGTGTACAACACGTGCCCTTGAAGAATTGACACCAAATAAAGAGTGATCTAGCGGCTTTCCAAAAAGCTGAGGAGAGCTGAGAACAGAGGAGCCTGTAAGCGTTATGTGCTGAGATGTGGGTGACCAAGCCCAGGTGTGTCAAAAGGATATAAAGTGTTACTTTGTTAAATTATCAAAGGCCATCAAGTTGCAATAAAATGAATGCAAGGCTTGACAAATAAAAGGAGTTCTTCAACTATTAACTCTCTTCAAGTTGACCTAATCTGACACAGTGATAGGTCACAGATTATAGCTGCTGTTTCTTTTTAGAGTCCTTTAGGGCTAACAGATCGAGAGTCAAGGCAGGCATCAAACCTCAACAGGAATTGATGGAGGGTCCAAGGTTCAGCTCATCTACCAGAAGCTGTAACAGAAATAGACCGCCCCCTCCCCTGTCCGTGTTTCCTGTCAACGGTAACCTTTCGCTGAGTCCCGTGACCCCGCCCAATCCCACCTCGTGACGGGCCGGAAATCAGGCGGCCTCCCTCTCTCTTCCACACCATGTTTAGGCACACAGTGCACACCACAGTCCGAGCCCTCCGGCCCCCTTTCCAGTCCTCAGCCTGAACAATTCCAGAGCCATACAATGCGCGAGGGGGCCTGGGCTAAAGCTGGCCCGGGCCTGCACCTGCCCCCTGTCCGTCACCCAGGCCCGGCCACGAGCCCCACGGCTCCACACGCCCTCACATCCGTGTGACGTCACCGCCCTCGCCACTCAAACACATTCACCAATCCATTCTTACTCTGTCGTTAGCCCTAAAAGCCACCTGGCGCTGTTCTATGAGAAAAGTGATCCTTTGAAATACATATCAAATTCATGCATGAGAGTCATTTTGGGCCTCCGGGATAACTTCAGTGATTGAAATTCAGTAAATGAATCCCAGGGGAGGAGTTTAGCTGGACCTGGCAAGCACACCTCATGCAAACATCGCTAAATCGTTGATTTAGAAATGTCCAGACAAGCACTTACCCTGGGTTTCATTTTCTCCTAGAACCACCTGGCCTCCCTTTTGAGTGCACACAGCCAACAGACTGCATACATAATCTGAACAGTGCCACATACAGCTGTTATTAAAGGATTAAATCATATGTTTATTAAGGGTGTGGGGACCCAAGTCATGCTGGATGAGTGGGGAAAATACAACAAGCCCTCAACAAACAATATCTGTATGACTGACAGGCCACACAAAGCCAGTGCCAAAATCATGACAACAACCTTCAAAACAAATATACTGTAGTCTGTCACTCATAGCTAGTTTGTGGTTATTGTGCAAAGGAGCATAATCCTGGCACTTCAGGACATACTTATTCAGTAGAACTGCAGTTTACAGTGCAAGGTATCTGTGGTAATTTTATTTTATTTTTTTTTATTTTTTACCTTTAAATAGATTTTTAACTTTAAACCTTAGTCATGTGGCATTTTATTGGTTAAAAAATAGAGTGTTAATAAACCAGACTGGCCTCTATTAACTGAGACAGAAATAATGTGTAACTTTCAACTGCATTGGAAAATTAATACTATAGTGACCATTTGAACTGATAATAACTCATTTTCTTAAAAGTGAGATTTTTCAGCAAATCCAACTAAACAAATTACAGTTTACTTACTTAAGTGTCCCAGAAATCCAATAAAGGTAAGCTCATTTCATATCGTTCACCAAAAGAAGTCTCCACATTAAAGAAGGGTCGTGGAGCTCAGAAATAATGTCTTTGATGTATTTAAAAAGTGGACTTTTTCAGCTTGGTGTTCAGCTGGCTAACACCTTTTGTATTGTGGGATTGCCTGCCATATGCACACCTGTGAGGTTCAGGTACAAATGGGCAGATGCAGGTGTTTATCTACCTAGCAGCAGAAATAAATGGAGGGATCACTGCAGAATAAAAGAAAAGGTGAGAGACAAAGTCCATGGGTAAAGATGAAGTTACAGACAGAGACAAGTGAATTACTGGAGTGTCAGATTAAGGGATCGTGCCTCGGAAAAAATGGTACAACAAAAACCTTTGCTGTAGTTATCACACGATTTATTTTTTTTCTTTTTGACATTAATCTGAATGAGGACTAAAAAGATATGAATATATAACAAAATATAGGATACTGCTGTTTTTTCATTTAACATCTGAAATGTATTCCACAAAGAAAGCTGTAAGAATTCTTTAATTGTTTATGTGGAGCACACAGAGGTTTTTGGAGAATCAGAGAGAAGAACAGGCAGAGAGGGGAAAAAAGGGAGTGAAAAAGGAAAAAAAATGAAGCTTACTTCACAAACGTACATGTGAGGGATGTTTTTGGAAAGGGAAGAGGGAGCACACTCCAACCCAAATAGGAAGTGTGCGGTCCGGACGGATGCCCGCAGTCTGTGAGGCGTAACTGAGCCATCGCACCAGCGAGAGGGAATAATACAGATCAGCGGGGGTGGGGCGTCAGGGGTGTCTCTCAAAAAAAAAAAGAAAAAAAATTCTGCTTTGATATATGGCGATACGCTGTAAAAAAAATAACCTCGGTCATGCATATTAATACCAGAGCCATTGACTGCTTCCCCTCTTTTTTTCATGAAGTAGCAACCAAAACCAGGTCCAAGACAGACGGAGTCGCACCACGCACAAGGCACCATTGTTGTGCCCCCCCCCGTCCCCTCTCACTGTGGACCTTGGACCGGGGGGCAGAATCTGGCATCTGCAAGGCTCCAGCACCGACCCTGCCGTGAGAAGACGCACCCGGTAATCTCGAGGGGTGTCGGTTACAGGAAGGAGCGGCCGTGACACAGCACACTACCGCCCACTCTTTCACCCCCCCCCCCTCATTAGAGAGCCACAGGTGCAACCTCCGGCTCCTTCAACCCCCGGGCCCCCTCGGGCAGGGCCCGGCCAGCGGAGCCGCACATCTGACTGGGGATCAGGTTCTGTTTTGGGAACACAATCCGCATCCTGTCAGGAAGCTACCGGACCCGACCGTGTTGGGAACTGCCCCCCCCCCCCCCCGTTCTGGTCTACTCTTACTCTTTACGTCTTTTTTCATGCCCAACTTCTCGCAGTCTTTTCTTCCTTTCTCTTGGATCAGCACACAGGGCCAGGGGGAGGGAGCGTCAAGGACGCAGTCTCTGGTAACGGCTCTGCTCCATGTGGTAAAAGGTGGGATCCATTTCCCAGCAACCAGATGAATTTTTGCATCACATTCATTTTTTCATTTATTTTCTTTCAAGCTTCACACAAGGGACTTTGGATTCCCTCACAGTTTACTTCACATCATAGCATGAAAGACTACTTTATTGATTACTGTATGGCATGAAATACATGATTATTTTTGCTTGTGTCAGAACCTCTTTTAAAGCACATCTCCATAAGAGGCCTCCAGTTCCTACCCATCTTACGCTGCACATTCAGTCCTCCATCAAAACAAAAAAAAACACTTCTGCAAAACTCACAACAACCTGTCAGAGTTCGCTATTATACTGCACCTCAATGCATTTTATAGCATTCGCTTCATTTGCAACAAAAGCCTACCACACAGGTTTTGGAAAGCTTGCACTGAATGAAGCATGTGCAATGGCATGTTCTTGGAGGGTGTAGCGATTAAATTCATAAATGATATCATGTAACTGCGTACAGTCAGCCACCTGCATGTGGAGCAGATTACAAAGCGGACTACAGATCACCCGAAAGGAAGAACAAGCTGAACAGTGCTCTGCTTTGCATAACCAATAACAAATGCGACGCAACTAAGCTGAATGTGAAAAAAGATCTACTGAAGCATTTTTTCATGGAGGACAATGTACTGTAAGAAATTCCCAGCCTCCTCTCACACACACACACACACACACACACACACACACACACACACACAGAGACACCCAAATACCACAAAAATGCAGTGAACTCATTCTGAAGGTCAGGCTGGGGATAGCACCAGATCGTGGTGACCTTGTTTACATTGCTCCGTCTCTTCTTCCCTTTAGCTGTGGGATAAAAGAAACACTTCTGCTCTTTTCATTCTTTTGCCTTTTTTCCCTGTCCTCCTGCTCCCGGGGGAGGGCCCGGCCTGCTACCACTGAAGGAGCCATTGAGACGGGGCCCGGGAAACGTTGGGGGCGAGCTGCGACCTTGCGCCAGGACTCGAAGCAGGGAAGAGGCCGCTCAGCGTCTCTGGCCTTGCAGCAGAGCGGGAAAAACATTGCATGCTGTAAGGAGCACGAGCTGCTGTTGGCAGACGGCGGCTGAAATGCTAGTCGTGCTGGAAACAGCTGGTCTCGCTCAGCACCAGGTGCTTCAGGGAGAGTCTCCTCTGTTGCGGAGAACTGGTGAAACTAAGACTTTTTTTACGCCGCTGAATCGGCAAGATTTGTGCTGACGGGCTCCCTAACGTACCCCCAAGCGAGAACGAGGCTCAAGAAAATACACTGCGGCCGCATAGCCCAACGGCCGGGGCCAGCGACATGAAGGCAAAGGGGAGGGGAGCAGGATGAAGCGGAGGAGAAGGAGCAAAGAAGGAAGAGGAGGAAGAAAATGAACAGGTGAAAAAAGAAGACGTGAAGAAGCCAGAGAGGAAATGTGTGAAAGATGACCGCGAGGAGGAGGAGGAGCGCACATTTAATGCAGACGCGACTGTTTCAAAGCCTCCGGTCCATCTGGGGCTGAACACACAAATTCTAAGCACACTTGAGAGCTGTTGAAATAAGCTGACAATCCTGCAAAACAAACGGCCAACTCCAGCCAGTGCACATCTGTCTTATTCTTGGCAGAACACTCCACGTGCAGTTGGACACAGGGCCTAATTTGCAAATCTGAAGCCATTTTTTCGCCAGTTTTATATTTATCTCTTTAACAAACACTTTAAAGCAAAGCTGTATATGAGGGTCAGAGTTGTAATTGATCTAAATAAATGTTTCACTCGCTACTATTGGAGCTAAGTAGGACTCCCCTGGGACCACACAATCGAAGTAACCAAAATGATCTTAAATCCCTTAAACCGCTATTAAGATGGCAAACAATGGAAGAAGAACAAAAGGATTCCGATGTTATTTGAACACTAAGCGCATAACCAAAAACACATTCATTATTTTGGCTGTAATCTCGGCCAGTACTTGTTTAAAATGGGGAGATCTGGATACTTAAAAGGGTATTTAGAAAGACAACAGAAACGTGTGTGGTGCTCGCTTCCTTACGCTCGACAGCGGGAGAAAAACTTCCTTCTAAACATGAAAGAAGCGCCATTGATAACACAATGACGTACACAGATGCAAATTTTTATCATTAGGCACAGGCTTTACATTGATTCCCTCCCACGGAGCTCCCCAAATCCCTTTTCAATATGATCAATGCGCTGCCTACACACAGCCAAGCGCATTCCACTGCATCAAGGGAGCAGTCTGAGCGGAGAGTGCTCACCACACCACTCAGCGATGCCTGTGCGCTTACTGTCAAATTCAGCCTTCATGCTGCACTTAAAGAACATACAGAAGAACATGTTAAAAATCGTATCCTCTTTCCGTCAGCAGTAATGACTGTATTTATTTATTTAGATTTTTTTTGTTCTGATAGAGGCTTAGCTTTAGTTCTGAAACATTCCTAACTGTGTATAGAAAAAAAAAAATACCCTTTCCAAGGGCACCAAAACTGCAGGTCATATCTGGCAAGAGTGTTTCAAATGTGTTTATGATTCTAATAATTCCTAATAGATTCTAAAATAAACACATTTAGAGAAATATGAAAGAAAAATGACGTGCATTCTGTCATTACCGCAGCCCATTCGCATTTAGCAAGAGCAAAGAGTAGCAAAAAGTAGTCAAGTTTTCTGTTAATGTTACCAAACATGCAACCTGGCCTGGACAGAATGTTACCACGATCTTAGCCTTGTCATGGTCTGCAGCGGCTGTAACCCAGCAGAGATTTTCCAGCCGGCCTCTTTCACTGCGACCCTTTAACACACAGAGTTGCTAACCTGGGCAGTGACAGTCATCTGCCTATTCTAGGACACTTTGTGCACAGCTGCGTAACTCGTTTGTGTGTGTGCCTGTGCGTGCGTGCGCGTGCGTGCGTGTGTGTGTGTGTGTGTGTGTGTGTGTGTGTGTGTGTGTGTGTGTGTGTGTGTGCGTGTGTGTGTGTGTGTGTGTGTGTGTGTGTGTGTGTGTGTGTGTGTGTGTCTGTGCGCACTTTGTGTCATGGCAGCGGGTTTGATTGATTTTAAAGGTTGAAGCCCCAAATCTGTCCAACAAGTGTCAGACAGCTGAGATCTACACAAGCTGCCCAGTATGATCCTAACCCATCCCGCAATACTGCAAAGCAAACCGCAAGCATCACAAACGGGGCCAACACACACACACACAAACAACAGCTAACACAAATGTATTTCAAAACTATGCACAACGCCAAATAACAAAAATGGCGTCAAAGCTATGCACAAACCATGGCTAAACAAATAAGAAAAATGCAAATATTAATCAAAATAAACAGATTTAATAAACATGATAAACGGGTTTTAAAAACACAATAAACACAATTTAAATATAACTACCACATGCTGCTTTCGACTACAACAAACAACTCACAAAACGCAAACAGGACGACAATAACACCAAAAATGTACACTTGATGAAACAAATCACAACTAACACAAACCTAATTAAAACAGTACATAACGAAACCACAAATACCAAAAACAAAACAAATCACTGCTAACACATTTTTAAGAAAGAAAACAGCCTGTGCACTGGCTAAAAGCAGTGAACCTTCAGCTTAATGCTCACATTTTCCAAAACGCCGGTAAGGCAACAGTCATGTGTCAGAAGGCAATAAATTACTTTAAAATAATTTGTCCATAATTCTGTACTAAATTCTATTTTTCTTCACTACAAAAGTTCATGTTTTTTTATTATATTTATCTCATTAATGTATCATTAAATTTTTTTTAAAGATGTACTAACTGTGTTGCTTTTATCTGGACAATGCTAGTTGTTTACGACATCTCACAGGTGCGGAATCATCCCGCTAAACATGAGACAGTTGTAAAGGGCAACTGCCCGTCCACTTTAATGCAGCTCAATCCCCGGGACCGTGCAGGGGACAAAAACCACACCGCGCTCTAAGCAAAGGCTCACACGGTAAAGCCTGCAGACACCATGACAGGTCTGAATGAACATAAATACCGCGGAGGGCAAAAAATAGCCTGACTACCCCCCGACCACTACCTGCTCCTCACTTCAGAATGCATGTAGAGAAACACAGTGCTCAGAGCTCTAAACTCTTCAAGTACAAGGGCAGAGCCTACCTAAAAGTTGTACGGGGCGCAAAGTTTTTCTCGGGGTGTATGGACCCCCTCGGGACCGGCAGATGAGGGGGACAGACCCCCTCGTTACTCACCCTTGGTCCCGGGACGCAGGGAGGCCAGGCCAATGAGGAGCAGTGAAAGCCAGCCCAGACATCCCCGCGGCGGCACCATCTTCAGTCGGCTGGCCGGGGGCTCGGGAAGAGGCAGGTCCTGGCGGCCTTGCGAGAGCGCGTGCACGCGTGTGTCTGTGTGCGGCCGAGTGCAGGCGAGGCTCCGCTCTCTCCCTCTCTCCCTCTCCGCCGTGCGAGAAACTCCACACCCTGCGCAGTCACACGGCAGCCGTCGCAGCTACTCTGTACTGACGGCCCAGCTGTGAGGGAGGAGAGAGAGAGAGCGGGAGAGAGAGAGAGAGAGAGAGAGAGAGAGAGAGAGAGAGAGAGAGAGAGAGAAAGGGAGGGAATTAGTGGCCGCCCGCTTGGCTCTGCCGGCCCTCTCTCTGCGGACACCTTGTGGGTAAGACAACAAAGGAGCAGCTGATCTCTGAAGCCCCGGCCTGGACCCCCGCCACCAGACGCGGCCCTCACCCCGCTCTCCTCACACTTCCATGGGCTTCTGTTTCCCAAAAGAAAGGAGGGCACGGGCAGGGGGGCGAGCGAGGGGGCTGGGAGAGGGCAGAGAGGCAGGAGGGGTTAAGAGGAGAGGGGGGGAGGGCACCATTATCGGCCTCCAAACAAGGGGTAAACACATGGGCAGAATTCTCTCGCATCCCAGTGAACGGCAGATCAAGGAGAGAGGGGAAAAAAAAAAACGAATTAAATTCTCAAGCAAATGGGATTTTCTCACTCTGTTCCCCTGGCCCATATTCTCTCCAGATGGAAGAGAGGTCCTGGCTCGCTCTCAGCAGAGTCAGAGCCCCTCAGCGTTTTCAACCCTGCACTTCGGTCACAGCCCCGGAGAGACACCCCAGACTACTCGTCTTTCGGATGTCACTTCCAAACGTCGAAGCCTTTAATTGTGTAATTTATTAAGCCAGAGCACAAACTCCCCGGGCCGGGCTAACGCACAGAGCTCTCACGCGCTGTAGGGTCAGGACTGACACTCTGCAGAGTCTCCTCAGCTTCTCCTGCTTTTGCAAATACAGGGCAGAATATCGGCCACGTAATTATCATTATGTTTTTAATTATGGTGTTAAATAATCTACGCCGATAATGTGATGTGATAATGTGTTATGTGAAATAATGTGAAAAATCTGCCAGCGCTTATAAACCTTACAAAAGAAAAAATTTCAAAAAAGAAAAAAAAAGCCATCTATAAATTGTCAGGAAAGTACAATTTGGATCTGAATAAAAACAGTAGGTGTATTTAAACACATTTAAAACCGTTTCCCCTTGCTTCATGTCTCTATCTCTATATATACATATATATATATGTATATATATATCTATATATACAGGGGGAGAGACATAGCACAAGGAGGAAATGTGTTATAATAGTTAAGGTATGTTTAAACAGTAATACAGTCCATTAATAGCTTTATATATAGCAACCTGTTAATAGGTTTCCACTTGTTGACAACGGGCATGATTCCCTTTGGCTTTTTTCCCCCTTTCAAAGCTGTGCGTAAATTCTCAACAAAGACCCACTTATGTAGCATATAATGCAGGTAATAAAGAGCTGTAAGGCCGGACAGGTCTGCTGCTAAAAATAGGCTTAAGGAGGAGAATACAATGAGCTGTGCTGTCCTATCTGAACTACAGAAAAGACTAGTGCACACAATTAGATTTTCATTTCTCTGCTCCAACCCTGTCTTATAATTCTTGTGTGTTTGATGGCTTGAGTGAACTCTTGATGGCAGGCTATGAAGATGGAAGGAGAGGAAACAGCAGAAGAGAGAGAGAGAGACAGAGGAATGATTGAGACAGACTGGAGAGGGACAGCTAATAGACCAGCTGATACTAAAGTTCTATAGAGAGGGGCATTTAGCGGACTCTGTTCCCCCTGCTGCTGGGTCCTGACGTGAGGATCGGAGGTCATCACAGAGCGAAAAAACACACCCTGCAACACAACAGCAAACTCCCATCACGCAACGCATTGAAATCTCACACCTCCAACCCCCCCCCCCCCCCCCCCAACATGCCCCCTTGCCCGGGTCACGTAACATTTTTGAACCCTTACACCGAGCGCACAGCTACGCCCCGTCCAGCACAATTCCACTCACAAAAGGACTTTTTTTATGGGTTACAAGTTAAGCCGATTAACTGAGCTATTACAGAGATTACATCAAGGCTGCCAAAAGCGTTTGGAATAATAAATAAATTGAGTGAAACGCGGTAATAGGCCGTTTCCTTTCTCCCCGCCGTCGTGCCGGATCGGAGGCGCTTGCGGAGAGAGGGGCGCGCTGCCACGCCCGTGCCCCTCTTGAGATCGAGCTGGGCCACCGTCACCTTGGGATGGCGATGAACATCCCCCCCCACCTCACCCCGCAGGCAGACAGAGCGGGCTCTAAAGTGAGGAAAGCCAAGAAATGTTTTCTTTTTCTTTTTTTTTTTTTTTTTTTTAAAAAGAAAACTGGATGCTTCCCTCAGGATCTCACATGCAGACTTCCACCTCGTATGGCAGCTTGCTCTGCCATTTACAAATGGTGTCCCCACCACTGTATGAATCCAGATTTGTTTAAGAGCAGAGATATGGACACATGTCCGGTTTCAGTGTCCTAAACCTCTTAAAGGTAGTGTACACCCCAATTAGATTTGTTTGTGTGTATGTGTGTGTGTGTGTACAGAGGCAAATTTCCTGTTGCTGGGTGTTAAGGTTACACGGGTGGGGTGTTCTGTCTTTTGTCACATGCAAACTATCCCTCCAGTTTTGGAGCTTTCATATCTGCCATTAAACAGACCGATACAGACAATACAGTGTGAGAGTGGGCCAGATCGCGCCCCCACTGCTTGTGCAGTCCTAGGGCAGCAGTAATGTAGATGAGGCTAAATGCGGTGTGGTGTAAAGAGGAAAACAGCTGTACACACAGTCCTGGTGACAATGTGCTTTGGGATTGAGATGCTGAAACTGTTGCGGGCCTATGATGAATTGCTAGGGTATCCAGGCGGGGGGGCGCTCAGCGGTCAGGGGTTAGAAAAATAAACAACAAAAGTAATGTCCGAAAGGAAGAACACAACAACACAAACATTCATTCATTCTCTCCCTCTCCACCTCCCTCTGTCTCTCTCTCTCTCACCTCTCCGTTCCCTCTTTTCTCACACCCGGACCCGCTGATTATTAGCAGCTAACAATAGACACTCTCTTTCAATCCCTCCCGTGAAAAGAAAAAAAATCACTTTGTTACAAATAAACAGTCCTGCCCTCTCTCTCTCTCTCTCTCTCTCTCTCTCTCTCTCCGTTCGCCCTCTTCCCCCAGTTCAACACCCTGCTGTGTCGCCCCACACACCCCCCTCCCTGATTCGCTCCTTCCATCTCCGCTCGGCCAATGTGCGATTCCAGGCACGTATGGCCGCCAAAGCCTCTGCAAATGGCCACGAGATTCCCTTTCAACTCCCCCCCCCCCGGCCGTGAAAAGGGCCGGGTGAGTGTGTGTGTGCGTGTGTAATGGTTTGTGGGGGTGGGGACAGCGAGCTGTCGGAGCAGGGAGGTGCGCTGATTTGTGTTCTCACTTCGGCGGTGTGACTGTCACTGTCGATTTACCCTTGTGCGCAGGATTACATGCGATCGGGGTGCCCTCATTCTGGCGCGGGCCCCGCTCCACAGGCCCGTCGCCGCTCGCCCCGTCCCTCTGAAGTCCGGGGGCATCCATCAAGCCCCCAGCGTGACGGCGGCCTGGGCTGAAAGGCCCACAAAAAAGGGAGGGTGAGGGGGAGGGGGTGGAGAGCGCTTTTGTCTCGGGCTGGCTTAACGAACATCCAGCCTCTCTCTCCAACTCTCCGTCTCCTACTGCTTGTTTAAAAGAACCACTGCTTCCCCTGAAGTTCCTATCCTGAAAAAGTTCCTCTGAGTTGCTGCTAGCAACCACAATAACTTAAAAATTGCATGTTGCCCCATATAAGACAATGCACTAATAAAAAGTCACACATAAACAAAATGCACAAATAATGTAATGTATTATTTGCTGAGGGGCGTGACCCAGAGGTTGACTCTGTGACAGCATGAGTTTTGGAGTGAAAGTAGCAGTCTGGGACAGCTCAGGACACTTCCCTGTCTTCGCACTGAAATCACACTGGAAACAATGCGGGTCACGCCACGACCCCAGAACAAAGACGGGGAAAATAAGAAGTGGCAGCGGAGAATATGAAATCACCCTAAGCCACTATGGAATGCATGTCACAGAGATATCCTGCTCGCTGCAACGCTGATCTTGGACTGTGAAATTTTCCAGGATTTTCCACAGCTTAGCTGTTAAAGCCGTGTCACAGCGGCTGGGACACTGATCTCTCCCCTGGAGAGGGGCGAGCCCACGGTGGGAAAACAATCGAGGGCCATGACGCCGAGGGCAATGACATCATTTTAATTCTGAAGCGCAACCTGTGACATCATCATCTTCCTTTTACTACAGCACAATAATGTTACCTCAAGCATCTTCACGGAATTGTAACGTCATATTCGTCTATTGAATTTATAACTGGTTTATAATTGCCATATCACTGCCAATTTTCATTAATTTATCAGTGCCTACTTCTGTTAATTCTCGGTGGAAAAAATGAGCTATGGAGAAAAAGTGCAACTGAAAGCTCAATAATGACATCATCACCGACTACTCATCACCACTCAACATCAGTTCTAAATTGCCTCGAGACAGCCACTCAGGCCCCAAATCAAACCCCCAAACTGTTCCCTCTCTCAAGACTCCTGTCCAAACCCTAATCAGGTTAAATATTACTCTTTCTTCCAAAGTTCTTAAAAAATGTAATTCTTCCATACGATGTCCTAAACAAACCCTACCCTGAACAAACCCACCCAAACAAAAATTCCTTTCACTGTCTACCAAATCCATCTTACATCTTAAAAATCCCAGTACAATTCTCTACCTCACTTTCATGGTCATTCCCTTTACACTCTCCTCTCAGCCCCCACACAAACCCACACACACACACAAACAACCCACTGAAGCCATGACACCCCCACTAACATCCTGCTTAACAAAGTCCAAAACAAGCTCCCCTTAAGTCTCCCTGTGTCAAATAAGCTCAGACAAACGATTCTCTCCCTTTATGCAGGACAAAGCAAACATGTGGAGACTAAAAACTCTGCTCTGTCTCTCCTAGACTGGAATGGAATGTAAACTGCTGTGGAGAAAAAAAAAACCCTCATGGTCAAAAAAGTAGTCACCCTAATCGCACGCTAAGCAGACTGACACCTGGGTTGCAACTGAGACCGGGCACAGTCCATTCAGCCTCCACACACTGATCCAGATTCAAGTTTTTTTTTCCATCCCTAAACCAGCAAGCAGTTTATGATAATCTGGTTAAATTCCCCTCCATTCAGCTCTGGTTTACTTTGTGTTTTCTTCAGCATGGATGACTCAGACCCACAAGGACTGCTGGGAAATGGCACTGGGCTATTGGAGGCCAAGGGAAGTGAGAAGGTGTGTGGCTTTCCAGCCCGATGTGTCATCGACACAGTCCCTTGTCCCCTCTCCTCCTGTTAAAGGCTGCATGAAAAGCCTATGAAAGTGCAGCCAAACCACACTAATGGGCAAAAACTCAAAGAAGAACCTTAAAATAGCTTAATTATAATTGAAAAAATAATTAAAAATGAAATCCTTATATGTTGCGAAAAATGTATTTATATAAAATTTGCTATCACAAGAAATTGCTATTACATTTAATAGAGACTAAACTTTTTATCTAATATGACATAATACTACAGAGCAATTTTAACGTTTCTCTTACTCTGAGTATGCATGCAGTGCACTGTGCAAGTACACGCAGACTGACAGGTAGCAGGAACTGATGGGTAGCACATAACAATACCATTTAAGACCTACGGCTTTTTATTCAACAACAGATTCATCACTTACAAAGACTGCCACCACGCAAAGCCTTCATATTAAAACGGTTATCAAACCTTTTCAGAGTGACTCCTTACTCTGAGTGCTCCACGGACAGCAGAACAATAAGTGAGTGTGTTTCGCATGGCAGGGGCACTGAGTGTGTTCAGCAGGTTTCAGAGAATCTGCCTTCTCTAACACTTAAGCGAGTTATACAAGAAATTTTCTCATTTGCAAGAATGGTTTTTTTGTTGACTGAAAAAGTAGTGACTATAAGAATCTAAATGTATTCAGTGTTTAATTTTAGGTATGCTGCATTCATGTATCAGTCAGTGTTTGAAAAGTTGCTTTTTTCTCCAGATACAGTCGGACCAGTATTGATCTGTTGGGACCTGTGCTGGTTGCCAGTTCTCAGGTAAAACAGCTGAAGATGCATATGGCTTTCTTAGGTAAACAGTGACCAAATGCATGCATTTGGGAAACATGCTTTTTGCCACCTTCTGCTGTGACAGGCGACAGAGAGGGTGAGACACAGCTGTCCAATCAGGGGTTTACAGCTCCTTTGACAGGAGGCCACCTGTTGCTGGGCCAGTCGCCTGGTCACATAGGCCTGCTGGGTAGGGGGCACCCTGTGGAGCGGCCTGATTCATGGTGCTGCGATAGAGAGCGCTGGGCGAGGCTTTGGATTGGCTGACCTAATACTGGAAGGCCATGGGATTAGCAAGGACTCAAAGCAGAGATGGATTCTGGGTAAGACCGCAAAATGGCCTCATGTAGCGTCAAACCAGGCCCAGTATTTGTAGGCTGGGCAGACTCATGGCATGAAAGTTAAAGATTCTTGGTAACATACCCTAATGTTCACCCTCAGTGGCTACTTCTGTTCACAAATTCCTCCACTTGATTCTAAAAGTGTTATGACCTCTGCATAAGAGGACCTTGAGTCTTTAATTAAAGCCTTCATGCTGGTCAGTCTTCTCGAACATGGGTGCACACATCAGAACTAATCCTCTATGCAATGAAGTCACACAGATACACAGCTAGCCAGCTAGCACAGTCTGAAGCAGCAACCTGACTCAAAGTTTTCCTGCCTGTCGCAAAACAAGCACAAATAGTGGAAAACAGATCCCTTGGTATAATTTTTTTATAACTAAGAATGACTAATTATTCTGCTGTGCTGCTGTAAGCACAATCTGTATCTTTTAGCCTTCCATAAACCAAGCGGGATAGGGACTGCTGTAAAGTTTAAGTAGTCTGTTGCACACACTTTCCGACAGCACCTTTCTGTAATTGGGGAAACAGGCATCACGCGCTGGTAGCAAGTGAAACTCAAATGCAATAATTCCAGGATCCGGCTCTATCACATGGCTCTGGTGCATGTGAGAGTGCGTCACTGTGAGGGGAGGGGTATGGGCTGGTTGTGTGAGTGTGGGGGGCAGGGGAGAGGCTCAGAGTCTTCACCCCCGACCCCCCCCCCCCCACCACCACCACCACCATCCTCCCCCAGGGTACTGATTTGTACCAGATTGACCTTTGAACTTAACTCCTCTGAACTTCAGCAAAAACAAAACAAACCACAAGACAAAACTGAAAAAACTGATACATCTCATAGGAGGAGAGGCAGAGAGTAAGGTCAATAAGGTGGCCTTTTCTTCCAAACTCCCATCACATAACTGCATTCCCTGACCCTCTAAGCTCGCCTGAGCTACCAAAGAAAAGGTATAAAGGGAAGGGATTTTCCTTTTTTTCCTCGAGGGCTCCCAGTTAATCCCAGTCTGACACGGACTCAGGACACAGTGACAAGGGGATGGTGGAGCTGGGGTACAGGATGACAGAGGGTGTGGGTTCTGTGCGTAGGGGTTTAGCAGTTGCAAAGCTTTCAGAGCCTTCCCAAAAGAACAGAGTCTGCAGATCACACAGAAGCCTCCTCCTTGAATGAGACTTGTTTCTCTTTACCTGTCTATTCTCTGTGTATTCTGGAAGCCGTGCTAAAGCCCGTTGGTGAAGCGAGGGGAGGAAAAGCATGGAGGAGGTAATGGAAAATCAATTCACACCTCTCCGTCCTCGCTGCTGGAGACTGTGGATTCCTAACAGCCCGGGACACTCATTTCTTTTCTTTTCTGAAAATGACAGCAAAAACAAACAAGCAGCCGTGGTGAGGGGGGCATTCCTGAGCATGGCTTGAGGGGGTGGGGGGTGCCTGTCTCGGACTGAAAGCCCCGCTGATGTCAAGGTTAACAGGTCAGAGAGCTTTTAACAGCTTAAGGTATCAGGAGTTCAAAAGCATGGCACCCTGCTCAACAGTCTCAAAAAGTCTCCCACATGCAAATCTCATGTTGTACATAATTGCTTTTTTAAGACATGAAAAATCTAAACATCTAAAATAATAACTGAAACAGGAACATTTGCACTCATGCTTAAAGTTACCTGGGGGTGTCTTATTGAGATAACACACACAATACTTTGAGGACTATATTTGTTCCTGTTTAGAATATTGCCAAAGTTTTGCTCCTAAGCACTGAAGCAATGGCAACTTGCTGGAGAAAATGAAAATTGCCATTTTGTACATTTTGAGGCAGTGTGTAGGAGTTACTTCTCTCATTTTAATAATTCAAAAACCACAAGTAAAAATAACACCCACAGAATGTTGTCGTGATCAATCTCAAATTTTCTGACACAAGAGGCACATTACTACAGTAACTTCAAGAGAACTATGAACACTGCCAATCAAATACTACACAAATACATCCAATAGACCAAAATGCACTGCTTGAAAGTGGTAAAAATGTGTGTGTGTGTGTGTGTGCATGTGTGCCTGTGTGTGTGTGCGTGCACTGAAACAAGCCCACCAGGTACAACAATCACTACTGTTAACTACATATTTACGTGAATCTCCCAACCACTATCTGGTCATATTTCCAATGCACAGCTCTAATTATAGTATTTGTCTGCTTAGGATTGTCGACACCCTCCAGCCCTCATACTACTAGACCTGTCTGCAGCATTTGACACAGTGAACCACCAGATCCTCCTGTCCACCCTCACTGAACTGGGCATCACCGGCACTGCACTTCGCTGGTTCGAGTCCTACCTCACAGACAGACCCTTCAAGGTATCCTGGAGGGGTGGAGAAACTAAATCCCACCAGCTAACCACTGGGGTACCTCAAGGATCAGTGCTTGGCCCCCTCCTCTTCTCTCTATACACAACCGCACTGGGTCTGATCATACAGGGGCATGGCTTCTCCTATCACTGCTATGCCGATGACACCCAGCTGTACCTCTCGTTCCAACCTGATGACCTCAAAGTCTCAGCAGGGATCTCTGCCTGTCTTTCAGATATCTAAGCCTAGATGAAGGAGTGCCACTTTCAAATCAACATATCCAAGACTGACCTCCTAGTCATCCCAGCCCGTCGATCCAGCACGACATCACCGTTCAGCTAGGCTCAATGACACTAACTGCATCCAGGTCTGCAAGGAACCTGGGGGTAGTGATTGATGACCAGCTAAAATTTACTGATCACATTGCTATGACTACCAGATCATGCAGATTTGAGCTGTACAACATCATGAAAATCAGGCCCTACCTATCTGAGTATGCTGTGCAGCTCAAGGCCTTGATGCTCGCGTACAGGGTGACCAACAAAACTGCACCTAAGTACATGAAGTGCAACCCTGTGTTCCCTTGTGCCACCGTTCTTCATGGCATTAAATCACTATCCAAGACTTTCTCTGCCGTTGTCCCCCGGTGGTGGAATGAACTTCCATACCTCATCCGTTCCGCCTCTGTCTTCAAGAAACATCTGAAGACACAGCTCTTCCATTCTCACCTGAGCACCTGAAACGCTTCCCCGCTAAAGGAACTTCTCATGACCAATACCATCTCCTACTAAACTATAAAAAAAAATAAAAATTGTAATGATTTAATGAACTCGTTAGCTTTACCTGCTATTTTGTACCTTGCCTGGCCAATCTTTGGAACTTTGTCATGCAGTGCTTCTAATATTGTTGACTCTGTATGGTTTTTCACTTGTGTTGTATTGTACCTCGCTTTGGATAAAAGCATCTGCCAAATGAATAAATATAAATGTAAACAAATGTAGGAGAACTCTTATCTAGACCTCTTATTAAACATCTTGACATACTTTCACACTGGTGAGCAATCTCTAGAAGAAAAAAGTGATTAATCTGGCCAGGGCAGAGATTTATCTGAGAGCAGCGCACTCAAAGTCCAAGCAATGCTGGCTACACTAGTGTTAACATGTGTTTGCACAGGAATCTGTCCCTGATCTCGACCGCTACACTTTAACACATGGTGCATTCGTGAAGGCATGAGCTGTGACAACACACCTGCTCATCAGGTGTCCAGGCCTCCTCCTCTCCCTGAGGAAAAAAAATACAGGCTAAAGAATCAGAAGACAAACTAATAAAAGAGCAAAATGTGATTCTGCTTCACCCTCGGTCACAGAAGGATGCTAAAGCAAGCGCCGTGAGAGTTTCCACAGCCAAATCGAGAGTGGCTCCCAGCCAAGAACAGCACAATATTTTCTCTCTCTCCCTCAGAGCCGTTCACAAACCCTGGGCTTGCTTGAACCTAGCTAACGAGAGGGACGCCTTGTTTGTGTCGGGAAGTTGTGCCAAATCATCATACTTTGGTTTTTTTCACACTATAGTACGACTCTTGTTTCTAATGCAAAAGGTTAAAAAGACTGCTCGGAGGCCAAAATTCCACGCTTCCTAAAATCAACTGCTTTCTTGTGAAGTGGAGAAGGTCAATTACCCTGCGCGTCCATCTGTCTGTGCTGAAAAACTGATACATAAATATATGCAATTCCTCCTTTTTTAACATTTTTGCCAAGTGTGATATTTGCCAATACTCTACATCTCCTTGAGGTGTGCTTGCTCAACCAGATCCCCTTGCTGACAGCACAGTCTTTCAAGGTTACTGAGACAAGCATGCTTAACAAACCAAATTTTACTAAATATTGCAGGTGTTAATGGTGAAAAAGGAAGATTATGAACTGGATGGAGAAGTTCTCTTGCCACAGGTTCACACCAAACCTTTCACTGAGGCAAACAGTGAAACTGTTAAACAAAGGAGCTGCTGTTTCAGTTGTCTGGAAAACAATATTGCTAAAGAATCAACACTTCAGCACCAACAACCCCCCCACACCCAAACATGCAACAGAAAACTGGGGTGGGGGGTTGCAAACAAGAAAGAAAAATACCCATCCCAATCCAGGGCTCGGGCTGAAGCACTCACCACTACCAATAATACCTCACTGCACTACAGACCGCATATTTGCACTGTAGTGGATAGGGTTGGGCCAATGGACCCCCCCCCCCCCCCTGTCCACACAGACAGCGGGGTGCACCCTGCCACACACACACTATAATTCCAGTGTCTCTGCTATAACAGAAAAATATATATATGACTTATTTGCAGGGGTTTCCCCGGGGATCAACTTGAGCCGTAGAACTGATGAATACGTATTAATTATTAAATTATTAATTATTATTAAAATGAAGGATGGGTTCAAGGATGGGTTCATTCTAATTATTATATTAGCTCTTTGCGCCAGATTAAAGGAAAAACAGCTTATTTAACCCTTTCGCAAGTAACTTATTTCATGCTGTGTAATGCGCATGTTATGTTATATGGTTCGTTATGTTTTCATTAGCGTTTTAAACTTCTCATAGTTTTCACAGCCGCATTTGCTATTTTTTTATGTTAAATCCTCAAAGCTAAAATTAGCTAGAATTTTTCCAATCTCATGTTCTAATCGCACCGGTGTTAGCATACACGCTAAATGGCTGATCACACCGGTGTGACTGTGCACATGAAAGCGTTAATCACACTATATGGCTCAGTGAAAGCAAGTTTTAACTTAGGCGCAAACATAAAAATTATTTTTAAATCTACGTGGTTTGCACCTACTTCAGTAAATCAGGGGATGAGTCTTTATGTGTACCGCAAAACTGAGGATTAAAACTTACCTACAGAGAAAACTCTCTCGTTCTCTGCTATACCTGTCTTAAACAAATAATTCCTAATCGTTACATTGTTATTAACTATATTTCATGTTTAGGAAAATATAATCAATGAATTATAAATATGGTAATGACTAGAGGAAATTCTTGCTGATTTATTGTCACATCCTGGCTGTTATAATCCCAATTTTCCACATTGCATTTGAAGCGGACCTATCTTAGGCTAATTACCTGGCCGGACTTCAGCGACTTCAAATAACCACTAATTTTCAAATTAAGTAATAATAGCCATGAAAGACAAACAAAATGTTACTATAAATCGAAATACCTTTACTTAGAAAAAACAGAACAAGAGCATCCTTTATAGGCTAAAACTCAGGATTGCCATTTTACATTCAAAAGAGTTCACTTAACACAATTTTAACAATCAAGATTTTACTGTGCAAAAAATACAAAACGAATTATGCAATTATCCTAAAGGAATTATACTAGATTTTACACAAACAAAACGAATTATACAAAAACAACAATCAAATTCAAAAGAATTTAACTGGGCCTGGTTAAATTAGATTAAATAGGCGATACCAATGCTTTTAGACAGGCCTACTTGCTTCATGGTTTTACCTTTACCCCCCCCCCCCCCCCGGTTTCACCGTCCATCACGATGCTTCACTGTAGACATCGTCATATGCCAATTCGGTAGACATCGACCCTAGTAGTGGACCAACACGTGTCTTCAGTTAAAATTACAAAAGGACTAAAGTTTTCTAAAACAACATATTTTGGGCAAAAACTTTAATGATATGCTTGCCAAGATGTTCACAAAGAAAATATCCCACAGTTGTTAGGTTTCACAACAATGCGTGCAAGGCAAGTGCAAATGTGTGCATGTGAGACAGAGAGAGATCGAGACAACGGGAAACAAGGAGAGAGGAAGAGCAGGAGAGCGAGAGAGACTGTGATGAGCAACCAGGGGCCTAATTAAGGGGGTATGTTGACGGCCAAGCAAAGCAGGCCTGACACCAGGGGTCAACTCGTTGACCTACAAACCCTCTGTAACCCCCACACCTGCCTGAGTGCATTATGCCGGATGCACTCCCCTGATTCTCACACCCACATCCAGCAGGCTGGGTTTTGACTCACAGGTGTGATGACTGTGCCAAGAGTGAGGGGGGACCCTCAGTGTCACACACCATCAATGCTCAACATTTCACATGGACTGCAACGGGTCAATTCCTCAGGTTCATTTTCACTCAACAGCAGCTAAACCTTTGAACAGATATGAAAAAAGGACACTGTTTGTGTTTGCCGAGGAGCAAAGCGGACATATATCACCAATAAGGTGGAAAATGGTGCACGGCATGCATACACACACAAACACACCAGCACACCAACAGTGCTGCATTCACTGAGAGACAAGAGATGTAATGCTGTGTTAAATGTGTTCAATCAGAAACAAAAGCTAAGCTGTGTTAATGCTAACTATCTTCACTTTACAGGGACGTGGTGTTGAGTTTAGTAAGGAACTGGACCCATAATGCTGCCATAATCTGTTTACAGAGAGACAGAAGCTGTAATACTGTGAACTGCATTTACTCAGGAGTACAGGAGTAGAAGGCGTCAGTCTATAAACATATTTAATGTGTTTATTAAGAACTATGTGGGGTAAGTGTGTATAACGCGTTTACTGCGTTTACTGAGGCCAAGGAGCAGTACATCTGCACAGCATATTGTGTTTACTGAGGACTAGGACCAGTCTGTTTAATGAGGAGTAGGAGCTGCAGTGTTTTTACTGAGCAATAAGACTGTGCAGCATATTTACTGTGCTTATAGAAGTGTAGGAGCAGTAGTATGCTGCTTGAGGACTAGAAGCAGTATGACTGTACAACATTTTTACTGTGCTATATAGTTTAGGATATTTACTGTGCTTACTGAAGACTAGTAGCAGTGCCTGCTCTGTGGGTACAGTGAGACTTTCTGGCACAACTCACCCAGACACAAAGGATCCCTTCATTCCCGCACTCGTCTGACACTCCAACCAACTAACAGTCCCCTCTTCAAATGACCCGACTGTCACCACTTCCACGAGAGAGGAACACACGGCTTCCCCTCCCCTCCTCTCCAGCCCTCCTCCCCCACTTCGCACAGAGAGAGGCACGCTCCCTCATTCCAGCTCTCACAGGTCCGGATGCTCGGGTCGGAGTGGAGCAGAGAGGGAGGCCGATCCGCGACACGTCTTACAATAACAGGGGCGAGGCGGGGCACCAGTGGGGGGGTGCCGGACGGTTTTTGGGGGCGGGGGGTGTGTTGGGGTTCGCCATGGGTGAGCGGCGCGGCGGTCTGCGGCGACAGGAGTTCATGCACCCGTCTCTTGATTCGCACTGCGTAAACAAAGAGATTACACAGACTGCGCTAACAAGGGTGATCACAGCAGAGTGGCGCCACCTGTCTCCCTGCGCCAATTAGGGCCCACAAAAAGCGAGGTGCCAATTACCAGCACATCCGAGGGGGGAAGAAAAGGGGAATAATCTAACCAGAATAAAAGAGGAAAAAAGACAGAGAGAGAGAGAGACAGAGAGAGGAAGAAAGGGAAAACAGAGGAAGTATTATCATTCATGGTGTGGCCGCGCCTCCAACTTTTGCTGGCCATAAAAGTCTTGGAGCGCAGCTCGGAGTTCAGTTAACTCTTGCGGCGGGGAATTAAACTGTCAGGGGCCCGAAAGGGAGAGCGGTCACGGAAACGGAGACAGGTTCATGGTGCTGTGAGGTCTAACGGGGCAGTGACTACAGTAACAACAATAAATAAAAAAAACAGAGAGGCGTATTCACAATATGATACTTCTGTTGACAAGAGCTGCGTTTGCACAGAGCATGTTCTGAGCGCAGGCAGGGATGTCTGAGGAGCGGCCAAAGTGCATTACGAGTTCACTGAAGAAAGCACTGAATCCACTCACATTAATTTGAGCATGAACTGTGGTTATGAACACTTACCAAAATATCTGAGGCCATTTGAATGCTTACCAAGCTAGCTGAAACCATTTCAACGTTTAAATGCTGTGTTTTAAATAGATAGCATCTGGCATTCCATGCAAACTTGAAGTCTAATGGCATTCAGATTTTTCAATACCAAATTTGTTTTTAGCATACAATACTTGTATTTATGTTGGGTTATGCATGCATGAATCCATTTATTCATGTTTGTTTGCAGACCTTTAGCAATTTGTGGTCAGCAGGAGATTGACAGTTGGATAGTGTCCTGTGTTTGAGTTTGTGATCACAGCAGTGATTGAGACAGCAGGTCTGTCTGTGCATGAACCACTGCCCGCTGTGTGAGACGAACAGTTGAGTGTGTGTGTGCGTGTGTGTGTGTGTGTGTGTGATGAAAGACACTCTCCCCTTTGTGACTCTAAAGCCCCTCTGTGTATTAACCTTTCATTCCTTGTATATGCCTTGTTTCCTACTATGCCCTCTAGAGGAGACTGGTAGAAATGCATGGGACAGGGAGAGATCCCCATTTGAGTTTTGAATGCCATTTTTTCTACTCCTTAGGGTCTAACTCCAGCTTTGAGTGGCTTATCTCTTATAAGGCAGCTAGAGCAGCTCATTCAGATCCCACTTTTTTGCACCTGACAACAACGAGCCTTTCATACATCTGTCCCTCATAAAGCCCTTTGACCCCTTGACCCCCCAAGAAGCGGGAGGTTTTCAAATACGATTGGTTTAGGAGCAGCACAGAGGAAATAATAGAAGAAGAAACACTGGTTCACATTCAGTTGGCTATGGTAGCCATTTGGGTGATTGCAATTACGAGAAAGTACACCTTATTCAGGGGAGACAGCTTGTCACTGCCCATAATGAGGAATAATGGGCCACAGAGTCTTTATGTTCCCTCATGGTGGTCTCTGTTGGGGGGAGAGAGGGAGGGAGGGAGAGGGAAGAACAGAGGGACAGAGTGAGAGACAGAAAAAGAAAATCCTGTGTGCCGCCCGCAGGCACAAGGGAACCAAATTCCTGTCCCGGAGCAGGTGTGGGGATCACTGCTGGGGTCACCGGCTGCGCTTCGGCTCCCAAATATAGTGCCACCACTGTTGGGACAGGCAAGTCCAACAGATACCCCCCGCCACAAAGAGCCCTGCACCCTTCATCTCTGACCAGGCTTTCTCTCTCCCACCAGCTCTGCCTCTGACAAGCTTTCAGGATCGGTGTCATTCGGTTACCTGAAAACATGGGTTACAGCTCACCTGTCTCACCTGTCCCGCCCCCGATACCCATTCAGTCGACCAGCCCTGCGCACCACATCCTGGGCCCCCTCAGCCTGGGTGAATACACCCCGTGCTTTGGCAGCGACCTGTGACCCCCAAACCGAGAGCCCTCTCTGATCTGCAGGACGGGGCTCCGTCTCCTGCCGTTACGCTGACCTGAAGGCTGCTGACGGATGCAGGTGAAGCACTGCGCGTAGAGGCAGAAATCGGAGACACCCCGTTTCACCTGGCACGGTCTTCACCTGCCCTCACTCAAACCTGCGCTCACCTGTTGCTCCAGGGTGGATTACTCTTGCAAATGCAGAGCAGGTGGGGGGATTACTGCCATTCCTTCCTGGAGCTGATCAGAGATAACCCAAACACTGACCTGACCGCTAAATTCAGAGCTCTGACACAATTCCTTCCAGCCACGCACACAATAAAACACACATATTTATAAATATGTACACATGTGAGCCCTAGGACTGTGCCATCAGAATAAGGACAATTTTCCTGTAAATGGCATTGTGATGCACTTATTTGGAAGTCGCTCTGGGTACGTCTAATAAATGACGTAATGTAATAATAACCCCCCATTCATATTGTATTATATACTTCTAGCATGTGTCATCTTATGATATTCTTATCCTATGACATTTTTGAATAATGCAAATAGAAGGTTGTATTGGTGAATTACATCTCATTTGTTAATTGTGCTTAAACGGAATATTTAATATTTTGCACTCTAATTTGCTCCACACTTATGCTCAACACTACAAACACTGCTTAGGCCAAGCTGCATGGGAGTCTTGCAGAAAATAATCAAATCATCTATGCAAATCTTGATTAAAGTAAATATGCATTCAGTAAATATTTTATTAAAACTGGGTTACCAAGTCACACATTTCAGACACATTCTACAAATATGGATTCTGTGCTGATGCTAGTCAAAAACAGCTGAAATGAATCCCCCATTTCCAAGAACACTGGTGTCCTCTTTCTTTACATACATGAAGCCGTTCTATCAGTATGGAAAACACCTCCTCTGACATTTCCCAAAATAGAACCAGAAGTCTAATTTGTCTGAATAAAACTGTCTGTGCCATCCCAGTATTAATTAATGGCGTGTTTTAAAGCTCTCCAATTAAAATTTACTGTCACGCCCTCTGAATTTATGACGCTCGCCGAGCATTCACAGAAACGTACAGGCCTTCCAAATTCTGACAAGTTTTACTACCTGTTCAGGCTGGCAGTAAATTCAGTACATGGGAAAAAAATGTTCCTTAAAAACAGGGTGAGAAAAAGAAAACAGAAGAAATGGGAAAAAGGAACGGGGCCGGGGTGTTTCTGCCCTGTGGAGTTTCCATGTGAACCCCTCCCTTGATGGGGAACGAGTTTGTGGGGGTATGCCCAGGCTAGGTGGGGCTGCCCTCTCCGAGTGGGACTCAGGACAGACTCTGCCCCCCTCTTCATGTGATGAGCTGCACTTTGTGGGGAATGTGTGCCCACAGGATGAACCCCTGGTACACTCCCGTGCTCCATTTCACCTCCTCTTTCCCACAATGCTGCAGGGGCGTCATGCTCCTGAAAGACGCACTCTGAGTGCACCACCTGTAGTATCACCTGAAATGGGTTGTGGATGCGTGTGCTAATAATAAAAATACCTACCCAGCCCCCAATTTCAGTTCAGTGCTGTCAGCTCATCATGCCTTAATTTGTCAAGTCCTTCATTGGTTACGGAATCTTTTTATATTTAAGTAAACAAGCACACACACACGATAATTATTCACTTCCTGTTCTTGCTGTCACAGTAACCTTGCAAGGCACACAGTCAACTTGATAGGAGGAGGTGCTTCCTGTCAAAACGCAAGCTTACCCTGGGATGCTTCCCAGGACCAAACTACTGTTTCAACTGTGTGAGACTTATGGCATCCACAGTGTGGACCGTGTTTAAGGAAGATCAGTTCAGTGAAACAGCAAACTGCACAACCTTATGAAGGCTCCACAGGCCTTTACAGGCAGATTTCACAAGCAAAGATACAAGCTACTCAATCCCATGAAGGACTGCTATGTCTGTGTCCCAGCCCAGCACTTAACCACCTGATTCAACTTATCATTGTCTCGCTCCAAGCAATTAAGCTTCCCTCTCCAGTTCTGAGAGTGCCAACATTTTCAGCACAGCTTGACACCTACAAAAACACTGAGATTTTTGGACTCAAGTTGCCCTGTGTTACAGACTCTGGCAGACCAGAGAAAATCAAACACCATTAACGAGAGCAGCAGGTAACCAAGACTGAAGCCTACACTCTCGGCACAGTGCGACTCCACTGAATCACCTCCTGTGTTCTGGCCAGATGAAGGGCCTCCTCTCCCACCCATCCCAGGCCACAGCATGTGAGGTTCACTTACCTCTGTGTCACTCCCTCCCTCTGCAGGGCACGGCCCCTCAGCTGCTCAGAGCCACACCACAACTGTCCACTCTAGGCTGAGCCACACACTTCTGCTGAGAGAGAAAGGAAGGGGGAGTGGGGAAGAGATGGGAAAAAGAAGGGGTGGGAGAGGAGAGAGACAGAGAGAGAGAGAGGGAGAGAGAGGTGAGAGGAGCACCGCCTCCAGGAAACAAATCACATTATGATAGTGTGCTTTCTCTTCTGAGCAACCTATCTGATTATGTCATCACTTGGAGGAACATAAATCTGAAGCAGATTCTGACAAAGCACAGACTTCACGACAACAGCTTGGCCCACAAGAAAGACTAACACAGACAGTCACCTCAAGACTCTCACACTCACAGCTGACTGGCAGTGTGGGCGCTGAGAGACAGGACATGCCCTGGAAAAGAGGCTACAAATCCTACTGGAGCAAAGCACTAGCTGCCTGGAACAGGTCACCCTGCCATTGCCTGAGAGACAATTTGAGTATCCAGGGAGAGAAGCACAGCCACAGCTCTCCAAAGTACATGCAGTCTTACTCAGCCGCCAGAGAGGCAGTTTACTGGAGCACTTCTGCCAGGTCTGTCCTTGTTTTTTAGGGAGCACTTGAGTGCCCCTTGTGTATGAAGGACTGGACCCTGCTCTTGTCCTCAGAGGCTATGAGCACCTTGCATGGTGCCGCTCAGCTCCTGACATGTACCCATCATCGTGGGGAATGCCAATGTCACACGAAAGGTCAAACCTACGTGACTATACATTTGACCCCGCAGCCGCCCACTGTTATCGTTTGATCTCATTTGTTGGTTTTATTATGACATCCCCAGCCAAAGAACAGCAAATAATGAAGATAAGCCGTGCACTAGCGAGGCAGCCCGCCACCGCAGTGGGAGAGAGTCTGCATGTAGGGCTCCATCTGTAATGTTCATGCCGATTTTACGGCTGTGAGAGGAGCTTCCTGGTGACTGGTCTCAGATCAGCCCAGTGCCCCGGGCGCCACGTCTCCTCAGATGTCCTTTGCTGAGGCGGAACGCTGGGCAGGAGAGCTCCAGAGGCCTACACTCTGTAGCCTCTGCAGAGGCTACGATTGGCCAGTCTCTGGATGCTCCTCCTACCTGAGAGATTGTCCATCACCATTTCATTATAGTCTCCTTTTATGATTATTTATCTGGAGAAATGAATGAATACCATTAATGTGGGAAATTTATGCATTTTATTATGAAATATATCGACTTCCAAAACACATTTTTTCTTAATATTAGAAACTTTCAAAAGAAAGACAAGAACATGTTTTTGAAAATGAATCCTATATGTTCTTGTTTTACCAACAGTAGCTTGCATTTACAGTACGTGAAGAATCCCCCACATACAGCCACGGGACTGTGGGTGTGTTATGGGTTTGTTTTACAAGGTCGTGAGGCCTTCGGAAACACCCCAAACTCACTGTAAAAGGGTGTAAACATTTTCTGCAGCCTTCCGTACACCCGACAGTGAGGTTTCATTAAAATCAAGTTACAAGACAAACGATGCCCTTATTCTTGCGTCTGCGACAGCACTTTAACCGCTGCCCTTTAAAACTGGGCGGAGGTGAGGCTCTAGTTTCTCGGTGGTGGCTGAGGGTTTGTTTGAGTGTAAAAACATACACGGCCGTGTTGAGAGGTGAGGTGCACCGAGAACAGCGCGCCATGCTGGCAGGACCCCAGTCTGCTGGCTACAGCCAGGGGTAATTTGTCAACTGAACGCCAGGCCCATTAATTAGGAGAAACAGACTAATTGTTTGGGCCGAGACTCTAAGAGGAACAGCGAGGAAAGGGGACCGACTCTCACAGATGTTTCTCTCCTCGCACAGTGTTCTGGCGGAATTTTCTACCTCTTAAGTTCCAAAGACCAAAGCAAGTCCCTGCACCAATGGCCACCTAAAGGCTGAACTGAACAGCATGATCAGCACAGCCATATACAGGTTGGAATACTGACAACACAGCAAAATCATAATGATAGGCTTATGTAAGATAAATACATGACACAGACAAACTCCCTCTAATAACCGCTGCCTGCGCTAATAAATTATGAAACATTTAAATTTGATTAGAAGTGTAGACAGACATTCCGAATGAGATGCAGGGAAATAATCAATGTTTTTTATAATTCTGAGATTATTCATTAAACTCACTCTTCCACACATCAGGAGAGTACAGCATACAAGGCCAATCATTATATTCAGTATGTGATTTACCTATGCAAAGCACTTAGATTGTAGTTAAATGAGCTAGTGACAAGCTGCTGTACGATTGCAGGCAAGTACTAAGTCACTACTAAGCAAATGCACAGTTTCTTGTGCAATTACGTAAAATTTTAGTGTCAGTGCTAGAGTTTGGCAGATGGAAATGTTTTTGCACTGTTTTTCCAAATCGTGATTTTATGAGAAAAGGAAACCTGTGTATAAACTAAAAATTTGCATTTCGCATGAACATGATGTAGACGCCTAGTAGTTAAACAGTAGTGACAATGTGATTTCACAGGTAAATTACACTACTGTACCTACTTACCTACTGTACACAGGCAGTTACATTGTCCTTTCATTTATTACACCTGCTTGTGAAATCACACTAATGCAAAAACCAGAATGTGTTATAAACGCAGCAGTTACTATACAGGCAGACAGTAGTGCCTGTCTAGGTACAGTGTACATATGCAGGTATTAAGGCCATGAAGCCATACGGAAATATATGAAAATGAAAGCGACCTCAGAAAAGGTGATTTCTTTTTTTTTTTTTTTTTCCTTTTTTTGAGCATTAGTCTGACATACAGAGCTCTAGAGTAGTGTGATGTGGCCTCCAGAGTCCTCACCTCCGCTGTCTGAAACAAATCCGCCAGGCTTCTGAAACGGGCTGAGGCCTAGCATCCAAGTCCATTCAGTCACTACCTCTGCATCTGTCTGCATTAAGCTCCTCTGGGGGGAGAATGGATCCTGATGAGGCCTAATTTACTGCCCACTCAACCCTTTGCAGCGATCTCACCCCAGGGTTGCTATTTTGGCAAGAAAATTGATGTCGCTTTTTTTGGGGGGTTTTTCCTCTCTCCCAACAGCTGGATCAAAGTAGTATATGGCCATTAATACTAACTTACAATGCTGTGTAGGAGTTGGTAAAACTGTGAAGTGTGAATTATATACAGGACAAGAAAAAGGAAGAGAGAATGGTAGGGGTTCAAAATGAAATGGTCTGTAGCCAATCTTGACTCAGCAGAAAATTATATATGCACACAATTTTGGAAGCTAAAGGAATCTTCATGAGTGGTATTGCTCTTCTGCGTGTACATCTCCATTATTTGCTATCCCCCACTAAGATTTATCACTAAAGATAACAGCTGAGATATAACCAGTATTTTGCATGAGACAAGATACACATCAGTTACCAGAGAAACAGAAGCAGCACACAAACTTACACCCACATGCACACAGACTCACAGACCCACACACAGCGCTAGGCTGTGGTAGCAACAGCTGTCTCCAGGACACGCCGAATTACTGTGGAAACCAGTAACTCCCAGAGAGTGTTGACCTGTGACCCTCACCATCACTCCCCTTAATAAAATTACAGTGGCTTCCTTAGCCCAGACTACAAAGAGTACATCTCAGAGAGAACAGGAACTCATTCAACAAAAATATCCACCCTGAAGAGTGCCTGCATGTGGACGATGGCGTGTGTGCTCAGCGCTTCCAACAGCGTCAGTCTTGTGTCTCAATGGTGATATTCAGGCATAGTGCATGTCTCGTGTGTCAGTGAGAAAAACTGACAGTGACCGAGCAAGCCCGAGTTCAACAGTTGCCAATATCCCACTGGAGAGGGATCCTGCTCAGAACAAGACCTACCCTCATTCCCAGTGCATGAAAATCTGACAAATTATCTCCAATTAGGCCATGAACCAATGTCAACGGGCTGACTGGAGAGGCAGAGAAGGACAGAGAGAGATATACGCTTTGTGTGCAAGCACATGCCAGAAAATTGAATTTCCTGTTGTGACTGGAATGAAATGCACTGCTACACCTGGCAAATGAAATGTGAAATTACATCGTACAGTATGTACGTACAGGGCTGGGTTGAGACCACACTGCATTGCCTCTTGCTGTCCGTTACATCACTCCCTGCTCCCTTGTCTTCTCCTGTGCCCACAATAAGGAGCCTATCTAGACCAATGGACATGGACACACATATACATACACACACTCACACACACACATGCACACACACACGCACACCTGTTTCTCTTTTTATGTCCTAACAGTAATCTCATCTGCGGTTCAAAATCAACAGCCAGCACAGGCACAAGGTGATATTGTTTCAAAGTGTCACTGTTTTGGAATATAATTACCCACCCACACTCACAAAAAAGAACATGTTTTATAACGAGTTAACAGTTGCAGAGAAGTCAATTTTTCTTTCATGGTCGTGTTGGGTTTCTCTGAAGGCAGGACTGCAGACCACCCGTGACCGGGTGAGGTTTGAGGGGGCGCGCATCCGTCCTCCCTCCGATCCAGCCTCCCGGTTCCACCGTGGCACTGGGCGAAAGCCGGGAAGCCCGGTGACTCCGTTCTGTTTGTTTTACCATAATAAAACCCGCCTTTCTGTCAGAAACCTTTTAAAGAGCACTTTCGGCTGCGATTACAAAGAGATCAAACATCTGAGGGGTGCGCTCACATGCAGCCTGCTAATTTTGCTTCGTGTTAATTAAAAGGTAACTTCAGCAACGCAAGTAAAACCAAACCAGGACAAGGTGAATGTTGTAGAAACATACTTCTTGTTTTCAATAATACATCACAGGTCCTCATTTTCAACAGCTAGGGGTGTTAGCTGGGTCTTTGTTTATTACCAACTCTACTTTTGCACCATGTGACACTCAACACCCACTTGCCATATGTGTCAGTGTGGAATATGTGATGCTTGAACATACCCTTAAAAAGGTTTACAGCTTACTGCATCGAAACATGAGTAAATAAATCACAGTAAATTTCATAAGGTGCTCTTTGAGGTGGGGTGTGCTTTACTGCAGATAGACATGTAATACTTGCAACACTGCAGCACTGCATTCTAGTGGCTCTTTGTAATCCCTCTCTCTTCCTACTACACTGTAGTATAACCATAATCACTACATAGTGGGGTGGTAATGATGAGACTACAGTTATTGCCCCCGTCAGTGTATTACACTTCTTCTTCACACTCGGAGGACTGCTCTTCTCCGTTCATTCTTTCAAGTGTTTGCATAAGCGATATCCATCTGTATGGGTTTGCAACAATGCTGCCACTTTTCAGCATGAATGATACACTTTTTTATTCCTTGGCAAACCAAAGCAAAAAACGTTTTCTCCATAAACTTGTCAGCAGGGCAATAAAAATCGAGTTAAGCAATGATGTCAAGGGCTTTAAAGAGGCCCTTCAGATATTGCTTGATTGGAATAATTATGCTATGACTGATGGCACTAAGGACGAACACTGCGGCCCCTTCTCCGCCGCCGACGTGAGCGCACGGTGAAATGGAAAACACAAGACATTCACGACCTGAGCATTAACAGCATCAACGGCAACGCAAGTCACAAGTCACTCAAAGTAACTCAATCTTCTCGTTTGGGCCTTGGACTGTGGCATGTGGGCCCGCCACAGAAGAAGGGAGGCCTTCACATGGAAAAGAAGCAGGGAGAATTCGTGAATGGATTAGAGAAATTGTGTTTAGCCTAATCTCATCCGATAAGGGTCGTCTGCGAGGGAAATGCACATACAGGCCAGCAGCCAGAGGACACAAGAACAACATGTTTTTCTTTCCCCTGTCCCTGCCACCTCAGCGTGGGTGGGGGTGGAGGGGGAGAGATTAAGCCATTGGCTGTATTAGAAATATCTCCGTAGAGTTTATCTACATCACATTTGCCCCCACTATGTTCGTTAGCCTGGGCAGCTGATTTATGACAGGGATCTTTGTTTATCTGCAGAAATCAGATGTCTGTGGTTTTCTTTGCCAGCCTGCGTTTGTAAGACTGTTGAGAGAGAGTCCCTCAGATCATTTTTTTTCTGGCTTAATTCACCTTCTGACAACTTACAACGTCATAGTTTTCTTCCCTTGGAAATCAAAGCTTCCCAACGCTGTTGTTTTTAGAGCAGAAGAAGCTTCTAAGAAAAGACAAGGATTTTACCTCTATAAGTGTGAAAAAGAAAAGGCTATCCTAAATGAAAAAAATGCCATAGGGCTCCTGAGAGGACCAATCAATCCATCAATTCAAGTGCAATTTACTATGTAAAATACCACCAAGGGGGATCAATCAGGAAGAGGACACTAAAAGGGACCCACACTTAGTCAGTATACAAAGTTAGTACAGAAATAGAAAACAGAATTAGAAAATAGAAAAAAGCAAAAAAGAAAAGGTGTAAGGAAAAGCCAAGCAAAAAACAAAACAAAACATGGGGGTCCAAGGTTTGTGCTCAGACTCATTATCAATAATGTTTTTTCTTCGTCAGCATGACTGGCAGCAGTCATATGCTGCACAAGACTATAACAGACCTAACACAACTGAAAGGTCTGTCCCTATGCACTTCATAATTAAAGTCGCTCTTTCAAAAAGATTGACTGTTATTTTGTGAAGATGTTAGTGTCAATTCAATTCAAAGATAATTGCTCTTAAGGTCCCCTTTTTATGCATGCAGAGAAATATGAACATTAGTTAGCTAGACACATTCATGGCAAGCTTCACATACAGGTAAGCATGAGATCAGACATATTATACAGTGAACTGTAATTTTATAAATATAGTGCCCTCAATGTGTGAATAAAATGAAATATGTAAAATTTGCTACCGTCAACACTTCAAGGAGCAAGATTTTGTTACTTATTTGTTTTACAATTAATGTCATAAGACTTCTCAACAATCCATAATGATCTAAAACATAAAATTGTGTGAATGCAGTCCCAAATAAAGTTTCCATTGTATGGAAGTTATCAGAATTTTCTGCAGCTTTATACTGTAGAAGCTTCCAACACATGCATTACCACTGTATAAAAAAATCAGGCCCTCATGCACAGAAAAAATCCATTACGAAAATTCAATGCTATGATAAAAGTGAGAGAACTCTGAGACTATTTCAAGGTCACTGACCTGCAAAAGACTGTTGGTGGTAATTGTGGTAATGAGAAATTACACAAGCAGTTAAACCCTATGGCTCTAACTGTAACATCCATTACCTAGACTTTCAAGGCTACTGGGACAATGGCTACCCAGCCAAGCAGACAATGTCAGAAAATTTTGCCAAAATGAGCTGTGAGAATTGGTGTGGGAGACGTGCTCAGATCTGCGGTTTCATTCTTCAGTAAAGTTTTCCATCATCGGGAAGAAACGTCCCAAAACTGGTAGTCAACACCAGCTGTATTAAACTGATGTTCATATCATGACGAAGCCACTTCGGAGGCCACAAAAAGCAGTGGTGCAGATCTTCCAGGCTGTAACTTCATGACACTTGGAAACACTTTACGTGATCAAATGACACAAATATGGAGAATTAAGCATGTATTCACTGGCACCAAGTTCGGTGCCAGATAAGGTGAAGCTAACTCTGAGATGAATTTCATCCCGCCTGTCAAATTTGGAGATGAGTCTGTTTAGTTCTGGGCATTTTTCCCCCTACATCTTTTGGCCCTGCTGCCCCAGACAGAACCAAGGGAAAGATATCAAATATATACCAGCATATTTTAACTAAAAAAATGTTCCCTCTTTAGGGATAAGAATCTCAAGCTAGGTTAAAAAACCTGACATTAAAAAAAAAACTGCCCATTGCAATTTCTAAGCAACCAATAAAATTGTGGTTCAAACTCAATAGACAGACTTCACAATCAAAACACCATACAACTGAAGAAGCTTAAGAAATTGCACCAGGGGGAGTGAGTGGTCAACCTAAGAAGGCATGAGAAGTGTCCTAATAAAAAGGTTCACTGTGTCATGACCCTCAAAGATGAATGTACCAAACAGTAATCACTGACAGTGGTCATATAACCACCCAAATCAATGAATATTTATATACTAGAATGACACAGAAGGCTAACATTTTAAACAGTATTTTTTTACTTTGATTTAGACATCCAATAGCTATGCCTGCAATACAAATAGACTTGGTTCCAATATTAGAGCCAAATCAAACCACTGGCACCCATCTTTAAAATTTGGTGACAAGACCTCCGTTAGACTGATCAGGTAATACTCTCTTCTTATTCATAACAAACATAATGCATTTGCATAGAAAACCAGTCAGCAGGCAAGCAGGCAGCTGGCAAGGCTTGTCCTTTCTCACTACCTTTCTTGATACAGCCAATGCCACGCTCATTTTGTCTAATCAAAAGCAATGAATCTGTTCAACCTGCTGCTGCTTTAAATTTAAAATGAGTATGTTCTCAAATTATGCTAGCCTGAACTCATTTCTCTGGGAGTTACTGCATGTCCAATCACATAGCATTATGCAGCATATGGCAGAATTTTTTTCAATCAGCTAATGCCAGAGATGGAAACCCTCCTTGACCACACATGTGTGGTTTGACCCCGCAATTTACCCTTGTGAGAAACAGATTGGCCTTTTGACTTCTGTGGTCACGTGTTCAGCCTGACCTCTACGGTCAATCAGAAATGTTTTATAAGTGGGGGGTTTTCAGCAAAGGTCAGTCTCTCCATTTTTTTTTCCTGCGCTGCCTTTGTCCTCATGATCTCAGAAGTCTGCAGAGCAGCTGGCTCCGATCAGGGCTGTCCTGGTCACGCTGTCAGAGTGGCTCACTTTGGAGGTCACAGCTGTTCGGGTCGTCAGGTGTCCCTTTGAACTCCTTCCCATCCTCGAATACAGAGCTTGCAGACACAGAAGGCACACTGACGAGCACTGCACCACTGCTGTTGCAATATGCTATCTCAAACACACCCATGCGACCCCAAATTTCACCAATGCTACTGAGGGAACAGAGAAAACAGACACGCTAATGTGAATTGGGCATTCTCAGTCGGTCAACCGGGGTAGCCTAAACACAGTAAATCACAGATGTGACTGCACGCTCAGAAATTGGTTTTATTAACATGCACTGATGCATTTCATTATATAGTCTTCATCAGAACTCAAAAGAAGGATTCATCTCATGGTCAAACTCGGCACAAGACAAAGACCACATGCAGTATCACAGGACACGCCTGCTGAACACAATACTCACATTATGTAAGGTGGAGCAAACGTGAGGGATAGATTCCTCTCTGCTCTCCATGTGTGACGCACTTATCAACGTCTTTGTCCTCCACTGGCAGCGAGCGAAGTGCTGCAGTCTCACTGTCCCGCTGCAACAGCACGCCATTTGCAACTACAAACACCTTATCACAACCCACCCTGTTATACTTTAGAAACCCAATGAATACACTAGAATGACACGGAAGGCTAACATTTTAAACAGTATTTTTGCCTTTGGTTTACACATCCAATAGCAATAGCCCGCATTAAAAAAAAGACTGGCAACCCAAGATCACATCGGAGCTACAGAAGGTTGATGTCATGTGGAACAACAAGGAGTTGGTCCAGTGCTCGCCGAGAGGCCAAGGATCGATCGCCCTCTGGCCTGGATATTAGTTACCTTCAGCTAACGCGTCGTCATAACTGCATGTCCTGCGATTCACTCTCAACAGGCACTGCGAACCCAAACTACAGCGGTCCTTTCACTGGCATTTGCCAGAATCGGCCTGGCCTGAGTTTTTGTCATGTCTAGAAATACTCAATGTACCTGTAACCCAGCGCCTTCTAGTCCTTCTCAACTCACTGTCCAGAATGTGGACGACTGAATGTAGACATAATAATTGAGAAGATCTGGAAGGAGAAATGGACTGGAGCAGGGAAAGCCTTCACTTTTGTGTTACTGTATCACTGCAACAGGGAGGAAGGTATAGAAAACCAACCAATAAGTGCTTTGATAACACAGTACAAATTTATTTACATAGTTAACTGGAACAGCTTGCGCAAAACATAAAATCTGAATTGAAACACTTACAAAATAAAAAGGGGCGGGGGGCTAGTGACTGAAACACTAATGAATCTTACATTTCATGGTAGTGGATTGTTTAACTGTAGGTGTTACATCCGCTACCACATTTCCTTTTAAATCACCCACCATTTGAATACTTTAACTGGAAATATGTACACTGTGTCTTGTAAATCATTGCAGATGTTACTTTGTATTAAATCTAGAATCTTACACAATACTGAACATGGAAAGCAAGGCTAAATGCTGACTGGTTACAACATCATCTTCCGGTGACTGATTATCGTTCACAGCCTTGTTCCTATGTATAGAGAACAGGACCAACATCACCGGTCCTGAACCACCCCCCACCCCTCTGCTATCCCATAAACCCCTTCTCCCTCTCAAGTAAAATCAAGTGCAGAGCTCAGTCTTGATCTCATATGCTGGGTGTGAGCCAAGCAGCCAAATTTCAGATGGCCGGGAACAATGCTGTGTTTATCAACGAGACAACTCAATAAGATAAGAATGCATGAGAAGAGTACACTCCAATTATAGGGGGAGATGGCTATCGGGTTAGAACATCGTTAATGGCTGGCGAGTCCCAGTCACGCCCACGGCTCATTCCTGGTGACTTTAAGCACACAGTGCTGACATTAAAAGCAATTACTGGCCATCGCAGTGATGGCTCTCAGTGACTGATGCATCGTTGCTATCTGCAGTGCTGATTAACCAAGATAACAGCCAGGCCCACACACTCACACACAAGAACCACCCCTGGTCCAAACCGACTTTACATTTCATAAAAACTAAATAAAAACAGCATTTGATTTTTACTCATTTTCACCATATTTGTGTGATCCATGAACAAAAAAAATGATTGAGAGGGTCAATCAGAACAACGATAATTACAAAAATTATAATCATTATAACAATCATTGTAATTGAACCATTATAATTAAAATCATAATAATTAAAATAATTGCAAAGAGGGCTTCAACATGCATACAAGTATCAGTGTATTTCTTAAGTGTTCCAGTAATCACCACTGATCAAATATCCTGCAACAAAACTATATACACTGACAAAATGGAAAGGGAGTGATAATCAGTCATACTAGAGAATGCTAATGCCTTCCATGCGCTGAGAGTGTGTAGCTTCACATGTCCTCTGCTTCCCTCCTGGCTGGCCTAATTCAGAGACATCCACCCTCAAATTTTGTGACATGATGTTGCCGAGCTTCCCTCTGAAACGTGACTTGTACCCCAAGCAAGAGTTTCACAAAGTCCACTGACAGATAAGGTATTTCAGAAAAGAAAAAAACAGAAAAGACAGTTAGCTAACTAGGCCTACTGAAGCAAGCTATCTAATCAGCAGTGAATAACATTTTTGTTAAAATTTTTGATGGCAGCTAGTTAGAAGAGGGAGATTTAAAGAATGATGCTTGAAGCTAACCACTCCTTCATAAATTTGTAACTTGCTAGGCAATCATAACTTCCTAGGAATTTGAATGGCATGTATTTTTGTTCAGTAGCCTATGTCAATTATATTATCTAGTGTGACCCCTGACTGGCACCCTGTACTGACCCTCATTGATAGCTCTCCTTCTGACACCATACTGTCTGTGGTGGTCACATGTCCTGGCTGAGATGGGCCTGCAGGTCACATCCATTATTCCCACGTTACCCTACTCTACGGTACTGTACACAAGAGACTGGATTGACGGCAGTAAACAGGACAGACATCAGTATGAAGAGCAGACAGCAGTAATAGGGCTGCTGTAGGCCGAGCAGACAGGAGACAGCCCCAGTCCCGCAGACGTGGGAACTCTCATCCCTCCCCTTGAACAAACCGTGAAGAGCAAACAGGAGGACGCACGAAGGAGACCCCCCCCCCCCCGCCGGACGGCGGGCCCTCCGACTCCGCTGAGAGGCCGGGGGGTTCACTTGCACTCATGTGTTTATGTTGCTGCCCGCTCCGGGGTCAGGCTCAGGAATGCTCACCCAAGATTAATGTGAATCTTGGAAGCCGCTCCAGAGGGCAGTGCATCTCCCTTCCTGGGGGCTGATACGGTTATCAGGGCGATTTTGTCCTGGGCTAGCATAATTCTCCCACACACAAACATCTCCAGCGCACTGTCTCCGACCCAACGGCCGCTACGGAGATACGCCCCCCCCCCCCCCCCCAAGGCGCTGACTGCAGATCAGTTTCATGTTTTTTTTCCCCATTATGGCCAAGGTTAGGTTTGGGGTGGGGGTAATCTGATCCTGGACGGGCTGTTGTGGGCAGAACGGATCTGGAATGGCTGTGCCGGGGCCGGCTCAGTGCTTTGGCCGCAGATGTCCCCTATCATCACAGTGACGCCTTTTCTGACTGAGAGACTCTCTCAGGTCTTCCCTCGTTGTCTCTGCTTTGGCACATAACCTGAAAACACTTCTGAGTCTGAACTTCTACCATTTTATGGATGAGTAACAGGAACAGTTTTCAGTTACTACAAAAAACAAGTAACTGGAAATGATATTGCTTCATAGAAAAGTAAAAAAGTAACTTCAGAGGCTTTGAAATTAGTCCTGAGCCCATTGTTCCCAGCCTACTGCATTTTAAACTCAAACCATAAACGCCTCTAAACTCAACCGCTAAACCACATGGCTCGCAACTCAGCCTCACTCCCCAATTCACATCCCCATCCAAACCACATACCCTAACCCCCCCTCCTTGGCTAAGTCCCCCATCCACACCCCCTCCAAACTACAAGCCCCTCGTTCACGGGTCGTTTGCATAGCTCGGAGTTTACAGGAAGCCCCTCTCTAGCCTAGAACAGTTCCTGGAAAAGGCGCTCACAACAGCAAAGCGCAAGAGGAGTTCCAGGTCTCTGTCCCTGTCAGTCCCAGTCAACCATGAGCGCGTCTCCCCCAGGGATACACAGCCACAACACCCCCTTTTTTTAGAGGGAGGTTACCTTGGACATCTGAGAGAGAGAGAGAGAGAGAGAGAGAGAGAGAGAGAGAGAGAGAGAGAGAGAGAGAGAGAGAGAAACAGAGAGGCAAACAAATGCACACACTTGCGCACACACACAATCACAGGTGCATGGTTGGCCTTACAAGGAGATGGGGATAGGACAAAACACCACCAGACACCGTTATGTATCTATTCCCACCCTGTAGGGTGACACGTAGTAACTAAACTATATACGTCTGTATGCTTTACATTCAAGGTTCTGCCCCTGCATTCAAAAAACCAAACCGTACGTACAGTTCCTTAGCTTCAACAATTGAAATACCAGATCTATGATAAATGACTCTTCATAATTTTCACTGACAGTTCCCACCATGCAAGCTTAAACCAAAACTTACAGCTTGTCAGGAACAGCAATTCAAATTATGTCTGGAATTCTTCTGGCACGCGCAACGATGGAACCTAGAGCAAGTGGTCTCCGTGACAATTAACTGTTTCCATCACATAGGGAGGACGTCATAAGACCCCCTAACCCCACATCCGCAAAAGGTGCCCACGGCGACCCGGTGTCTCACGCTGAGAGCCGTTTCTGGCTGCGGTAACCTGCACCATTATCGCAGCCGAGATGCTCCAACCCAACCACGTCGGCCCCAAACCGGGGGAATGAAAACACATGAAATATTTACGCGGCGCACGCCGAGCGCAGGTTTCTCACAGCCTTAATGGGAGGCTTCCTCGAGACGCCACGGAGTACATCTCCCCTTCAGGCTGCCGGAGTGGCCACGCGAACCTCGCTGACGACAGCACTTCTGCCACCTGTGCTGTGCCGTCCTACATTATTAATACAGGCCAAGAGCGGAGATCCGGAGCTGCATGGGTCCTGCGCTGGCATCCAGATGGTTGTAAAGTGTTCCGTTTTTTATTGCAACGTCCTGAAAACACAAAAACCCGCTACACCCATGCATCTGGCTGAGTACTGGAATGAAAAAACCCGTGAACAGCTTGTATGCAATTTAATAAATAAGTTTCAGACAAAATAAGGAGTCGTGGAGCACAGCAGCAAGATTTGGCGCCCTCCTACCGACAGCCATTAAAGATTTCATGATAGTACTAAATTAAACTCAACGAGATGGACTGCTTCAAGCTGATGCTACAGAATCATTTTAATTATCCTACACATGCTCTCATGTACCTTCAGAGCTCCTGCTACTGTCACAAGTCACATTAAGAATATAAGAAGTTACTTTGTACATTACATTACATGCATTACATTAATTTGGTTGAGTTACAAAAACCAATTACAGAAATAACTAAAAGTATCAAACACAATCAAAATGGAGCCCACTTATCACCTAAAGACATTCTTAGCACCCACAAAAACTACTTCATAGTTAGGAAATAAACGAAGCAAGCCACGTTGCTAAACGAGATGAAAAATTGTGTTCCGCCTTGCACACAAGCAGCCTCTCTGTGGGAGCTGCTGATACCCAGCACAGTGTGGTTCCTGCTCATATCATGTACTGAGTAATACTCCAGCCCACATCTGTAATCACACCCTGCCCCCTGTAATTATGCAATCTTGGAGGATTAGGGAAACTAGAGGGGGGAAGAATTTCGCAAACCGCCAGCCGCTCCCCAGACTCTTGCCGCTTCTGAAACAGCATCTTCCCCTCTTCTCTCTTAGATCCAAATCCAATGTTCCATCTTCCCTCTCCCCCCCTTTTTGCTACCTGTAAATATTTTGGTGGCGCCCCATGGGAACGGCAACTGATCATAAAACAGAAGCGAGTGAGCAGGAATTCCCGTAAAGCCCTTGCACTCGCATGTGAACGTGTCAGACTCCTTGTAAACCGTTGTTTTCTGTTGTTTTCCTGCCCTGTGGAGGTTTTTCTGTCTCTGACCCTCAGCTGTCAGGCTTGATGGCGGCTGGGAGAAACCTGGGATTAAAAATATAACAGTCGTGTTCTTCTGCATTAGGAACACTGTGATTTTTCTCTCTCTAACCGTGTATGGTTGCCAAACGGTTGATTGGACTTGTCGATTCCTTTATGCATCTCTTTACCGGGTGATTTCACCGGGGAAATGGTGATCACGAGGTGGCGATTGTCTCATCAGCAAAGGGTGCTGCAAAGCTGAATTATTCAACTATCTCATTTCCCAGTAAGAACTTAATCAGGCTGCACCAATCACCGCTGTCTCACTCTGTTAACAAATAATCTCACGAACATTTCTTTGTAAACTTAACCTCTCACCTAGTTCTCTGCTGCTACCTTTCTTGTGTCAGCCTTGGCCATTTTAGACACACTGGACCAGGTCATCTCGGTCTGGATCAAAATGCAAAATGTCCCAATATATTACCAGTACCAGCAAGGGGAAATAACAGAAAAATAGAAAATGTGTATGAGAGAGAGAGACACAGAAACAGAGAGAGACAGAGAGAGAGAGAGACAAAGACAGACAGAGAGAGAGAGTGTACCTTCTGTGTGTAAGGCCTGTTTAATCTCTCACCTTGAGGAATTCCATGTGCCGGAGATCTGCCCGAGCAGACTCAGGCTCAGTATAAACACTCTCGGGTAGCTGGAACTGTGATTCTTACCCAGGAGGGCCTGCCTTCCCTTGATGTGGGAGCGCGCGGATGCCAAGCGTCCGCAGGAAGTGAGCAGCGGGTGAGGGACGCACCACAGGGAGAGGAAGGGGGACGCTGGAACGTTCTCAGAAACCTCGAGCCTGGCCCCAGACAGTTGTGGCACGCTGGAGTCTCCTCTCACCCCAGTTTATTTAAGAACCGCGGTCAGCCTGAACGCGGATTAAAACCAAATCGCCAGCTCCTCGTTTACACGGCGGGCGGCTGTTGCCACCGGCATTTTCACGGCTGAGGAAACTGGCAAACTTTCACTCCGCAGCAGAACAGGTGGCTGCACCAGGACAGTGAGTCTCACCGCACAAACATGTGCGATACACATGTACAGTGTGAGGAGTTTACTACCTGGCATTACAGTGTTCAAACAACCTCTCCGGCAGCTTAACTCAAGCAAACAGTAAAAATGCTAAACACTCAGCTAACAGCATTATCAGGTCTCCCTCTTAGCCCCCCAGCAGACAGAGACTCACACCATCACATCACTGACCGCTACCAACACTCGGCTGGTTTGTTGTTCTTCGCTGAAATAACCCATTAATATATCTCTCCTCGGATATGGAGCCCTGTATATAACACAGTGCGCGCATTTGCATTTTTCCGAGTGGCTTTACATCTGTATCTTATTTCCTGCTGGTGAAGGAAGAGACTGGCCTGTAATAAATGGACACAAACATTCCCATGGCTGAGAACCACAGCGCTACAGCCAGGGGCTATATTTCACCGCAGCTACAAAATAATGCCGCCGACTAACTCGTTAGGCAAGGTACACTCCGGTCCCGCACGCTGCTAGGGGAACAGCAGACACCCGTCCTGGCGCAAATTGAAATTGACTTCGAAATACATATTGTTAGTATTTATGATCATACAACTTTCAGATGAAAAACCATTCTGACTGGTGTAAAGAGAGATTAAAGGTGTTACTTTCTCCTCAAACACACACAAACAATAATGTATGTTTGACAATTTATTTCTAAAAATTTAAGGGGCCTTAACTGGAGTTTTTATGCCAATAACATTCTGCTGTTTTTTGTGATTTTTCACGTATATTCAACCACAGTATGCATCGTATGTGTTGGCCTGAGTTAGTTGCATAGTCTACTCGGAACACTTCTGTGATTCAAGGCCTCCAAATGAAAAAAAACGAGTCGAACCAAAACACTTTCCAAGAAGCAGAACATAAATCTTCATGGTAATTTAGCATTCCTGTACGCACAAGGAAAGAAAAAAAGTATTTCCCCCCCTTATAAATTGTATAACAGCATCTGGGAAGATTGTCCTGTTTCGTCAGCTGTGGTGCCAAGTGGCAGGCTACTGGCAGAACGCTGCCCCCTAGAGGCCAGTGAAACACCGCTCTTGTAGAACGTATGGTGGGGGGGCATTGTGCGACCTTTAACATCATTAATACACAGGGTCCCAAACCTCAGACATTAAAACCCAATCCACAGACACTGTCAGCCCTGTGAGTTATTATAACCATTATTATTATGTTTTAATACTACTGCCCGTAAAATAACACTACTCCCTCTCTGTGTGTGAATTTGCCTTTTAAACAGAACAGGTTAAATCATTATTATTTGCATTATTTCTAGAGTCTGTTCGTTGGCCAGCGCTGCTGTTAAGTACATAAATCTTAGCCGCAGCCTAAGAGACTGTCATTTCAGCCCACTGCTTTGCTGTGGTGGCAGCACACTTCATTCAACAGAGGAGTAAGGCAATCCCAGTGGAGTCTAGGCTGGGGCTGCCAAGTCCAGGACATCTCACGCTATGCTTCACAGACACGCCACGGAGGCAGGACAGACGTGCTGACGCTTCATCCTCACAGTGATGGCAGCGCGTGACAAGGACGTTCCAGCCGAGCCCCTTTCTCCCAGAATGCATCAGGGGTTACTTGCTGAGCGTTGAGATGAGATCCATCCACAACCCCCCCATTCCCCCCTAGCACAATTTCCAGTATGCCTGGGCGGCTGTCTGTCAGCCAGGTCATTGCCAGACGGCTTTCGGGTTGTCTTCACCTTGTCCGAGCTCCCCATCTTTCCCTCAGTGCGTGCAGCGACCTGGCACTGTGTAACCCCCCCCAGCCCCCTGCCCCCTGTCCCAACCTCTCCAGAGTGGGAGAGCCGCCATATTTTGTAAGCAGAGAGCGGGGAGAGGGGGGCACTCTGCAGCTGTTCCCCGTCCCTCCTGGGTCCGCCACAACTGTGATACCGCGGAACAAAGCCGGAATGCAAGCGGGCCCGCCTTCCCCCGGCCGCTCCTTCTCTTTTTCACGCTCTGCACCCCCCCACCCCTCACCTGCTGCCGCTCACCGCCGGCTGCTGCTCTCTAACAGGGCTTCTCTTTTTAATTGGCTGGTCCAAACACAGATACTGTGCCAGAGCAGTAACTTTCAAAGGGGGTGGCATTTATAAGCCGAACCGCCTCCTCCAGTGCCTCAATGTGGTGCTTCGGGCCAAAAAGGGGTTTTGTGTGACTGAGTACAAGGTCAACTGCATTTACATTACGTTCTCGTCATTTAGCAGACGCTCTTTTCCAGAACAAGCTAAGGTTATAGTTTTTACATGTTATCCATTTATACAGCTGGGTATTTACTGAGGCAATTCTGGGTTAGCTACTTTGCCCAAGGGTACAGCAGCAGTGCCCCAGCAGGGAATCAAACCAGCAACCCTTCAGTTACAAGCCCTGCTTCTTTTCACTATGCCACACTGCCACCCTGAACACATTAAAGACACTGACAGCTCCCCCAGCTCTGTCTGGCACAGTGATAGCTGCCACTCCCTGCCCCAGAGCAGCCACCTGACTATTCCAGCAGGATTCCGGAACGTCCTCCCGGATACACCACAGACTCAAACACAGTCACAGTGCGAGGGAAGCAAAGGGGCTCCAGGACCCTCCAGACACACGCTGAAACCTCAGCACTCATAGAGTGGCTGCAGACAGACGCCCCATCCCCCCCCCCTACCCCCGGCGGCCGCAATCCGCTTTCCTGAATGAGCTACTGACAGGTCCTTTCACAGGACCGCACCTGAGCGCAACTCACTGGGGTGCTTTGTTTGGCCTCCCCTCATAATGGCTGCCCAACGGGTGACGGCCGGAGACCGCCACGTGATTGATGAGGCGTTCCTTCCGTGCAGAGCGTGACACGTTCTGTATGGAAACATTAATGGCTCAGAAGAGTGCTGAGAAAGGGGGGGATCTCTCACCGACCCCACCGGAAGAGTGTCCGTGGTGCCCCCCGTCTCCAACTTGTCGCTGCAGCAGCGGGAACTGAACGGCGGGCAGCAGAGCCCAGTGGTACAGCACAGCCCATGTTGCATAGCATCGTGGGAACTATAGGCCTACAATTAAAAAGAAGGGTGCAATACATTCTGGGGCTTACTTAAGACTGATGTCATAATGGTAACAGTAGCTGGGTGTTTTCTCTCCCTAAGCTGCCGCCATAACTGCATTCTTTCTCATCACTCAAAGATACCACAGATAGCACTTGAGTCAAAGGCAGGACAATTACTCCAGTGGGTGTCCCCATAACTACTGCTCCCCATTAGTGGAAATGCAGGCGGGACGCTGCAGCAGGTCGCTAGGTAGCCCAATCAGTGGCTTACTACTCAGAAAACAGGGGAAGTAATCATGGGCCCACAGTGCAGGGTGAGCCAATCTCCAGTCCCTCGGCGTGCTCCCGAGGGTAGGACACAGAAAGACGGGGGAGAACAGTGACCAAGTGACCATGTTCTTACCTGTAGAGGTGCTGCAGGGAGGTGAGCCACTCAAGAGCTTTGCTGGTCTCAGCGTGGTCTCGGCGTCACTCTCTCTCTCTCTCTCTCTCTCTCTCTCTCTCTCTCTTTCTCTGGCAGAGTCAGGCCTCCGTCCTCAGACAGACCCCAGCGATGTGAGGCTCAGTGCTCCCTGCGAAAACACAAGCGCCGTGGAATAAACACCCGCGCTGCTGCTACTCCCCATCTCACAGTACACTCCACGCCACTGCACCTCTCCGCCCCGCCAACGCCCTCTCAGGAGAGTGCCAGCCTTCATGTAAGGAGCGGGGGAAACAAGGAACACTTTCTTTTTTCCTTTCTTTCTTTCCTTTTCCCCCAATGCCCAAAGTATGTTCTGACCGCCTAATTGTGTTTCGGCTGCTTGTCTGGCTAAGCTCTTACAGCTGGGTGCGGCTCCCTCTGCACAAACAGTCCAGCATCATTTCAGCAGCACGCCACCGTGTTAAGGAAGTAAGAGTGTGTTTTACTGACAGAAAAACTTACTGGACCGGTGCTTGGATTGAGCTATGCCTTCAGGGAAACAGCCCTTGAGATGGCACAGCCAAAACCATGCTGGTGTTCTCATCAATAAAGAGCGTTTCTGTTTCCATTACACCTCATATATCTTTGACATTATTCTGAACAGCACACTGCTCTTTCCCCGAAACTTGGCAAGCATGCCAGGCTCAAGTGTTTACCGACTCCTCCAAACATGGCCACTGTGATAGGACAGGTGGAATATTCCACGTGTAAACCACTGCAGCACATCAAACCAATCCACTCCCTCATAAAAGAAACACATTGTTTGGTCCTCCTCTGTTTGGGGACATGAAGGAGGAACGTGACGTTAGCAGCACACCACATTGGCTTCCCGGCCTTGCAAGGCTTATGGAGAAACGGCCGCGAACACCGCCACGGTGCTCACCCTCCAGCAAGAAACTCAAACACGGACCAAGTCCAAAAATAAACATGAGAGATCTGGGCGTGTCCGCCAAGGGTTTCTGCAAAAATAAATTCCAAAACTGGTAATTCAGGCGGGATAGATTTCACACAGCATTTAGTTTTATTGCTATCCTGCTTGGCACCTACATGAGAATATTCCTCTGTGCTATAGTTAGAACAGGCGCTTTTTTCAGGACAGAGGGGTCAATTCACGAAAGCAGAGCTGCTCAAAGAACAGAGTACGAGTGCGACGGTTTTCACCATTCACAAGGTGTGTCAATTTATCACTTCAAGCTAGGTTTTCATGGGATCCAGAGACCTTAAACCCAGTCTTGATTAAATTTGCAAAAAGTTTCTCGTGAAGCTAAATGAGACCACTGATATTTTTGTTGAAAGCTGCTTCAGGACACAGGAGCTGAGTTCATCTTGAACTGTCTCACTCCCATTGTTTAAGACTGCAGTTTTGATGAATCACTCTGAAGTCACACCCCTGTCAACAGAAATACACTGTACAGATGCACTTTTGGAACCATGTGCAGCAAACGGGTTTTGACACAGCCGCGCGAAACAGTAAGGGGCAGGAATTGTGTACCAAAGGCTGCAGTTCGATTCCCAGGTGGGGCACCGCTGTTGTAACCTTGGGGAAGAGACTTAACCTGAATTGCCTCAGTAAATATCCAGCTGCATAAATGGACAACATGTAAAAACTGTAAGCAATGTAAGTTCCTCTGGATATGTGTCTGTTAAGCTAATGTAATACTGTTACACTGAATCACTATGCTCAATGCTCTGTGCCTATGCGTGAGTAAGTCTGGAAATTAAACCAACAGAAGAGAATAGAGTTTAAATACAACTCAGTGAATCACTGTCAGTGCACTACAGCCCCTTCCACACCAGCTAAATCCCTCCTCCTTTGAAGGGAGGGGCCAGAATGTGAGGAGTGGTCGTGTTTCAGCGGAGGCCGGAAACCTCAGGTGTGTTTTCTGGCAGGAAGCAAGGCTCTGTGCCAGACGGGGCTGATTACACAGGGATAAACACGAGATTACCTGCAAATCCCTCCTTTCACAAAGTTTCCCCACACTGTCACACGCCGCGCGGCTTACAAGGGCCCAAGCGTTAGCGCTGACAGGTATCATTATCCCGCCCTAAGCTGGTGTATTGTGCCCACAAAACAATGGCGGAGAGTGACAGCCGAGCCGGCGTTCAGATGCATCCGAAATGTTTACCTTTACCAGTGTGGCAGGTGATGTTTGCCTCTGAGTGGCTGGTGTTGATTTTGGTCCGTCTGCCTGTTGTGGTATTGGGTCGGGTTTGACTGTGCCGCTAAGCGCCTTGGTATGCCATCCTCGTCCACTTAGGGTCGCTGAACATTTCGGTCCTGCCCGTTATCACAATGGCTTCAGAAGCAAGGGCAAATCTGTAGCTGAGGTTAGGGTTAAGGGCGTCTGATCTGGCTGTGAGCCAGCCTACTGTTTAAAGCTGCCTCACATATTGCACACTAAAAACAGACCTTGCCTCCCAGGGTTAAATGGTCTGTATTATTTAACGATTCTTGTACGTACCACTTCTCTAAGTTGTGTTACGTGTGCAGAACTCTGTACCTGAAAGGGGGACCTCCCTGGAAAACCACACTACTGCTGAAAGTGGCACAGGTGGGCCAGAAGGGGGCAGTCTTCCTACTAGACCAAACATGAAAGCCACTGCCCCGGAGTGACAGTGACACTGTGCTGTAGAAGATGCTTTCTCTCAGCGGAGACATAAATCTGAGATCCTGACGTACTGTGGTGATTAAAGAATATAATAATAATTAATAACAAGTTATTAATAATAATAATAATAATTGGGAAGGAGGATTTTAACACTGTGAAGACTGAATCCAACATTACACATAGTGTGCCACACTGCTATCCACGTGAAGCGTGGCAGTTAAGCCGAATCCCCTTCAGACTGCATACTGCTTTTCTTCCCTGCTGTTGAAAAAGTCTAATCTGGAGGAGAATGCAAGAGTGTGTGAGAGCACAACAGCGGTCCCAGGCAGAGGTGATGACGCACTCCAATTACGGTGAGATATTCTGTGTCTGATACTCTCCCCTGGCAATCGATCTCACATGCTCTTCCGAGTCTGGCGCAACAAAGGCAGCTCTGTATAAAAAGTAACAAATGATCGCGATGCCGGCAATAAACCACACTAATCCCCACAAACATTCTGTCAGGGAAGTGGAAAGTCTAGGAGCAGCAGCCTTGTTTTTTTCCCCCTGCTCGGTGCAGCTAGCCTAGGTGGCTGAAGTGCTTTCTTTCTGCGGCACTGCAAAAATAAACATTTTTGTTTGCCTGAACAGAAAAACGCCAAACTTGGCCACAGTCCACCACAGCAGTTGAGAGTTGCGCTTTTTGTGGCGTTTATCTGGCTGTCTCGTTGTCAACAGACGTGTTTGCCCTGCACCTAGCTAATTAAAAACAATGTTACTGCAGAGGAGAGAAGCCGCTTTGCAAGGCACTGTTTATTTGACATCTCGGGAGACGCTGTTTACATTGAGGCCACGCTGAATTTATATCCTTTTAAGTGCATTATTGACTTAAGCAGAGCTACTCCTCCAGCCATTCTTCACTTCAACAGGCAGATAAGGGCAGAGCTGGAGGTACAATGACACACCAGGCCACGTACCGTACACAGATGCACAAAGGAAAAGAGAACCAGGGGTCAGAGTCAGTGTTTAATCCTTTGCCTATACCCATAGTTGGATTGCAGTGGCCTGCTTTATCACCAAAGAGACAGGTGACACTCTCAACTGGACTTTAGCACCTTCTTTGTGTTTCTGTAGACTGCTTCTGCGAGCCCATCCAACACTGATCTGCCCACCCCTCGCTCCAGAGCAAGTAACTTCCGTCTGTCCGGGGGGGGGGGGGGGCGTCTGTCCCCGTCGCTCACAAGAACGACCCCCTCCCGGGGATCACAGATGCACTGAGCGGCGAGACAGCACACTCAATGATGGGGTGATCGCCCCACAATCGAGTCATTAAATCAATTATGAACAACCTGATTGCTACTGCCCTTTCACCTGCTTGTAATTACCTAAAAGGCAGTGACTCTGAGCCCCCTTGCTGATTGTGAAAACAGCCCCAACTTAGCTTGCGGCAGTCTTGACTCTGGGGTTACCTTGATCCTGAAGACCATTTCATAAGGACCCCTTTTGCTTTGAAGGGTTCCCTGGCTTTCACAGATTGGGGAAAAACAGCAAACACAATGAGCTAGAAGTGACTGTGGAAGACCAACAGATGGAGAGAGAGAGAAAAGTATAAAGGAGGAACAGAGGGAGACAATGGAACATTCCAGAGTTACACTCTCAGCAACAACAACGCAGCTACCTGACCTAAATAGTGGCATTCTCCCTACGTTGTGCCAGGAAACTCACACAAGTGTACGTGTGTATGAGAGAGAGAGAGAGAGAGAGAGAGAGAGTGAAAGAGAGACAGAGAAAGAGAGACAGAGAAAGAGAGAGACAGACAGCCAGAGCAACTTTTTTCGCTCTTTGTTCAATCAATACGTGCACTAGGGAAATTGCTGTAGCAACACATCGATTTCAGACAGTGGTTAACGTCCCCACTCCCTCCTCATCAGCTGTGCAAACAGCCTCTAAACACAGCACTGATTGGTCTCACGGCATGTGCCAGACCATAATGAGCAAAGTGTACTCAAAGTCACTCAGAGGCTAAACTCCTCAGCTTCAGTCCTGGGTCAGGACACCCCCTCCACCTTCAGTCTTGTTTTCTCATGTGACCCAAATTTTGCTGGACCAAATAAAAAACAAATTAGATACCACTTATGCCTGTGAGCATTAAACTGTGGTCACCCTGAGTAATAAAAATGAATTTTTAATGTACAAAGTAATGAGAGGGAGTGTGAGGGGGAAAAAATGACAAAAACAAAATGTATTGGGGGGGCACCTGCATCTTTCCTCAGAGAAATTAGCTTGTTTTAAACAAGGCTACTCATTCGCAACAGTAAAATGTAAGCCTTTCCACACGGTTAACCTGACCTTCCAGTCCTCCACCCAACCCCTCTGCCATTTCGTCGGAAATGTAATAAATCAATGATGCTCTCACAACTGTCACTCTTCTCATGGCTGACTTTCAAGCCAAAGCCCAGTATGCACCGTTCTCCCACAAAGCATGCTGGGAGGTCTCGGTTTATATGCAGCGTACCTTATCAATGGGTATGGCATTCGCTGACAAGCTGGCGGAGTCACTACCCCACCCCAGTGAAACAATCTGACAAAGTAAACACCTGACTAATTAAGCTCCAGCGGTGGACAGGCCCGTACACGAGGCCCCGCACTATGCCCCGGAGGCCTTCAGCCTACCGGCGCGCGCTCAGTGTGGCACGAGTCAGACAGGTGTACCTGCGCCATGTTACTATAAAAGAGATACATAACGCGCATTTTCTTCACTGTTTAAATACACATTTACTCAATATAAACAACTCTGCACCCTTCAAAACTGCAAGTTATTAACAGACTGGCTGAGAAATAGCCTGCTGGATCCACAATCCCTGGGATATGGACAAGTGAAGATTCTCCTCATTGGCGCAAACCCTGACTCTGGATCGCTCTCGTGATTTTTCACAGAGCAGTCAAGGATGGAATTAAGGTTTGGTAAACTGATCCTGGATCACCTGTTGGGAGAAGAAAGCAGACAGATTGCGCTTCTGGCACACGTTTCTTACTGAAGCAATGACCGACACAGGATACCGTCTGTAGCCTTGATTGTGATGCTTGCTGCACAATGGCACGGTGTAGATGGCTTTCGAGCACTGACAGCAACACGCAACGCTTTGGACAGGGCGAAACACTTGCTATCCCACACTGGCGCTGAGTGCTGGCCCCTGTCCAGGCTTCTTCTTTCCACTGACAGACCTGAAGGGTTCAATCTGTTAACATGACTCACAATCCCCACCTGCTAGCTGATACAGTACACTGACCTTGTGCAACAGTACTACTCAGCGCTGGCCCTGGAAGGCATATGCTTCTAAAAGGCCTGCTGGCAGCAGCAACCAATGTCTCCAATTTTGTAGCATTGAGTCAGAAAACAATATAGACCACAGCCCTATCGTATACCAGGAACCATGAATGTAAGCCTTCATAGGAGGGAACTGAACTGGAAAATTAAGAGGTGCTAATATGGTTACCCAATATTTCTGAAGCAACAGTTAATACACAAAGTCATGAATTTTGGTTCTCTATTAATGCAGATTATTGCATTCTTGGGTGAGGCTAAAATGTGCAGGTTGTTTTCTTTAAGATTCTTTGCATGAGAGAGGATTTTCATTGTAAAACGGACTGCACTGAAAGGCAGAAAGCTCTCTGCCTAGTGATGGAAAGAGAGACTGCTCCGCTTCGAGGGTAAACACCGCCGACACAGTGATTTCTACTTCCTACGCGGTGACTTCAAAGGGTGGCCGGTGACAGCTGCGATCCATCTTGTCACCCTCATTAAGAGAATGGGCTCCTGCCCCAACACCAGTTTGACACCCCAGACAAACGTCCTTTTGTCGGCTCTAAATGGACCCATTCTTTCGCTACAGTAAGACTTTTCCCTCCACATGCCTCCCTTTACAAAGGATTCAGCATTAACATCAGAGTGACAGTTACTCTCTCACAAGAGGGGATTTGTGACAGCGTCTGGAGGACCCAGCCTTCGTAACGCGACTCACTCCCATGCAACCGGGGCCAGGTCTGGCAACCCACTCTGATTACCCCTTTTGGAACCCCGGAGACACAACCTGAACCCACAGCTGGGTTTGTCCCGTTTGAAAAGAGTCCAGACCTAGGTGGAGCTTGAGAGCAATGTTACTCTGATCGACAATTAAATCAGGTTCCTTTTGTTGTAGATCAGCCGTGAAGAGCATTTCCTCCACAGAGCAAGAAAGTTTAAGCTCCCAAGTTTAAGCTCCCAAGTAAAACCAGGCTTACTTTTTCCATACCTGGCTGTGACAGTAACTACATCATGCAGAGCAAAGGTTTCCAATAATGGGGAGGCTGTGTGGAGGATTTTACACGGAATGTGATATGCATGTCTGATACGTAGAAGCGGACAACCCTTTATTAAACCAAACAAAGTGAAATCAGGGGAGCGGGGCCAGCCTGGTGACTCTATACCTCTCTGCACCTCTGTAGGATGGGCATGACTAACTCTGGAGAGGGTCGACCAACCCCCGCGCCCTCTGTCTGTCTCCCTCCACAGCCTCCCGGGGGGTGGGGGGAAGAAAAACACGCTTTGATCGGCGAGGGCCCGGCCAGTCCCGGGGACGAGGTGCCCCCCACGCCTGTCACACACTCGGGCAGACAGACGGGCCCCGATAGTATGCGAAGGCCAGGCCTCGCTGCGTGGCCAATTGCTGCCGCTGTGTAAATAATTGCCGGGCGTCGCTCTCTCTCACTCCCGAGTCATCAATCCCCCCCTCACCCACACACACGCACACACGCAGGCACACAGACCCCCCCCTCCCCAACCCATCTCGCAGTTTCACGTTCCACCACTAATTAAACCCTCTCCCCTTCATCCCAGCCAGAAAATGAGCACACTGGGCACACAGAGGGCCCTGTCTCCTAGACCCCCCCCCCCAGCCCCCCACCAAAACTGCAGCACCGTGAATGCACCACGCAGGCCTGTTTCCACACCCCCCTCGACAAGAGCACTGCATAACCCAAACGGGGTCCATCTTCCTCGCTGGCACTGTTTTGGGACCGTGCTCCTTGACCGGTTCTGACGGAACAACATTTGTGGTTACTCTCAAATGTCTGGCTCCAGCCTGCTGTTGGCGCTCTGCCTTGCTATCTGGCGTGTCTTTAATTAACTCCAATAGAACCAGCACTTGATGATTTTTCTATTGCCTTCAAGACAGAGATATGAAGGCTGAAATCAAATGCAGAAACCTAGTTCATACCATGGATCATTCAAAGAGCCTTTATATTTACCTTTATCATCCTAAATCAACCACCTCACTAAATGATAGAGGTGTAGAGGTCATACATCCTTTGAATACAATATGAAATATGTGTCATGACAAGTGCTTCATCTAAGCCATAGGTAAGCATGGAATTGGACTAGGTGTCTATCAATTGTTTCTTGTCTTCACCAGCTCTGATTATGTACAGAGCAGGTAGTTCAAACCTCAGACCTACGTCAAAGCCCTCCTTTCAGGCTACATCAGATTCACAATGAAGCCATTTGAGTTTTCAGGGCCTTCTCTGTCTTTACGTGCTTGATTTTGTTGCTAACAATAAAAAGGTACTGACGTGTTAATAGAGCAGCTTGAGTATTATTACTGCTGAGAACAGAGGCTTCCTTTCCCCAACAAATTTGTGTCAGCCTGGGACGTCTCTGGAGTGAAGAAAAAAAAACATCACTCAGATACAAATAAAGATGATGTCACCACTGACCCCAGCAATGAACTGAGGGTTCCTGAGGTGAAGGAACAGCTGAGGAGTGAGCTCCAGACCAGAAAAACTGGGCTGTAAAAGACTCACACTCAAACTCACAGAACAATACACACACACACACAGGGGTGCCGCTAGAAATTTTGGGCCCTGTGAAAGAATATAATCTTGGGCCCCCCGAGCCTAGACCACCCACCAACCTAGAAAACCCATTTGATGACCGAAAGTTTAATAATTTGTAGACTAGTAGTCTAGTGTCAATTACTTAATATTTAGCCTATTGTCATTGACTATTGATGTATGGACAGTCAGAAGTACATGAGTGGCATCTCTCATTAGTGTTATTTTCTAGCAAAAAGACATGTGAATTCAAAATCAGTTTTGAGGAATTCATTAAAATTCAGTAGTTGAACTTTTGGTCAATGTGTCCTATAATAGTATTAACATAGTAATACACAGAAACAGAGCTATCATAATACACTAACATTCTGCTGATTGATTTGGAATGAGCTGGGCTCCATCCTTAATTAGTAGCAGTGGTTGATTGGAAAAAAATTCATAAAAAGGGTGACAAAAGTGGCAATACCCCTTTACACCAGATGAGCTATCTTAAATGTTATCTAGCTATCTAACCATTATATTTTAATGTGCCAGTTGTCAATGTTCATTACTGGTAGAACTAGCTAAATGTGACTATTAGCTAAAGCTGTATTCCATGCTTGCTAGCTAGCTAGCTGCTCACATGGTAATACAGCATACTTTAAAATATTCAAAATCAATTTGTATGAGCCTTAACCCCAAAGACCTTAAGCTTCATGGATTGCGCTGTAAATATATTATCCACGAAATACTGTTCACCTCCTTCTCCTTCAACTGGGAGGTGGGTTGAGGGAAGGGTTCCTAATCCTGAAGCTGCATCTGTGCATGACGAGGGTAGACCTGATTAGTGAACAAGCTAATTAGCATGTATGCTAGTTAGCTAGCTATAGCAAGAGTGTGCATTAGCTGGCTACAAATTCACTAAGCTACTGTATATTAATTACATTTGGAACAAAATTGCACTCATCTCATTTTCAGTGTGATAAAGTTAACCTACTGAACTTTAAGCGAAATGACACTGACACTACACTGTAAGTTAACTTAAGTTGTTAGTTAGATCATCCAGGCAGTGGTAAAGCTACAATAGTAATGTTGGCTAGGTAGCTACGTGTTAATGGGCACGTAGGTCCGTAAATAAATATACCTTTCTTTGGAAAAAACTGGGTGACTAAGTGTCAGCCCTTTTTCTCCCTCTCAGCTTTCTGTTGCCTCGCTTTTTGTTTTTGATATCCCGACTTCTTCGATGACGACATGTCAAATCTACTGTCCCCTGTCAGTGCTGGGCCCTTGGAATCGTCCTAACTCCCCCCCCCCCCCCTCACGGGGCCCCTGCACACACACACACACACACACACACACACACACACACTCAGACACACGGGCACACAGACACACCCACAATCAGCCACACCCATATGTGTACACACAGGTACACATGCAAAAAGCATGTGAAATACATATGCTAAGTGTACAACCACAGCGATTACAAAATCCTATTTGACCTTATGCTCGATGCTTACAAACCACTTCAAAACAAAAACCAAATCGGGAACTGGCCGGCATTCCACTCACAGTGATCCTCTGCTCTTGTGTGAGCCGTTCAGTTCAGGCACCAGCGAGCCTTCCCAGCATCCAGGTTTACCCTCCTCCCAAGGCCTCCTGGGAAATGAAGCTACGCGGCCCGGCGCAAAACAAATGATGTCATGGACGGAGCACCCGGGCTACCGGCGCTTGGAGGGAATGTGAGCACACGCAAAGTCAACAGCCAGCGGTCGGGGGGTTAATTATATTTACAGTGTGGCGGCTGGTTTCAATTACAATGAAGACGATTTGATTCCTTGAACATAACATCCACTCAGTGGAGCAGTGGGACAAGGTTCAGGGGGCTTCTAGTGCTGGAGTCTCAGAGACTGTCTGTGAATGGCTGTTGGCTATTGCTCTGAAACCTATCAGTTGAAACATTGGGGTTTTTAAAAACATCAGCCACGAGGATGCATCCGACGTCTACGGGTACCCGTGGGGGTCAGTGCTGCAGGGCCCCCCATGTCCAGCCATGGGTGGTGGAGCAGCAAGTAACCGGGGGGCTGCTGAAACGCTTCAGTCACCTTGCTGTGCAATTATCAATAACAGCAAGGGCTAGTCCGTATCTTCATCAGCTCTATCAAACAGGATGAGACAGGAGTCATTTAATGTTCATGTCAATGTGATAATAATGTGAACCATCAAAGACCTCAAACAAGTTGGTTCAAAGCATGGCACGAGGCGGGCCTGCTGTCAATCATACATTTCTCATCAAGAGCATTCCCATTTTGGCTAGGGTACAGTCGCGGGCCGCTGGGCCCCTCTCTTGCTGGCCTAATTAGCCATGGTCTGCGTATGCCGTCAATATAGGAGTGCCGTGACTGCCCTCCCCTTCATGGAATCCATGATGGATACCACGTCGTGGATACTCAGGGAGAGGAGGCAGGTCCAGGGGAAGGGACCTGACACAGTTCTGCCATCATCGACCAGCCCTCCCCGGGAGCTGCAGCCAATAACATTCTTCGGACCCTGTGTCTGACCTCACCTGAGCCCAGCCCTCAGCCAGATTTGTTCTTTGTGGACCATGTAATCACATAGTTGAAATAATCAAAATAATTCAGCCTTAATGACAGGCTCTTCCGGTTCCTCTGGGGACCCCTACATCACCCAAGGGAAGACTTCTTTTACCAGTATTGAAATATATTTTAGAAAATATGAAACCCTACTTAAAATAGACCACATAGCAGGAGCCCATGGACCACAGTCTGAGATCAACTGACTGAGAGGAGAGCTTCAGCAGACCCGTGAAGTACAGGTTTATAAAGGCAGCTTGAGTCTACAAACAGCTGCTCAGCTCCCTCAGCAGATACACTGGCTTCTGAAAGTGCTTCTGAGCTGTGTTTTCCACTGCAAACACTAGAAGGGCCCGCAGTACTTACACTTACGCAAGAGGCCTAAGGATTTTAGCATGTGTGTGACGATAAAACACAAACCTCTTTTACTGCCAGCCTGGCAGCCGAACACCCAAAATACGTTTCGTCAGGTTTCACTTTGTTGTTGTTTTCCTTTCTACAGGCTTCTCTTTTTTTCCAACATGGAAAACTTTCATCAGTCCAGCATGACACCTTCTTCTATGACAGCTTTGTTCAAGAACGCTCAAGCAACACCACGTTCTAAGTGCAGCAATGTCTCGGGACTCGGCCTTTTGTGAAGCGTTAAGCAAATTCCGTTCAGAGAGGGCCTCGTTAAACCGGTTTTCGCTCAGGCGCTGCCAGACTCGGCACGGGTCTGCAGCTGCTAGCGGTGGGGTCCAACTCTATCTGTCTACGGCACCAGCCTGCAGTCAGGGTGCTGCCTCTGAGCTGGGGGGTCACGTCCGCCCCCAGACTGCTGTTAAAACCGGCAGACCCCCTCAGGCCGCTGATTAGTCATGGGCGTTGGGACTCCTCCAAAGCATGCATGGGTTCAAAGGTTTTTCAGATCCCCCCCCCCCCCCCCCCCCGGTAGATCGCCACGCGGGTCAGGTGTCAGTATCGGAGATAGGGCTGAGGGGCGCGAGCATGATCCGTAAGGCAAATCTCATGTCGGGGATCCTCCTGAGCTCCCGAGCGCCCCAGAGAATGGAAGAGGGGGCCACTGTTGTGACTCAGGGTGGATGGGGTGACATTCCACAGGAGGTGGGATTGGTGGAACTCCCTTGCTGCCTAAAATCTCCCATAAATCCATAGGGCAGGGCAGGGCAGGGCAGGGCAAGGGGGGGAGTCCAATGTTATAGATGGGGCGGGGAGGGGGGTGTTTTGGTCGGTGCCCGTTTTGGGGGCCACGGCCACGCTCAGCCCCTCTAACTGAACAGGGACCCCATTCTGCATGCGGCTAGCCAATCCCAACCTGGAATGTTATTCCTGGAGGCTGACGACCTCCACATACAGACGCAGCCGTTCATTCCGGCCCTGTTTATAGGGGGTTAGCTTTTTATAAAGGATTAAAACTGGGCCTGAGGCCCCCTTTTTTAACAGGAGGGTCCGCAACCCGCACACAGAGTTACATTCCCCAGAACAGACAGCCTACCCTCTCACACCTAGCTCCCCTCCCCCTTACTTTCACACAAGCAGCTTAGTGCATGAGCTTGATGTTCATTCAGAAAGGGCGGCTCAACTCATTCAAAAATCATGACACCAAAAATGTGACACCTCACAGACAAGCATCAGCATATCTGAAACACTTTGTATCACATACGCAATTCTCTTCAGTAATTACACTGTAACTACTGTCTAACTGCTGTGTAATAAATGAGCAATTACTGTCTAGGTACAGCTTGTTACCACAAAATGTGGAATACGGCTATGGCTTTATTCCGTACCATTGACACTGATATGAAGAATTTCCATCATCCATATCCATTCAAACTATGCACTGGTATCTCTATTTGTTCACACAACACAGTATGAAGGAGAACCTTCACCTGTCTCCCAGAGCTGTTAACAGCTTAATTGTTAATTGTCTAACTTATTAAATGACTTAAGGATCTTTGTCAAATTTCCAATCTGTCAATAACTGAGCTCATTTATGTCAAATACATCTAACCAGTTAATTGTTTCATTGTCACTTGTCGGTTTATAATTGTCTGTTTAAGTCAGCCATTGGTTAATGAGCCTCACCTGCCTAATTAGGCTTGCTAAATACAGGTGTGAAGCTGCAGTGCCAGGAGACTGATTTGGTTTGTCTGTATGGTCAGGTCAGTTTCTTTTTGTCTGTGGATTTTCAAAATAAATAATATTTTTTTTTTTATCATTTGCTTTTTGTTGCATTTTTTATGGGAAGCATCAGCCAGCTTCCTCACAGCAGACACCCCCAGGCTACACAATCCCACAAGGCTGAGTCTGACCTGGGATCAGCTGTGCAGAGTGCACATCCTCGGGCTTTCTGACTGGAGTCCCCTCTGGAACCTACGTCTGCAAAACGGCACATCCCCCCCGGCTGCCACTCTCACGCCAGCCCAGCTTGGTGGGGGCAGATTCCACTTCTCCCAGCTTCACCCAACCATCATGAGAAAGCAACCGTTCATTCCACACTGTTAGGAGTTAGCGGCAGGTCACAGCCCTCCGGCCATGGCAACAGTGAGTGATGGATTACAGTACATTCAGTAAATTTGTAGTTTACACGCAGCGAGGGTCACGCCTGGGAGAGGGAGCACTATTATTACTGCAATTATTATTCTAACTGCTCTTAATGTTAGCCCTAGACTTCGGGGTGTGGGGAGAGTGCAGAGGGAGTTTCCATACTGTAAGCTGTCCAGGTATGTGTAATTAAATCCCCTCGGCTTGTTTTTAAAACCCTGGGAGTTCTACTTGCGTCTGAGGCCCTTCTGCTGGCTGCTGTAGGAGATTTTCACTTCTTGTCTTAAGCTGTGAATTGAATCAAAGACAAAAAAATTCATACCGGAAACCTTCCACCACCACACATAGCGACGGTAGCGCTCACCTCACCGGCACCCAATTGCAGGCACACTTCAGAACGTGATAGCGTTGATTTGTCATCGCTGGTGAGGATCTGTTGCCAGGTACAGAAACCAAACCAAAATCACACCACGTCCACCTTCTGGAACAAAAGCAGCAACAAAGTGTAACCAGGGACTAGTTTGTCCTGCCACAGAAACTGGCAGGCCTGGCTGCGAGTCTCTCATTAACTGGGTCTGATCCCTTCCAAAACGTACAAGTGGACTACTGTACTCGCATGTAATAGTGCAGTGCAGTGGAAGGCCTGGAAAACAGCTGTTCATACAAGCTGCTGAGTTGCCTGCCGACTTTCATACATAGGCGGAGACAGCCAGTTTCCCACAATGCCACTGTTGTTGTGCCATAGCATAATGTGTAGCGTTGGTTCTCTGATTAACCTGAGCTGCTAGAGTGGACTGAATAGTTCTGTGCATCTCAGCAATAGCATAAGGCACTGAACTTATGCCACTGCAGCTCCTCATGTGCTATATGCTTCCTGCTCTATTTGTACAAAGTTGACTTAGTGCATCACTTCCTCGAAACTGGTCTGGAGTTGCTTGTTATGAGACACCTCCAGATTCTCTCTGTGCTTACAGAACCAAGGATAAATAGATTATATTAAGTTCTCTTTTGAAAAGGGATAGCCGCTAGTGCAGCTTTTAAGCTCTTGGACTACAAGATATGTCACATGTAATACCTCTTGGCTGCCATCCATCAGCAACACACTCTGAGGCCAAGGGAGCCAAGAAGGTAACAGTGGGCCTGTCCTAGAAGACACAAGGGATGCCACACCCACCAATGCAGCATTAACCAATGACTGAAGAAGCAATGATGCAAACGCCCTCATTTCAAAGATATATATTCACCACAGTGCTCATAGCACTGAAAGTTGCATCTCTCATTTTCACTGCCATGGCTTGGGAAACGGACAACAGAAAACAGGACACTCAAGAGAACCATGCGAAGGCAGATGAACAACAGCACCATTACTACAAATCATCATCTGACCGAGTTCAGACAAATCGCAGATCAGTGACCGGTGAGATGTTCTCAAAGGGGCGTGCTCCCAGGGCATTTTCTCGTTTCTCTCTGATGCCTTTGATGAAAACAATTAGGGGTCATATTACCATTAGCTTGTGTTATTGTTATAAATACACATGGAGATTGAAGCCCCCTGCAGCTAAGGCATGAGGTGTGAAGGCAGGGCCAACAACACCTTATATGCTGCATGCTATTGCCACAACACACACACATACACACACACACACATACACATACACACACATACACACACACATTTTTACAAACAAGGTGGAGAGGTGGAGAATTTTGAGAGGGACAAGACAAAACTACCCCAGCAAGTCTGAGCAGCTATGCAATTCAGGCAACTAATACCTTTCCAGCCTCACACAGCTAAAACACTATGTACACCTCTACCTAAGCACCAATCAACACTTTCGTGTGTGGTTTACAGAAAGCTGCTGATTTGAGCCTCTTTCTCTGAACCTGCACAAATGTTCGGGGCTTTTGAGGTGAGGTACCACTCACATCATTGTTGCAACTTCCTCACCATGCAGAAAAGCTTGTTGATGGAAGATGTAATTACAGCAACTGTGTTGTGTGCATATTTGTTGTCGTTGTCATTATCATCATCATAATTCTGAACAGTTGCCATTTATGAGGTGAGCTCTTCTGTCTGTCTCTAAGGCTAACAACTGAATGTTTGAAACAGGCAGACTTTCTTAACCACAAGTTCCCTGTGTTTGCTGATTATAAACTGTTCTCACAAATCATTCCAAACAGCTAGTAATCATGCAAAAGGTTTATCACATTGCATATAACATTCAGTACTGAAAATATGAATATCAACAGAAGATGCATTTTCATGTATTTATTTATTTTATTTTTTTTTAAAGAGTTTTCAGATCACTGGTGGATCTGAAAACCTAGTTCACAGCACAGATTACCTAGTTAATAGCAATAAATATAGTACATTAGTTAATAAACTGTTAATCTTACTTCTAATATTTACACAGTATGTGACCAGAACTCACATGAACTAACATTCATTTAAATTGGCCCGCACTGAACTACAAAGTCTGCATTTCTTGCACTACTATGACATTATTTGTATCGTGCAGATACAACTGAATTAATACACAGTATTGACTGTTCCAAAACATTATTTCAAAGAAGATGACGAACATCATCGCCTTGATCTTTACCACACAAATGCATTTTATTTTATCTAGGCAATGCTGTGAGCACGCTATTGGGAACGGGATGGAAAATGGGCCCCTTCAGAAGGTCAAGCTTCCACTTTATGACTCACCTAACGTTCCGATTTTTACAAGGCACGTAAAAGTCAGGCTAATCATTTTCCTGCTGAAAATTAATTTCTTGTTTGTTTGATTTGGCGATTTGCAAGTCCCCTTGCAGAACCTATTCCTACCCAATGCACTCTGAACCGATCCAGCCAGCCTTGGCTGGCTGTGCCGACGCGGGCCGGACTTGGCGACCCTCAGGTGGAAACGTGCGACAGCGTTGGCCAGGTTGAGGTGCATCTGGATGCACTTTAGTGGCAGTAAGCCTTGAGTCACTTTGAACAGCAAGAGCAGAAGGCCTACCATTTGCAGCACTCATACCAACTTCTCTTTTTTTGGAAAAGTTATCAGACTAATTATTTTTCTTCTCTCTCGCTCTCTCTCTCTGTTTTTGTACTAGTTTGTGAAGTGCTTTATATTACATCAAATTATTTGATTAGCAGATGCTCCTGCCCAGACCAGTTTACATAGTCTATGTATCATCCATTTATACAGCTGAATATTTGCTGAAGCTTTTCAGTATAAGTACCATGTTCAAGGGTACGCTGCAACTCTGTAAATGGCAGCTACTATTGTGGCTGCTTACTGACAGCTTGTACCAAGATATCAACACCCTACATGGCCAGCAACTTTGAAGCTATTCCATTCCCCAACAATTTCCACTGCTTGCGGTGGAAGTGATTTAATCACGTTTAATATCCACGTTTCACCCTTGAATACAGGAACCCTCCTATCTGCTTTCCAACCCCTCCCTCTCTTTCTTACCCTGTCACCCCCCCCCCCCCCCCCCCCCCACACACACACACACACACACACACGCACACACAAACTTTCCATCTCCCAACACAATCCGCTGTACATGAAACCCCAGAGAAGCCTCCCTCCCTTTTGCTTTTGCTCACTTGCTTTCCATTTTCGCCTCTCCCTCGTCTGTTCCTACGACAGCACGAAGTACCCACCTTTCTCATTTTCAGGCAGCCCTTGCAAACCTGCCTCAGGCTCCAGGCCTCTCTCTCTCTCTCTCGGACATCTGACTGTGATTAAAGTGAGGCGTGAAAGCCAGTTCGCACCCCCGAGCACACACTCCACCTCTTTCTCTTAACCCTAGAGCGCCCCATCCCCCCACGTCTGCTTCCCAACGACCCCCCCCCCCCCCCCGCCTACCAACCCCCCGCCCCCGTACCCTGATACAGTCACGCTTCTGTGCAATGCTGATTAGCTAGAACCCCAGGAACTGTAGGAAGGGGTTTATTGCATGTGTGTGTCTGTGCACATTAATGTACATGTGTGTATACTTAAAACTACAGAAGACCTTGAACTAAAAAACAAAATACCCCATTCATGGCAATCCAGGGTGGGGTGGGGTGGGGGGGGTGCAGTGTGGATTACTAAAAAGAGGTTCATGGCTCCCTACTATGTCTTCCAGCACTGTTTTTGTTCAATTACCCTTGAACGTTTGCTGTATTCTAAAGTCCTGTTAGTGTTGAGCACCCAGACCACAGCAAAGACCATCCGTCTAAGACTGCATGGCTATTTCTGCTTAAACTTGACCCATTTTTATATTAAACTGATCTCAGACCATTGTTACTTTGGCCTTGGCCTTAGCAGTAACTGGATGGGACTGGACAGGTTCTTGGCATAAGATCAGTTGTTTGGCTAAGGGTATAAAAGGGAATTCCAATATTGTTTACCCTGAGGTCTTCCAAGGGAGGTGGTTGCTGTGCGTTACCACTGTAGAGCTAGGGAAGACCTGGTGTAGACCATGGTGTAATATATGGTCTAAACTCAATCCTGTTTTCACCCGTTTCACCTGTTTTCCACAGATTTCTGACAGTTCCCATTTTATTTCCAAGGCGTCCTTTCTTTCTGTGATGTGGAAAATCATGGAGCAACCATACAATATTCAATGACCCCCCAAATCCACCCCAATGCCACTCCACACAACTCTCCCATACGTCAGCTTTACAGACACTAGCAAGACTTCATTTTCAAATACCAAAACTGTTTTCAAATGGTCATATAAGCCTTATTTTGATTTTGACATATTTACATATTATTTCTTCGTTGTTTTTCAGGGTCACGTTGCAAATCACCACTGTATTCACGCAGTGTAAAGGCTATGATGCACATTCCTGCCAACTCTATGGTCACGGCACAAGGCATATATGTGGCAACCTTCGCTCAATTGGTCTGACAACATGCATATAAAACTTGGTGGGGGGAGGTAACTGTGTTTGTTTTTATGTCATAGCATTTCTGTTGCTGTGATGGAGAAACCCACCCACAAAACTCCCTCTAACATTACACTGTGTCACCCTCCTAAACTATCTCTATATCGCTCATATGGTCGCGCCTAGCCTCATTCTGCAGTACCCTCTTCGCCATTTTGTGTACCATCCTCCTGGCCTCACTCTGCACACAGAAAGTTGAATCTCTCACCCATTCCACAACCCACTGACTGAAAGTACCTCTGGCCAATGAGCTGTGTTGCCCAGGGACCAGCTACATTTAACAAGCAGCTGTTTCTCAGTAGAGTGCATGTCCATGTGCCATTTTAATGGAGGTGAGCTGAAACTGCTACACTCAATGATTCCTTGTCAAAGGTTACTGAATCTATATCTTTCATAAGTTCCCTTGGCACAACTTTAACCTGCTCTCTCCAATAAAATATTCAAATAATAAAGTCAGAGGTTAGAGTGAATCAAGAAGTAAAAAGGCTGCTTGCACTGTAAAATATTAGAAAATATTATGAAATACTCAGGGTTGGGGGGGTTATTTTTAATATGTATTCCACTACAGATTACAGAATACTTGCCCAAAAATGTAATTTGTAACATATTCTGTTAGATTACTTTGGGTAAGTAACATTGGATTGGGGTATTTCATTCCAATCAAGGTGTTTACACGAGGCAGCTTCATTCCGATTGAGCTTGAATCCGATTATTAACGGAATATTAGGCTCCATGTAAACGCACCTACTGTGTTTTTAATTTTTAATGGTTTTTTAAAGAATGTTCATCCAACTAAGGCTCTGAACGGTTATTTTTAGGAAGTTCACTTAGCATTGTTGTGGCTAACATTTTGAAACCCCCATGTTCCATGTTAAGTCTATCTCATCACAGTTTCTTCAAAATTGTAAATGTTAATTAAAAACTGTACATTACGCAAAAACATGAGCTAGAAAAGGCACAAGCCACCCTAAATACATTGTGAGTGAGAAAGGAGTAACTATTTAATGTATTATATGCGTAGTGTAAAATTGTTGGAGTAATCGCAGTTTTGAACATGTGAAATTTCACTTGTTTTGTCACTGTATCTATGTGTTAGCTAGTTAGCTTTAATACTATACCTAATAGCCTACTAGCTGAATAGCTAATGCAGTGCAGCCAAACTATGTAAGATAGCTGGCTAGCGATCAATATTATCTTAAATAATGAAAAAGAGAACTTACTTCAAGATACTTCTTTAGCTTAGAGGTCGACTCTTTTGAAGCGAATAGCAGTTTGGCTGCTAGCAAACACAGCTTGCATTGTACTGTTATGTTGCGACCTTATGTGAAATTTGAAAGCAAAATGGTCCCGGTATTTCCATGACATAAACGCATTGCACTGATTGTTTAGAGTCAGGCACGCTGCATGCTTTTTTCTTCTTTTTTTTCCCATGAGGGGCATATGGGAGACACACCCCGGAGTTGCCTATCATTGGAATCGATTTTCCAACTGAATAAATATTAAATGGAAAAAAAAAAAATTAAAAGAAAAAAATCCAATATATCCATATATCCCTTCAGTAATCTAAACAGTTTTAAAAAGTAACTGTAATTTGATACCATCAATTTAAATGGAAACTGTAACAGAATACAGTTACTCATATTTTGTATTTTAAACACGTAACACCGTTACATGTATTCTGTTACTCCCCAACATTGGAAATACTGTATATCACCAAAAATGATTAAGCTTAAGATAAGAGAATAAGAGTGATTTGTGTTTTCTCTTAACAAGAGAACCCATTTTTCTCAAATGTAAAACTACAAAGGAAGCTACAGGAAATATATCTCATATATTCATATCTTAACATAAGCTATGAGGTATTACAGACAAGAAAAATAATGAGATAATTTATATCATCACGGTAAACAATGAGACAGTAGAGAAATATTTAACTGTGTGCGCATCAGAGGACCAACTCTCCTTACATTTCTCACACTGACAGTTTGGGTAACTCAGGAAAAGACATCTGGGCCACACTAGACCCTCTGCTCTGGGGGGTCATGCTGAGCATGCGAAACCTCTGTGTGCACCCAGGCCATCCTTTCAAAAACACATCCAGGACTCAGAGAGACAGAGGAGCATGCCAGGCCACCGAGCTAACTGACAGTGACCGCACACAGTGCAGACTACCGCTGCGGTCTTCCAGGCTTTTGCTACTGCCCAGGACCACCCCATCCAGGGCAGGAGCGATGGAGAAGGCGGTCAGGGGGTTGTAGGGCTGAGGTGGGAGGGGATAAGGACGAGACTCTGCTCTCTGGGCATTGTAAGTGCAAAGTGTGAAGTAATTTGTTTTGGCTGACTCGTTAATCCCACGGCATGCGCTCAGACCGGCCTCGGATTCCAACCGGGGGGGGTGAAGGACGTGCGCGGAGGGTGTGCGCACCCCTCCAGTGCCACGCTTCTATTAATACCTCAGCTGATTGAATGAGACCTGCCCAATTACAGATTTTTCCATCCACACGTCCAAAAATATCATGGTGCGGTCCTGAATGTGTCCCGTTGTTTTGCGAGGCCCACACAGCTGCCTGCCTGGATCCACGCCCTGAGGACGGACGAACACCTGACCGCCCACCTGCCCCCCATGCCCCCCTAACACCCCCTCCCCCCGGCTGCCCCTTTGTGCGTTGACCCGCTGCAACTCGGTCGGCACGACCACCGTGTGGCTGAGCCACAAGCAGCAACTGATCCGTGCACCTGCTGTGAGCGACGTCATATTCCCGCTGCTGCGTGTGTGGTCCCCGGGCAGAAGGGCTGTGCTGGCAGCGAGGGCAGCGCAGGTCTGACGGGTGGCAAAGGAGCACCATCCTCAAAACCAGGAGGGACCAGCAAAAACCGCTGCTTAAACCAGCACACTAGGCGAGAAGCTGTAAATTCACTAGCCGAAGGAACCTCTGGGGCCACTAGTCCCTCTGGTAGGTTCTTTTTATGTAAAATAAATAAATAATAAAAATGGCTGTAGTGCATGACATCACACTGAAAGCTAGTCTCCACCCAGGCAGAGACCACTGCCTGAATTTCATCCGCAGAACAAGGGTAACAATAACGAGAAAAACTATGACGCATAATACCTCTATATCCCTCTGTTGTGATCAGTAATGGCTGTTTGCTTCTTTTCTATTCTGGGTCATCATCTTAGTTTTTTAGGGTAATGATAACAATATAAAAACTAGAAACCACGTTACCTGCACATATACCTGTGATATATATCTGCTGTGATCAGCTGCATGTGGCTGCATGTTCCTTTTTTATTCTGGGTCTTAACTTTTAGCTTTTCAGAAACTATGTCCACTGAAGCACCATGGTTTCATATCTTGCCATCTCCATTTACAGCTCACCTTTAGAGGGCAGCGGACAGCACCAGCAACACTAGTGGACTGAGTGGACCTGGGGCAGCACTCCAAAGAACATACTGGAGAACAACACTGATAGCCCGCTACGCTCACGAGCCAGCCTGGGCCCAGCTGCACTGTGTGGAAAGGACAGGGGTGAGGCAGGTCTGTGTCTGACTCGAAAACAACTGCATTGTGGGAGACGTCTGGGGCAGAGGTCAGTACAGTGCTCAGCTTGTGCCGTGGTTCGGTGTAGCTGGAAGCCTCCCAAGGAAATCAGCACCTCTTCATTAATCATGATGCAGTCTGCATTCTCTCATCCCGCTTGTGCAGCACACCGATCAAACTCTGAAAAGCAGCTGTGATGTCTCGCTGTTGCTTCAGAGTAAGACTTCAGCACTCTGCTCCAAGGTTAAAGCTCGCTATCGATCGTCAGTTTTAACTAGTCAACAGGAGGCAGAGACAGTGCCTTTCCCTAAAATCGTTAAAAAAAAAATGCTCCAGGCATGTTTATGCTCTGACAAGAAAACCTTTGTTAAGATATTCTCATTTACCTAATAAAAAACATCAATAGTATTAGCAGTGACAGTAAGTTTTCAAATTGTTCATAAAACATAAACAAGGTTTGTGTTCACTTCAAAATCTGGAGCAGAATCTCTGAGCCCTTGGCAACTCCTTGGGTCTCTCTGCTCCCATCTTCATTACCTTACCAGCAGCATGAGATGAGTGCATTAAGAAAAGCATTACAGAAATAACTCAATCAGGGCATTAAGAGCTCGCCTCTCAGGTTCTGACACTAGTAATACAATCTACATAAAACAGGATCTCTGCAACCCCCCTCAGGGGCGAGACTCACAAACAGTGATAAATCACCAAGCCACCAGGTACAACAAAAACGCTCAGCTGAATAATTCAAAGACTGTGTATGTACTTCTCAACTACTATTGGGATGGCAGGTATGCCAAGGTACAGGTTGGTGTAGTATAGTACTGACTGATAAATCGTATTTTCATCGTCATCGCGATATGAACTTGCGCAATAAACACATCGCAAAAGACTGCCTGAAACGCGATGAATAAAGAAAAAAATCATTTTATTTACACGCGCCATGCATTCACACTCAGCATGCGAACATTTGACCTAGGCGCTCCCGCCGCCATGTTCTTCCAGGTAAGATGACGCGCCCCTTAAAAAAATGTTCCACCAATGAACGGAAAGGGGCAGGGGCGTAGCGAGCACTGTTTGAATAGGAAATAAAATGCACTAAAGAAGCGTGTCTTTGTGATAAACTGCAGTTGGCCTTTTCGACAGGGTTGCCAGTCTGATTTCAAGTGACGTCACATAAAAAGCTGAAATAGTGTTACACGCTATCAAAACCAATTCCCGACAAGGTTCGCTTTGGAAAAAGCACTAAAACGCCAATCTGCCATGTGTTTACTTACAATAAACTGTTAACCGTGGAAACAAAACTGTGGCTATGATGGCTAAAATGCATGTTGATGCGTGGCAGCCCGGGTTAGCAGATTCTGTTGTATTTCGGACCAATAATCTGTTGTTGGTGTTATTAGTTAGCCAACGTTACCATAAAACGAAATTACCAAATCATTCCGAGTGACCTTGTCAATGAGAAGCTAATTTTTGTTCATTTTTGTCGTTTTGACATTGTGGCTCATTAGCTACCATATGGGGGCATTTTGTGATGATGAGTAACTTAAATGTTGCTCAATGTAAAACGTAATATCCAATATTGATTTGTTATTCAGTGTTGTCACTATGATGTTTATATTTTTGTCATTTTTTTCAAGCTGAAGTCAAATTTCCAAATCATCTCTGCAAATTAATAAAATTACTGTTAAGCAAAGAGTAGTGTTTTTATTATTTTGAAATTTTATTTTAGATTTAGAATGTTAATTTTCTATAAAATATAATACATTTTAATGTAATGTAATTTCACATAACATCAACATTTATTTTTGGCCTGCTGCCCTCCATCCAGATGCATAGGAAAGATTTTGGACACCTCCGGTTTAGAAAAAAATATTTTAAAGGGACCAGGGGAAATTAAACCTTCATTTCATTCCTTCAAAACCTCATACAGTTATAATGTCTTTTTCAAATTAATGTTATGTTTAATTGGTTGGGTATTCGTGTGCAATTTGTTCAAAAAAAGCATGTTCGAAGTAATTTATTTCATTTTCATACTTTATTCAGTGGGTATAGGCTATTCAATGTTTGGGACCTATGGTAGCAGTGTACCTATTAAAGCAGAGAGACATAGGAACTGTATAGCTAATATGCACACTTCAATATTTGTTTATTTATCGCAAGTCATATCATCATCGCAGTATTGAACAATGTTATTGCACATCGCAGATTTTCCTCATATCGTGCATGCCTAGTGTATGCCGTTGCAGGTAAAATATATATGATATCTGGGGGGAATTTCCTCTTCAACACTAAGAATAGTTCTACATTTCAGAGCAATTGGTTAATGGGGATAGTACGTCCTCACTAAATGCTTTTGATACCAATTGTGATATTGTTTACTCAAACAGCACAGGTATGGGGTATACAACACTAGGCCTGCACGATTTGCTGTCTGCTTAAGAAGAACCAACGAAATGAAGTCAAACCATCTGTACCATATTGAATTGGTATAGCACCATATTCTTTTGCATCGCATTGTATTACGTTGAATCGCATTGTGTTGAATCAAATAGTGTCGAATCGCACTGCATCGCAATAGGGGTGAATCATATCCTATCGCATTAGCAGTTGCTTCATATGTATCTTTAATGTAATAGATCGAGATGTGTATCACATTGGCCTTAGTGATGGAAACACTACCTTTAAATCTATCATTACTTTCAGCCTGTTCCCCTTTATCCTCCTTGATTAACAATAAAACAAATAATTCACAGAATAATTGACACCAATCATAAATAAATTATACTCGCGAAACAGCGCAGATTGTCTGTAGTTTGTGTGCTTGCGAAAGCGACAACGTGAGATTGTATAATTAAGGATGGCATTAATCGATTTAAATTACTTTATATGCTCAAAATAATAAGGATGGCAATTTGAATAATTAAGTGGCAAGTAATGTAAAGTTATAGCTTTCTTGTGTTAAAAAATTCAAACTACAAAACGGAGCTAAATTTAGTTAAATCGATTTAAATTACTGAGAATAAACTTTCAGGTTAGGTCGAGTGCAATGAACAACAACGTTTAGAACACAGACCTCACAAAAGCTGTGATGTGTCATAAGCATTTAAAGTAATTTACGTTCAGCCCTACTTCACATGAAATAAATAGAAGACACAGGGGGTATAAGCATACATGTTTCGTTTGCTAACCCTGGCTGAAAAGCAGATGCAACCGTTTCGCGATGCTCAAAAGTGTCTCACTGGAGATCTTCTGGCCGCTTTGGCATTTACTGTCAAATGTAGCAACATCAACCAAAATGCCCCCATTTTTGACTTGCACAGAACAAGTTATGAGGGTCCTAAATGGCCTTTCCAGTCCACCAGCTAGAGGGGCTGGCAGGGGTATAAATCAAACGAGCAGCTATCAAAATATGCAATGCGACAGACATTGAAACGTTAACAGAGTAACTACCTCTCAGAATAAATCTTACTAGTTAGTTGTCGAATCTAGCCAACTCTTCCTGCTGTAGATTAGCTTGAATCATGTTGTCATAAGGAGCTCATGCTGGGATAACACAAAAATTCACTGGAAAATGAGACAGGGCTCCTGCCATTGACTTACAGTAAAAAAAAAAAAAAAAATTAAAAAAAAATAAATAAATGAAAACAATGTATTTGTATTTTGCATTTTAGAAGAGTTTGTTGACTAAAATAGTAGGTCGTGGCCATTTTTTTACACAAAAGGCAACCGCCACAGGGTCTAGTAACCCTGCTGCCTTAACCTGATAGAGAAAATCTACCCGCATTTGCAGGCCAGTGGGTGTTAATTTCAGATGCTGAGTTATGTAAAAAGTAGAGCCCGAACGATATAGGATTTTTAAGACAGATACCAATTTCAATATTTGAGGATTTAAAAATCCGATAATGATATATTGGCCGATATTTTTTTCTTTCTTTTTCAGAAACAGAAAAATAAATTTGTTTTATTGTCATAAATAGTACATAAAAAGTACAACAGAATATATTAAAGTTTTGATAAATAAGAGTCAAATGTATAAAAATACTACCAAGCCATGTTAGGTAGCTCACGTTTATTTACATGTCCCCTCTGGTTTAACCCTTTCGCACATAACTTATTTTATGCTATGTAGCGTGCTCTACATGGTTCGTTGTTTTCATTAGTGTTATTAAGCATAGTTTTCAGTTAGCACTTGCTTTATTTTTTAGAGGCAAATCGCTGTTTCCTCAAAGCTAAAATTAGCTACAATTTCCCCAATCTAGTGTTCTAATCGCACCAGTTTTAGCATACGCGATAAACGGCTAATCACACCGGTGTGACCGTATGCGCGAAATGGTTAATAATTTCCAATGCACCGACTGTAACTACAGACATGCGAGTCGCAGATATATTTACCATTGCTTCATTTAGGCAGAACAAGTTAAACGCTATAGTTTAACCATTCATTAACGTTTGCAGCCTTCCACTGTCATAATTTATGACATTCATAACATGGTTGAAGGATCCATCTTCCATCTCTCCGTTTCTTTTTTATTGTTATTTATCGGCCGTTATAAACGCCGATACCAACATATCTGCAATTAGCTCATATTGGCCGATAATATCGGTCGGGCTCTAGTAAAAAGGCATGGTCATGTAAAAGCAAACACCTGGCTATGTCTGGTCTTAATGAGGTAGACTGTGGTGTATTGAAAGAAAAACACCTAAATATGGCTTGTAGACAGACTATAGGTTTTCAGAGCGACTAAAATTGTGTTACACTCTCAAGAGAATGGCTGTTGTACCTGGGCACAAGTAGCTCTTCCTCTGAAAGGAAACAGCCCAACCCCTGCCACCATTCTTAAAGAGATAGCTCTGATAAGCATTCTGGTATCATTACCACCATTGTGCTACTTAGAGTTGACTACATTATTTACATACTTAAGTAACTGGACAATAGGGCTGGGTACTGGCACAGATGCCCCCATTTGATGCGATTCCAATTCACAAGCTAACGATTCGATTCAATCCGATTCGATTCTGATTCAATATCGATTCGATAAGAATGAGATATGAAATACTATATAGCAGCTTTCCATATTTGGAGAAATGTTTAAAAAGCTCTAAAGGGAACACAAATTTACAAATGCGGAGTCACTGGAAATTGTGAAAATCACTAAGGCCAAATGCTTGTAGAGTCATGCGCCGCTTAACATACATTTGGACAACGTCCGTTCGCATATACGTCCGTGGTCCCATAAGGTTATAATAAAGTTTTAAAATCCCGATAGCAGAACGGGACATAGCGGACGTAACCCGATGTAGCGAAGGCAACGCTTCCCACACGCAACACGTCTATCTCATGTCTCATGGAAATAAAGCGATTGCGCTGCCAGGCGTGTAATGGTACAGTACATATTATACCGTATAATACATATGTCTTGATAGTCATAATAAACACCTATGCTGATGACTTATGTAGCCTGTGCACTGTATTGTACTTTCTATCGTTGTTTTAATGTGAACTTTGCATACTTAAAATTAAAAAGTTTGCCGTATAACACTGTATGCTTGAACTCGTAAGCAGCAGCATCCAATCTCGTACCTATTCCATATAGGTCTGCTAAGTATATAGTATTGTTTGCACAACGTCCAAATCACATAACATCCTATTTCACAGAACGTATCGTGGACGTTAAGCGATGCATGGCTGCATACCAAAATCTTTTTATTTGAGGAAGACATGGGAAACCAACCTGTATCATTGCCTACTTGTTAATGACACGAAGCAGCAATGTGTTTGCATCAGTTAGCTCAGGGAACGCTGGTTTGTAAGGTAGCTACAATGACTGACAAAACGTAGCTGACTGCCAGTAGCAACTTTGCAATTGTGAACGTTTTCTTGCTAGCCTAATATGAACAACTAGCTAGCTAGCTACCTAGCTAACGAACATGAACAACTACGTTTCTCTTGAATTGCGCTAAATTACATTGCATTCGTGAGCAAGTGTTGCGGTTCAGTTTAGCTAGCTAGCTAGTTAGGTAGCTAGGTAGTGGTTGGGCACTGTATTAAAGTTAAAGCTAAAAGCTGTGACTGCAGTGCGCACACACACACACACATATATACTAGGCATCTCCACGATTTCGGACACCCTTCTCCATGCATCCTTTTTATTTATATCTCTGTACGTATCAAGAGACAAATTGTAGAGTATGGGGAAACCCGACCCTGCCACGACAAGCCTCTCCTCCATGTTTGACTGGAACCAAAATGTGGGATCGTTTGTTTCAGCAACGTGTGTCACGCTGCCTTCGCCGTGTCGCATCGCTCAGTATTTGCATAAACCAGACCTCGAGTCTAGTCTATTTTAGCCCCACCTAGCTGGCTTTGCAACGGCCACTTGTCTCTTGTCGCTGTAAACTGCCAACTCCCATTGAAAATGAATGGCAGTCGGTCGCTTTCTCTCTCCTGTGTCGTCCGTGTGACCGTAGGGTTAGCCAAGGTGAACACGGAGAGGTCGTATCATAGTAAAAAAAAAATGATGTAACAGGTTTTCCTCTATGCGTTCGCAGGTCATTAAAAGCTAAAAGTTAAACGACAGAGTGACATCGAATGGACGGACTAGTAATTGCCTTTAATCCGACAGTTAGGGTATGTCAGAGCCCTTCCATTTAATTCTTTGGCTATGTTTAACCATTTCGGAAATGAACCTGGAAAACCAGAAAAAAATGCATATTAGCCTAAAAGATCGATCCATAAATTTCACAGATCGATATCAAATCGGGCGAATTTCAAAAAACGATTAATCTAAAATACAGCATTTTTGTACACCCCTACTGGATGAATTACTAAGATCATGCCTATCCAATTAGTCTCACTGCCATCCAGAGCAAAATGAAAAATGTATTTTTATAAGTCACCTGTTAAGAATGTGACAGCAGACGGTTTAGATACCTGGCAGCTTCATGCATGCACCCCACTGTGTTGCTAAGGATGAATAATGCAATGCTGCAAACGCACTGTGCCCAGAAAGAGCCGCTGCCAACGCACATCTCTGTGACACGCCACCACGCACGGCTGGTGACGACCACAATGCCCATCAACACAAAATCTAAGGAACAAGTGAGCCGATCTCAACAAAGCGGGGACAGGGGTGCATGACATCTCAGAGAGCTGGAAATCCAAGCAGAGGAGCAGCACTTAAGGAGCAGGGCTTGTAACTGAAAGCTTGTTGTTTGGATCCCCCACTGGGGCACCACCATTGTACCCTTGGGGAAGATACTAAACCCACAATTGGCTCAGTAATTATCCAGCTGTATAAATGGATAAAATTGTAAACTACATAAGTCGCTCAGATAAGAGTCTGCTAAATGATAACAATGTAATGTAACAGGACACTGTGCAGGACACAAGCAGGTCAGGAATAGGAACAGAATGAATGCAAAAGCTGGACACCCGACGAGCAAGCTAGCTGCACATGCGTGGTAAAGTTGGGGCACACGAGAGCAGGAACGGTTGCACATAAGGACTGCTCTCTGCGCATCAGTTATGGTCTCATCACACTCTTTCAGGCCATGTCAGCCGATTGACTTAACATCCAGCTGTAACCAAATGTATCCATGTGGACTGCTTTTGAGCCTGTCAGGAGGTGAAATGTTTAGTGAATTTCTTTTCTGATTCCACCCACAATGAACCAACAAACAGACTCAATTAATACTCTCCATATGGAAGGCACAAGTAAATTTCACCCAAGTGCGCGCACACACGCACAGCACTCTCTTCACTGCCAAGATCCCACTTCAGATGGAGACACAGATTGAACTTTATCACAGGGATTCTTGCCATTCTTTCAGAGTGTGATTTACTCTCTGTCAGACAGACAGCTGCAGTTCCCTTTTCTCCTCTGACACAAGTCTTGGGTGTATCATTGTTCTGAATGTCTGAAACACAATCATCCTTTGTTCTTCACTGTGCATGACTTTATATATATACAGTACTGTGCAAAAGTCTTAGGCACGTAAGACTTTTCACAAAACATTTGTCTTAAAACAGTTCTTTTCTATCTTCTCCATTAGTGTGTCAATAACAAATATCATATTTTAGATTTCTGAACATAACTTTTGAAAATAGTGAAATGTGCCACTAAGACTAAATAAAGAAAGAAAGTGGCAAACTAACACAAAACCTTCCGGACCCCCTAAACCTTTTGTAGGCATATACTCCAATGCATGATAAAACAACTATACCAAACAACTAAACAAAACAGGTGGCAATCATTAGCAACATAAGCAGGTTTAACCACAATTATTAACTGAAACAGAAACACCTGTGTAGAGGGAATAAAACTAGGTGAGGATCAGCCATACTGAAAAGGTGAGGTTGCAGAACAGATTGCTAATCTTACACCATGACAAGGGTGAGCATAGAGACACGACACAAGGTGGTCATCCTGCATCAGCAAGGTCTATCACAGGCAGAAATTGAGGCAGACAGGTGTTTCCAGATGTGCTATCCAAGCTCTTCGGAAGAAGCACAAAAAAACGAGCAAGGTTGTGGACCAGAAACGCAGTGGTCGGCCAAGGAAACTTAGTTCAGCAGATGAAAGACACATCAAGTTGACGTCCCTCCGCAATAGGAAGCTGTCAAGCAGTGCCATCAGCTCAGAGCTGGCAGCAACCACAGGGACCCTGGTACACCCATCTATAGTCCGGAGAAGTCTGGTCAGAAGTGGTCTCAAGGGAAGACTTACAGCCAAAAAGCCATTCCTCAGATGTGGAAACAGAGCCAAGCAACTCATCTATGCACGAAAACACAAGACCTGGGATGCAGCACAATGGCAGCAGGTGCTCTGGACTGATGAGTCCAAATTTGAAATAGTTGGCTCTAGAAGAAGGCAGTTCGTTCGTCGAAGGGTTGGAGAATGCTACAAGGATGAGTGTCTGCAGGCAACAGTAAAGCATGGTGGAGGTTCCTTGCAGGGTTGGGGCTGCATTGCTGCAAATGGAGTTGGGGATTTGGTCAGAATTAGTGAGCACATCAATGCTGAGAAATAGAAGCAGATTCTTATCCATCAATACCATCAGGGAGGCGCCTGATTGTCATGCTGCAGAATGAATTTAGGACCAATGACCCCAAACATACAGCCAGAGTGATAAAAAAAATTATCTTAACCAAAAAGAGGAACAAGGAGTCCTGCAACAGATGGTGTGGCCCCCACAAAGCCCTGATCTCAACATCATCGACTTAGTCTGGGAAGAACCAGAAAGAATTGAAACAGCCAAAATCCATAGAAGAACTGTGGCAAGTTCTCCAAGATGCTTGGAAAAACCTACCTGCTGAGTACCTTACGAAACTGTGCAGAAGTATACCTAAGTGAATTTAACTACTGATTTTTCTGTTTCGTGCACTTTGTATGTTGTTAATACATACATTAAAAACTATTCATTTCATTATTTTGAAAGCATTCTGAATTTTCATGTGCCTAAAACTTTTGTACAGTACTGCCTAATATGCTGTTGGTCCTCCGTGTGCTGCCAAAACAGCGCCGACCTGCCGAGGCATGGACTCTACAAGACCCCTGAAGGTGTCCTGTGGTATCTGGCACCAAAACATTAGCAGCACATCCTTCATGTCATGTAAGTTGCAAGGTGGAGCTGCCATTGATCGGACTTGTTGGTCCAGCACATCCCACAGATGCTCAAACAGATTGAGACCTGGAGAATTTGGAGGCTAGGCAACACCTTGAACACTTCATCATGTTCCTCAAACCATTCCCAAACAATGTGTGCAGTGTGGCAGGGCACATTATCCTGCTGTAAGAGGCCACTGCCATCAGGGAATACCACTGCCATGAAGGGGTGTACCTGGTCTGCAATAATGTTTAGGTAGGTGGCACGTGTCAAATTGACGTCCACATGAATGGCCGGACCCAGGGTTTCCCAGCACAACATTGCCCAGAGCATCACACTCCCTCCACTGGCTTGTCGTCTTCCCACAGTGCATCCTGGTGCCATTAGTTCCCCGGGTAAACGGCGCACACGTACACGGCCATCCACGTGATCTAAAAGAAAACGGGACTCATTGGACCACATGACCTTCTTCCACTGCTCCAAGGTCCAGTTCCGACGCTCGCGTGCCCATTGTAGGCGCTTGCGACGGAGGACAGAGGTCATCGTGGGCACTGTGACCAGTCTGCGCCTACGCAGCCCCATACGCAGCAGGGTGCGATGCAATGTGTGTTGTGACACATTCCTCCCATAACCATCATTAAAATTTTCTGTGACTTGTGCCACAGTAGACCTTCTGTCGGTTCAGACCAGACGGGATAGCGTTAGTTGCCCTCGCATATCGATGAGCCTTGGACACCCAACCTCCTGTCGCTGGTTTGTGGTTTGTCCCTCCTCGGACCACTGTCAGTAAGTATTCACCACTGACCAGGAGCACCCCATGAGCCTTGCCATTTCACAGATGCTCTGACCCAGTCGTCTCGACATAACAATTTGGCCCTTGTCAAAGTCGCTCAGGTCTTTACTCCTGTCCATTTCTCCCGTATCCAACACATTGACTACAACAACTGATTGTTTGCTTACCATCTAATCTACCCAGACCTTGACATGTGCCCTTGTTTGGAGATGATCAACGTTATTCGGTTCACCTGTGAGTGATCATAATATTTTGGATCATCAGTGTATATATATACACACACACAGAGAAAGAATGAAATTTTTTTGCTTTTTTGCAGCGTAATGCAAACTGGCAGCCTTTCTTTCTGCTTATGGCAGGTCTTGTAGTGGCACTCACTGCTTAATGGCTTAGGAATTCTAATTAAATTCACCAGCTCCACAACATCCCACACAGTGCAAAAATTAAGGGGGAGTTACATCTGCAGTCTCATCGGCATGTCACAATGTACCACTGCAATGTTAATTTTCCTCTTACAAGGTGGATCATCTCATGCCTGTGCCTCTCTCTTTGGGTGCAATCTGTCAACAAACCACAACACACTTCATGTTCAATTTTGAGTACTTACGTATCACACAAAATTGGCTGAATGTCAGTCCTTAACACCAGTTAATTAGTACCCTGAATGCATTTTAACATTAGCTCAGAGACATTAGCTCATTAGGTAGACATCAGCTGCCCTTGTTGTTGGCGCTGTGCTGCACAGTCCAGTGCTGCAATGCCACACCTGCCTGACGGAGCTTCTTATGTTAGCGCCAAGACAATTTTCATTAAGGCTTGGCTCTCAACCACAGTGAAGAGCTGTGTCCCAGTGGAGACATTCATTATTGTGGCTCTTGGATGACTCTGGACACACTCAGAGCTACCTTGTTTGACTCTAATCTGACTGTTCTGTTTGTCCCTTGGAGCTCTGACATAAGGCAGAGCAACACTGCGCCTTTGTTTCTGGGAAACTCGGCTAAACTCAACAGAAGGGACAAAGACAAACAATTGTGGACAGCTGTATATTCGTTACCTTTGCACCCTTGCTGTGGGATTTGATTCTGCCGGTCGACTGTCCACTCTCTTGCAGTGATCTGTGGGACCTCCACTCACACCTTGCTTATGTGTCTCTTGTATTTTTCTGTCAGTCACCAACAGAACTGTGTCCAACCTACCCTGGCAATGACACATTACGCTGCTACATTGTGTTTATATCTACACTGCGTATTACATGTACTTGTATGCTATCTACATGCATAACCTGTGCTGTCACCTGTTTAAGCTCCACTTCTGCACTACTGTACCTGAATTCTCCCCTGCCTCAGCTAACCTGTGTGTTACCTGTGCTCTCACCTGTATCTGCTCACTGGTGTGTGACCTGCTCTCACTCATGACATAGCTTTCTCACCCATCTCAGCTACCCTGCAGTTCCTGTACTCTTACCTGTAAAAGCTCATGTGTTTGTAACCTATACCTGCACCTGTCTCACTCTCCAGTGTATGCTTGTTCTCCTGCACATCTCATCTGTAACAGCTCAGCTGTCTCTATAGCTTAGCTCACAGATACAAGTAAACCCTTTCCATAGGGTTAGGGTTAGAGTTAGTTCACCTGGACAAGGGGAAATTGTCACTGCCTGATTCTGCCTCTCAGCCAAACCTTGGAGAAGCTAGCTGACACTTCTCCCAAAAAAATGAAGAAACAGCCCCACAGAAAGAGCAAATGTCAAAAAACAATAACTTATCAAAAAACAACAATAAACAAAAAACACCAGCCTGGGCACACAACCAAACCAATGCAGTCTGCTGCCACTGCAGCCTCACACCTGTGTTTCACAAGCCTGATTAGACAGGTGAGCCTCATTAACCAATGGCTACAGAAAGACAGCTACAATTAAACACATTAAGTGTTTGGGGGAAAGATGAAGGTTGTTCTTACACACCCACATATGAGAGATCAGGAGATGAGGGGTCACCCCGGACAGGAATAGGTCTGCATGTGGGGCAGATAACCTCATTAAAGATCACTCTCTAAAAAGAGGAGAAAATGTACACAATTTGCTTCCAGCCAAACCAATCAGACGCGCTCTCCCTGGGTGAGGTGTCATGGGTCAGATGTCTAATGTGTCGACACGGGAACAGATGTGGCCCATTGCAAACCCGGAGCATTTAACAGAGGAGAAATGTCAAATTAAAGCGCAGCCTCCATAAATCCAGCCCGCTGCAAAAAACGCAATTATTTTTACGCTATTGAATTAAGTCAGACAGAGCCGTCCAGTGCCCAAGTGACAGAGCAGTGTAATGCGATTCAGCTCTCATTATCGGTGTGCTGCATGTATGTGAGCCTTTGCAGGTGCCTGGATCATCTGTGTGTGTGTGTGTGTGTACACACACCGGCTGCAAGTAGGTACGTCTTTTATTCTTTTTTTTTTCATTTTTAATATCACACAGTACATTGTCTCTTATAATTCTTTTTTTCATAAAATGTTACCTCTTTATCTTCTATTTTCTATTTCTTTACTTTTATCTTTCCAGAAATTATATTAGCCTTTGTGTTCAGTGGTGACATTATTTTTAATGTTGCTATGCAAATTAAAATTTGATTGACTGTTCCCTGTACTGCTGAGAGAATATTTATACAGAAAGCTGCTGTAATTAGTTCATGAGTTTTGGATTGTAAAACAGTGGTGGAAGTAAATCACATGAAATGTTAAAACCTGAGAGGGGGAGGGGGCTTTAAAAACAGTCTGGATTCCTCCAATTTCATAATATCAACAGTGTTTAATTAGCGGGTAATAAAGCATTAGGGAAGCCCCTTACCACTGCTGCCAGCCTCCCTCAAAACCCTGCTTCCTATCTGTGTTTAAAAGCAGCAGAAGTTCAGGAAGTGAGACTTTTCATTCAGTAATCCACACTGGGAGCCAAAAACAATATGGCAGCTCAGCGTGCAGCTACAAGCCTCAGGACATATAGGGAGTGTGTGTGACTGTGCCTCTGTGCTTACATGTACGTGTATGTGTGTGTGTGTGTGTGTGTGTGTGTGGTGTGTACAAATATTTGCCAGAGCTTTAATGTGCATTTTGTCTGTATGACTGTCCACTTACACAGCCCACATTGTGTATCTTTCTTTCCCACATCATCACGCTCCTGAAATCAGAACAAGATGAAGGAGTAAAAGACCCACCAGCCTTAGCACACACCAGTGGCTTGTGCGACACAAAGAGCAACCTCACTGCTCCTCCTACCAGTGTTCCCTCTCTGCTTACACGGCAGGACTATCTGCTAGGAAAATACCATCTTGATCTTACGCAGCCTTAGAGAGAAGGTGCTAGCATAACTACAGAGGAAACCCAAAAAAACTCACTACGCACCGGCTATAAGCAGGGAGAAATACATTACATTAGCTTAACAGACACTCTTACCCAAGAGTGACTTACATTGATTAGGATTTATAAATGGAGGGCATGTAAGAATGTGGCAGTTGGGGTTAAGCACCTCACCTGAGGGTACCCACAGCAATTGCGCCTGCAAAGTTTTGGTGATGAACCCTTTTGGGTTATGAGCCCTGTTCCTCATCACTACACCACACTGTCGTAGGCAGAACCTGACACACCCACCCATCAGCAATGCTTCTTTTATCCAACACATCTCCAGCTGCACAGATCAGTGAGGGTTAACATGGCCTCCATCTCTCCAGCACACTCACAGAAAGCCTCTAAGTGTTGGAAGCCAGATGCGTTGATTGATCGAATGATCATGAGCAAAAGATAATTGCACAGGCCTGTGAATCCAAGAGACCTGTGCACAGCCATGGTGTTTTTAAGCTGCCACCCGTGGTATTTCCAGTAGGGGAGTCTGTAGTATAGACTAAAGCCCCTCACACAGTGCTGATACACTATACTGAGGGCAGAACAGGAGCTAAAAGCTACTTCATTAAAAGGTACTCAGAGAATTAGTACATTCTGATCTTAAGGAGAGAGATGCTGTGACAGGCAACCACAATCTGACAACCTGAGTAATGGATGGTGATTTTTCAATTATCTTCTCATTTACCTCAACTTTCTCATTTTTCATTTTTTTCACAGTCCTAATCTCCTTAGATAAACATCTGATTAGATTGATATGGTTAGTAAAAGATATTTATGTACGTGTGTGTGTGTGTGTGTGTGTGTGTATGTGTGTGTGTGAGCAAAGATAAGAGCTAATCACTGGTTTAACAACACTGCTGAAATGGGCCATGATTACCCAGACCCTTCCCACAATCCTCCCTGTTCAGTCAAGACTTCTAGGAAACAATGGAATGATGGCTGCTTTACATGGAACTGGCGTCTTCTCCTAGTAACTGTAGCTCCCCATCCCTGTCAGGTACACACTGTACAGACAGAAATATTCTGCAGTTACCTGCATTCCTGGAAACACTTCTGTAACCTTCAGAAGGAGTGAACCATGTCTTCCTTTTGGTCTTGCTACAGAATTTGTTGTTCTTTGACTAGCTTCTCTTTTATTTACAGTAAACAAATATTTCATTAAATATTTCAGCTTTCCAGCATTTTTTCCACTTAATTTACTTTACTTCAACTTAAATTTACTCTTGCTATTTGCAAGTGAATATTTGTTTTCCTTTTTAAGTGATGATGTTGACATTGACAATGATGTTGAAGATGCATAATGATTCCTGTGATTTAATTAGTACCTACCTTAATGGCAAGATAAATACACGATGGCCATTTAACCAACTTACCATCACGAGCAGTAAAATCACCAAATATAAGTCATCTTAACTCAGCTGCTACCTGTCAGGAATAAGATGGAATACTTGATTATTCTAGTTCTTGTGTTCTTTCTAATCAATATTCATGAAGAAAATAACATGAAATTAATTGATATGGTTAATCTTCCTTTCAATTTTCCAGCCAGTGAGAACAGTATAGACATTATTAATATGGTGTTTGGAATAGTTTTATATGGTGTTTGGTGAAAAAGCAGGGTTCAGTTTGATTATGCACTCTTGGGAGCCATAAAATATTCAAACAGCAAATTAATAAAAGTACACATGCCTGGTACCTGTACTGCTTATGTATGTATCCATGCAGACACAGTGATGGAACTCCAGAATGGCTGGGGCTGAGTACAGGATGAGAGCGCTGCTTCAGCCAGGCCTCCACCGTGATATTATGACATCATCCGGTCTGCCCTGCGCAGCTTAAAAACCCCACTGGCAGGGCCTGTGCTCCCTGACACTACGAGATGGGCTCTCCCGGGGGACGCTGGGAGCCTGCCACCGGAGGACGGCGCTGGGTGGGCGTAACACGAGCCGGCGCTGCGGTTACTTTACGCGAAAACAGAAATAACAGGAGCGCCGCCATAACTGTAAACGTGCCGGGCAGGAGCCGAGAGATACTGTTACCGCGGCAGCCCAGGGAGAGGCGCGCTGGGGATGATGGATGGCCCCCACAGTGCACTCTAAAGCCACAGAGTCAAGGTGCACTTCACAACAGACTGCTCCTCCGCTGAGAAACCTGCACCAGGCTGCGACTGGTTGAAGCGAACACAGGGCCGTGCAAACATGCACAGAGAGGCACAGGTTACCACAGGGCTGCCCTGCAGCATTTCAGCAAGTGTAAAGTGAAACTGCACATAAAACACCGCTAATCAACCCAGGGCCGCAAGTTTCCGTTAGTATCGCTAAAATACCCTACTGGCTTGCCTGTTTCTGACAGCTACTCCATGCCACAACGATGATGTCACGTGCTACACAGCTGGTCAAGGCCAAACCATTTGAACTTGGCAGTAGCTTTGCAGGCCGTACCGAAAAGAGCTGGCGATTGCACAGGTCTGTTCCTGCTGTCCCATTCTGTCATGAAAACCATCAACAGTTCTCAATAACCTCAATAAGCTGGGATACTGTATAAAGACAAGATTAGGGAAAAAGTGAACTTTTGCTCATCATCATTATAATCATCACCACCATCATCATCATCCTTTTCTTCTTCTTCTTCTTCTTCTTTTTTGTCGTCTTCTTCATCTTCTTCTTAGTCTTCTCTATGCCACCCAAGGTGAAAGATTTTCAGATAACTCGTGTAATGTGAGAATCTTCCTCGCTTCATCAGATTTGTTAAAAAATGTGCATACAGAGCTTATGCAAAAATCAACCACATACAGACATCAAAACCATTGGGATAGATACAATAACTATGATGAAATACTCTTGTACCCTTGTATGAATTTAGCAATCCGTTTAAACATTTTTGGCTCCCTGACGTGTAACTTGATACTTAATGGAGTGCAACAGCACGTAGAAAAACAAATAAAGCTGATAAGAATTTGAAATTTGAATGTGAGTCTCCGATCTGGCATGTCATACTGTAGCACCTACCACACAGATGTTGCTTTCTGTCACTGACAAACGTAGCTCTCGTGAGTCTTAACACTGGAAGGGCATGAAGGGATGAACGAGGGATGAGGTGACTGTGCTACAGCATTGCTGACTGCACAGCACCAAATATCACTGAGGCACTCAAAAACACAGTTGTTTAATGATTGTTTGATGTCTGAAAACATTCAGTAAAGCACTATGGCATTGTAATCTGTACAGCGCTAGCAATTTGTACCGTGACACAAAATTCAGGAGTCATATTTTTGTTTAATTAAATTTTTTAAGGACTCCATAGAAATACTATTTAACAAAGGGAATGTGAAATTACATGCGTACACAACACATAAGTCTATTGAATCCATTTGTTTGTTTTTTCCCATTTTAAGAATCAGCCACACATTAGAATAAAATTGTACTGAACCAGCAGAAAACCAGGGTTGTTATTCGAGCTATGCTCCCACATCATTGCCACACATTAATATGCATTTACCTTGATGAGCTACATGAACAGGGTGGGTGTAAACATGTCTGATAGTGATTAGAGAGATGTAGGTTTTTATCAGATGCTGGTTCTTTGAAGGTGGGACACATTATAAAAGTTTTGTTCTTGTAATGAGCACCATACACGAATTGGATGCTGATATGCTAATAACTTCATCTGAGTACTAAGACATATTCCCCTTAGAGAATATTGCCTCCCGTGGAAGTTGTAATACTGTAAGAATGTTCTGCAAACAGCATAAAGAGATCCTTTAGCTAATGAAGCCCCTAATGAACTGTTCTGCTCTGATGTTTGTTATCAAAGGTGAGGAAAAAATAAAAGATGGGCAACTACCTCTCAACGCTAGCAGAGAGCTCTTCTCTCGCTGCTGAGGCTTCTCCCCGTGACCTCTGACCGGTGATCAACGGGGTCATTTCCTCCGAGGGTCGGGGAGGCCGCCGTTTCCTGTCAGGGTATCTCTCCGCACGTCTGTCCGCTGAGGAATCGGTGGGACCCGTGTGCGGAGGATGTGAGTGACATCTGGGAAGCGCCAAGTTCCTCTGGGGCATCACACACACACACACACACACACACACACACATTCAAACACACACACACACACACACACACACGCACACACACACACACACACACACACACACACACACTCACACGCATACAAACACACACACACACACACACACACACTCATACGCGTGCATGCTAGCCTCTGCAGCAAGGATGATCCCATTAGCCCTAATGTGGTTTAATACACATCAGGATCAATGCGCCGGGCCGTCAGTCCAGGCGTGGGGGGGGGGGGGGGGGGGGGGGGTGAGCTGCTCGGAAGTCAGCTGTCGTACGGCAATCACCGAGCTCTCAACACAAACCAGACCCAGAGCCTCCACAGGAGACGCACTGTGGAAATCCAATAACTGACGTCCAGAAGACAATGAAGAGGGGGCCCGGCTCGCCGCGGTGATGCATTGGCACATTACCAGAGCTGTGATGATAAATGCTTTGACAACACAGATCGGCTGCGCGATGAGATCTGGACTATGTTCCTGTGGCCTGACACCGCTCTGAACACTGTTACAGCACCACACCAAAGCACGCAAAAACCGGATCCGAGCAAGGACCCAGCAAGACCTGAGAAATCTGCACCATCAAGCATCACGCTGTTAATTACAAAGTTGTGACACCGTATAATACTAGCTTTGCAAATGCTATACAGTCAGGACATGTGAAGAGTCCCTTTGGTATGCTATATATATAAAAGGATGGACACATATATACAGCAAAGACATGCATTTGGTGGACAAAGCCAGAGACAGAACATCGCAAAAAAGATGTCCACATTTAGTGGACATAACACAATCACACACATGCTTTAAAATGCTGTCACTCTTTCAAAAGAACATGTTCAATTGGAGTTGCTTCTTCTCAATGTCAAATATACAAAAAGGAGCAATGTGGTGTGTCTGAACCATTCCCATTTCCACCAAAGACCAGAAATTCAGAGATAGTGAGAAGATATGAAGTCCAAAAAAGTCCTCACAACCTTGTCATCCCTACCCATATCCACCGCTTTGAGGGTTAGGGTTAGGGTCTTTTTACATTGACTTACTGCATCCGACATACCTTGCACATTTTGTGTAGACTAATCCACAAACCTGAGGAAAACAAACAAGGCTCACCTTCCAGAAGAGAAGAGGCGATGTAGCTGTCATCTCGGCCGTCCGGCATCAAACCCAGCCTCCGCTCCCTGAGGGACAAGGAGAGACGAGGGGGGAGAGTGAGAGACAAAGGTGTGATGTGGGTGGCGAGCGCGGGGGGCAGGAGAAAAAACGGGTAGCAGTCTGAGCGTAAGCAGGAGGGATTGCTCGCTGCAGCGCCTCAGCCATCCACACCCCCCACCCCCCCCCCCCCCCCCCCCCCCCAGCGAGCAGCGACCCCCACTGCCCCACCCCCTCTTCCTTTGGATGCACATCTGCGCAACTCATGAGCATGGGGAGAGCGTTTGTCATTCCTCTGCTGTCAGCCCCTCAGAGCGCTACGATGACCCAACTGAGCCAGGAGTGCGGCCTTGCCCTGGGGAGCGGGGGGCGTCCGAAAAACACATAATGTCCTTAACATAAGGGCTTACGAGAGCGAGGATGCAGGGTTCGCGTGGGGATTTTCATTACCCGCCGGGCTGCATTCCCGCCAGGCTGCATTTTCGCCTGCCTGCGCTGGATGTGGGCTTCCCTTCTTTGGCTTCAGAGCGCCGTCTCTCCGCGTCACAGGGACGTCCCTTCATCAATACCATCTGCCTCGTCCCTTGGCCCACTTTCTACCTCTCCCTCTCTCTCCCTCCATCCCACTTCCTCCCTCTCCCCCCCTTTCCTCCCTCTTCCTCTCTCCACACTCTTTTGTTCTCCTCCCTGCTTTCTCTCCCTTTCTCCTTCTCTCCCTCTCTTGCGCGCTATATTTCTCTAATAACAGGAAGGCAATGCTTTCCATCTTTGAGAAATTTAAAGACCTTCCGGGCAAATCGCTCACCGGGGCAACAGCTTGAAGTAATTTATCTTCTCATTCCCCCTTCCTTTCACCATGGAGACTGGAGATCATTTCAGCAAATTGTGAGAGATTAACAGTGGTGCCATTATCGGGAAAGTAATGGCACCCAAAGAGAATGAGCTGTGTGTGTGCATGTGTGTGTGAGTGTGTATGTGTGTGAGTGCGTACGTATGTATGTGTGTGTGTGTGTGTGTGTGTGTGTGTGTGTGTGTGTGTGTGTGTGTGTGTGTGTGTGTGTGTGTGTGTGTGAGGAGGGAGGAAGGAAGGGGGTATGTGGGGGGATGGGGGTGAAATTACACCAGAGAGGAGCACGATGACCAGCTCCCCTCCTAACTGTAATTCATGACATACCTTCGTGGAATGGAGTCAACATGGGATTACCTCAGTGAAATATTTTACTATGTAATGGAAATCACAGGTGACCAGCAGTTACAGCACATGCCAGGCTAGGGCCCGGCAGCAAACCTACAAAGGCACCACAGCTTTAGTGCTTTTTAATTGTAGAGGGTAGTGAGGATGTTATAGTACGGTGGAGGCTGGAGAGGCAAAAACAAGTTGGCGGGAATAAGACTAGTGTGGGAGGCTCAGTGCTGAGTAATGGGTGGTATAATCGAGCCGGGGGTGGTAGAGGAGATTTGGTAAACCTTTAAGAAGTAGATGCGGGTTGGGAGAACTTTAACTGAACCAGGTGGAGAAATCTGACTCAACTGTCAATGCTGAGTGTGAACTGGGAGGACTCTGGGTAGAAGCAGGAGGTAAGTGGGTGAAACCTGATTGAAATGGCTGTAGGAGGAGTGACCTGAGAGAAGTCTGATTCAGAGGGAGGTGTGGGAGTGCTTTGGGAGAAATCTGACAGATCTTGGAGTAACAGAGTCAGGGTGAATTGGGAGAAGCATTAACTGCTCTGGGAATATGGCTGAACTTGCATCTTTAAGGTTTTTCACTGGTCATTACCTCAGATACTTCAAACATTCAACACTACCTGTGTTGTTCCTGTATCTAAACACATATGTCAGCAACCATTATTTCTGTATGATGTGTGACTATGCACTATAGATGTACCAACTGGAGGATTCTGTTTCAAATTGTCCTGACAGCTCCCTTGGTGACTTTGGATTTGGTGCACTAAATTGGAATCCCATGGACCTCTGAGTGAACTACACAGTCTTATATCATCAGAGCTACAACCACAAAAAAAATGCAGTTAAACAGTGTGTGGCTTCTGACAGCAAACATACAGTAAGATGTATTCCACATTTGGAAACAATGTATTCTTGAAACTTTGTTCTACGGGTTTCACAAAACATGTAACATTGGAACACATCTTTCGCCTTGTTTTCAGTATTCTACACAACGTAAAAATAAGGATTCCATAGAAGCACTACTGTGTCTTCCATTCATGCAACAGTCTCAGGCCCACTATATTGAAGAAAGCTCATGTAATCAAGCATGTGCACACAGCTTAAATCATTCAGTGGTACTTGTTTAACTATTGAAAAATAATACTAGCATACTGGTACTGAGATGTAGCTCAGTGCATTTCATGCAACAATTTCATGAGGGCAATGTGTAGCTGCAATACTGTGAAGAGAAGCACACATACGGATTCCACATGCGCACACAAATCCTTTCCTACAAAGCTCATCCAGTGAAGCGTCAAGGTATGCGGTCACTCAATGACAAAATAAGCTTCAACTTAACATCTAGAACAGTGATGGACTTATGGTTGGAAAAAAAAAATCAAGTCCCATCCAACTGCAACTTATGCACAAGGTTGGCTCTAGCTGCACAACTGAAATTTTTAAATGCTGATAATCATAAACATCTCACTTAAAAGGGAACATATCCCCCCTGGACTATTTTAAATGAAATGCAAAACCACCACCTGTTTGACAGACAGATAGAAACAGTTTTTGCCACCCAGGGGAAATTTGTTTTGAAGCACAATCTATATTACAGATACAAGTACAGATATAGTACTACGTAAGTAGCTCCATAACAAGCAAATGTGTGCTAAAGAAAAATCGATAACTGTGCTAGCAACAGCAGAAATCAAAGGTTTGAAGCTTCATCTAAAATTTCTTCTGAACCTAATGAGGTGCAAATGCATTCCTTCAGGAAAGTGTTGCTAGCGAGGACTGTGACTGAGCCAAGAGTGGCATGACCTGGGATTAGTGCGAGTGAGACTGGGCACAACCGAGCTGGGACTAGTAGGAGTGAGCCGGGATGAGTGTGGCCAGGTCGGGAATAGCAGGAATTGGTTGGAAATTGTGCAGAGTTGGAGATTAGAAGGAGTAGCTCTGCCATAGACTATCTGAATGAGAAAAAGCAGCAAACTAACAGAGCCGGGGGGTGAATACAAAGAAGCGAGGCTGAATCGGGATTAGTAGGAACAGGTTTTCAGAGGTCTGGTTGAGCCAGGAAAAACGGCTAACTGACAGAGCTGGGGGTGAACTTGAAGGAGTAAGGCTGAGTTGGGATTGGTAGGAATGTGTTTAGAGACATCTAGCCGAGTCAAAAAAGCCAGAAAACTCTCAGGAGCTGGGGTGAAGTGAAAGGAGTGAGCCTGAGTTTTGTTTAAGAGGAACAGGTTTTCAGAGGTCTGGCCAAGTCAGAATCAGGCAGCAAACTGACCGCATCGTGTGTGCCGTGGGTGGCAGGAGCGAGTCGGGGAGATATGAGCGGGGTCCGGAGGTGTGTCCTTACAATCCATCTCCTCTAGTCTTTCAGGGGACCGACACCCTGTGAGTGGTTCATGGTACTGCAGAAACTGGCTCTGCAGGAGCTGATATGGGGCCCCTGCGCTGCGCAGCCAGAGTAGGCCATGCTCCAGGCCGTCTGTCAGTCTCCTTCTCCTCATTTACCCCCAGCTCCCAGCTCTCACCAGCTCAATTTCCTCTCCCAGACCGTCGCTTTATCTAACTTGTCAGTCCCAGGGAAGACACCCTCTCTCTTTTCAAGGAACCTTGCAGAGACGTGTCAAATGTGTGTTCATATTTGGTTCAGCTCATACCAGGGCAGAAGCATTAAAAAGATGGATAGACATAAACTAAATGAATGTGATGTACTTTCCTTTTTAAAAATAAGTATGAAGGTACAGCAAAATTACACTTTCCACCCAACACAATGACCATTTAGAGCTTTGTATATCTGTAGGAATGTGTTTGCAGGATCCATTCGCTACAACACCAAAATGAAAATGAGTATTCTCAGAAAAAAGGTGTCAAAATGGAACTAAGCATGTCTTTAAACAGATCTAGCAAACTCTTCCATGTTTGCTGATTAAACCTGTTAATTCACAGGATTTCAGCACCATAATCAGCCAATGTACTTCTGACTGATATGAACATGACTGCAGTGTGCCAGCAGCTTCTGTTATGGCAGGAGCATGAAAAGTTGACCCTGCACAGCATTAAGTGGCTTTATCTCCCTCTAGAAGTACAGGTTATCAGATGCTAGACCTGGATCCTGTACAAAGAGGTCCAGAGACTCCACACCACTCCAGGTGATACACTGCTGATAAGACTCTGCAGAGTGACAGTGTCAACACCGCGTGTCATCACTCTGTGACACACTGAGCGCTACTGAACATGCTCCTCACTCACACCATCCCCGCTGCCTTCAAGACTGGGTCCATGAGGTACTGCGAGTTTTGAAATAGCCTTAACACTATGACAAGTGGAGATTTCACGCGCTCCAAGTATACCTTACTGGAGATCACCTGAGCGGCTTCAGCAGGCACATAAGGTACAGTGTTCCTTTAAAACACAGATGAACTGAACCACTAAACTGAATCTTCAGCTTTTACAGATTTACTACCCGCAACTCCCAAAGGACATCAGGCCCCCTGTACAGACAATTATAGAACAGCTACACTACAACACCCATCTCTCCCCACCCAGCACCACATGTACATGTTTTTGCATACAGTGTCTTTCTAGGCATTCAGCATGCATTCAGAGATGTATTTCAAAAATTCACTTAGAACCGGAGTGTATTTGTAACTATACTCAAATACTTTCTCTAAGCAATGGAGATATAGCAAAGTATAGACAAATGCAACATTTTTGGTTTCAGTGATATATTTTGAAACACATTCAGATGCTTACAGCCCCACACAGGACAACAAGCACAACCTGAGTGTTTATACATCTACATTTATGAAACACACAGTACAATTTTTTACACACTTTACAATTATATTAGAATCACTGCAATGTCATGTTTTTGATGGACTTCAAAACCATTAAATTAAATAAATGTAAACCATTACATTGTTGTACAATGAAATTTGCTGTGCAGCCCCTGAGACGGTACATTAACATTTCACACACGTACACACACACAAACACACAAGATAATAAATATAAATAGATAATATAATAAATATAATAAAAAGAATAAAAGAATAAAAAAGTGGCATATCAAAAGCTACTGTTGTATGTTGTACCTATGCTATTGCACCATGTAAAAATATTATTGCACTGTGCCAAAATGTACCCCTATACCAATATTATTGCACCTTATAAAACATCATTGCACATTGCACAGATGTTATTGCACATACTGTCATTGTATGGAAAACTATGCCAGTTGTTGCACCTTATAAACATTATTTCACGTTATGTACAGATAATTTACAGATGTTGTATGTCATTGTATGGGAATATTATTCCAGTTGCTAGTCCTGTCTGTGGTGTGGAGTGTTATGATGATGTTGGGGGGGGGGGGGGGTGGTAGGGGGTCAGTGTTTTGTGGAATTCAGTTCAGTAATGGTTCTGGGGTAAAAGCCATTTTTGAGCCTGGAAGTGCGGGACTTTAAGGCCCTGTAGCGCCTTCCAGATGGCAGCAGAGAGAAGAGGTGATGGCAGGGGTGAGTTGCATCCCTCAGAATGCTGCTGGCTCTGCGGAGGCAGCGTGATCTGAAGGTGTCTTCCAGTGGGGGCAGGGGTAGTCCTTTTATTTTCTGGGCTGTGTTTATGACTCTCCGGAGAGCTCTCCTGTCTGCTGCTGTGCAGTTAGCATACCATGCTGTAATACAGTATGTCAATACACTCTCAATAGAGCAGTGGTAGAAGGACACGAGCAGCTCCGCGGACAAGTTGGTCTTCCTAAGTGTCCTTAAAAAGTAGAGCCGCTGTTGAGCCTTCTTGACCAGAGCAGTGGAGTTGATTGTCCATGTGAGGTCCTCTGTGATGTGGGTTCCTAACTTGAAGCTGGAAACCTTCTCTTCTTCTCCTTTGATGTCTAGAGGAGAGAGGTCCTCGTGGTGTCTCCTCAAGTCTATGATGAGTTCTTTAGTTTTTTTGATGTTCAGTGATAGGTTATTCTCTGTGCACCATTCTGCCAGTTTGCAGGCTTCATTTACATTTACATTTATTCATTTGGCAGACGCTTTTATCCAAAGCGACTTACATAGGTTACAGCTCTTTTCATCTCTGTAGGCTGTCTCGTCCCCGTTTGAGATCAATCCCACCACTGTTGTGTGGTCTGCAAATTTAATGATTGTGTTTGAGGGATATGTGGGGACGCAGTCATACAGTATGTATAAAGAGAATAGAGAAGGGGACTCAGCACGCAGCCTTGTGGTGCGCCGGTGCTGACTCTCAGGCTTGAGGGAGACGTGGGTGCCGAGTCTGACTGTCTGTGGGTGGTTGGATAAGAAGTCCTCGATCCACATGCACAGTGAGTTACTGAGACCCAGCTCAAGGAGTTTGGTGACCAACCTGCTGGAGACAATAGCGTTGAATGCAGAGCTGTAGTCTATGAAAAGCATCCTCACATGTGTCCCCTTCTGTTCGAGGTGGGTCAGTGCTGTGTTGAGAGCCGTGGCAATGGCATCCTCTGTGAACCTATTTGCTCTGTAGGCATACTGGTGCTGGTCCAAGGTGGGGGTGAGGGTGGATCTAATGTGCTTTAAAACCAATCTTTCAAAGCACTTTGCTATGATGGGTGTGAGTGCCACTGGTCTATAGTCATTCAGACCGCTGATGTTGGTCTGTTTGGGCACTGGTATGATTGTGGCTGATTTCAGACAGGCAAGTACAGTAGCCTGGGAGAGGGACAGGTTGAAGATGTCAGTAAACACCTCGGCAAGCTGATGGGCGCAGTCTCTGAGCACTCTTCCTAGAATCTCATCAGGCCCCGCAGCCTTCTTAACATTCACAGAGATGAGAATTCGCCTTACCTCCCGTGTCTGTATGGTAAGTAAATGACTGGTGGTAGCTGGTGGGGGTGTGGCAACATTGTCTAACCCTTTTACCTCAAAGCGGGCAAAGAAGCAGTTGAGTTCTTCTGCCAGCGAGGCATTGTTGTCTGTAGGTGGGTATTTGTTGCTCCTGTAATTGGTAATGTGCTTGGATGCCCTGCCACACACATGTTGGATCCCTGTTGGTGAAGTGTTCCTCGATCCTTTTCTTGTATGCAGCCTTTGCACATTTGATGCCTTTCTTCAGGTTGCGTCTGGCAACACTGTACTGTTCTCTGTCACCAGATCTGAAGGCTGCGCTGTGGTCTTTCAAAATGATCTGGACCTCCTTTGTCAGCCATGGTTTCCTGTTTGGGCAAACACGGATGCGTTTGTTGATGGTGACATTCTCAACACAGGTCCTGATGTAGAAGAGTACTGCTGAGGTGTATACATCTACATCTTGATCAGAGAACAGGTCCCAGTTGGTGTATTGGAAGCAGTCCTGCAGTTGTAGAGACGTTCCTTCAGGCCAGATTTTAACAGTTCTGGTGGTGAGTTTCTGTTTCTTAATAATGGGGCTGTAGGCTGGGGTTAGGAATAGCGATAAGTGATCAGATTGTCCAAGATGTGAGAGGAGTGAGGCTCTGTATCCTTTGGTGATATTGGCATAGGCACAGTCCAGCATGTTTTCCCCTCTAGTTGCACACTTAACATGTTGGTCAAATTTCGGGAGCACAGTCTTCAGATCAGCGTGGCTAAATTCTCCAGCAACAATGAAGACCCCTTCGGGGTATGCATTGCAATGTCATGTTTTTGATGGACTTCAAAACCATTACGACTCTAAAGACACTCTGAGGCAGAGTGATTCCAGTAAGTGCTGTATGAAAGCTACATTATGCAAAATATTCCTTGATTAACCATGTAGCCCTCACAATGTGTTCCATATGTATTTATAAAAGTATTTGCGAAGCATTTTCAGTTTTTTTTCATTTATTTTACTTTTTCAGGAAAGTATCTTGATTCTTTATACACAAAACACTTTTTTAGCATTGTATTTGTATTTACAAACAATTTCAAATCCAAATTTACAATAACTTGTGTGTTTAACAAATGTCTGCTGATGAGCAGAAATGAAAAGACTCCAGAAAGTGACTCCAACAACGTCTTATGTAACTACAATATCCAAGCAGATTCCTTACCAAGAAACACAAACTGAAAAAGTTTAAACAAATACCCACAGTTGAAAAAGGAATTATTTACGTAATGCCAATTTACAGAGTGTTGCTGCTGAAAAAGTACTGTGTATATTTGATAACTGAATCAACACTAGGAGCTTAGCAATTTTTATTCTCTCCCCAGTTCCTGTGCTGAATACCAGCACTCCACAGTCTTACAGTCTCAACTGAGCTGAACAACATGATTCCACACCTCCCTGCCTATCATATTTTCCACAACGCCCGTCTTGCGACTCCAGAGACGGACGACTTTATGCCCAGACACAAATGGGGGCCCACCCCAGAGGAGCCCAGAATCTCGAGTGACAGGGCAAAACGTGCATCGGTGGAAAATCTGGTCAGAAGCATTTCTGAGAGCCAGGCCAATCATCGTCAAACGGCCGGCGGGTGATTGATGGGGAAAGTTGAGGTGCTCTTTGGTTGTCGCTCCCTACCACACCTGTGAGCAACTTGGACGGCCGACGGACACGCATTCACATCTGCTGTGCAGAGGGCGGCGGGGGGGGGAACAAGCGGGAGGCAGAGAGCGAGAGAAAAAAAGAGGGACAGCGGAGGCAGATTTGCGGGCACCTGGAATATCCATTGAAAGGAGGGAGAAAGGAGGGCTAATTCCCAGCTGGCGTCTCTTTCTCCACTTCTCCTCATGCCTTTTGTTCTTCTGCCCCCCCCATCCCACCTTGGGATCTCAAGAAGGGGGTCCCGTGGAGTTTTGCGGCAGCCGCAGAACGCCGTGTGGGCCCCCTTTTTGTCTGGCGGCTTGATCCGTTCACATTATCACAGTGAGATGAATCCTACTGGGGGGCAATTGCGTCAGCTGTCCAACAGATTCTTCCTCTCTCCCTCTAGCCTCCTTGCTTTTTTGCTAAATCACACAGACACAGGACACCTAGGAAACCTCAACACCAGCAAACCCAGGACTTCATGCACTGCAAATGTATATTCAAAGACATTCAAATAGTCCACTACAAGGAAAATATAATTTGAAATTTTAAAAGAAAGATGTGACGAATTAGTGGCGGTCCACTGGCTACGTGTTATTCCACAGGTTCTCAGTAACAGGAAACAGGGTAACTGTATGAAAACGCATACCCCCACGTGCACACACACACATGCACGCGGAGACACACACGGGTGTGTCTCTCGCACATCGGCGCGGTATTGTTTCACTTAGCTCCGTCGAGCATGCAGGCACTTCACACAAAAGTTCAATTTTCAATCATCTCCCCCTGAGGAGTCAAACCCTGAGATATCAAAGCAGCAGGGGCCATAAATCGCTTTCCCCCCCTTCTGTCTGCGGAGCCTGGTGTCAGGAGTCAAACTCATTCAGGCAGCAGCGTGAATCACCAGACGTGATAGAGTCATAAAGCCTCCATCACTCCTTCTGGTGCACAGTTTTTAATTTAACTCTTTGTTTTCAAAGACGCCCCTTGGCAATTTCAAAAGCAGTTTCCAAAAGTGTGCGATGGACAGGAATGCAAAAAAGATACACACTCAGATAAGGACATGACTTTGTTGTAACTAATCCAAAAAAGTTAGAATCGGGGCAGTGGCCAGCAAAGAATTTCATCTACAATACAGAACTTTTTACTCTTTTCAGCATATGTGAAGCAGAAAAATCCACAGCACAGGTAGCGACGGTAAAACCATCCACAGCTAGGGGTAAGGAATGACAAGGGTGGGGTATACTGATCTGACTAGAATATCCATGAAGATTTTATCCCGTTTGAGATGGGATGACCCTTCCTAAACAGGAACCAGAAAACATGAATTTCACAATGGTTCGTAGCCTATATCCCGTAACTGCTGACTGAAGCAAAAGTAAGAGGACAAACAAAATGAAACAAAAAAGTATTGGTTATTTTTTTCAATTGGGCTTCAAGTGTTCTGCCATGTCACTGTCCTTGACTCCACAAAAAGTATCACATAGTGAAGAGAGTCCTCTTTCGTATCTGAGACAGGAGCTTCAAAGCATTATTCTCTACTTCAGATTCAACAAAGTTCATTTCATTCCTTGATTCATTCATCATTTGGCACTTACCCTTACCCAAGGTAACTTACACAGCAATCTTGTGTAATGAACATTCATTTAGGCTTGTGAGAGTATGCACATAGGAGCTTGAACAGCACAGCCATAACTAGCTGTACACAGAGGTGGGAGGGGCCATGACATTCGTGGATCTTCTGCACAAAGAAGTGTGGCAGATATTAAAACAGTCACACTGGGAGCTAACTTCACGGCAATAATAAACTGAATAGAACGGTTCACTTTCATTCAACAAAGAGAGGGCAAACATGGGAGCAGAAGTATTTTTAAAACAGCATGTGATGAAAATAAAATTTAATGATGGATGTTTTTTTACGCCTGAACCCAGAGCAATACATTAACTTGCTTGCCAGCTAACAAAAACTGATGGAGGAGCATGAAGTTATACAAACATTCACTCTTTGTTGACTGATTTAACTCCGTTTGTAGCTAGCTGATTTAGCTAGCTAGGTTATGAAATATGGAGGACGTCATGCTTAGCCTTTCTAGCCTCTGTTGTATAAAAACAAAACCTCGATCTCTCATCCACAGCACTGTGCAGATTAGTAGACAACATAAAATATAGGTTGACTCACAGTGCTGGCTGAAAATTCCAGCAATTGTTGAAAACAGTCTTAAGTGCTCCTCTCTGTCATAACTTAAGTTTATTATACTCAATGGTGAATGTATTCAAGGACATAGAATGAAGTTGCTAGTTCACAGAAATGACTGATGAATGTTTTGAAAGATTTTCTGTTGAAGTGACTGCCACTGAGTCTTGTCCTTTCAGCGTGTCTGTTTAACATCTCCTCCTGGATTCATTAACCCCCATTTTCAAATGTAACCTCACCAAATATGACCCTCTTTCTCATTTCTACTCCTCTGCCCACTCTGTTGACCCATCTGTCTCTCCGAGAGCATCCCAGACCGAGCCTCTCTCAGTGATAATGTCCCACGTAAGCCTGAAGGAGGACGCACTCTCGCACAGACTCACACAGACACGCACTAGTGGCAGTATCCCAGAGTGAGGCTTCCACCAGGCCTCTCTTTGAGACTGTGTTTTCGGCAGATGCTCCTGCCCAGCACTGCTTTCTGACAAAGGCGCATCTCGCACCGCATGTGGAAGCACTTAGTGTGCAACGCACCGCACCGATGTCAGAGAGAGGGAAATCTGCCCCCGGGCTTTCCCATAAAACACCCCTCTTTCTCTCTCGCACACCTCTCCTTTCTTTCCCTCTGTCTGATTTTTCTTCCATCTCTGCCCCCCCCCCCTTCCCAGGTCAGTAGTTGAGTGAGGGGAAGAGAGATAGCCCCAGGCTGCGGGCTGTAAATATTTATGAATACCTATCACAACTTTCACAGCCATGACTCCGAGCAGTAAAGATAACATGCAGCCATTTACCTGCCTACAGGGTGGAGGGTCCTGACTCCGGAGGCCACCAGAGCAACTGGTGCTGATACCATAGCCTCTGGCAACACCTGATTTAGCAACGGTTTTGTACATATGAAATTCAAACATGAAAGCTAGTCAAGTGGGACAAGGCAGGATGAAGCAAAGCTGTCAGATGCAATCCAGCTAATGTTCCAGGAATGGTTACCTGAATGAATACTTATAAAATAGTTACAGGGATAGTTGTATATGAGGCATTGCACTTTCACAAGACACTGGTTTCAGAACCACTTCAGCTTTTGAGCGATCAGACTGATACTGACAGTGCAAAAAACTCAAGCATGCTGACAAAGTAATTTCAGCAACTCACAGAGCGAATTTGCTGAGTTCAGGGAAAGAGACAGTATCTGTGGAATAGCTGTGAATAGTTTATGTGGGACTTAGGATTACATTTGTTGTTTTTTGTTTTTTCCAAATGTGTCAGAATGTGTGGTCTCAGTAATACTGTTAAAGGATCGATACAAAAATTGCATAAAGATATGGTTATAGTTTAATGCTGTTATTTCCCTTAAGCAGTCAGGTAATAAGTAGTCAATTAAGTTTGAATTAAGAGACCAGAAAACAGGTCAGCAAAGTCTTAAAAGGTTCATATACAAGTTTTTATTCCTGTATTTTCAGATAAAAATAACTACATTACAAGACTTAAAGTTAATCAGTGAGTAGACAAGAAGGACAAAGATCTAGCTTGTGTGCTGGCAAGCTAGAAAGATAACAATATTTGTAATATGCCTGGTTGAGTAAATATAAACAGGGCAAAAAAACAGACTCCTATAACAGCTACAAATCCATAAGTATTCTTCACTAACAAGACGCTACGTAAGTAAGCCATTGTGCCTATCTCAGACACACTCTCACACACCCCGTAACATACACTAAAGAGCTAATATTTCTGCAAGCAAGCATAGAAGTTTGTGATGTTAAAAGCCAACATGTAGTGTGTTAGTATATATTGAGGGTGACTTGTGTAGGTGGAGGCAAACATTACTGAGATAAGGCTGGTGTTTCCTGACCTTCTGTGTCGGATTCAGAGACAGATATAAGAGTCAGAACCACAGGCTCAAGAGAACATGCAGAGCTTACTTCTTACTGCTGATCCAACTTGGTGTATTGTTTGGTACTCCATTTGAAAAAACATGCAGACAATCACTTAAATATAATACCTGAGGACTATTCCCATGCAAAGTTTGGTTACACTTAATATGAAGTAGGCAAAATACCACGTGTATGCCATCAAATAACATATTGGAAAGGGGAGGGGGCATGCCCCATACTTATCCAGCCCTATTTTAGGGTTTCCTACAATAATAACCACAACAGCCTAACTCTGACTCATCTCAAACAATAACATTCATGCCACCTAAAATCAGTTGAAAATACAGAATTTGAACACCATCTCAAACAGCCATGCAGCCAAACTTGAATCTTTCACCTTTTACATACACCTGACTTGTGTAATTACAAAATGGTTTAAGGCTAGGTTTAGAGTTTGAGTTTTGTGGCAGGGTGACAGTTATGGAGATTTTTTGTAAAAAAAAATCATAAACTAAGCATTAAATTTAACGGCTGGGTAACAGTTTCTTACAAGTAGTTAAAGATAAGTAGCAGTAAGAATGTAACTACTTAGGTACACTGCCAAAACACTTCAACTCATAACTTTTACACTGAATAGTGTAAAAAAATGGATCATCTACTGGTGTTCTGATCAGCTGTATTAGATACAGTGAAAGCTGAACAACAGGTATAAGACTACAGAGATCTCCATAGCTTACAATGTTCAGAACCAAAGAAATGTAAAAAATCAAACTTTCTGACCACATACCCAGTGCATTACACTATAAAACAGACGCAGCCATTTTACTCTGAGGCTGATCGGTTTGTTGCTTAAACACACAGGTCTGCAGACACAGTAACAAAGCCTATTCAGCACCACTCTGCTCCTCAAGGTCAGATGGAGGGCAGCGCTCTCTCTCTCCATTCCAGACACCGTGGAAACCAGCCTCCTCGAGCACCTCACTCGAACACTGGTACCCCTGTGCTCATTAATGCACATTTGGGATCCGAGCTCTGATTGGCCAGGCTCTCTTCCTGTAATTACGAGAGAGGAAACCAGGGTAAAGGGTCACCTAATACCCCCAAATCCAGCCCGATGTGTGAGAAAGTCTGGTGGATGGGCCCTTGTACTGCTGCTGGTGACCCTGGGCGAGTCGAGTTCATTTACTAAGCCTGTTTGGGTTTGGTGCTACGTCTCCGTTTCAGGTCCTCCAAGACATAAAATATATAGAGGGAAGGTACAGGGATGGGCCCATTTTTTCCACTTGCTGCAATCAGCTGTTTAACCATAGACGCAAAGGTATTTTTTCCAGAGAAGGATCTGTGAGGGAAGATCAGCTCAGATCCCTGCTCCTGTGGTGCTGGCCAGGGGTGACAGAGGGCATGAAGCGCTGCACTCTCAACAGACCAGCTGGAATAAGAGCAGACCAGAGGCCTCCTTCAGGAGCCTGCACATACTGAACCCCTACCCTGGCCACTGAGCCCTGCACTCTACCGCAATATCCCCGGTGAAGAAAAGGCCAGAGGAGCCAGTCAGTAATGGTCTCTTTCCTTTAAGTGAAAAACAAGTAAAAATAACAACAGTTTCAAGATTTGAGCAAAGAGGCACCAGAAAACTAAATGAAAAAGTCTCCTGGGTGAGTTAAAAATGCTGAACAGAGGGTTCTGTTCACCAGTGGGTGAGAGACCCTTGCTGAAGTTTGGATGTAAAGCCAACCATCATTCAAACGTACAAGAAAATGTGCCACTGGCAGTTACAGACTACCACAGACATGCCTGTGCTGATCGGTATGGCCCAATATAATCTAACAAGCCTAAAATTCCACGCCTGTCCTACATACAGTCCTTGCCTCGTCCCTCCAACCCTTCCCTTGCGCTGTGACTCTCAGTTTCTCGCAAAGGTGCATCAGGACAGATGATGTGCAGAACCACAAATGTAGTAAAGTAAAGATGCTTCAACAGCATTAGCTACCCCAGCAACCACTGTCTATTAACATGCATGCTTGGGCTCTCATTTCTCATTTCATATTCATGGAGCTAATTGCTGCCATTCTGTAGCAGATGGGGAAAACATTCCCTTGAATCATGTCTCCCTTCTCTTTTATACTTACTTACTTATTTTAGATTGATCGTTTCTAATTGAGTTTCAGTTATGAAAATGTCACATTTATCATGCTTTGGCATGTGACCTGATAGTTACTCAGATTAATGTACAGATATCTCAAAATGTTCCATTTGTCATGCTTTATCTGTATCTTGGTTATGTGAATGGAAATGATCTACAGGAATACAGTCAAAATGTTTTCAATAGAATGCATTTAATTTATAGAGTGCTTTTCAGAAATGCAGACACTACAAAGTAATTAAATGTTTAGGGACAGAAAAATGAAACAAGTTACCTGACAACAAGTACACATAAACAAGGGGTGCAAGAGTAGCAATAAAAACAATCAATTATATTACATATTAAAAGGTCTGATTTCTTAAAGTTCATTCTTTAACATTGTTTGCACGTACGGGGAGAATTAGTATGTCTTATTATGAATTATTATTTTTTATTTAGATAAATGCCTTATCACCAGAGTGACAAGAAGTGTCCCTTTTTACATCTCAGACAGGTTATAGTCAGCTTTATATCTTACAATTGTGTGGGGTTTGAAATTTCAATTTGCCATCTAACAACACAGTGACAGATAAAAATTTAACGATGACAGATCATTTTAAACTCTGTCCCCCACTGGGACAGAGGAAAATTTATGTTCACGGAAAGTGCTGCAGGCCTGTGTCTCCAAATACCGTACTTGAGCACAGTACATTCCTTAACCTCGTGAAATCAAGATTTTTGGTTGTGCCCTTCCCAAAGTCTCAATGAGGTGAAATATACATACCAGTTCAGAATGTATCTGTCATCTGTGACAAATTACAGAACAGTAAATTGAGCCCAGCAGAGACCTCATAAAGTTAATAATTCACTGACTGGTATTCATCCCCCAGAAACACTGACTTTCCCATTAGAAACAAAGTAATTAGCTACATGACACAACCCATATCTCATAACCTGTCACCACTGTTGACTCTTTTGCGTAGACTGAGGTTTGCTTTCAGAAGAACTTTGTTGTCAAAGGGTGAGGTGGGAGCTCACTGCCTTTAAACTGAATGTCACTGAAAATGGCCCATTCTATGGGCAGCTAAACTTCCCCCTACAGATCAAGGCCTGGCCCCACAAAAAGAGTGTGGAGTAGGGGTTCAGAATTAGCCTTGAAAACAAGAGGTTACCATTCAACTTCCAGTTTTGGCACCACTGTTGTATGCTTCAGCAAAGACTGTATAAATGTATACTGTCTCAGATGCAATCTTTAGAATTTGCCATGGAGTATGTTAAATGGAACATTTAAGGTTGTGCAGTATCAGCCATGCCCTGGGTTTGATATGACCAGCGCATCTGTCCAATTGATTTACCCTTTCCACTAGACTGAGCTTAACTCTTCTGGATGGTTTTCATTCCAAGTGTGTCAGAGGACTCTCCAATGCAGTACAGCTGCAGTGGCCTTGCCCTAGTCTGTACAAGAATATAGAGGGCACTAAAACGAGAGTAGCACTCCGTTAAGTGCTACCAGGGCCCCAGAGATACAGCACACAAAGCACATCTATTAGAGTCCCCCTTCCTGGTGTCCTGTGCTCTTCTCCCCACTGGGGCTGGGCGTGTGGATAGCGCGGTATCTCCGGAACCCTGTTTTTCCAGATGGAGAGGAGACAGCTCAGCGTCCTCTCTACCTCTGCATTCCAGGACCTTCCTTCCCTCCTTTTTTTTTTTAACCCTGTGTGGATTCTGCAGGGATAACAAATTCTGTAGCAGGGTGGGGGAGGTGTGGGGGCTCCAAAGGGGTGTCATCCGCTTTAAAGAATCACAAGCGCAGGGCCTAGACAGCAACAACATAGTAGGGCTGGGCGGTATATCAACTTTTTAAGGTATATTGATATATTTTCAGAAGCGATATAGGATGAGACAATACCGTTTATATCGATATAGTTTGAGGAGTTCGATGTTACGTTACATAACCCGTTTCTTCTGTAAAGCCATGCCAGTGTTTGCATCTCTCCTCTCTCACACGATCTGTGCAAACCTGCCCCCACTCTCCCTCTGCGTCTGCACGCAAACCCGATGTCCTGTCGATTTGTCCTACGTTATCGAAATGTCCTATCGTAGCGTGGATTGATAGTCATATCTATTGATCTTTGCTACCCTATCAGGAAATACTACCACAAGTAGGTAGTGCTACCTTAGAAGCTAAAAAAGGTTTTTTTTTTGCCTTATCAAATGGTTCTAAGCTAATTACATTATTGTTTTCATTAATTCATCCAACAGCAATTTCGAAAATGCTGTCAAGCAAATTTTAATAATAGGCATAGCCTACTTACAATTTATCTATCACATAAGCTGTATGTATTTCGACAGTCTAGTTTATATGCTGACATGTAAATTTGTAGTCTATTCTGTCCATCAACACACTCTAATCAATACCAACATAAAACTGTAAGTAGAATATTTTGATATTCTAAACCTTATCAGAAAACAGTACCAGGATATAACTATAGAGTGTTCTGATCGGAGTCTGAAATACCTTATCAGAAAGTGCTAACATAAACCTATTTTTATTTAATATAGGCTAGTTATTTTATATATTTTTTCATTTACATGTTGATATATTGTGCAGCTGTATATTTTCAAACAGGGTAGGCCTGTTGTTATTTTTGTTCTGTTTACATTTTTATTGTTATTTGCACAGCTGTGTGTTATCAGAGATAGGCCTATTTTTATTTAATATAGGCTATTTATTTTATATAAATTTTCATTTACATGTTTTGCAGCTGTATATTTTCAAACAGGGAATGAAACCCTGTCTTTGGATTTTATTTTGATCACAGTCTGTTTTAATAAATCTCACATGTGGCTTAGACTTACAACTAAACATTTAGCCCACTTCGTAGAAAATATCGAGATATACATCATGTATTGCTATTCAGCCTAAAAATACAGAGATATGATTTTTGGTCCATATCACCCAGCCCTACAATATGTGCACCCTACCCCCCCAACAACGGAGGAATTACTCCCCAACTCTGACTGCTGACCCCTGACCCCCGACCACATCCTCTCCTGCATTCCATTAATATCTGTGGGAAGGGGGGGGGGGGGGGGTCCAGCTATAAGGCTAAAATTACAATCACAAGGCATCACAAGATCAAGGCCTACAGCAGTAATTATGGGCCCTGATTAATGTTATCTGAGAGACTGCCAGTCACTGTGGCATGAGTGTTTAATTCAGGTGATGTTACAGTGAAATTCCCGGGAGCACCCCACAAAGAGGAAAGGGGGGTGTGCAGCAGGCTGGATGAATCTGTCTTTGCGGCGCGTACACAGGCGCCAAAGTGGGGCCAGGCGAAAGATCTGGGGTGACTTTTGTGGGAACCGCATGCTCGGGCCAGCACAAAAGATCAATCTTGGCAAGGCGGAGAGCCAAGGACCCAGAGAGAGAGAAAGGGAATGGCTGATTGGGGGCATCCTGCTGAATTGGGGCCGCCCCAAGACCGAGACAGAACGCTCTTGCTTGTGCTGTATCTATGTGGGCCCCCTGCCTGGCTGAGGAGAGAGGCAGCAAGGACAGGCCTGATCTTCTGAGAGACGGCCTCCTATCTCACCATAAATGTTAAAACCACGTCACGATATAGTCTGCAGCGCAGTGCCAAGTTCATTGGTTACACACTGGGGCCGAGGGGCTAGTCCTAAGGACAGCTGCACAGCAGCTCTCATCCTGAACAATGCTGCTAACATACCGTAGGCTTTAAATCTCATTCATTTGTGTTTACTACAAGTTCCCAATGATACATTTATCCCATTTAATGATAACTCACTAGAGAAACAGTGAGCTATAGGTTACTTAATGAGATTTTGACTGAAATATGTACAGCTTCTTTACGCAAAAAATACCAATCCAAACTACGCTCAACTACCCTCAACCCAAAAATGCCCAAATGCCCTTGTGCACACACGCACACACACACAGGCACACTCTCACACACATCTGCTCCTCCACTTTGCCCATCCATATTTGCTGAGCGTGTTCCTGCACAGTCCCAGGGCAACAGAGTGCGCGGCAAGGCTCTGAGGTAACATTTGGATGTGTGTGGACCCCGCACGGCGGAGCGGCCTCAGACATACGCTTGTCATAACCCACACTGACAGACAGCTGGACCTGGTTACCGGCCTCGGGGGGGGGGGGCTGACTCCACAGGATGGGGGCCAACCACATTCTGGTTTTGCTTCTCGTCTGCTGTCTTTGCACCCTCAAGAAGTCTAAACTACACCCCCACCCCCAACAGCCTTCCACTCCCCCCACCCCCCCACATTAAGCCGTCACTTCATGCAAATACCACCAATGTTGATGGCGAACTACTACACACTGCTATGCTGTGAAATTTTAAGGTAGCCATGGGTCTGTGCAGTGACAGGGTCTACGGTATGTTGTGGAATGAGAGTGGGTGACCGAGTGTGCGCTCTGATTACTCTGACAGAGTGGCTGCACCTGAAAGCCGATCCCCCTGCTGCTCCTCCAGAGCCTCACTGTACATTCTCAGATACATCAGGTTTCCTCATTAACTACGCATCGTCACTAAGCCATGTCGTTACTCCAACTTCAGACAGTTTGCGGTTGTTGTTATTGTGTCTGTTGCTGCACTGTTGGCTATTGGCCAGAAATGAAGGCAGTGAAAACAACAAAACTCCAGTGGCTTTCTCGATTTCTAGATGTTGACATGTCAGTCTGTTCAGGTGCTGAGTAACAGTCCTATGCATTGGGAGTCCATATTTATGTTGCAAGTACATTTTTATTTACAGGTAAAAAGTGAGCAGCTGGCACAATTTTATCGGACTGTCGTACCAGGTAGTATACAGTTCATTAGCCTGTCTGTACAATAAAAAATCATTATGAGCATCAGCCCAAAAAAACTGAAAATGGTCAACTCCTAAAAATGTCAGCATACTTGGAAAAAATTATTAAAAAATGTATGATACCCTTATTAAAGATACCCTCGTTTCAGTTTCTGAATTATGTCTGAAGTGTTTACACTGTGTATTTACATTGTAGCCACATAAATATTACTGTTTATGTTCATAATAAGTACTGTGTACTAGCACATTCTGGTCATTACACTTACGTAATTACACAAGCCACAAACAGGTTTAACGATCTTGAGTACTATGTAACTCTGTATATGCACAGCACTTCCACTGTATTTACGCAGGTACAGTATACTCATGCCAGCAATGGGATGACTTAATAGGGAACCAATAAAATAATAGAATATGAAGGTAAAAAAGATCAGCAGATCAAGCGGAAAAGATGAAGGCTTCAGTACTGCGTGCAACTGACATTAGTGGTACTAAGATGCACAGGAAGAAACATTATAGAGAACATTTGAACCAAATGGATGGAAGGTATGTCATATAGCATAAAAATATACAGCACCTAAAAGGAGGGATCATGCTCTCCAGGAGTTACTGCCACCTCTCCCTCCGCTGCCAATTAGCAGAAGCAGAGCAGCAGGAGTTCAGACAGTGTGGCTAGTGGTGCAACTGTAGTGCTGGATGAAGCATGTGTTAATTTAATGTGCGTGCAATATACATGTATTTTCTAAAGTTTTCTAAATTCCTGAAATGCATCCCTACAGAGCAGACCCTCAAAATATTTTATATTTATAGCATTATTACATGAACACACATATTCATCATTATTACATTTTACTTGTACTCAAAATGTGCTTGTTTTGTGTCTGGAACAAACACCCTTTTGTGTGCAGCAAATGGAGATGGTCTCCACCAAACAGCATTTTGCTAACGTCTGCAGTAACAAAATTGTGAAACAATTATGAAAATGAAATTATCTCACAGAACGTATCTACTTTGTTATCCACACACACACACTCTGTTGACCTATGTGTAGGCTGACTGATCAGCTTACCCAGTTCTGTAAGTCTCCAGTTAACTCAACAGAAATTATAACAAATTGAGAAAACAAACAAAATAAGAAAATTAATTACTAATTATTTTTCAAATCAATGAATAAATAGTTTACAGGCAAATTAATACAACAGGAAAAAAGGACAACTGATAAGAAGAGCTGGATTTCTTATGTCTCCTTCAGCTGCTGCTTGAGGTATTATAAGGTACATTAGCATGCCATGTGAAAGAGTACCCGTTTGTCTCCGCTACTTTCAGGCTGTGATGGCAGTGATTGTTAACATATTGCGAGATCACCCTCTCCTGTCATGCTGACATACTAATGTTTCAGTGATTAACAGTCCTAAGGCATGTATATGCCTAACACCTATGACTATAAATACCAGGTAATGCTTTACTTTAAAGTAAAACGAGGATCTGTAAATATTTTGATAAAGATGAAAATTGCCGCTCTGATCCATAACAAATCTGTGTTTATATCTCCTTGACATAAACTGTATGCGTGTGTGTTGTGCCATACCAGTGGAACTTTAATTTAGTTTTAGCATGTGGCCTACTAGCTGATGAGATTATAGTTTAATGTGGAAAAGCAGTGATTGTAGAACTCCTCCAGATGTTGCCCATTGAGGCATTTACCTGGACTCCTTCTCTGTTTCCTCAAATAAAACAGTTAATGCTGTGGCTTATACATAAATAACTTTAATGATAATGGAGAAAACTACTGAAAAGTAATGTTTTGCCATTTTGACCACAAAATGACTGCTATCACACTAGCAGTGTTATCTCTGATAGTGTTCACTTTTCATCTAACTGGCCTTACGTTATTTAACAACACCATAACGTGATACAAATATTTTATAGTTGGTACATAATTGTTTAAATTCGCTCTGAGAGAGATTTCATTGATACAAATCATTATTGCTCCTGATCATTTTTCTAGTTATGGCTGCGGTAAAATGAACTCCATTTATTTGAACATGACCAATTCAAGCCTTATATTTTTGGTCAGTAAAATAGTTATTCTAGGTGTGACCAGGCCTTAATATCATATCTGACCCAGATAATACTGATTGCTAGAGTTGTATGATTATAAGACTCACACAATCCCACAACCATGAGAAACCAGCCCAGTTTCACTGTTTCTCCTCAAGCCTACAGTGAACGAAACCTTCACCCCATAAACCTCAATAATAAGGGATGCCCTTTCATCATCGGCCCAGATCAAACCACGGTTGGACTGCTGTTAATCACCTTTTGTAAAACTTTACAGCTAATTCTACATACACTTCCCTCTTCCTTCTGTGTGTATCTGCTACGTCACATGACACAACACGGGGTATTTCATCAATGCCACATCTTTGCGCCTGTTGACTACCAAACATCCACAGGCGTAGTGCATTCTGACTCGCTGTAAACGTGCCCAGTTAACAAGGATTCAGAAAGCCTAACTTAATTAACATTAACAAGGCTGCCACACTCGCTATGAGCAAGAGCAACCCACTCTGGGTCTGTGTGGTACGGTGAGTTTGGATGAAGCCATATTAAGAACAAAGGGATTTTATGACAAGAATTTTAGTCTTTTCAAAGGAGTGAATGATATCTTGAGAGATTCCTTTTCTCCTCAGTTGAGTTTTGACAGGTGTGAATGCCTATTTCGTAAAGGACCGCACGCCGGATAAATTGAACAGAAATTGCTGGTCTCGAATTGCTCGAAAACACCCCACACTCCTGCTTCTCAGGGAAATCGTGTGGTGGGTTGGAGAATGGAGTGCCATGCAAGAATTTAAGAAACCAAGAAACCTTAAATTGTTCTCACAGGTGATACTTTACCATCGACCTTGTATCCACTGTATAAATGCCGTTAGCGTTTTATTAACTAAATAAAGCTCTGCATCATTACCAGTGGACGCGATACATTTTTATCATAGTTTCTGCAGTTTATAGTTTATAGCCAGCAGTTCTGTTTATTTCTTGCGTCATTAAGCCTCTTGGTAGTATTCAGGTATGTTTGGCTTCTTAGTGACACAGGAACTCCTGAGTTTGGAGGCTGTTTGAGCTTTTTGTTAAACAAGTATGTGAAGTTAGCATCCTCTGCATCAGGCAGAATACTCTGAATGTTTGGTAATGTATACTGGAGGAATTTCTTCAGACAGCATGATGAAACTTTTCACAGCCCGGTGCCCTCCCAATACACATCGCTGGTGTGTAATGACTGGGTTTTGAAATTTCCTCCACAACATTTTGACAACATATCTAAATGACGAATCACTTCATGAAGCACAGGCGTAGCTCGTATTTGTATCGGTCGAATACTTGACCCAATACTTACGAGCAAGCACGCTCAATTTTATGAAGCCCGATACATTTTCAACACGATTTATTTATGACCTTTATAAAACGTCCCTGACTGTCTGTGGGTATTCAGCGACATGACTTGAAATTGATTGGTTTTACGTTCTAACTAGCATCAGTGTGTAGCTGCAATTTAAGCGCCGTCATAGATGGATTCCATCAAGGTGAACCACAATACGCAAACGCGACGAGAAAACGAAGTTTCGCACAGGCAGCGACCGAAATGGCCCAAAGTCAACACAATCAGTACATAAAATTTAACATCAAGGACACCTCTATCTGGCAACCAACTCATATTTCATTAATGCAGCAAAATGCAAGAAAGGTAAAATGCATAATGTTGACAATCGGAACTGCAGCAGTTCGTCTGAAGCAGCCAGGGCTCCGGTAATCAGAATCAAAACCTCCAGCTTGAGCGGTTCAAACAGCGCGTTAGCCTCACACAGCATTCACCTTATTTACTTACATCAACTGTTTGTAAACTCACCCTTTTTCCTCGGTCTTAATGAAACGTTAAAGTTGCGCTTCGGAATTCCTCTTCAGATGCTGACCTGCAGTCCGCTCAACATTAACGCGTAAAAACGAGGGGCTGCTAGCGGTGTAGGGTAGTCCCACGTCTGACTTTTTCCAAGTCAACAACCCTCCTTACCTCCTCTCCGTTCACTCTGACTGCTTCGTCTTCGGCAATAGCTCCTTCTCTCTACAGCGCCTGCTGGCGACATCTTGAAGAAGCGCGGTCAATTCCACACTTTGGCGCAGGGGTTCTTGTCTTTTTCTTTTCCCCCTTCTTAAAGGCTTTGCTACCCCTTGTAATTTTTATTAAAGCATTACGTGTGTAGAAATCTATTCCTTGTGCTGAGTTTTTTTTCTTTTGAGAGTCTGTTGACACTGTAATTTAGTCATACACATACTATGAATGTATTTCCAATTTTGAAAATGGTTTGAAAATGATATTAGGTACATTAATTCCAATATCGTTTATATGTGCATTCCTCTGGGACTGATATATATTTACCAATTAACACTGTAAATCTGCCAATCGCCACAGAAACAGGAAAGAATGTCTCTGTGTCTCTCTTCCAGGCCAGTCTGTGCTCTGACTCAACACAGCACCTTGCCTGAAGTCACCTGTACTGCTCTCACCTTGAGTACACTGCCTGGGCAGAGTCTAACACCCTGGGGGGGGTTCCTTCATTCATACCCCCCCCCCCCCCCCCCCCTCCAGGATCCTCGTTAAACAGGACGCATAATTAATTACTATATCTGGCAAACAGAGCAGCTCTTTGTTTTGAGGGTGCTGACATCATGAGAATGCCTCTCGTAGAGGAACGAGCGCCGGGCGTGCCAGAGCGAAGGGGTATGAAAGGAACCTCACCAGCTGATTCTCACTGTTAGCGGCAGCGCCTTCTGCTTACATCTCCTGCAATCTCAAGAACCCCGAACACCCACAAATCCATCTGGCCCGTTCGCCATGCGACTCACCTTCACCCGCTCAATCACTGGCTAAACACAGAAACCCACAGGCAGGCATGACTCAGCGGGGAGGGTACCTAGCCCCCGCATCCCCACATCCCCCACCCCCCTCACCCACCCATCTGGCGTTCCTGTGCCTTGGAGTTCTCACCCCTGTACCGAACACACTCCTGGTGGCAACAGTAGAATGTTGTGCGGACACGCTCCACTCCCCCCACTTCCTTGGGGCGGGGGATAGACCAGACCAGAGCGGTGCGGCAGAGCCAGGCCCGACCTCCCGCGCACAGCTCTCCTCTGCCGCCCCAGCTGCAGGGATCTCTGCATGAACGGCTCTTTCACTGCTGCGGGGGGAGGCCAGAGAAAGTAGCCATTGTGGCGGGATTGAATGTCCCATTGAGCTGCGCCGCGAGGGTCGCGACCCCGTCGCACCGACATGCCAGTATGGGTTTACTACCAGCTCGCCGGGCGAAGCCCGCCCTGCTCACCTGTGGGCTGGGAGAAAGCCCGTTCTGTGCGAGAGGGAGGCACACAGAGGTACAGTCACGCATGGACACACACACAAAGGCACACAGACAGGTACACACACACACACACGCACACACTCATCATGACATCCTACACCAGTTTATTAGTTATTGCATATGCACAGAAAAAAGGGGTTGACAGTTAAGGGAAACAAGGAAAAGACAGGAAAAATGCTAGGCAATGTATTTTTTCACATGTTTCTAAAAATATTTCTTCACCCATTGCACTACACGCACACTACACTTACCCACAACAACAGATACATTTTCCTAATTGTTACTATAGTTTTTTTAAAGAAACATTTGTCTATTTCGAAGTGAAGAACAACATTGGCTGTGTTGAAAAAGGTCTAAATTGAATTTGGTACTAGAGAAAAAGCCACAAAATATGCAGGTATTTTAAAACCAGAAATACTGTGATGTATGCACAGACCTCTCCTCTTAAATGGCCTAGATTTTCCAATTGAGGAAATGTTCCAATCTATACTAAAATTATAAATGTGTACCAATGACCAACATACCAGTCTGCATTCATTTTTGGACACTTTAACAACACACGTCCTGAAGATTGAAGCTGGGGCAGAAAGCATTGCTAGAAAGTTAGTTTCCATGACATTCAATGTTTTGGCAGAAACATGAACTTGAACAAAGTCTTCGTTGGTCCTGCTCTTAAGTACAGTACCTGCTTGGTTGCACATCAACAATACAGACTTTCCTTTGAGTTATCCAGTGGTCAGCAACCAGTTAAAGATCTCATTGATCACTTTGAACACATCAGAAATGAATACTGCTTGTGGAAAAAGAGATTTAAAGTTGCTAAATCTCTAAAAGCCCATAATACTTGAGTTTTTTTTGTGACACTGAATTCAGACTTATTACAATTTTAACCATGTACCCCCCCCCCCCCCCCATCACCACCACCACCACCACCACCACCACCACCACCCCCTTCCAACACTGTTCCAAAATATTGAAGTGCCTATTGTGTCAAAGGCCACCTGAGAGATCCTCAAAGTCACTCGCATATCACTTTACACCCCAAGCATTTGAATACAAAGATCACTATCCCTTTCAGGTAACATGATTTTGTATAACTGACTGGCTAGATCTCAGAGGATTAAGAATAGAGTGAATTTCATTTCTCTTACATTTTTTTCCAAAGAGATGTCAGTGGGTCATCTAAACTGACAACTGAACAGCTGTTACATTTGCAGCTGTAGGGGTATGCAGAGTCCACTTCAGTGAAGACAAAAACTGAAGTTGTGAACTGTGTTAATGAACAATGGAATTTTTGCTACCCTCTTTGGGAATCAAAATAGTGAACTCTATGAATCAAAACAGTGAACACTGTGTTTAAATCCACATGTATTATTGAAAATGGTATTATATAACTAATAATAGAAGATGACAATCCAAACATAATACATTTTCTGTCCTGTCGGTGCAGCAGCCCACACAGAAACCACAAGATGTCCCCCAAGTTTCAATGAATAAAGCTGGATAAATACAACTCAGACAGGGAGACAACACAGATGGAGAGACAGACAGACAGACAGACAGAGAGAGAGAGAGAGAGAGCGTGCTTTAACACAGAAAGCAGTAGTCAGACTATCTAAGGGTTTCAGTACATGAGCAATGACATACAGACTTACAGTATGTATTAAACCAGAATGATCTTGTATACCATGTTCAACAATATAAAGCCGGCAGTTTTAGGCAATCTCAGGCATCGCACTGGATTGCAGATTTGCCAACTAAATAACTTGCATATCATTAGCTAGTCAAGAGCTAGCTCACCAACCAGGTTAGTTTAGCATATTCATTATTCTGAAACTTAGCATATTTGACATTCTGAATTCTTCATGAAAAAGATGCATTGTTGACTTGACATGAACAATTAGCTAGCTAACTTCCGCCATGTTGCATGATGCAAGTGTTCCATAGCTAACTGGCTAATATACTCTATTCTGTGTCAGCTACATAGTAAAAAAAGCATGTCTCACAAAGTCATTGGTCAAATTATTGCCAATTAGCTAGCTTGTGACAGAAATAATATCACTGCCTAAAGAACTGACTGTGGCGAGCTAGCAAACCTGCTATAAGGTACTATCTATGATGAACTCCTGACTCTGATAGGCCTCTCAACACTGATTTGCACACGTTGCTCCGTCCTTAACTTAACTGAAGCCGACACCCTGTTGTGACAGCCCAGTGTGAAAGCAAACGAAAACCAGACTGACAGATTCAAGTTCCTACAAGATTAGCTTCAGACTGGTATCTAACCCCTGTGATAGATCACAAACCAAGAGAGAGAGAGTGAGTGTGTGTGTGTGTGTGTGTGTGTAATAGAGAGAGAGAGAGAGAGAGGGAGAGAAAGAGAGTGAAAGTGAGAATGAAACATGAGTGTAGACCTCACAGAGGGCTATAGAGCTGCTCCAACCCACTGCTGATGTCTATGCTGCCATTCAATCACCCTATCATCTACTTTTTGTTACATTCCACAATCTCCTCAAGACTATGACTGATGGGCCAATCAGGATCCATGTTACAAGGCTATAGGTCATTATGTCACAAAAAACACAAATATGGCTGAAAACATAACAACAATTCAATCTGTGTGTGTGGCACGGTATCACACTGAATGGACAAATGACCCCTTTCATAAATATTCTTAAAAGACTTTTACACATAATCTATTTTTACAGTTTTTTTTTGTTCCCGATTAACGAATCAAGTCAGATAACAAATGAATTCCCTTTCTTAAATATCTAAAATATCTCTTGCTCTAATGTTTAGCAGTAGCAGTAGTCTTGGACATGTTTGCAATTCAAACACAAAATGGAATCCCAGTATTCAACAGTATGCCTCTTCAAATCTGTCTGCACTTCTAAGTGAGGAGGTCAAAAGACTCATTAAAAATCCCTGATTTGTATTGTGCTGTATAAAAAAAAAGGATTTAAACATGCATTATTCAGGACAATTGCACTAAAACCAGATAAACATAAAGCAGTGACATCACACAAATTTAATCATACAAATCGATTAGCTGACATATTTATTTATGGTCATTTCTGGCATTGGCATCCCCTGCTTCCGTACAAGTCAGAAATACATTCGAGATGCACACAGAGCAGTGCTGGTTTGACTTAACTTAACTTGACTTCTGACCTCTCCTTTTTCTCTCTATTTTCCCATTTCTTCTTCTTTTCCCCTGTTCTTCCGTGTTCCCAAGGTGATGACTGACCCCTTTAAAGGGTCACTAAGCAAAGCCCCTCTATCTTAGCACTTCTTGCGGGATTCCTCTCGGACAGCAGTATGCTTTTCGCACAAAAGAAAATGCAGAGGTGCGATCCTAGAGACAGACCTGGGCCCTCCTCTCGAGGTGCTTGGGAAGGCGCAGCGTGCGGGCCACTCCAGCTGTCCCGTCATGCAGAAATTGACTTTGGAACAGTTTCTGCCAAAATTTTTGTGATCCTTGCCCCCCCCTCCCCCCCCCCCTTGCATGCACTTTGACAGATAAAATAAAGGCATTTTAACCTCATATATCAACATCCTCAATGGTCCTTCATAAGGCATTTCTTTTTTTTTCAAGATGTGCTGTAAAAGGTTTAAAAACAAAAGGCAGATGTGCACTTAAAGCAAGTTAGGATTTCGGTTCATTTTGCTTTGTTGTTTCATACATATCTGTCTGAACCAGGCTGATCAAGTCTGATCTCATCGAGAGATGTGTTCTCGATCCAACCTTAATGGCACCTTCCCCTTCAGAACAGTATGCACTGGCTATTCACAACATGAAAAATCAGAAATGGCAAAGCAGGAAAGAGAGAGTAAGAACCCCTCAAAACCCAAAAATATCTCTGCTGAACAAACTCCAAAGAATAAAAGGAATCAATCTTTTAAACAACTGAAAAATATCAGCAGCTGGCTGAAAAGGTCATCGTTTCTTTCTATCCTCTTCCTTTCCTCTTCTTTGGAAGGGGGTGGGGGGTCAGATTTTGACAGTGTGGGCATGCTTCTTGCAAAGGGGCTTGTCCTTTTTGGAGAAGAAAGACTGACCTTCCAGACTGGTGCAGCACACCTGAGACCAAAACAATGGACAAGGTCAAGGTCAAACCTGAGCTGGACAGACAGATTATGTTTCTATAATCTCTCTCACTGACTCATGGACTCACTGACTCACTCACTCAACAACTCAATCACTCACTAACTTACTGACTGACTCACTCAATTAATCACTCATCACACGTACCGAGCACACAAAGCAGGTGTCATGCCAAGTGAACCCCAGGGCCTCCAGGAACTTATCTCCAGCCTCGATAGGGAAGTCGCAGCCATGACAGCTTGTACCAAAGAGGTTGTAATAGTCTGGGAAATAAGAAAATGAATCACTTTTATCATGTGCCGAACACTTTAGCACTCTGTTACACATGGGCGTAAATTACGGGGGAGATGGGGGGGTTGTAACTCCCGCAATAATCAAAACCGGCCAATACAACCCCCCCAAATAATTATATTCATGGAGACCTCAACCCCCCCCATGTTCAACCCAAAGTTACGACCTTGCTGTTACAAGATTCATTCTCCAATTGCTTTGTTACTCTATTCTGTGTACCACACTACCAGTTCTATGTCCCAAGTTATGTCAGTCTTAAGCAACTGGGCTTCTCTTCTTCCCAGCAGATGAGGTCATTTGTTTGGTGTTCTATGTGTTGACTTACATACGTGCTGTGTTCAGTGGCCAACGCCCGTGTCTCCTCACCTGCTTCGCAGTAGGGCACCCCATCCTCCAGGTGGAAGGTGTTGCTGCGGATTGGCTGCTGGCAGGATGAACACAGGAAGCAGTACACGTGCCAGGTCTGCTTCAGGGCGTTGATCACTTCCTGTGAGGGGAGGGCACCAGATATATCAGCCCCACGTGACTCAGTAACAATAAGCTGAGCACCACACCAAAAGTAACAGTCCAATCACACAGCTTGCACGTCGGTCATGGTAACACGATACAGGCTTCTTTCACAGCCAGAAGGAGCTTGTTAAAAAGCACCCTGGGTTGCTCTATGAGCAAATAAAAATCAGGAAAAGTGTTTGGTTGGACATAATAAGCATTCATAAATCAACTTTTTACTGCAAGGGCTATTTACTTGGTGTGTGCTGCGTGCATCCAATTAAACACTTTCCCAGGGGCTCATTTAAAAAGAACACCTCAACTTCTTTGGAAAACCAAAGCTCATTTTCAGCTTCCAACGGATGCAGTCGCAAGGTGCACTGTAACATTCAATGATCACCGCATGGTAAACTGCTTGTAATTTCCAAAGAAGAGTTCAAAGCCCCATTGAAAGCTGCAGAGCACCAGAGGGAAACAGGACAAGTCCCGAAAACCGAGCGTTCTTTGCGCATCTCCCTCTCTTTGCCTGTCGGTGACCTCCCCGGCATGTCTGGAGGACGGGCGCAAGGCTATTTGAAGTGGGCCAGCGCCGGGGGAAGCCAGGCGGGCCAGTGCTCACTGTAACACGTCTGACCGTGGAGCCCAGCTCTCTCTATCCCTCCAGGGCCACATGATAGAGATTACAGCCACATACCGCTTTCCCACAGCTCTGGCCCCGAGGTGGGGGGGGGGGAGGATTAAGGAGGGTGGAGAGGGAGAGGGAGAGGGAGGGAATGCAAGCATGAGGGCAGCGGGACACCGGAGGTCCACGCGCTTCCCCGAGGCCTGCATGTCTGTGGTCCGCCCAGCTTTCCCACAATTCCCTGCAGACGAGGGCGTGCGCTTTCAGGCCGGACGGGACGCACGGCCACTCACCCCCAGGATCTTCTGCTGGCAGCGGCCGCACGTCGGGGCGAAGAACTCCTCATAGCAGTGCTCGCAGTACACCGACCCCCTCTCCTCCACGAAGCCGATGTCAGCCAGGGAGGTGCGGCAGTGTGCACAGTTGAACTCCTCAGGGTGCCACGACTTCCCCATTGCCACCAGGAAAGGACCCCTGAAGGAGGCACGGAGATACCATTTCAATGAATGACAAAGTTACAGCGGGCAGGGCCTCACTGATCAGACAGTCCCAATGAGATATAGGAAGGCTCAAATGACCAATTATCCAAAACCAATTTTTATAAGCAGGTAAAGCTCATTAAGGAAGACTTAGCAAGAGCCTACAATTTGTATATTGTATTTTCTGCATTCTTAAATGCTCCAAATCTGACTCAACTGCTGCACAGCAGATACTGTACTGAGGCTGTGTATGCACGCTTATGTCTGACATCAAGCAGTCTATAACACTATAAACCACTATAAACCAAGCTAGGGTGTTCCTTAACGTTTCTGCCCTTTTAATTAGGCAAGCAATTATGGCAAACATTAACAGGCTTCATAATAGCAGAGCATTTCTGAACAATCTCATTTAAGAGTGTCTGCCTCTCCCATAAGAAGACTCTCATTGATCACACCTACTTATACCTATTAACACTAAACATGATACAGGCATCAATAATGGAGTGGATAAAGTCTCTTTTGGGAGACTTTGGAGGATTCTCCTCTGCACACTGTGGGGATGCAGCTGCGAAGCAAATGGCAGGGGGGTGGGGGTAATGTGGGGGGGGGTGGTGTCTTTGCAGGGCTTTGCAAGCGTGACCCCTGAGGGCCCACCCACTGCCACAATGGCCGCTGGGATACAGGTTACAAATAGGATGATTAGCCTAAGTGGCAAGACAACAGAGGGATATTTAATGCAGACAATGGTCACTCTAAACTGATCCGTCACAGACACCTTTTGGCAGGGGCCTGCATCCGCCACCCTATCTGCAGGGCGCGGCGTAACGCACACTCCGGCTAGCTCCCCGCTCACAATGGGGGGCGGGGGTGGCGGCAACACCTGACCCCAGTCTTAGCTACCGTCCGATAATGAGCCGGCGAAGGCTGTGAACTGTAATTACGCTGAGACGGGAGAGCCGCCGGCCCTCCCTCCCGCCCAGCCTTTGGCTGTCATGTTAAATTGATCAGTCCTGACTCTCTCCGCAAATTAAATTATGAACCCTACACCATCATACCTCAGGCACGGGGGCGCTTATCAGACCAGAGATTCCATTTCCCCCCTACTTCTCTTTCCTTAGATGTGGCCCTTCTGTATGGCTCTGCTGAATATAGCTGTTATCGGTACCACACAATGCAAGGCGTGTAGCTACAGACCGTGGCGTGCACTCTGAGATGAAAGTGCTTGCGTTCATTAGCAATGTCATGCTAATGACATGTGTGTCGACGAGGTGCTGTTGAACTGGTACAGAGGGCACAGAAGGGAACGTTTCCACAGAGCAAGGGGGTGAAAGTCCTCTATCAGAGATTATCACAGCAATTATTGCCCTGAGCCATGCTCGTGCAGTATGGACACAACACCAACAGAGGCATGTTTTAGAGTCTGGCTGATGATTGGTTCTTATTTCCATGGACCTCTTGGCTTCTTGTTGTGATCAGGCAAGTCTAAACAATCCAAGTTCCTCAGGTAAAAGAGACAGTAGTAGAAATGTCTTCCACCACTGATGCTCGGCTCAGCTCATTACATAATTATAAGTTCCTCTGCTAATATAAAGGTTTTATCAATGACAGCACTTGGTTAAAGCCCATTAAAAGTGCTTTGAAAAAAGAGGGAGAACCCATTTTAACAAAAACTTCCAAGAGAGTGCTATTTCCTTCATTTACTTCAAAAATATCACACACACACACACATGCACGCACACGCACACGCACACGCACACACACACACACACACACACACACACACACACACACACACACGTGTATACTGTACATACACCTGATGAACAGAAACCAAACCTTTACCCTCCAGATATCCTCTGGGGATGTAATGAATATCATCAGGTATCATTACCTTTTTGTCTGCAAAACTTTGCATGCCTGAAACCAAAATGTGCACTGTGTAACATTGTTCTGTTTGAGCATCTGTCCTCATGTTTAAACTGCAGTCTTTTTAACCCCCATCTTTTTGCCTTTTTCATTGTTCTTATTTGTTAGTCTATTTGTTAGTTTTTAGTTATCTGTTTGTCTTTGTTAATTCTCTTTTCACAATGACATGGGTAAAGAAGTAATGAAAGAATCACTACTAAATCCAGTCAGCAGTAACTGAGTGGGAGAACCTATGCAAGGCAGGTCTGGCGTGTATGGCCGGGTCTGGCGTGTAAGGCCTGGTCTCGCGTCTAAAGCTGGGTCTCGCGTGTAAAGTCTGGTCTCGCGTGTAAGGCCGGGTCCTGCATGTGTAAGGCCTGGGTCTGGCACGTGTAAGGCCTGGTCTTGTGTGTGTAAGGCCTGGGTCTCATGTGTGTAAGGCCTGGGTCTCACGTGTGTAAGGCCTGGGTCGCGTGTGTAAGGCCTGGGTCTCGCACGTGTAAGGCCTGGGTCTCGCACGTGTAAGGCCTGGGTCTCGCACGTGTAAGGCCTGGGTCTCGCGTGTAAGGCCAGGTCTTGCGTGTAAGGCCAGGTCTCATGTGTAACGCCAGGTGTTGCGTGTAAGGCCTGGGTCTCATGTGTAAGGCCAGGTGTTGCGTGTAAGGCCTCGGCCTCATGTGTAAGGCCAGGTGTTGTGTGTAAGGCCTAGGACACATGTGTAAGGCCAGGTGTTGCGTGTAAGGCCTGGGTCTCATGTATAAGGCCAGGTGCTGCGTGTAAGGCCAGGTCTCAGTCACACACCTGATCGCCATGTTGCAGTGTGCGCACATGGGCGTGCGCGTTCCTGCCGGCATGTGCTCCGCCCGTTGCACAAGGGAGTCCTCGTCTTTTGGGTGGGGCTGGGGGATGGGGCGCTCGGGCGGCAGGGCCCTCGGGTTGCTGTTGCTCACCATCCCATAGGATGGGGCAACATGTCCCACCTGGGGGCCTGACTTGAAGTACCCAGAGCCTGCAGGGAACAGAATCGGAGGGAAAAGGTCTGGATTTAGAGGATAGCTCAAACAACAGAGAGAGTCTTCAGGGGTCTTCAGGTGATGCCTGTGACATCAGGGCCCCCATTGCGAGAGCTCAGGACATCGAGCCATTCATTTTCACATTCCCGGGAGTCGGGGACACCCAGCAAAACACAACAAAACACTGCTGATCTGCAATCCCCGAACTGAACACGAGGCAAGGTCACCACCCAAAAGATGAGATGCTTGAGTTGAGATGCTTTTTTGGGGGGGGGGGGGGGGGGGTTTGGGCGACAAAGCCGTGGGATGCCGGAGGCTGAGGGAGCTCAGGGGTGCATGTGGGGGACCCTCTGTTTCCTTAAAATGGGGAGGACACATGCTGCACAAACACGTTAGGCATGCCAAGGAGGGAGCCAAGAGGAACCAACGGTGGATAGTGGCACGAGGCAGGAAATCAGTGAAACAGTGGCATAATCTGTATCATCTCCGGAGGTGCCACAAATGCCGCAGACCTGTCACTCAGCCCGACACGCCCGTGACAGATTTTTGGAACGACACCACAGAGAAGGGCAGGACGGCACTGGGGAGGGTTTCAAGTTGCGCAAAACATTCCGATTTCCAATTCTAATTGTAACTCTAATCTTCTGCTGATAAGTATCTAGGGGAGAGAGAAAGATAGAGGGAAAGGAGAGAAAGAGAGAGAGACAGAAGAAGGGAGAGAGAGAGCAAAATACAGAGAGGGGTGAGAAAGGTAGAGAGAGAAGCGGGACAGAGAGGGAGAAAGAGAGATGGAGAGAGAGGCAGAGAGAGAGAGAGAGTGAAAGGGAGGGAGAGGGAGGAGGAAAAAGAGGAAAGAGACATATCTTGATATCTGATATCTGAGACATATCTCTGGACGCTACAGAAAATAATTTAGGGCCCTGTCAAAAACAGGCTCCTCTCTCTGGTTCTCTCTGGATTTTCTCAATGCAGTAAGGTCTGGCCACAGCAACATCCATATAAACCAACGGATTTGACATCCAAGTAAAAATGATTCATTTGAATCTTTATTGCATCATTCCACTGATTCATTTTCTCTCTGATTCACTGTATTTGTGGTGGTAATTGGGTGGTACGTGACCCAGGCCCTGGTGGCACAGACTGTCGCTTTTGAAAGGCAGTGTTTGAGTGATGAGCCGCTCCGGTGCTGGGTGAGTGAGCAGAACATGGCCGGCTCAGGCCCCCTGTACCCGGGACAGGGGATTGGATGTCCCCGCGCATCTGGAGGGAGAATCCCAGATGTGGCGGTAATCCCCGCCGTCCCGCCATTCCGCGCCCTTTGAAGAGAGAGGCCGTAATCTCCTGGCTGATTGCTGGGCAGCTGGGATCACTCAGGGCACTGATGAGCCGTAATTGGGCAGATTAGGAGGTTCCTCTGGAGGATCCCTGAGCCCCCTGTCCCCGGGACAGGATTCTGGCCCAGACCGGTGACCCGCGGGGCAACGTGACATCAGCACTGCACTGACCCACTCCTCCTCTATTTTGAAACCTATAGGCTAAATTGAGCAGCTTTGTCCCCTTTTTTCAAAACCTCATACTTCTCATAGTTTTGATTATCAAGCGTCAGTTCACTGCTAACGACAGGAGGCGGAAACATTAGAATCCTTAGCCATGCCTTTGCGAGAGACTTTCGGGTGCAGGTCTTTTAAGAACCTATATCCTGAGCCCAAACACCTGACTCGAGGGTGCCTGCTGGGTGAAGCAGCCCTTTGTCTGCACCATCCAGGCACCCGTGTGCCCCCAATAAAACCCCACCCGCGCCGCTCTGACCAGCTCACTCGTTAGGCCACCCCAGGAGACTGCCCGCTCACTCCACTAGGAAAACAAGGGACCTTGCTCGCCAGGCTGAGAAAACAGGACCCCTACCACCACCCCTCCGCATATTCACACCCCCCCCCCCTTCAGGGCAGGGAGCAGGGGGCAGGGGGGCAGGAACGAGGACCTTGCCCCACGAAAAGCCTTACTCGCAGGACCTGCGGTCCCTTTGGTAAATATTTACCTTGCGGGGGGACCCACACCTCCCCAGCTGCGGGAGAGCAAGGTGAGCTCAGAGTCCCGTTCTCTGTAAGGTTCCTTTGAGCGTGAAGCGGGGGGAGGATAAAAACCAGCAGCGCTGCAATGACCTCTTCCACAATGTATTTCACGCTCGGCGGACGGAAAATAACTTTCCATTCTCGCTCGCTCGATGCAACAAGGTTCACTTCAGCACTTAGTCCACTAAATCACAATTTTACGCCTCTCTTGGATTTCAAACAAAACAGGCAGGTTAAACAAAAACAGCCCGCCCGCGGAAACCGCGCCGTTAAAAAGTCCGCGCGGCTGACGTCTGAGGCGTTTTTCCAAGCTTGGTTTATAAGCGTGGGGCCTGCATTCTGACACGATTTATTCAATATACCATGTGTATATTTCCAGAATAAGTGATAAAAATGAACCTTCCACCCATGGAACTGAAAACACCTGATGCTTTGTGGCTAATTTTGAGCTGTGTGCACGATTCAAATCAAAACAAGACATCTGGCACAAGCCATGAATGAACTAATAAAGTGTATGAGAAGGGAAAGCCTAGCATTACCAGAGTGCCAAAGGTGCATCTGGAAAATATTCCATCCAAACATATGAGGCTTGGGTAATCCTGAAGACTAGAACTTTGAGGTCCTGTATTCAGGGCTTGATTCTCTTTGGAGGGACTAAGAGTACGTGGAAAAGGCACATGGACCAACACATGTGTTTTGCGAGTAGGACTGGACGCAGACGGTCTTGTCTATGCTGCAGCTTTAGCTGGCAGTTTTGATAACAGTGTGTTGCTGCCCCCAGCTGGGAATTTTGTTAATTACAGTTCCTTTGGAACAAAAAGTTTCACTGTTCCATCTGCACGGACACCTTGCTGATAGAGTAAAGCCTAATTGCACAGGGTAATTGATTGCAACATGGGAACAGAGCAGCAATTTCATTATTAGTAATTAGCTATGGGGATCAAAGATTCTAGTTTTCCCTGCATGTGATTTTCTGAAAGCACACGTCATGTGGCTTTGCCTCACACATGAAAATCATCCAAGGTAACATGCATTTTGCACTCTGTATGAATACTTCCATAACTTTTCCATCACGCTAAAAGAACGAACGTGGTTTTAATTCACTTCAAGTCTATGTTCCCTCCAGACCACTGCGTTTTGCTACTGAACGGCGTCACAAATTCACTTTCCAGAACCTTCTCCGCTGTTGTCCCCCAATGGTGGATGGACTTCAACACTTCATCTGACACAACTCTTCCGCGCTCACCTGAACACCTGAAACACTACCACCTAAAGCAACTTCATGTATAAACTTTGTTTTCCATGAAATAAAAAAAAATCTATGGTGTTATGCATAACTATTTCTACCAGCTAGCCTGTACCTCGTCTGTCCAACTAGTGACACTTGGTCATGCTGCTCTTCTAAGATTGTTGACTCCTTATCTGGCTTTTTTCTTGTGTTGTACTCTACCTCACTTGTAAGCCACTTTGGATAAAAGCGTCTGCCAAATGAATAAATGTAAATATAAATGTAATTCAAAGGCCAGTAAGATAACCAAAGGGTCCCCACACTAACATTGTTACATTTAATAGTAAGTGGCAGCAAATTAATGAATTGGCAAGAAAGAACGTGGCTGGTTTGTGTAAAAGATGTTTTAGATTCTGAACATTTCCACGACAGTGCAATATTTGACCACTTTCTTAGCAGGCAGCAGGACTTAACAGGAGTCCTGTTATAGGATAGCAGGATATAGCAGGATAGAAATATTTTCATTAATTTTCAAGTACTGTGGAAGCCCTGGATGTAGTAAGCATCCAAAATCAAATCAAATCAAATCAAATCAATCAAATCAAATCCAGTCTTACCACCAACCAATAAGGTAAGATTTTTGAAATGTTCATCTGGTGTCTCTGCCCAAGACATTACATTATATTATATTATGTATTGTATAAAGACATCCAACAGTGACACATCTCACAAAGCCTTGTAAATCCGGTGGGGAAAGGTGGCCATTCCATGTACACACTCATCCAGAGAGACATGGGGGAGAGAGGACAGGCTGGTGTCTGCTGCATCGTCTGTCTGCCAGGGCATAGGCTCACCTTGGGCAGAAGGGGATTTGTAGGCAGTGCCAGGGGAGGGGTTAACGTTTCTCGGGGCACTGGCTGGGCTTTTGGTCATGGTCTTCACAGGCGATGTGATATGACTGGTAGGCTTGGCCTCATCAGCGAAATCACTGCAAAGACAAGGGAGGACAAGAGGGTCAGACAGAGTCACAGTCACTTCTCAGAGAACAGCAAGTCATGGTCAAACCCCCAACACAGAGGACAAGACACACTCACCTCACAGAGGACAGAGGGTAAGACACGGTCACAGTCACCTCACATAGGACAGAGGGTAAGACACGATCACAGTCACCTCACAGAGGACAGAGGGTAACACAGTCACAGTCAGCTCACACAGGAGAAGAAGTGAGACACATTTACATTCACCTTATAGGGAAAAAAGGAGATTTGTGACACAGCCATGAGCTGTGGTTGAGCATGTTCACAGTGACAGATAAGCAGCCACTGTGAACATGCTCCTGCACAGACAGACAGACACGCGCGCACACACACACACACACACACACACACACACACACACAGCCATGCACTGCCAATCCAGATAGCAAAACTAATGAGATGGTGGCTCATGAATTTAGGACACAATGTTCTCTTAGCGAAGCCTCCATGCACAAGTGCTGATTTGAAATGAGCACCTAGGGGCTGGACTGCGTCTCCAGACAGATTCCAGCACGCCGCTGCAAGGGCCTGGAGGGGGAAACTCTCACCTATTCACTGCTTCTACAATCCTGGGCCCAGAGGCCGCTGTCTGAGGTATGAGGGAAGAAATAAACAAAAACCAAGTTGGCCTTTAGTATCTGTGATTCCTGGGTGGGCCAGACCTCTCATTAAGGCCTACCCACAATCCTAATGGTGCCAACTGCTCAGCATCAGTCTCCCTCATGCCCGGAGACAGCCCCTAGGGTCACTCTGTTATGGCAACGGCGGTCGTGGTAACGGGGAAACGAGACTCAGCACTTGTGCTTCTGGCCCCTGACCAAGAAGACCGCTCTCATCGGCGAGACTCAAACAACACAAAGCACTCATCCTCAGCCTCCCAACACTGACCTAAAATCAGACCCCCCCATCCCCTGATCACAGGTTTACCCTGTCACTGCCACAAGCAAAACCCAGGGGCGTTCCTGTGTCACTTCTCCTCAACTCCCATTCCTGGCCCCTACATCATTTTAACCCCATCACTGCTGCATCACTTCATCCCACTTTATCATCACATGATGTTTCGCCCCATCATTACTTCATATCATTGTATCCCCATGGCTACCCCCTACATCACTTTGACCCTCATTACTATCCCCTACATCACTCTGACCCCACTCACTGTCCCCTATATCACTTCAGCCCCATCTCTACTGCTTACATCACTTTCCCCCATCATTGTCCCTCACATCACTTTATCCCCAACCGACCCCTTTACATCACTTTACCCCCAACCATCCCCGCTACATCATCAGAGTCCCAACACAGCAAGCAAACCCCCCACACACCAGGCTACCACACACAAAGATCAAATAGTTGAGAGAATAGTTACCTAAGGATATAGACAGCACTTACAGGAGAGGAGAAAGACAGGTCACTAAGGTCAGTGACAGACTGGTGCCAGGAGACACTTCCGGAAGGAGACAGGGAAGGAAAGAAGGAGAGGAAGAAAGAGAAGGGATGAAATGAGCAAAGCAGACAGAATGAGGACCCCTTGTCCACCTATACTCACACAATAAAGGCCTCATCATTTGAGAGCAGAGAAATCATGGTGTCTCTCACAGTAATGAATGTGTCTGTACCACCCAATGAAATACAGCATATGTCATTTTTCATTCGTTTATTTACTTCTTTATTTTTTACCAATTAGGTTTATTGTCTTTCTTTGATGTATAGAGATATGAAGTGAGATATCTGTACTGCTGCTTCCATAAGCCATTGGCACTGCTAAGAGGGAAAAATACATATGACAGAAGTTACTCTAACCAGACATGGCCCAGCCCTCCACTCATTACAGCCAATTACCAGGCAGCTCATTAATAAACACCACCAGTGAGCTCAATTAGGAGGGGACTGGATTGGATTAGGGGTGGTCTCCGGGGGACACCATGGCTTGGCTGATCCAATATACTCTTATATAGAGTAAGTTACAATTTTATCCATTTATACAGCTGGATATTTACTGAGGCAATTTTGGGTTAAGTACCTTGCCCAAGGGCACAGCAGCAGTGCCCCTGCGTGGAATTGAACCAGCAACCTCTCCATTACAAGCCCTGCTCCTTACAGCTACACCACACTGCTGCCCCTTCATTCATCAACAAATAACATAATGAAGGATAAAGAGCTCTTCAGTGGTTTCAGTGGATTCATGTGCACTGAGTAAGATCACCCTGCCACTGATCTATATTGCTGTAAGGGATGGATACTCATATCATGCTAAAGTTACTGAATAGCACTGACGCCAGGATCAGTATAGGATATCCTGTAGTATCTATGTCCCTAAATTCCTTGACCCAGTGCCAAATGGAAAAACAGTGAGGGCGACCATTTACTGAGTGCCACTAGGAGAGTCAGACTACACTCTTGGCCATTCCTACTCCACCCTCACCCCTCTCCGGCCATGGCTGGTTAAAACCAGTTCTCCCTCTGATTATCAAGGGACCAGGCCAATCAACGTTTACCACAGTCAAGTCTCTGATCCCGCTCTGAGCTCAGGGAGGAACGGGCAGTGGAGAAATGGAGCTGGGGGGAGGGGGGGTAGCCATCTCGGAGAGCAGGTGGACCCACAATCCCCCCCCCCCCCCGGTCTGCCCAGCATAGAGGGCCGTCTCTCTCCGCCTCCGTGGACCCGTGTTTCAAAGGCCGCACCCGAGTGCCGCCGCGTCTCAGCTCCGCCAGAGACCAGAGCTCGCCGCCAAGTCATTCCGCGGCCGCCGCAGCTGCCATGCCACCACGTCCCCGAGACACAACACAGCTGTTGCCACGGCAGCGCGGCTGTTGCCGGGGCGGCGCGTGATGGGGGCCAGCGGTTGCGGGGCTCTGAGTGGCATGTTACCCGCTGTTTCACAGGTGGGCAAGGCCCCAGCGTGGCCCAGAGCCCAGAGCTGGCGTCTGCAGAGACGGCCTGTTCCATGGGAACAGAGAGCCCCTTCACACGGCAAGGTGGAGCCATCTGAGCGTACAAATACTCCTCATAACACTCAGAACACTACTACTGCTATGACTCCTCTACAAACTGATTGGCTCATTGCCTTTCACTCCCCTCTTAAGAACAGTCCTGATTGGATGAGATTTGACTGGTGCAGCGCTTAGAGGTGTTAGCCTCAGGTCTGGGCTGGGAAAGGGGGTCGATGAGCTTTGATCCAGATCCTCAGTGATTTCAAATAAAACTCCCAATGCACTGAAATTATCCAGACCACACATCTGTCTCTATTAACCTGCTTCAATGTAATTGTGGATTACAGGTAGATGTGGCTGGCAGCTGCAGCACATCTTCATTACAGTGCCCTAACACTGCCATGCTGAGTCTTCATTACAGAGCAGGAACCTCTCACCACCTCCCTTCCTGTCAGACACTCTGTTGTTGGCTGCTCTGTCTGTCTGTCATGTTCCTCTCTCTCAACTTAATTTAGCAGTTTTGAAACACTGGTGTTCACAAACAATGTTACAGCTGCCGCACTTTCATTTTGCATGGGTCTTTTATGGTTTGTATTGTAGCTGTGATTGCTGTACAAGTTCTAATAACATGGGTTTTGGTTCCCAAGGACGCTCAGCAGGCGAAGACCCTACGCCCACACTACCTCACATTCTACCTTTTGCTCTTCTGCAGATGGAGGGTACTGGTCGATCGGCGCTTTTTCTTCCGGAGTCTGAGGGGCGGGGCCTTGGAGATGGGGGTAATGAGGAGGGCGTCCAAGAGGGACGGTGAGATCGCCCCCTTTAGCAGCCTGCTCCGCCATAAAATGGGTGGTGGGAACCAGGGAAAGTGAAGACAGAAATAAACAGAGAAGGAGGAAAAGACTGCATGCTTTGTTAAAAAAATCCCCTTCTCTATAAACCAACCTTCTGTTCACTGATGTGGTGACATTAATGAAATGTGTAAGGTGGACCTTTCACAAAGGATCTATGTTCTACATCTATCACACACATACAGAGGGCTAATTTTCATGTATGTATGTATGCAATGACTCATGCTGAACGCTAAAGGTGCGTTTTAACCAAATGCGACGCGAAATTTACGAGCGACGCAAATGCGCGAAAAGTCAATGGCAGGAGGTGAATGGGCGGAGTTAATCACGGCGAAACTGCGAGTGACGCGAAATGGGTGAAAGGAGCGTTTGCTTGATTTAAAAAATGTTCAACTCGAGTGAAAATTTCGCCTGGCGAAAGCTAATCACCTTCAAGTAGGGCTAGAAGCCATGCCCCCTTTCCAGAAATCTGAGGCTGACTGGTGTTGTCCGTTAGCTGATGTTTCAAAACGTGGACCCATCATTGTGTTGACCATTAACTTTGAAACTTTAGAGAAACATTACTTCTTAAAAAAGAGATTTCACAAGAAATGACAAACTGCTTGTGTGCGGTATTTATATATGCTAATTAACTAGCCAGCTAGCAACGCAAGATAACATAGCTGTCTTCTATTGTGTCCAGCAAACTTGCTTGCAGCATTGGTGGAATCAAAAATGCTTGCTGTGACGTGGTGCGAAATTCGCTTGTTCATTTTTCCACGCAAGCCATCAAACCTGTACGAGGAAAGCGAAGCGAAATTTCCTGTCACATTCGGTTAAGACACACCTTAAAGGTGAATGCTCATCCACAATGCTAATAATAACAGACCCCAGCAATGGGTTGTCAGTTGGTCCAGCCATTTATGCAGTTGAAAGCCTTCTACCTCCTTAGCCACACACGTGCCTACACCCCACCCCACCCTCCAACTCCCTCATAGTGGCCAGTGGTCAGAGGCTCTACCTGGCCTGGGTGCTGACCACAGCGGAGATGGTGTCCGCTGCCCTCTGGGGGCGGGAGCTGGGGGTGAGCGGTGGTGGGCGGGGGGCGCCACGGGGCAGGAACTCCAGAGGGTTCAGTAAGAGTGCCTTCCTGTGTCCCCCACACAGAGTCACACAAGAGGGGTGGAAAAGACTTGGTACGTGTGAAGAGAAAAAGAAAAGTGCGACAGCACAGCTGATAAGAGAAAGCAGCTGAGACTCAGTTCTCTTTTGTGTAAGAGTAGAACCCCTGCGATAACGCAAAAACTACAGCATAAAAGGCTTGTTGTAACTGTCAGCTTGTCTAGTCAGCATTTCTGCATCCGGTTACTCTATCAAGGTCATTTGGTGTGGTTTAATTCCGAGCTGAACCCTTCTAGGCTTTGTAGGCTCTGTTGGCACGGTGACGCCTGTACCTCAGAGGTGTTGAGGAGCGGAAAGGCTTTAGAGTGGGAGCAGGAGAGAGCTGTGTGGAGACGGATGCCGTGGGGGACACCTGTGCCGCAGGGCTGAAGGGAGACAGAGCCACAGGCCCCGGGGGGACAGCAACAGAGAGGGACAGACAGATTGGTCACAATAAGACTGTGTCTAATCCAGAACCTGGTGAGGAGGTCAAACAAACGTGCCACAGAGACATCGCACATGCATTCATTCCAATGTCATCGCATACATGTTGACAACACAAGCTCCTATAGCAGATGCTGAGTCTTTGATGACTGCAGTTAGCCATGCAATTGCTTCATTCAGCGTAAACTTCAAAATTTTCAACTTTAGCTGTTATTTGTTTATAAAGACTGGCAATGCCTGTGTGTATTTGAGACAGGTAGAGGGGCTGGATCATGCTGATCCTTGACTGAGGGCGGACCCCTGCTGTACCGAAATTGGCTCAAATAAATAAATGTAAATGTAAATGTATGTGATTGAATGTATGCAAATTGAGTAATTCTGACATCTAGTGGCTCAAGGGGAAACAGCAGTGGGTCCTACAGGCAATAGGGTTTCTACTAAAAGGGCTCTTTATGAAGTGAGTAGTGAGGAGAATGAAATTAATCATATCCCAAAAGCGTATAGAATTAGAAATAAAGAGCAGTGTAGCACACAAACTCCAGTTTTACAACCTTCTGGTTCATTGACTGTAGAATCAAATAATGTTATAACTGATCCACACTCAAAAATTGCAACAGTAGTTTTTAAAAGCACAGGAGCTATAGAAATGCAGCATGGACAATGGGCTCAGCAGAGACTACAGAATGTGTGCTGAGTCTCTGTGCAAAAGAAGGCTACCTTCTGTGTTAGAGAAGAAGTCTTGAAATGGTAGAGGTCTACAGCCCACACACTGAGTACACTAAAGTGAAAGGAGGGGGTGAGGGACACCCTCGGGGCTTTCTAGAAAGATCTGTAATTAAAACCAGCTAAGGTATGGATGATGGGTAAATGGGACCATAGCAGAGATGAACAGGGAAGACAGTCTACCTGTCTGTGCATCTGCACAAGGACCCAGTCAAACCTGCACAGCCTCCACAGGGTGATTCCCCACTTCAAGCACCTCCTGACCCAGACATCAGATCAGCTAATCCAGCACAAACGCGATCAACCCCCATTCAGTGAAAAAAGCGTGAAACTGATCTGGGGCCAGTGCCTCAGGACGAGACGTATTGCAGGTCTCAACTGCCAAGATACAAGGGGAATTTGTTAAGACAGACAGTGGGACACTGGTGTGGCACAACGCCATTCGATTTCACACTGAGAGTGAGTCTGTTCAAGCTGTTACAGGGGTGACTCATAAGAAAGGTGAGCACATCTTGGTCCTGACTGGACAAGGTTTAAGTGTAGGGGGCAGTTTTACCTCTGCGGAGAAGAGGAAAGAGGGGATAGCACTACAGGTATCCGGAGGAAGGTATCTGAAAGTACACTGGGTGGACAGACAGAGGGACAGAGCAGGCATAAATGAATCACCAAATGCTCCTTCATAAGATCCTGTCTTACAAAAAAGGCACTGTTACCGCCCAACACGTGGAGAGGCCAGTGGTGGAGAAACGGCGATATGAGCGAGAGGAGGATTAATAATGTATGTGTTTTCAGAATGCTTTGTGCTGTTTTGTTATGCCCATGTTTGCCTCTATTCTACTTTTATATATTATTTTTTTTTCTTTTTGCTGATGCAATATTGATCATTCTTCCCCTGGGGACTGAACTAGTGAAAGGCAGTAAACACAAAGCTTCATTTCAGTTTTGTTTGCTTTTTGTTTCTTTATAGCTTATCACAGAAGAACAGGACATATAAATGATTCATAAATCGCAACAAATAAACGCCCCCTTTCGCTCCCTGTTGTGGCGCAAGACTGATAGAGGGAGACAATTTTGGGATTGTGTTTGAGCCCTTGAAGAAGCACAGAGAAATGAGCTAACCTGTATCATTCACAAGAGGGCGCTGTGGAGATACGTAATCCGAAATAAACAACTTGAGCCCATCTGCAGTTTACCCATCTGACAGTACACAGATGTGTACTGTGTAATGCTCTGTTTTATGCCAGTGAAAATGTGGCAGCAGTTTCTTAATGACATCAAGAGCATTGCATAAGCGCAAGTGAAATCTCATTTCATGGCTCATTTGCTCAATCACACACCTACACGCTGACTGCCACCGGCTGTGAATGTACCCAATGCTGTGAGCAGAGTAAGCTCACAACATTATCCATTTTTTGTTTGTACCTCTCAACAGATGTCAAAGCACCAGGGGGAGGGGCTGGTGACTGAGCAGGAAGGGCATTGGGGGCGGAGCCTGCTGTCTGTCCTGGAGCAGTGGTGGAAATGTTCATTTGTGCTGGAGAAAGGGCAGAGCCTGCAGGCTGTGCAACAGAAGGGGCGGAGCCTAGTGACTGCAGTGGGCTGGGTTGCATCTCCTCAGGCTCCTCTTGGGTCTGCGTGCCCACCAAATGCTGGGCCAAGGCATCTGCTGGACACCCCGCTCCAACACCATTGGACAACCGGCCTGGCACCACAGCCGGGCCGAGCTGCAAAGGCTCCTCCCTTTGTAAAGGTGTGCTTCACAAATAAACGCACAGCACATTACGCAACAATGTTGTGTGCAGTCACATTTTACACTACAGTTACTCATCCCTGAAGGGCCAAAACACTCGTGGGTATTCAGTCCACCTGAACGCTTAGTCACTTAGCAGAGTTTGCCAATCATTACCTTGACTGAACCACCACAACAACCATCTGGCTCAGGTCTGCTAGCGGCTTGCAGGCCTCTGGGACCAGAGATGAGGAACTGTCACAGCCACAGGAGCACAGTGGCTAACTTAAATCAAACTCATACCCTACACAATCTACAGACGACACAGGCCAAAGTATCTAGTGAAAGTGTAACCACTTTAGACATGTCCTGAATCATGCAAAAGTGAACTTTGCTTGTGTTGCTGGTGACAATGGGGTGACAGAGGGCTCAGGGTCTAAAATGAGATCTCTCAGATCCCTCCTGAAAACACCTTTGTTCTGGGAGAGTGCAGTCTAGGCTGTGTAGCACTGACAGAGGTGAGAGTAGCGGTGAGTGCAAGCAGGTGTGACATCAGTCATGTGGAATTACCTGACCTGCCCATGGTCTGTCTGGAGCTGCCTGAAGTAACAGTTAAGGAAAAGAAAAAGAAAGAGGGAGTCAAGAAAGAAAAGGGAGACAAGAGTAAGAGGAAGAGAGGGAGAATAGTTTTAAGATAGAAGAAACTTTATTAAAACTCTTCTACAGATACATCACAATCCCCAAGCATGTTACAGATACATGTTGCAAATATATAAAACTCTGTAATAAGATTCTGCTTCAAATCAGCTCATTTATCATGAAACCAAAGCAACTAAGGCTTTCAGCAGGCACTGCATAGCCAGTGGGATGACAGTGAATGAATGATACAAACGAATCAATGCAATCACAAGTGTAAAAACTCCAGCTCAGTAGACAAGCTAATCTCCCTACATAACCCAGCCTTGCTACCATGCTCAGTTTACTAGACTCTGCATCACACAGGCTCCCACTCCTTGCTTCCGCACTCGCTGCTGATCCCAAATTAGCCACCAGCAAACACCGACCCCTTGCATGACGTGATAGTGGCTGATCAGAGATCAGTCGGGGAATCGAGGGAATGGGAAGCAAGGAGGGCAGAGTTCGTTCCTTTGGGTCTGGAGCAGTGCCTTTGTGACACAAACTCTAGAGGCTCACCTCCTCTTGGGGAACTGTGTTCTTTTTGTCTGTCTCATGCGTGGACTCACTGAGCTAAGAAAACAGCTACGGTTCTCTGTGAATGCTCCTCCAACAGTGACACCCCCCCCCACCTCCAAACTGACTTCCCAACATGCCCCATGCGCTCCACACGGCTCACACCCCTGCCTCACGCAGCGGGGCACTGTGGAGAACAGTTCAGTCCGATGGGAAGACAGAGCAGGACCGCTGCACTGTGACCCAGCTGAAAAGCAGAGCTCCTGCATTATGGTGGCCTCTACTCCTGCTGCCGGGAGCATCTGCATCTGCTTTTCCCCGGCCCTGTGTCTGCGAACTGTGCGAGCGCTGCAGTCCTCGTGAGAAACTCACTCGCGGCGTAACTCACCCACGATGGCGTACTTTGTAAGCCGTTAAAGGCTTAACAAAGATGCCGCCGTGGTGGGGGAGGGAGGGGTGGAGGTGACATAAGACACCCTTTGTTTTAGATTCGCAGTGATTCATGGGGCAGTAAACACTTGGGCCATGTGGGCCTGGGTTCGGGGGGATGTCCTCAGAGAGGGAGCAGGTCCATTCAAAATGCTCATACACACAAAACACGAAACGCTCTACTGCGCGGCCTCAAGCTTTATAAACAGTCAGAGAGAGAGAGAGAGAGAGAGAGAGAGAGAGAAACAGGGCATGAATAAATTCAGCCAGCAGATGGAAGGATGAGGTTCTGTGGCAGACGTGTGGAAGTGGTTCTTTGTGTCCTCGTCTTGGCGGGAGGCTGACTAACACAAACGATCAAACTCATGCACGCGTGTGAGCGAGTCACTCGGATTGGGGGGGAGGGACGGGTGGGGCGAGTCGGGCGGCTATTGGACATTGAGGGTGCGTGCTGACACCCCATGATGCCAGTCGCGCAGCTTGTGGTATCTGGGTCCGATGACCTGGGGGTTTATCCTGGTCACCCTGGTGGCCGTGCAGGATGGGGGGGGGGGGGGTGGAGGGAGGGAGGAAAGAGAGAAAGAAGAAGGGAGAGGGAAGGAGTGAAGGAGGGAAGGGGAAAGCAGCAGGGGGAAAAGAAAAGGAAGAGAATAAGAGTGGGAAAACTAGTCAGTCCCATACTGAAACAGAAAGTAACACTTGTACGCCATGCAGATGCAAAAAAGTCACATGATAATCTATAGCTTCCATTTTCTCTTCATTATGGTTGCTTATGAATATTAATGTCCACAAACTATGAGACCTTTCTTCACCACTGCAAGGGACCCACTCTGTAAGAACCTTCCCTGATCACTTACTCTTCACCTTTTCAGCAATGCAAACCATTTCCACTGCATGACCAAACCACAGCAGACCAAACCAAAGCAGACAGTCTTCACCCTCACACACGCACGCATGCAGAATCACCACAATCACAACATCACTCACGACAACACAGACATTAATTAGCAAAAGCAAAATCTCATCACTCAGCCATCTGGCTAACGCATTCACATGCCGTATGGCTCAGCGTGTAAATGAGCCGGATACAAACAGAGGTGACATCACCCGCTTGAGTCAAGACCAATGTGTTTTACTAGCCCCCAGAGAGGTCTCGAGGTCTTTTCAGCGCTAAATGAATCATATTTATTGTCAAAATTTGTGCTGTGTGGTTGCACAAGTTTGCCGTTTGATGCTCGCTTAAACCACGGCGGTTACCCCTACATAGTGAGCTAGTGTTCTGGACAGTATTTATGACTGCTGCCTCATGGCTGTGACAAGAGAAAGCAGATGCAGAAAGTGTAGCATCCCTCACCCACACACAACTCACTTCCTCACCAGCTCATTGAGAGAGCGCTGCCTGCATTGACAACGTTTCACCACTAAAGGTCCAAATCAGTCACAGCCATTGAACTGATTCCATTGGACACAAGGTTGAGTGCCTGGGGGTTGAACCCACATTTCGCTAGTTAAGATTCACCACTATCCCCCACGCTGCTGCGCAAAGCCGGTCTGCTTTCGGGCTGTCCCTCCAGCTGAGTTTTGGCCCGCTTCCCAGCGCCCTCTCTCCCGGACCCCGGCAGCGGCTCTGCAGCTGGGGCAAAGATGTGGGCTCTGAAAGGCTCCAGCACAACCGGGGGACATATGTATGGGTCCAGGGGATCTCAGGTTTGGCCCTTTTGTTTCCGTCAGGAACTGGAGAGCCCTACCTGGCAGCAAACCAAATCCTATCCCCCCCAGAGGGCTTCCAAAGCAGTTCCAAGGGTCTGCTCTCCACACGAGCACCCCCCTCACTGCTTGACCCGTCTTTGTTCCCAGAAAGCCCTGCGCCACATCCCAGTGCAGTCTGTTTGAACGCCACAGAGAGCTGATTTTCATTGGTGCATGGCCCACAGTCCTTTTCAATTACCCACAATGCATTAATTTGTAGAGTGCTAACCTCGACGAAGGCCCTGTGTGCCTGCAAGCTGGCCGAGATTATCTGTGATGAACCAAATTGCTGAAACCTTCAATGCAAAGCCAGGCCTCTGGGCTTGAACCGTTTCCACACCATTTTTGGGGGGAACCTTGAGGGGCGGCTTCCTCCGATCTCACAATAAACTAAGCATGCTGAAGTTCACCGCGCGGGGTAAGCCGGGCGTAAACACGAAATCGCAAATCGCACAAAAACACAACGGAGCACGCCAAAAAGTTGTGGGGTATCAAATCCACACGCGCTCCGTCATCCAAACAGTAACAGTAACAACAACAACGCAGGAACCATGCAGAGAGAGAGCCACCGCAGGACAGAGCCCCAAGAAAGACTGCCTACTTACTTCGTCTTCTTCTCAGTGTCGCTGTCTTTTCTCTCTAGCTCTAAGGGAGAGAAGCAAAGAAACAAATGTACTCAGATGCTTCAACAAGATCAACTACAAAGAACATGGAATGGATCTAGCAGTAGCTTTGCTTAATGCAAGGCACTACACCAAGCCTGAAACAACCAGCGTTAAAGAAATTTTGCAGAGCTGAAGGTCACTTCAGCTCTTTAACGTATAATGTAACTGACCGCATTCTATATTTGTGTGGGGTGAGCCAGGAATAACACAAAGCAAAAGGTGTAGTTTTGACAATATCTCTGCAAACCAAGTATTGAAAATAAGCTTCTGTAAGCAGGTTTCTACAGAGTATGCTTTAGAGTATCAGCCAAAAGTGCTATGCAGCAATACAGCACTGCAGTGTGTCATAGGCTAAAAGTTCAAACAGGCTCTTTCAATCTGGGCATCTAATAATCCCTGTCTGAGAATTTAACTTGCTCAATAATTCCCTCCCTCTCAACTTGAGCTGATGTGTGATGAGTGTTCTGAAGCAAAGTGGCTGCCATGCATCATCTATGTGGGTGCTGCACAGTAGTGGCTGAGGTGAGACCCTCTCGCCTTCACTGTAAAACGGTTTGAGAACGATGTAAGGCACTATATAAATGTAATAACAATATTATTGTTATGTTGATGTGGGTCCTGAGCTGACTGACCATGCTCGGTGCCAGTGATCTGGGCCAGGATCCGGAAGGACCGGGACTGGGAGGTGCCGGTGCGGGGGTGCCAGTCCTCAGTGTCCTCGATCAGCCGCTTCTTGCTGGCGTCGCCGTGGCTTGGCACGTGGTAGAACTCGATGTCCGTCTCCACGATGGGCTTCCGGGGTGCCCTGGGGCGGCAGACAGGGAGAGAGCGAGTGACTCACCTTCCTCACAACCCTCAAAACCATCATCATCATCATCATCATCATCATCAACTCCATAATGCTGTGTTGTTTTTCACACACAAAGCACACTTTAATTGGTCTAGACACAAGATGCATATGAGTAGACTATAGATGTCACATGATTCAACAAAACAATAAAGAATGCCAGCCCGTACAGTGGGAGGCCAAAAGAAACAAGCATCCAAAGAGAGACATTTCATTTCAAAATGTGATCAAAACAGATTGTGATTAAAAAACAATCTCCACTGTCATACACAGAATATATTTCATCCTCAATTCTCCATTTACCTCGGAGGCAGAGTTTTTCTGGATTTTCGGATAACAAGGGAAAGATGGAGAGAACACAAGAGAAAATCAGAGGAAAATGAATGACAACAGTACAGAAATGGAAGAAAAGGGGACAAAAGAGGAAAGAAAGAGTAAAATGTTTTACTTTTCTTACGAATAAAGCTGTGCATCATAAACATGCAACTGTTTTGATGTTTCACACATTAAACTAAGTGGCTCTAATCTTAAAGGACTGTACTTACTTCTGAATAGTATGCGGTCCACTAGCAGGAGAAGAAATAAGAGAAAGTATGTTGGCAACAGTAAGAAAGAAATGAAATGAAATGAATGAAATGAATCACTGCAAATCACTGCAATCCGTCACTCTTCAAACACTGACAAGCAAGAGCACTTTCAGGGTTGCATACATTGCTGGCAACCCAGTGAAGGTAAACACACCTTCTAAGAAAATCTACAAGATTTTATTTTATTATTACTCACACTGCCAGAAGACTTGTTTAAAATGTTAGTGCTAATCATGACAGAGGCTGGACTGTTAGAGGAAATGCTCCCCACTGACGAAAGTGAACTCTGGACATGCTCCATCTTACACCACAAGATGGCGCTATGGCATTCTCCATGTCAGTTTTCAGGTCCTGATTAAAAAAAAAAAGGTTAAAAATAACTTGACACTTGTGCACTCACTATCAGTAAGACTAATGTGAGCTACCCTGACATTAAGCACAGGTTATTAACCTGGCCATTAATGATATTTATGCATAACCGCCCCTCCTCCCAGCTGGTTCATGCCCCGGTTGGAACGAGCCGAGGGAGTGTTGACAGATGGGCCAAATGGCTGGCGTTGACAGAAAACATGTTAATAATGTTTTATAAATCAACACGCGCGTCCCCATCTTCCCCAACGGCTGAGTGTGTGAGTGTGGGTGTGTACGTGTGTACCTGTGCGTCTGTGTGCGAGTGTGCCTGTGCGAGTCTGTGTGTGTTAGGGGCTGGCCCTGTGATCTACAGCTGTGATCTACAACGACTCAACAGACGCGACGCTGCGGCGTGCTCCAGTCCCCCCTAAGTGACAACATGATTCACTGCGTAGCATGTCAATCCTGACATGCCTTTACAGAACGGCTGTGCTAACGACGCGGCCTAGGGGGGAGCTGGGGCAGGGGAATTCACCTCCTGCACCCGTAAGCTTGGAAATGAAGGAGTCCACTTCCTCTTGTATACCACACTTTAATACCAATCTTTTTAGATATAAGTTAGTTCACTTGCTTGTGGCCATCTACGTGAACACAGGTCTCACTACTGCTGTGATTGTCACACGATTTTTAGTGCATGTTTTAACTGCGTGCTGTGCCAGGCATACAAAGAAGGCACAAACTCGTGCTGTGCACACACACACACACAAACATGCATTAACCCTTTAAATGGATCAGATGGACAAACGGGCACCAGACCACAGCCACAGCTAACACTCCACATGCCGGCCACGCCACACAGGCACATGGCAACCGGGCAATTGTGGTGGGAGTACTAACTTTGTTACCGGAGGGGTCTCCTGGAGAATTTGAAAGAAAGAAGGGAGACAGAGGAGGGGGGAGGGTGGAAAGAGGGAGAGAAGGGCACAAGCCACTTATTACTCTTGAAGGCCTCCCTGCTTTGCGGCAACATGTGTGACCCCTCTGAGAGCACGAGCAAACCGTTCTCCGTTCTGACACACAGCATGCCGGGGTGGACGCGCATGCAAGTACCATACCTGAGTGGACCCTTGCTAACATGCATCCAAGGTACAGGGAATGCATTTCCAACATATGTCAAAATACACAGCCTATACTGCAAAATATAACAATTACGGTCACTTTCATTCATGTAATTGTATGTGTATGTACTGTAATTGTAAAATTGCACTTGAATAAATATTTATTACACCAATATACTTTCATGAATATTCAAATACATCAGCAAAAACTGCTTGTGTAATAACATAAAAATATATATATATATTTAGTAATATATGCTATATATTTTTACATTTAGATTTAATACTTATATCACTTATTGGCATTACTTCTTCATTAGGGGCAGAAAAGAGGGGGTTGGATCGGCTCCCATGCTGGTCTCTGATAAGCCCCCTCATGCTATGCATTATGGGCAGGTGCCTGAGAGGCTGCCTCCTCAGCTCTGCCCCCTCTCTCAGCGTTTTAATGAGCTTATGCAGGCTCATTACACGGGTCACGCACAGCGCCCGGGTCAATCAGCCAGCTAATTGGGTCCCTCCAGTAAAAGCAGCGGGAAAACGTTTTTAAGATGTTTCCAGGCCTGGGATAGAAAACACAGTCTGAAACTGCAGGCTGGAGCAGAGAGAGGGCTGAATGTTGAGGGCGAAGTGATGGAAAAAGGCAATCAGAAACAGAGTGCTTAACTGTACCGATGCACAGCTTACTGCTCCAACTTACAGCAATGACTGGCAAGTTGCTTAATGGTTACATTATAATACTGTATGCTTCTCAAAATAGATTTATCAGAAGACACACACCATGCACGTCTAATAGTAGAATGTTTCTCTTGTTTTCCAAAAGACAATTAAATATCCAGAATGGTTGACATATTTATATACACACTTATGTTTTTATGTCTAGATTATCTTAAAATAAAACCACAACATTCATAAAAGACTAAAAACAGAGGAAAAACTAAGTAAGGAAAAAAGGAGCACTACAAACATAAAAAGTTTATTATTTCAAGTTTCTTACATCAATAAAAGGCTACCAAAATAGTGTGCAAATAATCTTAAAATAATCAATATTTTCTCAGAAGGAAAATATTATTTTATACAATTTTTACAGCGTACAGTAAATGAGTGCTGCTTGAGAATGACTTAAACTGCAGGGAGACGCATTTGCTTCCAATTACAGTCAGTGCTGGCAAACCGGACGATTCTCTGCTAATTCAAACCAAGTGTCTTCGCTTTTCCTTCATTCCCACAACAACTGGACGGGGAAGCAAACACACTGCCTAGGAAATTGATTAATGTCACTGTCAATTAGGGTGATTTCTAGTAGCAGGTGTGGAGCATTCTGGGTGTCCGGTTTGATTGTTCTTTTTTTTCCCCACTCTGAATCAAACTTTACTCCAACATCTTGGGACAAGATGTGTCCTTCACTGTTTGCGGTTGTGAAAATGCCGTGCAATTCCACAGTCGTGCGGGGAGAGCAACCTCTCTGGGGGAAACAAACAAGATAGGCGTGATTTTGTCAGCTGCAGGGCATGAGAAAGCACCGATAGGATGACATTAGAAACAGATATGACTGACTGATATGAATCTTCAATGGATTGAGAACGGAGCATGAAGCCTGTGAGGCCAAAGCTGGACAATGAGCACTGATGATGGGGGAACTTGTGACCAGAAAGTTGTGTATTCAAATCCCAGACAAGGTGGTGCTGCTGAATCCTTGAGCAAGATAGTGAGCACCTTAAATTAATATCAAGCTATGTAAACAGGTAACATCCAAAATGTACTCTTTGATTCATTCTTCCCTGGAATATCAATTATTATTAATCCCGTTTATGTATTTCTAGATCTCCTGGAACATCTCCTAGTGCAAATAAATAATGTTATGTAAAAAGAAATTCCAACCAGGACAGCTAAACAAGACATACAAGCCAAGGCAAACACTGTAAGCTCATATCCACGCGAGGCCCTGTAACAGGGTAAAGGCTTCAGTTCTGGCAGACCAAGCATTTCGGCTCTGATCCTTGTACAGCTCCAGACGCATACCAAAGCGGAGCAGCCAGTGCAAAGTGGAAATTTTCGTAATGGGAATGGTAATTATTTCCGCGTTGCGTGTCAGAGGTTACACCGACACAGACACTGAATGGCAGGCCCGGCCAGGGGTGTTAAAGGTGATGGCGGTGACGACGTCAGTGACGTGCAGAGAAACCGGACCCCTGATACCGAGCCTGCCAACCCCGTGTGTCCCCCCTCGACGCCTCAAACCCAGGACACGGGGATGTGAGGAGAGTGATGTCATGTGACGCCCTGACCTCGCGGGTATTCCGCAGATTGGGACAGCCAAAAAGGCTCACCCACAAGGCAGTGTTAGCAAGGGAGGTCTGGGGAGGTACGAGTGGTGACCTCATGCCCGCTGACGCGCGGAGAAACCCTTCCGAACCCTAAAAACAGCCCTGCTCCCGGTGTGTGGAAAAGCCCGCGGAAAACCGACCCGCCCCCCCCCGCATGCCGGGAGGGCCAACGCCGTAAACAGATTGGGTTACCACCGGCTAAATATATCTGCCCGCGTCAGCGACATGGCTGCTGTGCTGGGGCACATACGCGGGGGGGGGGGGCTGCTTCAGCCGGTTAAAACTGATCCTGAGACACGCGTGGATCAACGTCTCTGACAAAGACAGAGAAAGAGTGTGTGCTGACATGGAGCATTTGACTTTACTGGGTGTTCTCGTGGAGCCCTTGGGTGAGACGATGCAGGGGCTGGACACGAAAGACGCCCACAGGATGAGGCACCCACAATCACACCACCACCTGACATCTGTTTAAACTGCTCTCCACTCCACTGAACCGCCGTCCAACAACTACACCGCATACCAAGAGTTCATATTGCCTCTGCCGCTTTACCCTTCACTGAGCGACCGTCTAGTGCTATACCACAGATCAAATATTTAAGAAACACGTTACGTTATGTTATGCAGCCTTACCCAAATTACCCTCCAACAGCTACACCGCTCACCATATGTTCAACTTGCTTATACCGCTGCTCCCCAAACTGACTCACACCAGCTATTTATATTGCCTCTGCTGACATCTTCTGCTCTTCACTGAACTCCCATCCTACAGCTACACTACCACTCATTTCAACTGCTCTTACCACTGCTCTCCAAACTGAACTGACCTCAAACAGCAACACCACCTTTCACTGAACACTCTGATCCACTTAACATCTCAAAAAGAAAGAGGCTCATCAACTTAAACTATGGCATGTTTGGCTAGTGGCACATACCATCTGATTCACCTCAAATTTATATTAAATCAGAGTTCTAAAAAACAACTAATTGCATATCATTCATTTAAATTCACTGCATTGGTATGAGTTATAATTGCACTGGGAGTCATGAAATATTACATTTATCAAGCTTCACTTGCCTTCTGCTTGTAAATGATTCCTGTATATAAATTAAGAGATTGAGAAGATATACATGGAAGGTCCACGTCGGGACCTTAGAACAGCAGTCTAGTCGCAAGGACAGCAACCTGTCTCTAAGATGGCTGACTGGGTAACCCAGCAGGCTTGTGTCACGCCTTCTCTATTTGTGCTTGTTAAGGCTAAAATGGTGGACTTAAATGCTTTGAATAACACTCATTTATACATGAATACATGTGCAGAAACACACTGTCCTTCCTGTGAAATAGACTGCTCAATCAGTGACGGCATCACATGTTCAGACCATGCTATTTAAAGCAGGTAGACAGGTACATCATTCCCAATCAGGTGCATCCCATCATGGCAGCAGTGTCCATCAGAAAATGGGGTTTTTCAGCAGGGTAATGATCCATGCCACAAGGCTAGGAATGTTTCCAGGAATACCAGAGTGAATTCAGCTTACTGCAGTGGCCTCCCCAGCCACCAGAACTCAACCCAGGCGAACATCTGTGCCATGAGATGAAACAAGCTATTCAGATCACAGATCCACTGCCAGCCAAGTTGTGAGAAATTATACATATAAATAATAGAAATATATTAATAATATAAATTATATAAATTATATATATATGTGTATATATATATATATATATATATATATGTGTGTGTGTGTATACACACTGTATATATACACACACACACACACACACACACCGATGAGCCAAAACATTATGACCACATGCCTAATATGCTGTTGGTCCTCCGTGTGACGCCAAGACAGTGCCACCCCGCCGAGGCATGGACTCTGCAAGACCCCTGAAGGTGTCCTGTGGTATCTGGCACCAAAACATTAGCAGCACATCCTTCAAGTCCTGTAAGTTGCAAGGTGGAGCTGACTTGTCAGTCCAGCAGATCCCACAGATGTTCAATCAGATTGAGAACTGGAGAATTTGGAGGCCAGGGCAATACCTTGAACACTTCATCATGTTCCTCAAACCATTCCCAAACAATGTGTGCAGTGTGGCAGGGTGCATTATCCTGCTGAAAGAGGCCACTGCCATCAGGGAATACCACTGCCATGAAGGGGTGTACCTGGTCTGCAATAATGTTTAGGTAGGTGGCACGTGTCAAATTGACATCCACATGAATGGCCGGACCCAGGGTTTCCCAGCAGAACATTGCCCAGAGCATCACACTCCCTCCACCGGCTTGTCATCTTCCCACAGTGCATCCTGGTACCATCAGTTCCCCAGGTAAATGGCGCACACATACACGGCCATCCACGTGATCTAAAAGACAATGGGACTCATCGGACCAGGTGACCTTGTCCCACTGCTCCAAGGTCCAGTTCCAACGCTCGCGTGCCCATTGTAGGTGCTTGCGACGGTAGAAAGGGGTCATCGTGGGCACTGTGAACGGTCTGCAGCTACGCAGCCCCATACTCAGCAGGGTGCGATGCACTGTGTGTTGTGACACATTCCTCCCTTAACCATCATTACAAATTTCTGTGACTTGTGCCACAGCAGACCTTCTGTTGGTTCGAACCAGACGGGATAGTGTTGCCCTCGCGTATCAGTGAGCCTTGGGCGCCCAACACCCTGTGGCCGGTTCGTGGTTTGTCCCTCCCTGGACCACCGTCGGTAGGTGCTCACCACTGATGACCAGAAGCACCCCACAAGCCTCGCCGTCTCACAGATGCTCTGACCCAGTTGTCTGGCCATAACAATTTGGCCCTTGTCAAAGTTGCTCAGGTCTTTACTCCTGCCCATTTCTCCTGCATCCAACACGTTAACTATGAGAGCTGGTTGTTCGCTTACCATCTAATCTACCCAGACCTTGACCTTGTGCCCTTGTTTGGAGATGATCAACGTTATTCGGGTCACCTGTGAGTGGTCATAATGTTTTAGCTCATCAGTGTATATATACAAGAAATATGTATATATGAGAAATTTATACTATACCCAATGCTTGTTTCTCTTCTTGTGTACTGAATATTATATTAGAGCAATTATAAAGAAGTCACTGACTCACAGCTAAATGGAAATATACAGCCACGCAATGGAAACTGAAATAAATGTGGAGTAACTGCACAACTACAGCACACATTTCTTGATTTGGACATTTGATACTTGTTTTTCAAATCCAAATTTCCAAAACATCTGCCGGGTTCTGCCGGTTTCCTTACTGGCTGGATCCCTCCGTCTGTGAGCGAGACAGCGAGTCCGCCCCTTCTCAGGCTCGCTAGAAAAACAGCTCTGCTCACAGAGGATGGGACCACGTCCTTTCCGCCGCACAACCCGTGCTAAGGCGCTGTCTGGGCAGCCCAACAGCAGAGAAGCAGCCTCAGAAACCCCTCCGTATCCTATCCAAAAAGACTTTTGGATCAGACATTAAAGAGGACAGTAGAGTTCTTTTTGATAAGAAACCCGGACTCCTTTTAGGTTCATCTCTCCTTCAGCCTAATGAGACACATTTACTGGCTTCAATTTATTGACATATTTGAAAAATGAAAAGTGGAAAAAGAAATGAGTAGGAAAAAATACCAGCTGGAGATACAGAAGAAACAGATCTGAAAAACAATGTGTAAACTCATGGCTTTCCTGGATACCAGTTTTTAATAAACAAATGGAGACAGAGTAGGTGATACAATGCCATGTTGCATTATTTGAACAGCTAAAGCAGTCTCAGTCAATCTCTGCTGTGAGAGCTAAACACTGTAGTCTGACCCCACTTGTCAGTGGTATAGATCCTTACACCTACCTGTCTGTTTTGCGTGATCACTTTGTCAGGCTGTGCAAAAAAGGGGAGGGGCCAGTGTTAGTGAGTGACACCTACCCATTGTGCTGCACGGCTCCACCCTGGCTCTCCAACAGGCCCCGCCTCTGCCCCATGGCCACCTCGCACGCATTCTCATTGGAGTACAGGTTGATGGGAGTGTTATAGACAGAGGGCTGCGGCGGAGTAGGAGTGGAAGGGGACGCTGTCACTCTACCAGGGGAGGAGGAGGTGGAAGAAGAGGAGGAGGAGCCAGGGAAGGGGGCGCGGCCCAGGCTGGGCTTAGCGGTAGGGTTGGGCGAGATGCGCGAGGGGGAGGAGGAGCTGGCCAGAGGGAAGGGAGGCTGGGGGGGAGGGGCGTGAGTGGGCGCGGCCGGGGTGAAAGCAGAGGAGGCGGAGGGGATGGAGGCCACTTTGGGCACTGGGGCAGCGACATTCCCCACACCCCCGCTAGACCCCGCCCCGAAGGGCCGAGCAGTTTTGTTGTAGGCAGGGTTGGGGGCAGTGCTGGTGGGTGCGGTGGGAGGAGCTGGGTGGGTGATGGGCACGGGTTTAATGATCTCCTGGGGTTCATCCTGAATGGTGGGGGAGAAACATGCAGGACACTCACATACAGCACCACAGCACACACATGCAGGACCGAGGCTTCCTAACTGCAATATGTATTATCAACACAGCCTGGGGGCACCCAATACTGTCAGAGCCTTACAGAGCTCTCACAGTAACAGTTACAGCATTAACATTAATGTCATTGATATTATTATTATCAATATCCATTATCATCATGTAACAGCTGCCATTATTCAGGGAGACCTACAAAACTTATGAATGTTCAAGCACAACAGCAATCAAATTCTAGAATATATGTCAGAGACATTTCAGATATTGAAGAATGATAATGTACTTTTACCTTAACTAAGGCGTCCTGACTAACACAAATAGTAGAAAAATACAATATGGCCATGGAATCCAATGCACAGATTAATATTAATTTACGGGATTAGGGAATGTATAGGAAGCATCAGTGTTCTTTGTTTATGCATCAGTAGCAAAAGAGGTATTCATTTGCTCACTGGACAATGGCGGTGTGGATTAAGATGAGGCTGAGATGGTCACAGTCCCAGCATGCAACACTATCAGGCATTAAAGCAGCCAACCACAGTGGCACTGCATGGCATTGTTTCAGAGGGGCACAGGTAGCATGCTCAGACATTCCATGGCAACGGTAAGCAACCATTTGCCAGTCTACTCTTGACAGTCAAGGTTGTCTCACTTGACTGTAAGAGCACAGCTACAGAGATAGCTTACAATTACAAAAACAGGACCATCATGTATCTATAATTATCTTACATGTCTTTGATATTTATTTTTCACTACAGGATCTTTCTGACATCATTCACTAAATCTCAGCATGTTCATATGTTTAAACCCATCTTTATTTCTATGTTAAGTACAGCACAGAGACCCGTGGAAAAAACACATACCTTAGGGACCACGGGTTTTGGCACACTGGAGGCTCTGTAATACAAACAAAAATACATTAAGTTTCAGTTCATGTTTCAGTTCCTTTTGAATCCTGAACTGAATCCTGACCTTCAAGTTTGTCTAAAGGCTAAATTTCTCAATAAACCAGAGAGCTTATAATTAAGAAGGTGTTGTTTGCTGGTGTGTTAATATGATGGATCCTGACTTTCACATTCAGTGTTCCACAGCCTTTTTTTCTGGATTCTGCTGGTCTCCTTGTTTCCCTGGGTCCTGTCTGCATGTGAGACAGAGAGGATCACAAATATCTACAGCTGCTTTCTGCTGTGAAACAGTTACATTCAACCATCTGACAGCTTTGGATTTTTGTAAACTCATGTGATGTACATGTAGCATGACTTTGTTGGGTTTTGGAGTATCTAGGAGTATCTGGTAAGAATGTCAGGTATCAATGCTCATTAAGATAAATTTTGATATACCTGGATAAGATTGAAGACAAAGAATAATTTGCCAGGAATGTAGCAGAATGGTATAAGTGCAAAGATCATTCAAAGATCTAAAAATGTGTACTTTAACAGGGGAACCTCATGCATTAGAAGTATTTAGACAAACTCTTCTGAAAAGGAAATCAAGAAACCCTCATGATCTGAATCATGAGCTAATATAGAAAAAATCCTGTGATTTGCCATTAGGAAAAGCATCCTATTGCACATCCATGACACTTGAATTACAAAGCTAAGAAACACATGTAGTATGGGTTACCAGTAGCTGGAGGCCTATTAAACTACTCTATTTCATACCCTCAGTTCCAGTTCCCCAGAGGCTGGAGAGATACCCAGTCAGTATGACATTTGAATGTCAGCATTTGGAGTCCGCTCAGATTGAACGTTCTGGAACACTTGAGTATGTCGCACTTCAGTGAGGTGCCTTTCCAGCATAGACAAAACCTCACCTGCTTAGTATCCCTTCCCAGAAGGAATCCAACACAATAACAATTCCATGAGGAGAAAAACTCAGCACTATAAGGTCAAATATCATGAGGCATAAGACCTGTCTGAAACATCAGAATGAGTAAAACAGAAAAACAGCATGACGCCATGACTGTATTGTTTTCAGGTGTCTGGTGGGTTGACTGAATTGGTGAGCTTCTGAATGTCTTGTGAAAGGTTAACAGCACAATTATGATTGGATTAGACATGAACATTATATTCTTATTTAAAGCGTGTAGTAAAATGCATACCCTGTGATCAGGCACACAGATCAATAAAGCCTTGAATTACGCTGCACACAGAAATACCTGCAAGCGGCTGCCCGGAGGGGTTATAACTCACTCTGTCCCACATTACACAGCGCATAAATAAAGAGGAAACGATACCCTCCCAAAGCTGTGCGGCCGACGCTATCCTGGCAACCCGCCGAGGGATCCAAGAGAGGAGCCAACCTCGCCAGGCACCTCCCAATAAATCTCCTGCTCTGCTGTAGGAACCGAGAATTTACTGGCGATATCATAATGCCGCTTGCACATTCTCAGAACAATCCTGTGAGCAGCGAAAAACAATGGGGGAAACCCAGGAGACAGAGCAGACTGATGAATCAGAAGCCGCTCTACAGACGGGGTTTAAGCTGTCATTGACTGAAACGTACATGGTGAAAGTGTCCTCAGTCCTGCTCTCAGAGGGCTGCAGCGTCTGCTAACGTTCTGTTGGGGAAGTGAGAATTTAATAAAAATTAAATGGTCTGAACTCAGCGGTCTTAGAAATTGATGCCCTTGTTTATCGTCCGGCACAAATGACACCAATTACTAAAACTCCTCACCATACCAACATTAAATCAATTCTTTTAATTATTTACATTTAATATTTTTTATTAAAGATATTAATTATCGATTAAATCACTGAATTTGTTGATCGGAAATGAGCAGTCTGGTGGATCAACCTTTGTCAGAATTATACAATCACAGCTGGAATAAATTAAAAAGGTTTATTGAGCAGTTACACTAAGACAAGGACAAAATTCAGATTCTGGGCTACAGACCTGGTCCACTACCTTAACAGACACTAACTTACATAAAGATATTAAAAAAACAAGAACGTGGATGGATCACGGAATGGATGATTGAATGCGTGAAGAGAAAATTACCCAAGCCAATTGCTTAGCTCTCCCGTGCAAGAACACAGGAACCACTCACGATAGCAGCAAAACTCCAAACGGAAAAATCCAAAAGTTGCAGGAGAAACTGAGCCACAGACTGGATGACTGAACGGATGACTGAGCGCCTATCTGAGCTGGCTGAACACCAAGGCTGAGCTTAGGCAAAACTGGGCATGAGCAAAAACTGAGCAGCGAGGCCTGTTCTAGGCCTGACTTAAGAAGAAGCTCTCTCCACCTCCCTGACCCATGCATAATTAATTTTATGGTGGGGGAGTGCCTGGAGATTTCTTCAGGACATCATTTTGAACTGTAGATCCAGACATCTTGAAATACCAGATATATTTTTGAGATTATCATTTTTGTGTTAAGCTCTTTATGAGCATCGCAATGACACCAAACATTAATAGGCATGGGTTGAGAGGAGAGAGTTGGCTGAGAGGAACTGGTAAAATGATGGTTTTGCTGATATATTGAGAAATACATGTTATCACATGGCAGTGGATTTTCCAACATTTTCCTCAGTTAACTGGGGGGTATAAAAGGGTAAGCGATCTGAACATGTAGAGACACACAAAGAAACACAAACACACACACACACACACACGCACACACGCTGATTGTGCTTTAAGATTGGCTGAAAACGCAGCGTTCTTTAATATTATATTAGAAGTATTTGGTACCTGAACCTCTTTCTGATTAAACCAAACATGACTGCGCCCACCGTTTAGCCAAGGATTCTACATCTGAGGGGCAGATTAATGCTTACCAATACACAAAGGGGGTGTACCACGCCCTACTTCTGCTTTTATCTGACAAAATCAAATGTAATACTGAGATTTTAAAGTATCTGATTGGGTTCTAGGTAACTTCTTGCAATTCTTAAAGCAATGGCTGCTTATGTTAAGAAGTTATGTGACCTGAGGTCACTGATTTAGGGGTATTTATGGTGGTAGGTCATTCGCCCTCTTGCCTGCTATGTGTGTGTATTTGTTGACTTATCTTATATGCCCTTGGTCTGGTCCTGAGTAATGAAGGGAGCCCTAAAAACCCAGAGCAGGGCAAAGAACCATAAAATGCCTGGTACTCTCCCGACAGCTTCCTCCAAGGCATGCGTTTGTGCTGATCGCTGCCTTGACGTAGCAGCCTTGCAACGTTCTGAGATTGTAAGTGGTTTAAAAACAGGCTCCGAAACCTGCAGGCTTACACCACTCCATTATTAGAGCTGAGAAACTCAGCTCTCAGGGCAATGAGTCTGCTGTTCGAAAGAGGATGATCAACTCCAAGAAGATAAAGGTATACAATGTCAAACTTCCCTTGTCTTGTGGGCTCCAGGTCGTCCACAGGGACAACGTTTGATTGTGCAAGTGTTTTGGAGGATCAGCCTCCACTGACACTGTAGGGATTTTCACATATGAACTTCGGATAATGTCCAGAGAATCAGGTCCGCACATCGTCCAGAGTTGCCCTTTCACACATGTAGCACACAACAGGAGCTTGTCCGTGTCAGACGTGTTCTCACCTACTGGTAATATTCCATTTGGTTTAGGCGAGGGGTGGCACCTGGGTAGAGCGTGCAGGAGGCAGGACATGACACAAAAAGTACGCTGCAGAAATCGCAGTGGCTGTATTCAAAACCACCTACTGCATACTGTGTACTGCGTGCTACACAAGTATATACTGTATACGGGCATGCTATTTTCAGTGTAGTACCCAGTATGAGACCATTAATGATTACATTTGGAACGTTTAGAAACGTCCAGATTTCCTCGTGGTATTTTACAGTTAGACACCACTTGCATTCTCATGAGTGAAAAGTATTGACGAGTTCATGAAAAGTATTTGTGAGTTGAAGTATTTTCAGGTTTTTTCTTTTCAATGTCTTACCTTTCAGTGGTACAGGCACATAATGTGGCATGGAGGAGGAGAAGGTGAACATAGTTTGTAGTATTGTACTTTTGAGAAGCCTATAAATAAATATGACATATAGCCATCCTAATGGTGCAACCAGTACACATAATTTATTATTAATTATACATTTATTATAACAGGAAGGTAAGTTTTTGTTGTTCACTGTGTAATGTTAGGTCACCTATCTCACTATACCTATCACCATTACTTAGCTACAGCTTAGCTAGCTACTAACCAGATAATAAACTACTAACAAATGTTATTAATCATCGTAAGAGAAAGTTTTGGCAGTATAGCTATAGCTAACTATCTCTTTAACAATCATTGGACTCAAAATAGCATGTATTTGGATGTATCCGCAATGTCAACGAAAGAGTGGAAAGCAATATACAGGCATGCGGAAAAGAGTACGAAACAGATGTCTGTACTCTTCCGGTTTCGTGCCAGTCGCATGATAGAAAGAAACGCCATCAACACGCCCACTCACTCGCTGTGGATTCTCCAGAACGTGACCTGCTCTATTCACACATGGACTCATTAGATGGACTTTGTACTAGGGAGCTGGCAGAGTGAAGTCCGTCTCATGTCCAGTCCGACTGATTCGGACATTTGCACTCTCACATACTGCTCCTCCGGGTAATGGCTAGATAAGTTCCGGCTTTCAGTGCATGTCTGAAAGGGGCTTGTGATGCACTGTATACATTTGGGAAATGCTAGAGTTCCACCCAGTCTCTGGCTGGCTTTTATGGGGAACAACATTTTCACACAAGTGGTCTTTTTATGTGTACCCAATAAAAAGAGCTTGTTTTACACCCTCCCCTGACAAGCCCATAAACGCATATTTCACACATACAAAAAACACATACCCAGATGGACGCGCGCTCAAACAAACATAAGCCTATATGCACAGGCTCCCACGTGGATAAAGAAGCGTTTCATTCAGCACGCTGCCATTTGGCCCACAGACCGCCAAGCGGTGGAAAATTAAAGAGCGGCAAACAGATCTGTGCGAGTGTATGGGTTCATGACGTTGTGCAGGCGTGGGGAGCTGTACAACACCCTCAAACAGAGGGTGTGGTACACTACCGCATCTTCCATGCATTACCATATAAGGCAGAGCCCAATCAACATGCTAGTCGCCGTTGGATATGCCAGAGTTAGCCAACCCTGTTTCTGTGTGACTGCGAATCCTCCGATTTTCTCTCAGAGTCCATTGTGTGAATAGAGTGTCCTTCCTGATACCGGATGCTGGTGGTCTATATCTGAGACCTTCAAAATAGTGCCTGTTGTTTTTGGTGCCCAAGACCTCAAACACTTTTCTCTGACGTCGGTGCACTTGCATGTCAAGCTGCTTCATGTGGGAAGTATCAAGGGAGGTTCACGCCCTGTGAAATGGGAATATTCGAGTTGCTTTGGGGGTTACCAGTAGGACATAGTCACTTTCCAAGGCTGAAAGTTTAGTTCATCTTAATAGGTCTCTCAGTAATGGCACAGCTATGGACTCATAACTGTTAATAATAATAAGCCTGACTGTGGTGAATTGGTGAGGATGGTATGGACATGATGAGATGTACCATGCTAGTCCAGTCACAGCCCATCCACATTGTGTCCTATGGCTCTCCATCAGAGCTTCAACACACTATCTCCCTCCCAATCAGGCCTTCTGCCATATATGACCAAAAAATGCTGTGAAAACAAATCTCATTTTTCCCACGACACCCAGATGCGCATCAAAAATGTACCACGGCGCTCCAAGAAAACCTTTTTTTTTCCCCTATGCAACAAATCACAGCCGTTCTTGTTCCCCCTCCCTCAAATGAATGGGCTGGCACACTCATGTCCTTGACCTACTTGATGGCGTCTAGACTGTGGCGTTTTTCTTCCATTAATCACTGACACTGTCCGCCTGCTTCCGTTCCAACATCCTGAGTTTTTTTCCTCATTCGTGATGCCCGTTAATTATGCAAAACTTGCATAATTGGTGTCATTCTTTCCACAAACGGGTGACGTTCCAGAAAATGGGACACATTCCACGGCCATCCCCTTGCCTTATTAGGAAGAGGAGCAACAATTCGCCACTCGCGGAACACAATGTTCACTAAACAGAAGCAGACCTAAAAAACAAACCTCTGATTATTGATGTCGGCCTGCCACCCAGGGCCCTAAGTTTTGTGATTGCTCCCACATGTTACTGACAGAGCATGCCCCCCCCCCTTTTTTACACCCCCCTCCCCTCCCCACACACCGCTTTGTAACGGGAAGGACTGAGTCAGAAATAACAAGTCCTCTCTTAGCTATTTTTAAGACCAAAGCCAGGAGTTATCTGAATGTGCTTGAAATAGCACATTGAGAGAAACACGGTGGCTTTTATCTAGTGTGCGCTTCACCCGAGGGAGGGCCAGGCAGGGAAGGTTCAGAGAGGAGGTGCACAGCGGTCGCCTTTCAGCAGAGGAGCACACACCCAGGGTAGAATATTAGGAGACAAATTATGGAAGTGTTGGAACGCACATGAAAAAAATTGGATTTCCATGAAACTGTAATATGTATTTAAGGGTAGGGTTTCTGGAAACCAAAAAATAATGAGATTCAGACAACACACCCTCCATTTCATTGCCTTGGGTATGAGGGGAAAGAAGGCGAGCCTCCTCACCCCAAGTGTTCCCTGGCACTCTATGCCTGCAACCTGGTGAGTGGTGAGAGGAGGTGGGGAGGGGTGGTGACAACTGCTGGGGTTATATATGGATAGTCCAACGTCAGAGAGTGGAACCTGGGGAGTCTCCTTTACAGGGAGGAATACTGGGAAGAATTGGCGTGTGGAAACCTACATGCCCTGGCTGAAAGTACGGCACTAGTGGAGAAGCAAATGCAGACAAGCTCTCTGAGCTCTAAGGTCACCATCACTGTCTTTCCCTTGTTTTCAATGCTCCCTTCACAGCTGGCTGCAGGCTACCATCACTCGCCCTTTACTCTAATTGGGCCTGGCAAGATGGACAAACTCCAGTGAGCATGGCCTTCAAAACCATCCTCGGCGATGAGAAGTAATACACTTTCCAGGCACAGGGAGTCGTGGGCAAACTCTCCATTCTCTGGGCAGTCGGTCAAATACAGGACACTGAGCTGAGATTCTCCAGACACCACAGCTCTGGATCATGCTTTTTAGACTGGGCTTTGCAGCATGGGGCACTATTACCAAGAAAAAAAGAGATCGAAGGGTAGGAGAGGAAGAAGTGGTTTGGTATTTATTCTCCACACACCAGACCAAATCTTCAAGGATGTAAACATCTCCAAAAGTGTTTGTGTAGTTGAATTTACTGTATTAAAGGGGCAGAATCAAGGCCTTCTGCTGAAGAAAAGTGAAATTATGGTAAGGCATTGGGAGATTGCACCGTAAAACAAGAGGGACTGAGTCCCAGGCTGTCCAAGAGTATACAAAGAAGGCTTGCGTTGGGAAGGCTGCCAAATGGTCCCACAGATCCACCACAGCAAATATCAAGAATCTGAATTACACATTGAGATTTATGATATTTAAGCATTACAGACATGCACTGTCCTCGCTTAGATCCTCAGTCATAAATTTCTTTGATGGAATAATTACGGACACATGAAATGCTCAGTATCTACTTAAAATCCCACGGGGGAGACACTGGGATAAATGCCCTCGTTCAGTCCTTGCTGTGTCGTAGGCAGAGTCACATGAGGATAAGCCTGGCGTGGTATTCACCTCTTTGGGTGTCACTTCATCTCATAATGACCTCAAAGTGGCTTGTCACTGGCTGGGTTTCAAAACCTATGAAGGCAAACCATGCTGGAAGCTATCACATTTCACCTGTATTAAACTTACGTTTAGCTAAGGCTTCACAGTTTGTGCTAATTTAACTGCATTTATAGGAAGTAAGCTTTATTCCAAAGACTTTAAGAAAAAATACACTGATTCATGACAACGGGAACGCTAACTAATATAAGATTCGAGCTGAATGACTCAATGGGTGTGTAACCTTTGGACTATCACTTTGCGTAAACACATTTTTTTAAAGAGGTCACCACACTAGCCTAAAAAAGGCACTGGCTTTTCTGTGCTTGAGCTTGGACATCGCATTTGTGTCCTGACACTGCTACAGTGTTGAGAGAGGCCTGCAGCTTCCATGTTAACAGATGCTGAGGCAATCAGTGCGCCTCTTTGTTGACCCGATAGGCCCCAAATCTGACAGACGTGCCCGGCCTGCCAAGTTCTGTGGTGTGAAACCTCCAGCTTTCCACACGCAGGCCAGAGGACAAAGGCGAAGAAAATGACATTGTGAGCTTCCATTTTAGAAAGCTCCAGAAACCCCTGAATGGAGAGGGGCTGAGTCTACTGGGACTCAGGAAAATAAGGGACGTATTTTTACTCTGACTGAGCCAAAAACAACTGTCTGGCACATGCCATAAGTCACGGATCTAGTGGTTGCAAAATCCAGGGCCCCAGACATGGAGTCAACAGCCCTTCTATAGGGCACTAATAAGACTTTCCTCACTCCTTTTATTATTTATTACTGCTGAGGAGAAATCCTTATGCTAAGCAACTGTATGTGGTTTGGATTTTAAACATTCTTAAACATACAATGCACACTGGGGAGCATTCTGCAAGGCACGCTGGGAAGTAGGTCTGGATCGTTTACAGGCTTGCACAAATCATTCCAGTTTTTCTTCAATGACACTATACCACTTGCTCAATCCAGAACCATCTGCTCTACAAAGAAACCTAATACCAATGAGTTTACATTATCACCTAGCATCTCATGATTTCCATTGTGAAGAAAGGTCAGACCAAAAGTCAACAGGCACTGCTATGTAAGTGCTACAACACATAGTTTTAATGACACAATAAAGAGGAGACTTAAATTAGGGGTACAATGATGCATTCAACGTATAAGCACACAGCAATAGCTAACAAAGCATGTCGAGGCAGGAAAACAACAATTGGAGATGTTTTTCTGGGACTGATTCAGAAACAACTGATCTGAGATGTGGACTGTTGAGTTGCACATTACACTGCTAAACAGACCCTCTTATCCAGAGCAAACCACATAGTGTACAAATCATCCATTTACACAGCTGAACACTACTGAGTCAATTTAGGGTGAAGTGCTTTTCCCGAGGGTGCAGCACCCCACCTGGGAGTTGACCCAGCAAATTTTGGGTTGCAAGCCACTACACTTAGTGTAGACTTGTTTGTAAAGTGAATGCCCAGAGCTGTTCCCAGAGCCTGGCATGTCACACTCCTCCCCCCAACCGGAACTACTGTCTGACCCCATGTCCCCCCCCATCCACATGTGGCTGGTGAGGTCATGTGGATGTCAGACAGCGCGGGGTTCAGTTACGGCCGACCGCTGTCCTGGGAAGACCCTGCAATGCCTCACAATGCCGCAGAAAATCCACCCCTCAGCCCTCAGTGCCAGCCGATACGGAAGGTCTGCACACTGCTTCATCTGTCTCCGATTTAAGCAGTGTGAAAAATCACTGATGAGTGGACTGAATAAAGGATGGCTTCTAAATGGATTCCATAAGAAACAACAGCTGTTTAAGGAAACAGAGCAGGACAGAGAGACAGACAGAAAGAGAGAGGAGGGGAAGTACAGGGAGTGTGGTATATGGTTATCAAACCCTCCTTTGGTAAAAAAAAGACATCATTTTGTATAACTGATGGTTTATCCATTTTAATTCACAATGCTAGACAAAATCAACCACTGAAATCCCCACACCCATGCTTAATAGTATTAGAATTCAACGGCATCATGTAAAAAAGTATTTATTAAATGGACCACTTGTGTTACTTGTGTTAGGGAATGGATTTTGTATTGTGTTCTTTCTCTCTGTCAGCAGAGGTTGACAGACAGAAAATGGGGGATGACCCCCAGGGAGTGAAAGAGGGCAGAAACAGACCCAGACTGTGAGAAATGGAGAGAGGTTGATGCTTTTTGCACAAGCCCCACATCAGGCCTGCATCTTTGTTCAGGCCGATGCTGCTGTCAGTCTCCACTGACAGTGGGGGACAGAAGGGTTTTTTTCAGACAGCAGAAGGACACATAATAGAAAAGCCAGCACTGGCCTTGGTCAGATTTAAAGAGCATGGGGAAGACTCGGGCACCACAAAGACTGTTGATTTTGAACCTTGAAACACACCATTCTGATTAGGATCCTCCAATCACTCTCCTTCACGCACACACACCTGTCCTTTCTAGCCGATCCCACAGTATGTGATTCCGCTTTGTCTGGATGACAAGCCAAGGAACTATAAACCCCGAGGACAGCAATTAATATGACAATAAAGACGACCTGGCTCGGCCTGGACACTTTGGGAGCATACCTGTACTTTTACGTAAGGCATCAAACATTCTTTTTCCCTCTATAAAAAGAGTTATCCTATAAATGGAAGCTGTAGATGGTTCACAGGCTTGCTGGCACTAATATTCTAAAAATGTGCTTATATAACAGGATGCTTGGAACCAGTTTATTTCCTTATAGCATGTAGATTATTTCTTTGTCTTGATCTGTTTATGCAGAGTGGTGTAATGTGGGCTAAGAAATGAAAGACTGAAAGGTAGTATTTGTTCTTAGACATAAAGACAAACATGAACAATTGCACTCACTAGTGACCAGGTGATCTGTGACACTCTCTCCCTGAGCTAGCAGAAACCATTTTGATTTGGTTTCATACCAACTGGATATTATCTACAACTTCTAAACATATTGTTGAATGAGCTGTTTACATACGAAATGCCATACGAGTCATACCATTTTCAGTCAGAGCATGGCATGTGTCATGTATTTATCACATACAAAATACATGTATGCACAAAGAGTCACTGCATTGCTGTGTGCAGAAGGGCAGTGAGAACTGCTTATTCCAGGAGGCCAAGCATCAGAAACAGGATGAAGAATAATGACCTTTTCAGTGGCACTGGTGACTAATGGGACTTCTTGTCTAGAGGCAGGCTGTCTGGATGCTTCCTGTCTTGGGGCCCGAGAGTAGTGGTATGATGATTGAAAAGGGTAAAGATAGTGCAGTATAACAAGGCACACAGTATAACTGGTAAGGACTCATTTGTACAGAAAGCAAGGGGCAAACGGCTCAAGGCCTGCTCCTCTCAAGGAGAGGACTCAATGTCTCTTACAAGCTATTAAACGGCCATCTCAATCCACTAGCACATGACAGCAAAGGCTGCATTTACACCAAACTCGTTCCCAGTACACAGATACAAGGGAACTTCACATCACATGACAAAGTGAGCAAAGCCAACACTTGAGGCCACACTGACTGCCATTAAAATACCCACTGTTGGCACACAGTCCAACTCAGCAGTGTTTCATAATGGCAGCCAAGCAGGACATTTGAAACGCACAAATTAGTTCATATTAAATCAATGCGACCTCTGTGTTTGTTTCTCACTTCCCTCCAAGACTTTTAAAACAAGTGAAATGACTGATTCAACTGACATGCAGCTGAGTACAAATGAAATGTTCAGCCTTTGAAAACAACTGATTAGAAGGTATATCAGCTATATACTTTTTGTGCAGTTTAAACACTATGATTGGGTTAAAACCTTTAAGCACATGATTTACATGGGTAGGTCTGTGCATGTGTGTATGTATAGGTCTGCAAGAGTCCGTTTTGTGATGATTCACAACAACTGCCCTGGAGGGTATCAGTACAGATTAAGGTAGAGACCTTGTCCAGGAGCCTGGTCTGCTGCCATGGTGATAGCACCGTGCCTAGGACCACACAGCCACTTTGTTCTGAGAACTCACAGGCCCCACAGAATTACACCCTCCCTCCTGTGGCTGCCCCCATCCCGCCCACGGAGAGGAATGCCTAAAATAGTCCAACAAACACTCCCCAGCTGTCCACAGTGAGCTCACCCTCTACAATAGAGCCAGGAGGCCCAGGGGAGAGACCAGAGGGACAATAGGGACTGGAGGGTGTTCATTCTTCAGCCACAAAGTCATCAGCATGATAACATGCTGTCCTTCTTTGGGTGGTTCAGGGAAGAGGGGCATCGGTGGGTGTGAGGTGGAAGGGGTCAGGAGAGGAAGGGGTGGGGGGGAACAGGGGGTACACAAGGGTGGGAGACATACAGAACCAGAGCAGAAAGTGTGTCCACATTCTTCTCACGGTGCATCTCCTAGTGCCATAAAGCAATGCCTCCCCCAGGTCCTAGGATCACAGAACTGTCCACTAGCCCACTAACATGCTTGCAATCTGCAAGTTCTGATGTCATCTGAGCCCCACTTCAGATCACAGACCTGCCATCACATCTGCTATGGCATGGCAGCTGACGTTAGCACTGACCCTTAAATGGACCCTCTTTTCACATGTATACCTTCAATTCATTGATATGCTATTAGAGGCTGGCTGCACTGGTGTAATGTTTGACAATAAATACACACACACACGCCCGTATACAACCATAATGTTTTAAATTATATCCATTGTGTATTAAATGATATGGGTATATTGTATGCCCCTTAGATGACCCTCTTCTACAGTTACTCACCCATAATTCTGTCAAACAATCTCTCTGTGTGAAGGTGGATACTGACCCCAGATCAGTGTGTGGAGGCAGATTTGCAGTACAGATAGATCTACCTGCACTCTACACTCACAAGAATGGGCATTCAGAACAAGACCACAGATGAAGGAGGACATCCACTAGTGCTGACATTCCATCTTAATTCCCAGCATGCACCAGGCCCTTTCATTACAGGGTCAAGGTCAAGACAAGGCTGGATCTGAGGCTAATTGCTCACATTGGGTCTTAAATTGCCCTGATCTTGGAGTCTGATAGAGTAATGGGGACTGTGGAAGCAGTTTTCTGCCCAGCCACAAAAAGGCGTCATTTTTGCATGTGTGTGGCTGCACGATTCATCAGGACCACATATTCCAATGGCAAGTGAACACTTTGGTCAGATACGGAGACTTTTCCCTTGTAAAACTCCCAATTAAAAGCAGACAAAGGCAATGCACAATGAATAGGAACACTTCCAATCAGATGAAAAATGTGAGTCCTTATATGTGCACAACTCCAAAAGAAAAAAAAAAGAACTGTTTGGTTCGGTTGAGTTCAGTTCAATAAAAGCTCTGTCTGACGCAGAAACAATGTGAAGGAGATGGGCCGCACTAAGGTACCTCATAAACACAGCCCTGCAGACATAACGGCAGGCTCTGGCACATGATCTGGGATCCAAGGTTCGGCCTAGCCACTCTGTCCTTTCCCTCACCTCTCCCCTCTCCCGCTCCAGTGTGATATTTGAATCTCTTTCCCCTAAACAGCCTGTTCATCCCCTGGCTGAAACAGTGCGGTCTTCTCTCCTGCTCTTGAGGCCGAGGCTCAGCAGAGGCATGCCACAGTCTAAACAAACGTCCATATGATAGTCATTGGATGATCACTGCCGAGTGCAGCAGCTGTCCATATGCATCCCCGTTAAGTTCTGAGGGCCAAACCGCATTAGGCTGATGAGCTCCCATTGCAGAGCCTTATCAAGTTATAAATAATTCAAGCCCCAGATGAGAGAAACCATATTTTAATAAAAAGTTTTCATAAAAATCCACAAACCATGGCAAAAATCAAAAATCCATGGTGCCTCAGTTAAAATGGAGTAGAAAAACATCTCGCAATTAAATATGCTAATAAACAAATATTTTTACCAGGCAGAGCTGGTAGCCAGCGGCCCAATGTGGCTCATAAAGTGAGATTAATGCAGATCGGTGGTGTTGCTGTGCTGCCTGTAAATGAGCTGTCACCATCACATCTCCGTGCCAGTTCTGTCACCAGCTCCAGGCCTGCTCTGGAAAGCCACTTCACACACCGCACGCACGCTTCTCCGTCTCCATCTGTCAGCTGGGGACCCAGAGGCTCAAACCATTATCTGAGGGCAGGGCTGTAAGAAAGTGAAACCCGGGGACAGCCTTCGGTTGGACAGTCTGAGTGATCACAAGTCAGCTTTGCGAGAGCAACTGAGTTGGAGTGGGCACAATGCCTCAAACTAAACACATTCAACAAAGATTTGTTTGCGCTTGACCTTTTCCAATAAAACCTGTTGGTGATTTCATTTTCCAACAGAATCTAGGTGCGAAAGGGAAAGGTCCAAGAACGGTGGCCTTGGCAGGGCTTTTAAGAGCCATTCGGTGTCATCATTGTGAGGCCGCGTTATCTCAGAAACCATCTGTGTTTACGCAGCGAGAAGGCCAAGAAGCCAAGGACAACCAGAAACAGATACAGAATCTTAGCTATATCCAAATCCACCTCGCTCAAAGTTCCAAAAACCTTTAGAGAGGATAAGATAGAAAAACACAGGAAAAGTACTACTGCTTATTTGGATTAATATCCCTCTTCTGTGCTTTGGGAACATACCCCTTTAGTCATGCCAAATATAAAGAATTAAGCCCAACTCAAATAAAATGAGAGACAGCAGGAGACAAAGAGAAAGAGACAAACAGGGAAGACAATGAAACTGGGGAAGAGCCACAGAGAAAGCTGCTTTTCACTATAAAATGTATTTACACATGGAATCTGCTATTTTACCGCTGATGAAAAAGCTTTGACTTCTTTTGTGGTCAGGCCACAAAGACTGCTTTGCATTACAACAGAGAGGCAGAGGAGCAATATCTGAAAGACATTAATCAAATTCTCACTGAGTTCAGAGACGATTCTCTCCAAAACTGCATTTCTCAGGTAAAGCTGCACTCTCTTGCCTGGACTGCACAAGACCGCCTCAGCACCCATCAGGGCTTGGAGCATGTTTAACCCCCCAGCACTGCACAGAGAGCTTTGATATGTCTTAAGAGAAACCACCAACATTACAGAGCAACTGAAGTGCTTGTTTGTTGTTTTCCGTTACCCTTTTTCCACCAGCACGAACTAGGTGCTGGTTCTGGGCTGCTGCTGGTGCCAGTTTGGAGTTGGTTCAACTTGCGAACCTTCTAAGAACCAGTTTGCTTTTCCACGGGCTGGAGAGCCACCATAGAACCACGTCATTACGTCACTGTATACGTCTCGGGAACAAACAAAACAAGAGAACAGTGCTTTAAAAAACAAACTTGTCCACTACACTTTATACAATGTTAGCCTTTTGTGAAGTGGCATTGGTAGGTGAGTCAATGGCAACGTTATAAAGTAGCATGCTAACGTTAGCTACTGTTACCAAGGTTACGGTAGCTGGCTAGCTAGCTGTTGGTCAGCTAACATTACCTAAGCAAGCATAGCTACTAATTTCTCACATCAATGTTACGACATAAGCGGTTCTTGGTTTTAGACTAGCAAAGTGTTGGTGCCACTCTCGAACCAGTTTTCCTGGCCGAGAGCCAGTTCTTTGGCTGTTGAAACACGAAGAACTGATTCGAGATTAGGCACCATCTCCGAACCAGCCCTCAAACTGCCATGGTGGAAAAGGGGCCTCTATAGTTTTTCCCTGACTTCTCAGATGCTGTGAATCTGAACGCAAGAGCTTCTCGTGTTCCATGCGGCAGGGGTTGGCCCAAGCTCGAGAAGATACACCATGTTACCATAGCAAAAATAGTTAGTATGGTTAGCACCACTTAGACAGTTACAACAGTGGTCAGCCTACCGTGAAAGCATGGACAGTACATCTCCAAAACCTGTCACTAATGGTTTACTGGTTTTCTTTAAGTGCTACATGAAATATAAACAAGTGTAATCCCAGAAAGCACAGTTCTCTGACATTTATCATCAGCTCTGGCCTGAAGCCTGGAAGGAGTACAAACACAAAATGTCATTCTAACTGCAAAGAAGTGCAGCAAAATTGGGAGAGTAATTTCTATCAATGTTGCATAAAAGAGGATTATCTCACAACTGGTAATGGCCACAAGTCAGGCTATCTGAACGTTCGTTATCTGTGTGTTTATCCGGAACACTGAGAAAAATTGCTTAACTGATCTTAAATCTAATCTCAATGTAATTCTGATGAATGCCCAATACCTCACTCCCAACAAACCAAATTAATCATTCAGGGTGACTGTTTGGTTTGTGGGGAGGGGGGTAGGGGTTATCCATATTTTAACATTAAATTATAAATTAAGACTAATTTTAAGGTTGGTTTGGCAATTTCTATAACTCTCTGTTAGAATATTAATCATTCGGTGTGACTAACAGAGAACAGGAATTGGCAAACTAACCTTAAGCTTAATGTTGATTTATAATTTAATATTAAAATATTAATGCTGATGAATACCCCATACCCCACGAATGAAAAGGAAATCACCCTGAGTGATTAATATGCTAACAGAGAATGGCCTGCATTCTGTACATTCTATACAGGCTCATTTTTTCCACTGCAGCCTCTGAAACCAGCTGGAACTGGAATGAAATTTTAAAAGTGATAAATCAAATGAAGAAAAATAAAAAACGCAAAAGGAAAACAGCCACAAACACACATAATGCAGCAAATGAGCCGCGCTCTTGTATGGTCACGGAGTGGGTCTGGGGCCCCCGCTTTGAAGTACACAGAGACAGAGCAGGAAAAAACCTACATGTCAACTCCCCAAAATCACTTCAGTGCGCCTGATCCTTCTGAATCGCTCAAAATAAAACAGCCACACAGGACCTCCACTGGCTCTACTCCGCACATACAGCTAACAATACTTTCCTTCTCTTGTAATTCAGCACTTTTATCATGTCAATGTATATGTTATTCATTCTCTCTGAAAACAATAGGCAGTTGAAAATTAGGAAGAGGCTTTGGTTGGGTGTACACTCAGCAGATGGCCTTTAAAAAGAGGTTCAATGTTTGCTTGGTGTGTCCAGCCAAACACCTTCCCTGGGCTCACGTGCACCAGCCAGTCACTCTGCATCCCCTTTACGGCCCGCTTTGGGGATGTGGCTGGAGAGATATCTGCTCAGTGGAAAAGGGGGCCCCAGAGTGGTTTAATTACAGCGCGGATGGCGTGCGCCTCTTTAAAACTCGGCCACGGCTGAGGCTGGTGTGATGGCCGTGAGCCGCATGCTTAGACACGATCTGCGCAGTGCCCCCTGATCACAGTGGGTTGCAGGCTGCACCCTTATCTGCAGAGGGCCACTTAAAATAAACCCATGCACCGGACACCATGTCCTGCTGCTGAGGCATCACAGGCTGCCTTTCCTGAGATTCTAAGAGACTCTACAGCATTCCCAATGAGCAGTGGCTAGTTTATTTTAGTTTAGTTTAGTTATCAGGGACTACACACAACACAACAGTTACACCAGATTTAGCTATGTAGCTAATTTGCATCTGCAGTCCCTGAGCAGGAAGCACAATAGGACATTAATATACATTACAAGCAGGAAGCATAACATCCAAGCTTAATATACACCATTCACAAACAAAACAAGGATGGAAGGAAAAAAGACAACATACATTTATCATGCACCAGTGGCCATAACAAAGGCAAATGTTAGTCTTTTAAGGCTAAGGTTACTCCAACTCCCACGCCAAACTGTGAAAAGGCATTTCACCCTGGGACAGGTAGAACAGGACTATAGAATAGTCATTTGGTGGGTCGAACAGGTTATGAACAATAAACAGCCCATGTGAGGGTGTGGGATCTCTTGCCTTTCTGATGAGCAACAGATTGTAAAAAGGTTTCTTGCAGACCCAGAGCTGCCTGGCAGAGTCTGGATATTAAAGAGGAGCACAGATTAAGAATGAGGCCAAAGGGCACAGTGTAGAACTCCTGTGCATTTAATCACTCTATTCAGAAAACCGATTAAAGAATTAATTGAACCAGTTTATCCACTCCTCCCACTATTGAGATTGCAATGTTCCATATTCAGGTTTAGGCACCTCAAAAGTATAGGGATGAACATGTCGAGGTATTGATCTACGGTGTGGTGCCATAGGTAAAAGGAGTTACAGAGTGGTGTGAGCAAAATTCAGCTGCATTGGGTAATAGCAGGGAGAAAGCTGTGTGGTAAAAGCAGATGCTGTGTGGAAAACACAGTTCACTATAATGGAATGTGATTTCTAACAAAGTGAAAATAGCCTGTTGGTGTGGAATTCCAGTCAGAAGGAGGCCAGAGGTCAGACCCATCTTGGACTGGAAACCTCTCCTGTTTAAACTTTAGTACCCTGAAATCCTGACTCTGTTCAAAGACAAAACACAATGAAAAAAGAAACCCTAAAAATGCATTGAAGACGTACTTCAGTGCTCGTGAAAATGCCTTGTTTGAAATCTTGCTCTTCATCCCTGTCCAGTGCCTCTTTTATACAACGCTGCTCACATCTGCAACACATCTCTGGTATCCATCACAGCCACTAAAGCAAAGCCTCTGTTTGGAGAGTGAATGCGAGCATCTAATTGTCAAATGCAGACAAGCTCATATGCCTCACCCATTTTTTCCGCACGTGCATTGTAATTCCGGCTGCCTGCGAGAGGACACACTGACAGCTTCAAATTAAAGACGCAAACAGCCGTTTCAAACGGCGCAGTATAAAAACTAACAGTAACCGGAATGGCAATACAACGTTTTCTTTCCATTACACATGTTCTCCCATTAAAAGCCAGATGTACCCCTCTGTTACTAGCCAGGGAATGTCACAGTGCACTGAACACCCCTGATAAGGCAATTTCATGTGAGTGCGGTTTAGGAAGAGCGGAATTACTGTAAATCTCCCGCTGAGTGGACCAATAAGAGGGAGATTTGGATCACGATTTTCCCGAGGAGGCCTGCGCATAGCAGATACACTAATGAAAGAGTAATGTCTAATGAAATGTGTCTCCCATGTGTTACTACCAGCATGGAAACCTGCTCCAGAAAGGCTGTCTTAAAGGGGCACCCACACTGGGGCTCTAAAAACATACTGGCACTCAAACTGACAATCATAATTTTTCACTTGTACTTAACAGGAGCTTAAGATTGATTTGAGGTTTTGCAGAAAGTCAACCCTGGGGAAAGAATTGAGTTACACTATGCACATGTCACTTGTGAAACTGATTCATCAAAGTTTTGCACTCTGTGAACATGCAGACACTTTCCCTAGGTTTCTTGTGTCACCAAGGCACATTTTTACTGAATGAACACATAAATATTCACCATATTCCTTGTCTCAATGCAATTACTCATCCTAAATTGACAAATGTTTAAAGCACTGTTATACTTGGACTTGGCTACTAGTGTGCTTCTGATAAAAATGTTATGCTCTTTCATCAGTAACTTTCAGAGTCTTGCTGTCACATGTTTGAAATGCCCAACATATGGAAAACAAATGGCTAGCATCATAGATAAGAAATGGCAGAGAGCTTTATTAAGTTTAATTATTTGATTACTGGGAACGTTCAATACTTTTCCAGCTTTTAAAATATTTTGTTGGCACACGTTTTATGGACACATTTTAAGCAACTGAATGATCAATTATACAATTATTTCCTTAAAGTCTCTCTAACGTCAGATCTTTTTATTAAGAGTTTAACCATGCAACTGAGAGCAGAAACAGGTCTAGACATAGCACTACAACCTCTGACCCAGATGTTAACCAAGTCACTTGTCATCTCTTCACAGAAACTTCATTACTTTAGCAAATGTGTGTTTCATAACCCCCTTCATACTGAGGGTGACATCAGCTAATTCCCCTCCAAACCTGGGAAGACCTCCAATCACTTTCCTAGAAGAAGGAGAAAAATAACCTCTACCAACAGCTCAGAATACTGTGCATTTAAACCTAATCAAGGGTCCAAAAACTGCAAACGGTCTGAATGGGACTGTAACTTGTCTGCCCAGAGTGTGTGTATGTGTGTGTATGTGTATGTATGTGTGTGCACGTGTTTGTGTGTGTGTGTCTAAGAGAGTATATTCTGGCAGGCAGTTGTTTTTATGTTTTCTTTTGTTGCCAGGATTCCAGTTGCTCTTCCCCATCAAATATTATTAGACTCTTGGATTTTTTTTCTCAAGAAGAAAGGAATAATAAGGGTTTTGATACTCCAAAAATTAAGCCATGAAAACCTCTACATGTAGAAAATCCCTTAAAGAAAACCCTAAACGTTTTCACTTAGTTTCTGCGCCATTCCTACGCTAAGAATTTCAGCCACTAGTGATCAATCACAGAACGGCAGAGCCAGAAGCCAGGAAATTACAAGATTTACATGTCAAAACTGCACAGGAAAACCAAGCTTTCACTCAATTCATGAAAACCACAGAGTTTAACCAGGCTGACCACAGAGAACACACAGGACAAACTCGAGAGGCACAGTTGCCTGGCCGTGGTGTGGGGGGCGGCGGGGCCAAATGCACAGGGCTGTTGTCACCAGATTTTCCTGTCTGCAGTAAACATGCATTAACTAACCCCGTTTCCTACTTGCACCTGAAAAAACCTCATCAGATTACTGTGGTCAGCTCAAAAATGTTGGTATATCCTAGTTCAGTTTAACCTAATATTTCACATTCAAGTTTTATGTAAGCTTACATTCAGAAGTCACAAAAAATACATTGGTGCCAAATGTAAGTCTTCCAAAATTAATGTATCCCTGGTGTGTCCACAGTGCCATGAATATTGACACACCACTCTCACTAGGATGAAAGTAATAGATTCAGACATTCATTGTTGTGCCTCATCTGTACTATATCAATACTGGGATGCGCAACAATGTAGTCACTGTAAAAAAAAAAAAAAAAACAGCAACAGCACCAGCCAAACAGCACTCTCACAAATCATAAAGCAGGGCCAAGCAGTGCTGACGGCATATGGTGCTGAGTGTGGAGTGACAGAAAGAGCTGGTTCCTGGCCTTCCAGTGTGTTATCTTCCCCCTCCAGTTCCAGTCCGTCCAGAGACCTGGGGCTGAGGTCCCCACAGAGGAGATGCAGCAGTCTAACAGCTTCATTACACATAGAAGCACATGACTCTGAGTCCACTGTGATGTTCAAGTCCATGTCTGCATTTAATTGTCCATCAAGAGAAGTCCTCCATATTGCAGCTCATGTCTTGAAAATATAATAATGGGGACCTCTGGATGCACCTTTTCATTCATGTGGTGTTTTGGTTTTCAGATTTGATGTCTTAATGAAAAGGCATTTATTTTTAGAGTTCTCTCATGGTGAACAGGGCGTTCTCCAATGTGCAGTTGGGTCAGGAGGGGTTCTTCAGTATAAGTATATCCTTTCCATGCCGTTTCATTTACAAAAGTTGAATCCTAGCAACGACTCCCATGTCCAGTGTTTTTAGTCCAGCTATAACGGCCCAAGAACTAAGGTAGGTCTCCTACTTAGTCCCTCTGACATTAGTCCTGTTTGGCCAGGTCAGTGTACTGTCAGACAGCTCCAGAGAACAACATCAAAATATAACACAAAATGCACTTCTGAATCCAGACCATTCAATGCTAATGCTGTCTGCTTTTTGAATCTCAGAAAAAATGTATTTTATAAACACACTATTACTTGCTGTTTGCTGAAATGTCATTATCTGTCCATTAGCTCTTCATGTTCTCTGTCAACAAACACATCATAAAGAAATAATGACAGTCCGTGCTTCGTATACTGCACATCTGGAATTCTCACAGAATCAGCCGAGTGCATGATTCACTCTGGCCCTTTTGTAACTGTTGTTTCTAGCACTGTCCAAATCAGTGACTGCGGTTTATCATGTTTCATTTGACACATACTCCTTTCCCCTATGCTGCATACTGCGGTGCAATTAATTCTTTAAAGGCCCTGATTTTTTTCCATCAGACCACAGAAGGTTTCTTTAATCTTTCACCACTGGTTCAAAATTAGAGGACCCATGCACAAAGCTCACCGAGCCTCTGTCAACAAGTTCTGCAGCCTGAGTGGGCACGGTGTTTACCCGGGGTCTCCACAGCGGATATGGCGAGGCCAGGCCACGCAGATGGGCACTAAGAATCTGTCCCCAGCTCCCTCCACACACAGGAAAAAAACTTTCCACTCCAGAGTGATATTCTCCAGATGCACTGAGTGTCAACAACAGAGGAATGCCTTTCGGCGGACACAAGTTTGTGCCGAAAGAAAGCGAAAAAATACCGCTATCACTGGAGCAGATGTGGGCACGCCCAATCCTCGCTGCAAAAGAGGGGATGAGGAGTTCGACCGATTATCCTGCTGTGCTGAGCTCCAGCAGCTAGGGGGCAGACCTGAGCGCAGTCTCTCCTCTTTAAATCTGTCTGCAACTTCCTGTCTGCTTCATGTCCTCCGTATTAACAGAGGTCTTAAAGGATGGTTTCCAGGGCTTGTCAGAGCAGGTACTTGGATCTAAATAGCACAAACAGACCTCCTGATTTACCTCCACCTCCCTCGCAAGTATTCCAATGTACCATGAATGTCAATAAAGCGCTTCCTCTAAAACGCATCCAAGTGCAGGGTGATGAATAGGTTTATGGAGCCAGTCAGGCCCATTACGCAGGCTCGGGCAGCCACGTTCTGGGTAGACCACTGCGCTTACGGTAACTTGGGTCAGAGAGGCTCAGGGGGATCCCCAAAATGTAAGGGCTTCTTTATACTCAATCCAATTTATCATCTTAGAAATATATACATATAGAAATCCATGTTTCTGTAGACTAAACTGTACTGTACAGTCAGCCAATGAATAGACAACGTATCATCACAATGAGCGTGTTGCCGTCTGCAAAGCCCACTGAAAACCTACCCATTTTGAGTCATGAAAAAATGAAATGACCAAAAATAGATGAAATGCCTCTATGTTTAATTCCTGAAATAAAGCTGCTAATCATGAGAGAAAGCAGGATAGATCCATGGTATATTTAAATGGTGTGGAAATAACTGCACACAATGTTTGATCAGCTCCACCTGTGTGATGTTACACTTGACAGAGAGCCTGTGTGAGCTGTCCATCAGCTGCCCTAACACTGCACTGACCACTCATGATTACACAGCCCCCCCCCCCCCCCCCCCCCCCGACTCCTGACCCCCCTGTGCAGTGCACACCGCCTGTGGCTTGGTCCGCATTAAAGGTCAGAGCGGGAGCTCCCGTTTCAGACATCTTCATCGGCCAAGCCCCATAAATCCCGGCAAACAGCAGCCCTCTGATGATCTCTGCAGATTCACCTACAAAAGTTTGACAGCGATGAAGTAGCTACATTGCTATTAAATGTGATCTCTTTCTTATCCCCTCTCTTGGCAGAGCGCTCCTCTGTCCAATCTCCATTCTGAGCTGATAGGGTGTGAGCTACAAACCTGTCCAGTTCACCTTGACCCTACACTGTCTCTCTGAGGATCCTCTGAAGAGCCTGTGAGTCCAGTGTGCAGTGCTGACCAGGTTATTTAATCCTTCCATACTGATCCTCATCTAGTGCCTCCCGTTACTGACTCTCCTCCAATACCTTCAGTTTCATGGCTTTATCACTCAATACCTGGAGGTGTTGAATGAGACAGAACTCAACCCACCTACTTTTTACCCAGGTATTCCCTTTGTGGATAATACCAGCAGGGATGTAGATGCACCATACTGTCAGTAAAACCTTAGCCCATTAGAACCCAACAGGAAACAATTTTTCAAGATGATATCAAGTTTAGGTATTTGCTACTTAATAAAATATAGAATATCTGCTAGCAAGCAAGCCAAAGTTGTCTATCTAGCTACCTGCATATCAAACTGGAGAGCTAGAGCATCTGTGAATGTTGTCATACTTAACATGCAATAATCAAGTTTGGCTACTTAAATTTATACCAATGCTATTGATTTTCAAAGAGGCAATTATAAGTAGCTCATAGTAGCTTATTACTACTATAAGTTACCTAACTTTAAAAAAAGCTTTTAGTTAGCTAGCTATCCTCCTGATCAAAAATAGATATACAGTTTGCTTGCTGTCTTGCAAACACTATCAATTACTGACTACAATGACTTACTAATCACAACTAATCCATTATAGTTTTATGGCCTTCTTTATTTCAATAATGTTCCAATCATAAAGACATCCTCAGAATCCCCAGAAATTTTGCAGGATCATTGATCAGAACTGCAGCACTTTGCCTCTTCTAGGGTGAACACTGTCGTCCATGCTGCCATCACTAATATTATATCGCTGAAACTTGGCAATGGTAACAAATGGTAACTAATGGTACTTTGGCTGCCGTGTCATATTTCAAAAGCTAACATTTTGGCATTCTCTGGAACAACCATGCAGGTTCAACAGTAGTGGGTTAAATAATTAATGCTCTTTAATCTCAGCAACACTGAGGAGTCTGCCTCGATCTCACTCCCCCATTACTAATGCACATATATCTGTATTTCTATCTCTACCTTCATCTCAGTGGGCTTTCCTGGAACAGACTGCTGAAGTCTAAAGGGTGTTACGCATATAGCCACTTATTATGTCAGCTTGCCCGTGTCAGAAAGGACACGGCACCGTGGTCGGTCTCTGCTCCAAAGTGAGCAGCACGCACAGCTACAGCAAGCATGTTCCCAGAACAATGATAAAAACTGACGATTAGAAGCACATGACGGGACGGAGGACAGCTATAAATTCAGGCTGCTCCGGAGGATCCCTGCACTCCCATGGAGAGACACGTCCTCCGGGAGATCAGTTTTGCAACGTTTGCATCTTTTCTTTTTTGTCTTCTCTGGGACGGGCGAACCGAACATGCACGGCCATTTAGGCCGAAGATTAATTTCTTCAATAACAGAGAACATCTGTCTCATGTAATGTATAGACTCTTTCTCTAGACTGTACTGTTTATAGAAACTGAATGGCTGACCCCTAGGTACACGTGTTGCTGTTTTGCTGCGTAGCGACTGGACTGACAGGCCGCAGTTTCCGAGTAGTGGCGCCAGTGCCACCAGCAATGGGACAGTCAGCAACAGAGCTGGAGGTGATGTGGCATCAATTATGTATGTACTGAGTAACACCTGAGGCGGTTATGAAACAGCAATAAACACCCTAACTTTACCACAAGTTTGTATGTGTTAGTACATATAAACAGGATCTAAGCACTCATTATTTGCAAACATTCCCTTATAGAAGTCCATCCTTTACGTTTCCTGATTATAATTTCTTGGGGCTTATGAAACATCTTGATAGTAGACCGTCCTCTGAACCTCTTTAAGTGTTGCTGTACTTTGTCAGCCATCTGTTGACATATGTAACTGCCTCAGCCAAACCCTGTCCTGCTTAAAAGATCAGTGGTCTCAGTAAACAGAAATATGTGCAAACTTTGTGGGGACCCAAAAAAGATGAGCAAAAGATTTGTGCAGTCTCCAAAACACAGAGATCATCCACCACTGGGGACATGTAAACACCAGCATTCAAACATTGTAGGAGTCATAAGGCACTGCAGCAGTAATGTACATCCCTGGACTGCACCATTAATTATACTAGGGGGTAGGGGGAGGTTGTTATATGGTGGATTTATCATTAATCTACCTTGCCTGAATGTTTTTTTTTTGTAGATGAGACATCCTTAGGGTTGCACACCCCTGGGTAAATGTAAGCTCCATCTAGCCTTTTGTGTGGTCCTAATCTCCTGTAGTAGGCTCATTTAGAAAGTGGAGCAAATGTTCAGATGGTACTGTCCGACTGTACGTGACTCTTACAGAGTAACCATTAAGTGTTTGGCTGAAACAAACTGCCCAAGCCTTGGTACTTAATAATATGTACCAAAAATAAAATTAAAAAAAAACATTTTCCTTATAACATTTCATTTCCATTTGTTCATTTATTCCTAACCCAGTGTGTTAATAATGAAGACTGTGTAGAATCTTGCCATCTGAAACAGTGCCATAAAAAGACACACCAACACGCTCCCTATCTTCACAGACAGAAAACTACTGCTTGCCAGCATCCACCTATTTACCACAAGTTTTTGTGAAGTGGTGGTTGTTCAATGGTATTAAACCAATCTTATCAAGTGAGTATAGTTTCATTGCCCCTTCCCCATTGATACAAGTTGGCTTGCTAGTGATTGGAACAGTGTCTTGTTTTCCGTATAAAGTTAAAGAGTTTCCTGTCTACTGTAATAACCTTGGTAAAAAGCACATTTATAGTCAAAAGAACTCTAAGTGCATATATAAATTAGTTTTTTCTGTTACAAACAATTATGTAGCATTTCTGTATATGGAAAATGTGGACAAAATCATTTTATGGGTTTGGAATCAAGAACACAATAGAGTCAGTAAAACAAGGAACTGTCACACAATGTGAGGGTGAACAAAAAACAAGTCTGCATGTTTCAAAATGTTTTTCAGCATTTGCATCTTGCCAGTTTCTAGAGTTTCATTTCTGCAACTTGCCATGTTTTAGAGAATCCAAGCAAATTTTTGTGGTAATGTTCAAATTTTAAACATTTAAATATTCATCACTGAGTACAGAGGTTCATTTAACCAAACCAAGATGTCTGCGAAAATAATAAACATCTAAGCTCCAAATGCAGTGTTTTTTTTTCTTTTGTTATTTATGCTGTTCTTCGCATTTTAAAAGACTTGTGAAAGCAAAGTATAGCATTCTCAGGTAAGGAGCTTTAGAACCACACTAAACTGCTATCTGAGCTTCCTCTTATCTGTGCTCTGTGTTTTACACATTTAAAAGAAGCCTCAGTATAGAACGCATCTCTTAACACATTTCTTACCTGCTATAGTACTATTTAGTTGCTGGGGCTAAATGAACCCCTATCATCTCAGACCCAATATTTTCGCATCAGGCTGAGTAAATAAGTGGAACTATACATAAGTAACCAAGCGATTTTTTTCACATTACGATTGTAGTGAATTACAAATATTCACCGATCATTAATGTACACGTTGCTTAAGCACAGATGTATTTATGCTAGAAAATGTGAGTTTGGGGGTGAAAAGAATGACAGACAGATAATCAGCACGTGCTGCTGGAGGAGTTACTATGCTATCAGTGTCCCAGGTGTAAGGCACCCTGCAATATGCATGGCTCTTACTTTTGCAGGGTGAGGTTAAGGTTCCCAGCGCAGGCCTTGATCTTGTTCTGGGCCTCTAGGTGGTTCATGCCTTCAGTGGCAATGCCATCGATGGACAGCACCACGTCTCCCACGGAGATGTTTGCCTTGGCCGCCTTGCCCCCGTCCGTCAGCTGCAAAGACACCAGAATGAGAAAGACATTCTACAGCTGATCTCAGGCCTGCAAAGACACCACAACCCCGGGAGGAAGACGCTCTACAGTTGATCTCAGACCTGTAACAACATGCTGTGGTATAAATTGAGTCCTGGTGCTGCTAAACCTGTTTATCTACCGGTATATATTCCTAATAAGCCAATTGCCTACTTTTAATTATGACGCATTTATCAAATGTTTTGCCATTTGAGGACAAAAGTATTGCTTTTCTTGAATTATATTTAATCACAAATATGATGAAAAATTATGAGTCAGAAGTTCTCATACAAAAACATTAACTGCCCACATTATAATTTTAAATAATAAATCTTGAAGTGAGAAAAGAAGAAAAGCATTTTCAATTGGATTACAGAGATGGGAGGTGGTTTCACCCCAAAATTTCACACTGACATTTATTAATTCTTTATGATTAAAATACGCCTTTTCTGGGATAAGATGCAAAACAATAAAGGTGCAATGCGATCCCATACGCCATTTCACCCCGACATGGCTTATGGGATTGTCTTGCACGCTTACTCTCTCATCTTAATGTACAGGGCACTAAAACCACACTGCTCTGAAATGCAGCTGACAGGACAGGAAACCGAGCAGAGAAACCGAGCGTTAAGAAAATGTGGAACAGATTCATCCATTTTGATTATGAACAGAGAAATTGTGCCCCCTTCTCCGATGTCTGTGACCTTTCATGCAAGACAGATGCTTTTTCCTCACCGCCGCATACGGTAAAAATCCGATTTAAAGCTCCCGAGATAAAGCTGGAGGCCTGCTGATGAATGAAGAGACAGAGAGGCACAGTATCACGGGTTGGGATGTGCCATATGTCTCCGCGCCTCGTAACTGGTGCTATGTCAAAGATGTCTGCAGATTTAATGACTTAACCTTCAGCAGCAAGGTAGCGTGTATGTATTTTTAATCTAATTAAACACTGAGAACACTGCAGACCCCACATTCCACAAATTGGAATTCTCACTGCAGAACATGCTTTTTGTTTGTCGCAAGTTAGCGCAACGATATGGGGATAATTCATTTCATTCATTTTATTTCTCATGTTAAATTGATCCAGAAGCACTCACTCCAATAAAGAAATACTGAAAGGCCAAAAGAATGCATATGACTGTTAAGACCTTAAACTTATTTCACAATACATTTCACAAAAGCACATATGCTATCAATCTACCAGCAGGCTGTTTTGCAATCACAAATAATTATCAAAGCTTCCATGACAGGTAGTTTTATGAACTTTGAGAGGAAACAGGCATTTTTGTTCTCAGGAGATATTTGGGGTCTTATCAGAACTAATAAACCATGTCAGTGCCAAGTCATGACTCCACAGAAAAGATGGACAACAGACAGGAGGCTGAAATCCCAGATAAGGTTATCTTGTAATCTGATGTGTTCCCATTGCAGGAATCTTTCAGTCAGAGCACAGGCATGGACTCAAATGTAATTTTAACAGTTGGTTGGGATGCATATTAATATATTCCTTACATGTTGGATTTCATATCTTACCATATATTGACATATTACATTATGAATTGACAACAGCTTTGTGGTTACAGGAATCAACCAAACTCAAAGTCGGCAATGAAACATGTTTCAAACCAAACATCACATACATTTCCTCAATATGGTGGGCTTTTCTCCACACTCTTTATATGAATATATGACCATTTACAAACTGGGAAATCTGTCTGACAGTGACTGTAAAGAACCAAAGACATTTCATCCCATGTTTTCTCAAAATACATTCTGGTCTGCTTCGTGAAAACAGTGTACAAAGAAAGCTTAATTACAGCGCTTGGTTGCCCGGGTAAACTTGTTAACTGAGAACGGTTTTCTTTGTTTTTTTTAATGACAACACAAAAATGTTGCGTGAAGTTGAAAAAACAAAGGGTCACGTAAAACGCGGGGAGTTTTGAAGTTTCACACCCGTCTGCACAATGGTCTCGCTGTAATATTTCCGTGTTGTTCAACAGGCCCTTGTTTCGCCCCATACTTGCGGTTCCCATTTGAAAATAAACACACAAATAAAATCATTTTCCATGTGGGAGTAATTATCGGATGGCCACTGGCCGGGCTTTGCACAAAGCTAATTCCGAACTTAAAATCAGCGTTGCCTTTCATGAATCAATGGGAGAGTAATGGTATATGCACACAGCCATATTTGCTTGTGGCAGCATGCAATTAACTTATTTGCAAACATATGCACATCATTTAGTTCCCTAATTTGAAATAACAACAACTGGAACATATCAGCGTGAGCATTTCTATTTAAACGCACTGCATTGTCCCGCAATGCACATATGGCACATCAAAACGTCCTTATAACCAAGCTGTATGGTTCTTGGGTCCATCTGAAGAGATTTATTTCTGCCGCAACAAGACTGACTCAGGATCAGCTTTCCCCACCCCCTCTTCCTAGCCACCCCAATTATGCTGAAGTAGCTGACAATTGTCCAAGGTCATTGCCTGAGGTGACAGAATTTCTGTAAACTGGGCTCACTGATGTAACAATAATGAAGCGCGACCTACAATCCAGCAAGAATTTACCCCATTCAGGCACATAGTGATCATAATAGAGTTTGTTCCAGGCTTGTGTTGCAACATCAGAGAGACACTGTGGCATGAGAGTTTCTGGCCTACAGTAATAAAAATGTAGTATACCCTTTTGCATGTAGGTGTTTGTAATGCTGAATCAGAATTCTGAAGCTTGTGCAGCTGTGACTCTCTCACCAGCCACCTGTTTCCAGCCCCACATGAAATTCAAAGGTTTCTAACAACCTCTCACTCAGTGTCTACCCCTTCACAGGACTACAATATCACATCATACCCCTCATGACACTCTGGCAAGTGATTTACATGTTGCACGTAGTCTGTTAGCCTTAATGCACAGCTGACTCTGAACACAGCACTGCCTTTTTTAACACTGTTTCAGAGTAGCCCAGGGACTGTACGATATCCCTGGCCGCCCTTTAAACAACAGCGTATAAGTAAGCAAGAATTCAGGGCTGAAGCGTGGCGTGGTAGTCAAGGAGCTGGGCACGCAAACAGGTGAGGAGCTGCCGTAAGCTGCCGCAATAAACACCCAGCAGTAGCATAGATGATGTATAAAAAAATGCCAGCTATGTGGGTCGCCCTGGATGAAGGTATGCACTACACAAACAAACCATAAAAAAGGTAGTGACCCAATAATGTCGCAGCAGGGCCAGCGTCAGTCTAAAAGCGTTTAGGTAAGAGCTTTGCCCCACGCAGCTGGGGCCACGTAACTGAGCAGAGCAGGTAAACCAATGCCAAGCTGCACCTGTAAATTCTACCTGCCAAATGATGTGTACGCCTTCCCTGCCTAAAAACTGAACAATACCTCAGTACAGAGCTACGCAACACACAAATATAAAAATCTGTGCAGCCACTGAAATCTCTGGGGGGGGGGGAGAGAGAGAGAGAGAGAGAGAGAGAGAGAGAGAGATGCTAGTGAGAAGAATTTTGGGAGTGCCAAAGAGCTTTTCTTTCGAGCAAAACACTTAAGTCTTCCAGGCGTCAGGTCTGACACAGTCAACACCACCATTACAACACATCATCCAAATTTCCAGAATCTCAGGGAAAAAGGCCCTTCGCTTGGAGAGAAACGCAGGAATGGACTAACGCTGAGATTTGGGAGCCCTTCAGGTACCATTAGCTTCTCCAGTGTGTCAAGAAAGCAGCTATATTAATCTTAGTGCTCCAGCTTTCATCGGCCGATGGGAGAAATCCACTCTCCCCCGTTCTCCAGCTGCTCAGGAAGGCTTCCCCAGAGAGAGAGCGAGACAACGCAATGAATCGATTCCACTCAGCCGCATTTCACGAGCGTGACTCCTTTTAGTCACAGCTACCCAGTGACACATGGGGGTCCTAGCTGGACTCTCCGGCATGAGCCTGATGTGTCCTCTGACACCACAGTCTGCATCGGCACACAGGCGACCTTTAGGGAAAGGAAACTGGAACGCCTGATAATACAATATGCTCCAGCTGAGCACATATTTCTCAAAACCTGCAAAATGCATACGAATCTGAATGATATTCCATTCAGAAAAAAAAACGCTTGCTACAAATATGAAGGAGAGTGGAAAAAAAAGATGATGAAAAAGAATAGAGAGATAGAGACTGACAGGGGCATCTTCTGAAATCCTGGAAGCGATGTAACTTGCTGATGAAGATAATTAGTTATGGAAAAATACATCCCTCCACCTCTACCCCTGTCATCCTTACCTCTTCCAAGTTAACATCCCCTGGCGGAAGGTGAAATGTAATCCCCAGTCTGGGGTAATCACAGAAACCACAAGGCCAGGGAACAAATCGAAATTACTGCCAAATACCTAAAATCACTGAGGTAGTCGAGAGCTTATTTATCCTAGGATTCACTGTCAGCCTGTCGAGAAAACTAAAGCTGACTGTTGGTTTGACAGGGTAAATAAGGACTAATGCTGAGCTGGCAAACCTTGAAAGCATACCCTTAGCCCAATGTCTCAAAGCATCATAAGAAATTCTTTGAAATGGAGAAACCTTTGATGGAGTATGTGTGTTCCTTTAATTTTATTTTCTTTGGACGTTTGTTTTTGCAGTTACGGTTTACCATACTTTCGTTTGGGGCTTTGTTTGAGATGTAGGGCCCTATTTAGCTGTAATTAAGACAGCTGTTCAACACAGATGCTGAAGGGACTTGGGTTTAATTATTGCCATGTTACCATTTTGTGCTATTTTAATGGAGCCCATGGCTTTAATTTCATTTGAATGTATTCAACTTGAACAGTATAAGTAAGGCCAATGTTGTACTTCCCTTGTATTAGTTCAAGGTACACCTGAGCATGCATCAAAATCAGTCTCTGCTATTTTTCAATCTGAAATTTGATCTGGCCAATAGTGGTACACTTTAAATTACTTTAAATTTACTTAAAATTTTTTGTGTATGTTCACACATTCCTCCCATTAATAAACAATGCAGCAAAACGGTCTCTTTGTTGGGTTGTATCAATTTACTGTTGGGCACATTACAAAACGGCATTCAGACAGAGAGCCACAGATGCTGTATGCAGCTTTGTCCTGTATACAATGAATAAAATCATTCCGTCTCTCTCGTTTTCCATGTTTCAGCAGTTTAACAGCAAAACCCTATGCATAAATGTAATTATGGGCTGGGTGAGCAGCAATTGACCTCTGACCTCTGGTAGCCATAATGACCTGTATACCTTGAAAATGACTGGTGAAAACAGGCTGATACCTGGTATCCTCTCAAACATCTGATATTTGACAAGATTGCTTATTACATTACAGGGTGTTTAATGATACGTGTGTAAATTAACTTTCTTTTCCTTTGATACATTTGCTCATCCCCAGTAATTTAATAAGCGAGTGAGCAGCTTTGCTCTTTTTTCCCCAGTAGCTCCGTTTAATGGTGGCCGTTCCGCAGCAGGCTGATCCACCAATAAGCTTCCGGCCAAGGGGACCAGAGAGCAGCGCTGCAACACAGGAAGGGTGGGCGAGCTCAAATGCGACACTGACAGAGCCGGGAGGGAGGCTGCAAAGTGAAACGAGAGGCAGTAGAAAAAGCGGCAGCTGCAGTGCGCTGCAATGATCAGGAAGAGCATGAGGAGATTTCAAAGACAGGAAGCGTGGGGCATATCAAAGAGCTCGCCCCTCTATGGCGGAGGGCGAGGGACAGAGAGCGAGGGCGTCTGTTTCCTACAGTCCCTCTGTGGACCTTCCACCCCCCTTGGGCGCCCACACCCTGCTCTGACAGGCCGGGGAAGCCAGTGGCACCGAGCTGCTGCAGGCGATGGGCTGGCTTTAATGTCCTCCTAAACGCTTTGCCCTTTGAGCGCTTTGAAGGCCTTCCTCCCACAAGAGAGGGAAAGAGAGTGAGAGACAGGCAAGCACTCCTAAAGCCAGCTACTGTCTGCTGGCTTTAGGAACACTGCGGTCACCATCTGCTGTGCCTGCCCCCCCAGACAGACCCTGTGCTGAGAACACAAAAGGTGCGAGGCAACTGATGTCAACGCTTCAGGCCGAGCTTGTGCTCACAGTCATAGTCCTTTATGTCCCTTTCATACTGTACAGCTGGGAACAGGCTGGCTTTCTGAGCACAGATGTTTTTCTATTATTCTCTCTTGTGTCAGCCCAGCCTGCCAGCACAACTGGTGCTGGCCTGCTTAGAAGAGAGATATGGGAGGAGCTGATGGGCAATGTAACTGGTGCTTTCATGGGCAATAGCGATGAAGACCTAGGATATTAACACTGAGGGAAAATACAGCACATTGTCATTTACAACAAACAGCTGGGCACTGATAACCACGATGCAAGGTCTTGATACTGTGTAGGGAAAACTGCAGTCTTGGACCAAAACTGCAGTCTAGTGCAGTCCAATCAATGCCAACTGAATCTTCCCAGGTGTTAGAATTCAGCATGACACGTGCTTCAATTCTGGTGTCAATTCAATTCAATGGAAAAGCAGCCATGCTGTACCAGAGCAGCTTAGCTTGGTTTCAACACTATAGTAAAAAAGGAGAATTAAAAGCCACATACAATTAAGCTTTTACCAGAAATATTTTCATGAAGTTAACAATACAACCATCATTTAACTTGTATATCTAACTGGAGCCTGAAATTAGTTTAAAGTTTCCTGGAAAAACGTAACAAAAATTTGCAAATGAACTCCTAGGAGAGTGTTTAGTTGGACGTACCATGCGCATACCAAGTAAATGACCCATACAAAGCAGATTTATAAAAGCAACAAAGAAAATCATACCGTGGTTTACTTTTCTACTGAACCACCCTCGCTGATTTTTAAACCACCTCCAATCAAACGCTCAAAGCAGTGGTGACCACACCTTGACAACCAGCAGACAACTGAAAACTGAAACAGTGGGTGTGTTCAAACCACCTCAACATGGATCGCCAACAGTCACTTCTTTCACCCTTTAAACGGTCGTCCCAGTGCAAGCATGCAAGTGAAGTTCAGCTGGGTCTTTGGGCAAAACTGACATGCGCCGTGATGCCTTTGGTAGTGTAAGGTGGGCCATGGAAGGGAATGCTTCCACTGCTCAAACAGGGCAGTAAAGATAACCGTTTAAACTGTGATGAACAGACACACATACATATATGCACAGGCACACGCATAACCTCCACTACAATAAGAACTTGTCCTCTTGGGGGCTGCTGGATTGCCTCACCCTCACCAGCAGTGGGAGAGTGAACACACGTATAGGAGTGGCACATGGACATAAGGACAAAGGCCTTTATTCACAACATTGCAGCCCTATGTACAGTAGGAATGGCTGTCTGAGAACAATGTATATAATGTAAGAGCACAGGAATACACAACAAGCACAGGCTTCTAAAACAGCTTTCTTAGACAGTCATCCAACACAGACTCCAAAGATGCTAAATTTTTAACAAAGTTACGAGTGATAAACCACATTCGCACTGCTCCACACCTGTGTTGGTCAATCCCAAGGCTCCAGCTAAAACTCAGACTAAACGTGTTTTTTGAACAATTCCATTTCTTCTGTATTCAAAAGCGATAAGAAATTTCAACGCATCCACAAAACTACCGCAAAATTCTTCCCATCTCCTGAGGCAATAGAAAAGGAATGCTACCTTTTAACTGCCTTCGCTTGGCAGATAAAGATGAAGCGAAAGCGGTTTCTGCTGTGGTGTCTGGCTGTCTAAAAGGGGCCAGGACGAGCCTCCCTCTGTATTCTGCGAGAGTCAGAGAGCCTCTTAATCAGCCCCGGTCGCTGCGGCATGCTCTGAGGAATTCTGTTTACGGACAGCAGTAAACGTTAATGAATAGATGTCCCACACTGCAACTCGCACCGCGGCTCTGTGGGTTCCGCTTCTTAAAGATGTGTTTTGGCATCACACGTAACGTTGCACGGAACGGCCAGGTTCCACTAATTCTATCAGCACGGGAGGCCTGAACCCTGTAGTTACTGTCCATGGGACACTGCAGCCGCTGCCTGGCACCCCCCCTCATGTTTCGTCTTGCGTCGTCCTCCACTTCTGAGCCATGTTTTAAGAACGCAGACACTGACACTGAGTCAGACCCTGAGAACGGTAACAATCAGTGCAGAGGGCACTCTGTTTTAGTCATGTCACGCTTTATTTGCTAAGCGCCAGGGATCAAAACTAGCCTGAAGGAAGGCAGGGATCCTCTACGTGGCATGCTATGTTCATCGTCTGATAATGTGACCAAGCCGAAAGTGTTGCGAATGGATCTCCTGGTGAGACAGTGTGACTGCGGCTCCCGGAACAAATCGGCCCGGCTGAGCGTCGGCAAGTCCGCCTAAAAATAGAGCCGACGAAGCGCCCTGGGAAATCTCTCCCCGTGCACTGCTGTTTGGTCCAGCAGAGAAGTGTGGCGAGAACCTCTGCCGTTTTCCCCCCCTTACCACAAGTCCCGCCAGTGCGTGCCTTCGACACCCACCACACTGACGTGGAGGGAGAGAGGGAGGGAGGTAAGGAAAAGAGAGAGAGAACACGCCACTATCCCAGTTTCTGCCAATAGCCAATTGCTTCCATGTGTCTTTCCTGTGGCTTTTACGATACAATTAGCCTAAATAACCACAAGCAATCAGAGAGAAACAAAGCACACTACTAGCAAATCTAATTGGCGTCAACAAACTATTTACATTAAGATGGTTCTGATAAGCTAATTGATCATTAAGGAGGGCATTACCCACTTACTACAAGTCGCTGCTGGTATGTAAACTACAGTCCTCCTTTGTCTCTTAATGTAAACACAGGAGTGTTGCTCCTGCAGACTGTGGGCCATTAAAAGCACGCCAGCTCTTGTTGAGCACTCCATGGAAAAGGGTACCTGAGTATGATACTTCAATAGTGATGATTCAGTCCAACCTAGTGTCAATATGTGTGGACGGGACACAATGCTGGATGTGGGAAAGTATGAAACTGTCCAAAATAGGTTTAATCGTACAGTGTTATTATGCGGTCTTCAAGGTTTCCCATAATTAAAAAGTGGTCTGCCAAATAAACTCTGGAGGACAACTGATAGACTGTGTGTGTGTGTGTGTGCGCGCGTCCGTGTGTGTGTGTGTGTGTGTGTGTGTGTGTGTGTATGTGTGTGTGCATGTGAGAGAGAGGGAGACAGAGAAAGAGAGCATGCATACAGCCCAGCAGCCAGACCTTGTGAGCACCCTGGGCTTGGCTCCTGTTATGGGTGTAGCAGACCCTCTGATACTCTCAGCCACTTGAAACAGCAGACCACCTTGCATGAGGAGCCGGCCGTTAATAATTCATAAATCAGACAGGACGTAATGTGGCACGCTTGCAGGGACGGGAAGCCCTGCAATGAAGCAGACCCGGCAGCAGCTCTGCCGGCTGAAGCTCTGGGAAAGGAAGCCGCCCCCACCCGGGCCTGCTGAGAGGGTAAATTCGGAGAGCGCGCCGTGAGCTTTCCCAGGCCAGGCTGGTCGTGTTTGTGTTCCGGCGGCCGACAGGAGGGCGGAAAAGGAGGAGTGGGTGAGCCTGCAACACAAACTGGCATAACAGATAGTGCTGAGGGAGAAGGAAGATGACTCCAACCCTTGTGTCACCGCCTCACCCAATCACAACACGGGAACGGGGCTTGATGGACATCGCTCGTGAAACCTGACCAAACACATCACCTTTTTTTCTGGAGGAGGTTGCTTCACTGTCATCCTTTTACTTTTGAAAACTATTAATGCACAGCGTCAAGTATGGTTATGGTATTGTCGCGACTGACAGGGTCAAGAAAGTGAAGAAAGTGGAAAAAAAGGTGAAGAAAGTTATTAACCTCCGACAGCTTCCTCAGAAACAAATGGCTTGCAGGCAGCTGCTCCTTTCTCACGCACCTCTCTCGCTCTCTTTCCCCCTAATTGAATCAAAATGAGTTTTACTGGCATGAGAGTCCACAGCAAGGATTGCCAAAGTCTTTACGAAGCACAGAACAATCGCAACAAAGTGCTGAAACAGAAAATCGTTTTCTCATTACCCCATCCTCAAATGTGCTTATACAAAGTCAAATCTTCACATGTGCATAGCACAAAACTACTCATGACTCATTACCCATTGTTACATCAACCTTTGCCCCATCCCCTACTTTCAACAGTTAATTTGTGCTTTTAGTGTGTGTTTAGCCACTGACCCTCAGGCACTGACGAACTGCTGCTTATCTTTCTCATTGTCTCTCTACTTCTCTTTATCTCTCTCTGCCTCTCTCTAATTCTCCACATGTTTTCTGTGAAGCAGCACTGGCAAACTGATTCCCATTCCCATGATTCCTTCTGGTTCCAGCTGATTCCATTCCCATATCTCTACAATTTCATCAGGCTGCCTGTCTGTACGCTCAAAAAAACACAGGTTTGGCATGCAACATTGTCAAGGGTCTGCACTAAAGAGTTGAAGACACAGGCGTGCGTCGGACACTTTCTAACCCGAATCCTGTTCAGGATACAACAGTCCCTGCTGGAACACCCTGTGCATCACACTTTGACATCACTCCTACAGACTGTGAGAGGGAGACGGCAGCTGGGGCTGGGGAACTGCTGTGAGGTCACTCGTCTGGGTGTAAACCCTGACAGGCAGGCTCTGCCGGACCTCTGGCGCCAGTCCACGGACATGACGGTGAAGTGGGCCTCCTGGTGCTGTCCCAGAGCCTGGCGGCCACGCACTCCTCCAGATGGGCCCTGCACACCATCCCAGCACAGGGCTCTCAGAGCAGAACATCTGCACTCGCTTCAGTCCTCATCATTATCCGTTTCACCTGCCTGTGATGTCGGTGTAGCACCACTCAAGCAAATGAAAAGAAAATGAGAATCCACATTTGAGGGGGCTCACTTTTAGAAGACCGATTTGGCAATCGCCACATATAACATGTGCTTGTTCTCAAGCAGTGCATCATTAAGAAGTCTTCCAAACCCACAAACTTGCAAACCTATTAGCTAAGCATTCTCTCTACTATTGGTCCTGGCAGAAATGTAACTGCTCATCTTTCCATTTTCAGTGATGTTTTATGTAATACCTGCACTTAATACAATGGCGGTTACTGGCCCTGTTTACACTTGGTTTTAAAATGCGTCTTGGGCGATCGGATCACAAGTGGATAGCCTAGATACATCGCCATTTACACCTGTGTCTAACATGTGTCTCCAAGGTGTCCAGCTGACCGCTTGTGTTCAGATGTTCATTACTGCCTATGTCACCCCGCCTACAGTTATTACGTCAGTCTCTGTCGCCAGATTTGTTTAGCACGGACGAGCTAAGAAAACAAAAATGTTTCAAGAACTAATATACATGTACGGGCTATTCCAACTGTTGAGACTGGCAGGACAAAGTCATTTGCGACTTGCAAAAGAGTGTAGGACAAGATCAAAAAGGAAGCATGTTAGAAATGTATTTTTTCAAGCGTTGGTGAGGTGTCACCAAAACAACCACCACAGCCTGCATTGATGACGTATTTTCCTGTCGGGGATGCTTCAGGACGCATTAGCGTTTACATTACAAAAGATATGTGGTCAAATGCGTCCCAGACCACCTCGGCAAGTGGTCTGGGTGATCGGATCACAATGCGTCTTGGTGGCCGTTTACACTCATATTCAGTGCTGTCCACTTGTGATCTGATCGCCCAAGACGCATTTTAAAACCAAGTGTAATCGGGGCCAAAGTTTATCTGTGACTGCAATCTTCAATGATTAAGTCCATTACTGAATTATTACAATACCAGTGTTATGAAGGACACCCTGAGTACTTTTCTTCACAATACAGCACAAACATCTAGCATCTAAAGCAGGCACAGATAAGGCTACATAAACCTAATCTGTACCCATTGATGTCTCACAATATCTATTTCACAGTGTCATTATGTGGCAGTTATAAATGTTCATTGGAGCCTGAGGCACCTAACTGTTTTATGGCTAGCTGAGAGACCTGGGAAACAGGTGGGGTGTTGCTTTTTTCACTGAAACATCTTTCAGCACTGCTGAACTGCTGTCTCAGCATGCTCGCAAACCTGTATATCATCCCCAGAAGAAGCAGGGAGACAGAAAATCATTCTTTTATTAATTGCACTGGCATAACATGAAAGCATGCTGCCAGTAAAACAAACTTGAAAACCGAGATTGAATTCAGAGACCAGAGTGTGTGTGTTTGTGTATGTGTGAGTGAGATATATGGAGACAGAGCGAGAGAGACTGAGAGAATAAACAGGTGTGGTGGTTTTCAGAACATAAAATCTATTCCAGCAGTAAAAGCTGTGTCTGAGGGAGAAGCGTGTTATTGCCATGATCTGGAGGTTGTTTAGAGAAGCGCACCTCACCTACACACACACACACACACACACACACACACGCACACACGCACACACGCACACAAGCACACACACACACAGGGCCCAGGAATTCCTCTCACAGACAGTGATGACGGACACCAGCCTCAGTCTGGGGTAGACACCAAGCACAAACCACCTGGATTCACATTTGAGTCAGCCAACACACCTTCACTACCAGACAAATAAACACAGGCTGAGTTCCAAAGAACATCAATATCTGTTTACATGGTAGGGAACTTTTCGCAACATCTGGTGGGACAGCAGCAAACTGTGCATTGCTGCCTCTAGGAAACCAATACTTTATTTGGCTTAAAACACCATGTTTCCACCACCTTGGCCGCCATTTTGACAAAGTCCCCTAGGAATACGCTTTCATCTTTCAGCCATCTGAGCACAGCTTAACTCACTTTTGTTTGTCAAAAGAGGACAACAAAACACACGTAAATTATTCTTTTTATTTATGCCTAGACTTGAGCGGGACCTACATACTGTAAGCGCCTGGCGTTATGAGGCACTGGGCAGATGTTGCGCAGATGTTTGACATTTCACTACAGCGCACAGAGGAGAAAAGAAGTAAATATCCGGGAGTGCCTCTCAAACATCACATGTCTCTTCGGCATGGTTCAGCGTGGCCTGCCGCCAACATACAATTCACTCCCAGCCCTTATTAGTCACTAGGAATGTATTCTACCTTTCCGTGTTCTGGTTTGGAAGAACCTGGCTAAGGCTGGAGTGCCTGGTCTTCATGCCCCAGTGCTTTGGAATATGCATACTGAGCAATTGCTCAGCCTTGGAATAGACTCATCACTGTCACTGCATAAAGAGACACTTGATTTCAGGTTTCTCTCCCAGAAGGCTGCCCTGCACAGGTTTATGTATGTGTGAGTGAGATATATGGAGACAGAGCGAGAGAGATTGAGAGAATAAACAGGTGTGATGGTTTTCAGAACAAAAAATCTATTCCAGCAGTAAAAGCTGTGTCTGAGGGAGAAGCGTGTTATTGTCCTCATCTGGAGGTTGTTTAGAGAAGCACACCACACTTACACACAGAAGGCCAGTCTGCACAGGTAATCCAGAGCAGTGTGGCTATTAGTTCACTCACACATCTCCATCTGGGGGGAGGGTGATGTGTTGCAAGTGGACGTGAACCACCACGGAAGCAACCAGGCTTATCCATTTCCGCAGAGGCGGAAACAACTGAGTCAGTGGGAGGGGGACATGAGAAAAGGGCATCCCAGCTGCGTAAAAGTTCATGTCAGTTTAATTAAATTGAGCACAGTTAACAGGATGTACGGCTGGATTTTACACAACCAAATGGTCTGGTTGCCAAGGGGCAAGACTTGCAAAGCACAGCAGAAAAGCCAGAAACCTCCTCAGAAAAAGAATCCCTACAATACTCCATCCCATTTCCCATTTAAGAAACTAGAAGAATTTCTAAGCCTTGTTATAGTGACCACAATCTTGTGACCACAAAAGAGAGGCTACAGCCCTGTCTTTGGCTTACAATACAGACACATTTCAGGTGCACCGATTCCCTGATTCCTAGAGAGGAGATTCAGAGCAGGCATGGCACCTCAGCACATTTGTTTTTGATGCCTGCCAATCAAAACGCTCGCTGAGCTTCAGTGAACAAAGGGGCGAAGAAGACGGAGATGAAAGGAGTGCAGAGTAAAATAATAATCTACTAAATCATATTTTCTTTCTGGTCCTGTGCCACTGGGTAAGGGGGTACTGGGGGAGGGGGTGGGGGTGGGGATGAGAAACACCTGCGCTCTCCGTTTCGCAGTACCATGCCAGAGAGCAGCGGCCCGTGGAGTCGGACATCCAGTGCCATCTGCTCGCAGTTTGGAGAAACCACACTTTTTACGAGCTGAACCAGTCTGAGGGCTGCAAGGAGGGCCGTAAAACAGCCTGCCAGGCCAGGGGCCGCCCATCTCCATTGCTGCTGGGCCTGGCGCATCTCTGGGAAGGGCCTCTCTCATTCTCACATCGCTTTTATCACCGCAGCACAGCGCTTCGGTCAGGAACATGTCTGCAGCATCAACTGTAACTGTCCACCATCTGGTTGCAGTTACAGAGCCTGTGCCAGTGCACTGCGCTGCTGCCTGCGTAGCTGGGTGGCTCCACGTCAAGTTATTGCGGGGCTCTGCTAGGGACCTAACTGGGGCTCGGAGTCTGACCTCTGACCCACATTCCGATCACAATCCAGGGCCTGGCTTCAGAAGTTCCAGGCCGGATAGTACACTCATTTTATATAAAAAATGAGCATTATTAATATTATTATTATTATTACTATTAATATTGTCATTATTATCACCAAAAACATCTCAAGAAAATCTCATGTTGAAAAAGATTAACATACTGTGCACTCTGTGTAGGTACTGGAACATTTGACTCCAGTCAGTGATCACTTGACTGTTCTCTGCAGGTAATGGTTAACCACAGGCAGCTGATACTAGAGAGAGAAGTCAGAATACAAGACTAAATTCTTTTAAAGGTAGAAAGGGAACAAGAAAGGCTTTAAGGCATTTTCAGCTCCGTTCTCTGAGGTCAAGGATAGACAGGTTTGACTCTTCTCAGAGCATAAAAGAAAACTTACATGGGATTCAGTAATACAGTTTTGCAGTCTCATAACTGTGTTATGGTAGAGGACGAAAACAAAGATCAATGATGATTTTGGTCAGTTGCAGCCATATGAGATCATTCAACCCTGCCTGCATGCTTCTCAATTTGCATTTTTACACAGGCACAATATTGAACATCTGCCATGATAAAAGGCGACCTCCTGCCCTCAGCTTTGATTAGAACTCATTGAAGCAAGCTTGTCCTAATAACAGCACGTCTTCATGAAAACTGCTTCAAAGGACATGCTCGAAACAGGGGACAGCTTCTCATGACTCTGGGTCAGAGAACAAAGGCTTATGTTCCTGGAAACTGGTAACCCTAAACACCCATGCCTCTGCTTCTTTCAAATAAACCCGGATGTGCAAATGTAAACAACAAATAAACACACAAACACTGCCTTCATGCTATGAATTTGCACCCAAACATACACATGTGTCCAATTGAGGGAGAAATGTTCACGCCCACCTTTGGCTCAAAAACAAATCAGACCTGAAAAAGGGTACCTGCCAGAGTCAATAGTGTCAAACCTGGGCTGGAGCGGTCCTGGCACAGGAGCCAGCCTGGGTCAGATGGGCCTCAACGGGGTGGAAAAATGTAGCTGGTATTTGGTTTCTCTGAAAACTCCCCTAGCCCTCAAGGCTAGGTACTAACTAACTGCAAAACCATGTGGGAGTAAGTACAACTACAGTGAGCATACTTGACTGATGCTATGACAAAGTGCATCAGTCAGGACACATGCACACACACACACACACACACACACACACACACACACGCACACGTACACGTGATTCAAAACAGATAAACTTTTTTTAATAGTGTACCATCAGTCAGCCTTCAATATAACCCACTCTTCTGGGTTTGAGCTATTTGTTTATATACTGATGGTCTCTGAAATAGGAGTACCATACTTCAGTAGCTGTCCCTGACAGAATTGATGGTCCATTTGATAACAGAATCCCCACATAGCAAGCACTGGTTCAAAAAACACATGCTGTATTTTATCAGCATTTCTCAACTTTAAGTGTGCGTGAACAGATCTCCACAAACGTAAGCTCCCACCACCTCATCCACCAGGAACTGTTGAAAAATGGTGTTTTGTCCATTGAACACATCTACAGTAATAAAAAAGAGACACAAGAGACACAGGAACAGGCCAATGAGAGGACTCTAAGCGAAGTGAAGAATTGCAATGGTAATGGAAACATGTGTTTGAATGTACTGAATGTCTTTTGAAAGTGCTGAAAAAACACATTCTGACTTATTAAATTTACTTAGCACTAAAGAATTGTACCTCTGTAAAATGAAACAAACTGCCCTTCTCCTAAATCTGTCCTGTGTCAAAGGCCTCTGCATTCAAGGCCTGAGTCTCCAGAAACCCCACACACAGTAGCACTTATAAATTACATATTTTCAGAAACTACAGACAGCAGAAGACTAATTAGGAATATAGCATTTGACATTGTATCAACTTTTGCATGAGCCAGCCAGCCACCCAATTGCCTGCTATTATACTGAACTGAAATGTAAGTGTTTTCCCTTTCTTTTTTACTTAGGCATATTTATTTTTGCTGGAGTCCGATTCCACTGTTTACACAAGTCAGCTGGGTCCTGGCCAGGAACAGGGCCATGGGCTACGAAAGACTTCAGAACTGAACATTCTCTCCATGTGTAGGGTTCTGCACACCAATCATGTCACTCGTCACTATCCACACAGCAATAGCACCATGAGAACCCTTCATACCATCCTTATCAGCAGCACACTGTCAAACAAACCAAGAAAACAGATCCTTTTATTAACCACATAATGCTATCATTTCAGAAACTAAGTGCTGGCTGAACCTTGGGTGACCCCAGTGTCTTATCCGCCTTCCGCTGTTCCCTCCCGCCTCTGTATAAGACAAACTATTGTGCAGACATATGCTTTATCCATTCAGGCATGACACAACAGGCTGGCAGACGTTTTAGCGGCGCAGGCAAACTATATTGCTGCTGCCCGATTAGACACAAACCATCATCACGTATGTATTTTTTTGAGTTTCTGGGCTTGCAATCACGAACAGGTGACAAAGGAGTCAGAGGAGCATGAATCTGTGTCCCGCCTTGTTTACTGCTAAACAGTAAGGAATGTGGAGGGACATGACCCCTAGCTGATAGCTGACACATGTGACTTTGCCCACATAAAAACCTACATTTTCTACAGTATGCACTTACAGAGTCAGATCGTGAAGAGCAGAAGAGGGAATAGGTAATAAAGCCAAGGAAATGGGCGGTGTACACTAATGATGGAAATCTGATGTAAAACAGGGAACAGCAGCACTTTCAGTACGACTGCTGTTATACAACTGCACCATAACAGCACAGGCATAACCAGCCAACCACTATTATGCGCTGTTCTGAAATGCTAATTTATTTGACAGATGCCCCTGTTCAGGGCATCTTAAGAGAGCCTTATGAGAAGAAAAATCAAGCACCATGTAACTCAATACTGGACTGAAGGGTAGAAACCAAGAAAAGGAGATAATCTTTTGCCTAAAACCATGCTGTATCTATATATAAATATGACTAATCTGGCAGTCAGAATCCATATGATATCCTTTGAGTTTTATAAGCAGCCATGCAGGCCAAAGATCTCCCTAAGTGACCAAATGGTCCTCTAATCACAGCTGTTCTGGGGAACGCTGAATGCAGCGCGTCTGAAAATAGCTTGTGCGGTTCTCTTCCTCTAAAGCCATGCATGAGATTCTCTATTAACTAACGTTGAAGTATTTATTTCCAAAAAAAAAAAAAAAATTCTGGAAAAAAAATAATAATAAAAACCATGTTTCCTCAGATGTCTTACGGTACAGTTGCCAAACCCACAAAACACTCTACAGACTTTTATGCCCTGCAAACCAGATATAAATTTTTGTCTAAGTGATCTGGGTTATGGTTTCTCCCGGTCACGCTTCCCAGCCAACCACAACCAGTGGGCTGACCTCTGTAAATGAGCATGGTGTTTATGGTAAACTGATACATTTAACGCAACAGGTAGGATGCTCTCTTGCTAAAACATTGCATTCTCTCTTTCTGGGCCATGGGGACTGTATAACATAACAGATTATGTAACATAACTGCATGACATAATAAGAAAGCTGTGGATACACTCAAAGAGCAATGTAATCACACTGACTCATTGCAACATTGCTTTGACGTGAAGACTGGTCGAGTCAAATATGGTTGCCGTCAACTGAGGGTTTTGTTACAGATGTCTGAATGGATGACAGGTTCATGAGAAGATTTGGTTTAGTCAGATGGAACAAATCAACAATAAGACTGTTGGGCCAAACCTACAAACCTACAAATGATTCAGAGATGAGTCAATCACAGATTGGTGGGCCAACCATGGCTCCAAAATGTGTTATGCAGTCTGAGCATACAGTCAAGAAAGATTCAAGAGACAAGTGCTTCTGCTGAATCACATGGGTTCAAATAATAACTTCATGTTCAACCATAAGATATGGGAATTGTGGCTTGACCACAAAGAATCTCATTTACAGCCAAAGACAGTCAAAAAATATGTTACGTTCAGTCAAATGATTTTACGTTCAGTCATATGATGCTTTTCCTGACTATAATCGGCATTAATGAGGGCCGTCTACAGTACAGTCTCAGACGGTCTACTTCTTGTGGAGGCTTCAATGTTGAAAAGGCCATATGTATCAATCTTTGTGTACAACTTGCCGTAGGAACATGCATACGCAGAATCCCACAATTTGTGTATGGAGGTTTTTTGTCAGAGTTATCAAACACCATGTACACCTGATTGTCTTCATAAATCTGAGCATAAATCAAATCAGCCTGAGATTATGTGCACATGAATGCGCTTAACATCCACTCCCACAATTGTTCTTATATAGACCAAGACACGCCTTTAATTAGTCGAATTAGCATATAAAAATCCCAGGTAAATCTGAGTGAAATGCAGAGATTGATGTTGAGGATCGTAGGACGTCAGAAAAGAAATTATTCGGACATGGAGATAGAGGTGATGGTTGATGAGGTGGAGAGGAGAAAAAAATGTCCTTTTTGGAGGCCAGACTAGCGGCATTTCAAATCGACGGAAAAATGCAGAGTGGCTCAAAGTGGTGACTGCTATAAATGCAGTTTCACCAGAGGTGCGTATGGTGGAGGAGGTGAAGAAGACGAAGAAGTGGAAAGGTACGAAAATGCGTAAATTCCAATTGCTGCTGTCAGTGGAAGTGCTGATGATGCAAGGGGCTGCGCTTGAGCCCTCTCTCACAACTCTCACACACAGCAGACACTAAATAACAATTCTAAACTGAATTAAGCATGCACTCGTCTCGGAGGAGAAGTTCTCAACCACTGATTTTTTTATCCAGTTGTATTTAGCTTCAAATTTTATTTTTAGCTCTAAAAAATTACCAAGGTCCGGACCTCGGAGACCTCATAGCTGGTTATGGGCATGATCCTGGCGCGATAACACTCATCAGTGATTGACACAAGACCCATTTACTTGCATTACTGTTTGGTGTCGCCAATCTGCAAATTACAAATTTTATGCGTACGTCACCTCGAGACCATGCACAGAGGTACGCATGTTTTCCTGGGAAGTATCTTTTCATAAATACCGTTTTATGTGTAGAAAAGGGCTCAGCACAATTTTAGTGCGTATGTACCGTTGATACATGTGGTCCCTTGTCTCAGCAAGTTTAACTCCACACGACAACAGGGAGCCGGGTGGTTTAACGCACATTATCAATCACTTAGCTTATAATTTACGCTGAGGGAGCCCTCCAACAGAGCCAAGAATCTGGTGACAATGCATGTGGTTCAGACCCGTGTGCCTGGGGACCCCTCTCAGACATGGTAGATATTCCTACAGAGTATGTCCCTGGCCTGCTGTGTATATCACTGGTCTGCTTCATGCCACACAGAGGAGGGGACAAAACCCCCCGGTCAGAGCAAGGGATGTTGCCCCACAGCAGTGACATCATGAAAGTGACACAGGATTCCTCTCCATGATGCCTGACATAGGCAGGGGTATATAAAGACAAAGAAAGCCACAAAGAATTCAGGCCATCAGGCAACAGTGCCTGCTATGCTTAAATGTGATTTCGGATTGTTTTGGTAAAAACCCAGCTGTATATATGTACAGTAAACTGTAAGCACCAAAGGTTTTGCTTGTATGAGTCAAATAGATAATAGTAGATAACAATAACAGTGTTACTATTATTATTAATGAAAGACGTTTAATATCACATAGAAATATTAATGCAGAAAATAGTGTAATTCCTGGACTAGGGCTGCACGATATAGCCGTCATGATATATCGAATAGCTATTTTTAGCGCAATAACAGCTATCCCCGATATGTCACTTGCATCTATATGTTGGTTAACTTTCCTACTAGCTTTGAAAAACACATAGCACCAGTGGCATTTTTTCCCCCAGAAGCATTTCATATGGCCGCGGAAAACTGGAGGTGTGCTGCTGCATCAGGTATTACTAAAGGGAAAAAGATACGGGAAGAAACGCCATGTACCGGGGATAGCTGTTATTGCACTAAAAATAGCTATTCAATATATCCGGATGCCTATATCGTGCAGGCCTATCCTGGACTGAGAGTATTTGACAGCACCAACCTAAGCTTACAGAGTTCTGCATGCCAGCTGCTCTAACACAGATGAACAGAGAGTCCTTCAGCCCTTCTTATCGATGGCTATAATTAACCAACAGAACAAAGTGCCATCGCACACTGTGGCTGAAGCACTGATGCTGGCATAGCTATGAAATTTTACCAAACAAGGACCCGCAGGGCAGCATGACAGAGAAGGGGGGCAGCTACAGACAAGAGGTCAGGGGCTATACCCTGGATGTGGCTGATGCTGGACCCTCCCAGCAACGTGGCCCAGAGGCCTGGTGATCATCTGGATCACTCACCCCGCCCACTTCCCTAGCAAAACCTCCTCAGCCTTCCTCACTCCACATTCCACTCTGTCTCTAGTGCTCTCTCTTAGCAATGCCACGGAGCTCTGTCCCAATTAAACCTTTTCCCAATTCATAAGAACTCTTCAGGCATGTGGAAACAGGGAGAGGAAGAAAAACAAGGCAAAACATTCACATATGAACACGCTCTCCCAGACCTCCTTAGCACTGACAAAACTCCACATCTTCCTGCTTTCTGGTCTCCAGGGGGTGTTCTTCCTCAATTTCAAACTGGCTTTCTTGGCAAGAGGGTTTGCCAGAGCACAGAGGTCGATGGTGCTCACATGAACCATTGTGCAGAACAGAACACCGATCCCCCCCCCCCCCCCGATGTCTTGGAGACAATCGTCTCCAGTATATCATCACTTCCCTCCTGTGCGGCTCAGCTCTCTCTTTTGTTCTTCCTGTTCTTACTGTCTTGTAATCCTTCATGTCTTGGAACCTGTCATTAGTGTTTCATGCGAGCGCTGGAGACTGTTGGCTCTCAAGTGTTTCAGCTTCAACTGGAAGAAGCAGCCAGAGAAACGGCAGCATCCTGCCTCCCTCTCTCAATGAGCAGCTCCCGAAGCCGGGGCACTTCATCACTGGCCACTGACTGGGGCCTGTTCAATTCTCATTTTATTACACTCCAGGCCAGGATCTACCAGTTTTATGCTCTATCATAAATGCACACATTCTACATTCGACATGAATGAGATAAACAGTTTTAGGCCACACTATGAGCTTGCAGAATTTGAATTTAGGTGCATATGGGTGCTCTCATTGGCAAGTTTACTTGGGGATGCTACTACTAAAACTTTCAAAATAATTAAAAACACACACTTTATAAATGAATGGTTGAATAACTCATTGAACAAAATCTGCCATACAATATATCCAAGACAACCCCAAGACCTATGCTAAATGTGAGCCAGTTACAAGACCAATTCTACAAACCTTACAGAAGAAGAGAGACAGACAGACAACTAGATCAAAAAATTGTATTGGTTCACTGCACTCTTTCAAAGGAAGCAATAACCATAACCCAGTGACTGCAGAATGGCTTAATTCATGGCAATTTTTGTATTAAGAGTCATGGCCTGGCTGCTGAGGACAAAGCTCACTTAGTGAAAGGAATGACACCTCAGGGAGCAGTGGCTTAGCTGGCCAACATGTCCAGACAAACGGTCATCCAACTGAGCTTGCGGGAGCCAGAAGTCATTGACCCCTGCCCTCTGCTTAAAGAGCAGGGCTGAGAACTTCCCACTGCCACTCATATCCTCCTGACAATTATCACTTCCTGCTACTAACAACCCACTTCCTGTTTCTACAAGCCCCATTTGTGAATGAGAGAGAGAAACAGGGAAAGCAAAAAGCACATGAGCATATGGCATTTAAAAGTTTTACTGTCCATTTCAGGAAAAGTAAAGTGACTGCATAATTCACCCTCAATTACAGAGAGAGGCACTAAACCAAACTGGTAAATCTGACTGGACTTTCCTGGATGCTTTCTCCCTGGCTTGATTCAGCTTTGTTACGGTGGTCATTTGAACAGAAAGCCACAAAAAAGTAATTGCGTCTCCTGTGTGTTGTAAACTACCGGGAGTGGGTTCTGGGGACTAGGTGGCAATGAGAAAAACAAATATGGCTCTCACGACTCATAGACACAACTAGTCAAACTCCACTTTGACCACTTCCCGTGCAAAGCGCTTGGAGCCCTCATCTGAGCATTCTGACGGACATGGTGCGCCCACAAAACCAAAAAAAACGAAACTCACGCATACTTTTTTGTGATGCTAAATATACCAATCTTTCAGCAATCCCAGAGCAGAGAAGCCAACTAGGTTACATCATGGGTTTCTACAAGTTGTTACGTGATTTACTGTGATGTCTGAAGCTTTGTACTTCAGTTTCATTGTTATTGTAGCAGCAAGGCACACCTTTGTTTCTGAAGGGGAATGAAAGCAGGGCAAGCTCCAACAACCTCCCCCCTGGTGCGTCCGGATATTCCATAACTTTCCAATACAGACCAAAAGGAAATGCCGATAAGCAATGCTGATTTAAGTAAACCTCAGCCAGGATTAATCTTTAATCTTTCACCGCACCCAATAATTACTGTTACTTCTCTGTGGAGCCAAATGGGCCACAGGTACTGTACCATCTACCTTGAACAACTGATCCTGGATCAACTGAATCCTATCCTTAAACATTAACAGTAGACATCTGGTGCTAAACAAGGGTCTGTGTGTATGACAGGATCTGAATTCTGAAGGGGCAAGGTTATTCCTAGTCTTCCAGTTAATGAGGTCTGTGATCTTGGTCAGTGCACATTCAAAGAGACCGACCATCTACCATCATAATATCCTGCCCCCCCCCCCCCTAAAAACAGGTCATAAATTCAAAATGGCTGCCCCTGACAGTGATGCACAGCTAACAGTTATTGCCTGTTAACCTGACAGACAATGTTTGGACAACCTGCGACAAAAACGAAAGGGGTCAAGCAGCAGATTGTTTCAATGGCGAAACCTCCTCCCCTCCCACTGCTCGAGGTTGAATCCAAGCAGGCCGTGCCAAACAAAACAAGGATTATGTGTAAAAAGATGGATCCGTGAAAGCACGAGTGATAAATCCTTTTCCTTTATATATATTCTGGCCCTGAGAATGTTTGCTTCAAACAAAAAGTTTTCTTAGGAAATGGATATTCATTATGGACAAGGTGAAAGGTATTCCAAAGTGGACCTCAAGGGAGCAGTGTATGTAAGCACAGGATTAATTCATCTTTAGATCTAATTAGGCCAAAAACAGTACATCACAGTATTTTAAGCTGCCAAATAAATTATTAATTAAAAGATGGAGCAATTCAACTTTAGTAACTAGGCAGTTTGAATAAAACTGGACAACAAAAATGAAATTATGCCTTTATGGGTAAAAAAATTCTAGTTCTTCAATCACCCATTATTTCATGTGGCATCATAAGTATGGGGCGAAATTATACGAATTGGGACAAAGTCCACACAGAACCCTTTCCAATAAGGAATTAGTACAATTATACTACAGGGCTGGAGAACACATCCAAAATCGCCTGCAGAGCTGAACAGCAATGTTTTCCATTGAGAATTCCATGTTAACAGTCAAGTTTTGGTTCTGTTTAGATAAGGCCCCAGTCATTCAAAGTCAAGGCCCTAATGACCAACCAGACCTCCCCAGAGACAGACGCCTGGGGCAGGCAGGTCACTCGCATGAAAGAACAAGAACAATAAAGTTTAAAAAAACTCCACCCACCAGTGAAAAAACTTCCCTTCACTTTAAGCACAAATATGTTATCAGACAAATGATGGCCCTGAACAGATACATCCAATGGGTAGATCCTGTCACAACACAAAAGGAAGGTAAATCCTTACAAAACACAGAGTACTAAGTAGCTGTAATAGCAGCACAAAACGGCCACTGGAAGAACTCCAGCAAGAGAAGATCATTTATGCTGCCAATGTGTTTTAGAAGTCCAAACAGTATTTTTCCGCTACCTTGCACAAAATTCAAACTAAGTAGGGACAAACGTTTCACCCTAATTCAAACTAATTCACAATAACATTCTGTACCTACATTTTTATTATAATTGCTTTCATTGTTCTGTCCTGCAAAGGAAGTGCTATAAGATTTCACAACAGTCTCCTAGTCCTCTATGCTCTGTGCCTGGGGGTATTTTCAAACAAGGTGCAATGTAACTGTCAACTGTCATCTGATCGTTTTCAGTCTAGCAGTGAACCTTTGATGGTTTCAGTTGAAAAGTTTCTGTTTAGGCCTAAAACCCTAATCACCCACCCACTTTCCCACAATCAAAGCTTTGCTACCATGCAGACACCAAAAGAAAAACCCAATACTATGAATTTACAAACAACTATTACACATGTCTAGTTGTAGCTTTACATTTCTTTGCGACTGGAAAATGTCAACGCCTGTTTGAAAAATGAACCAGGAAAAGTTAAGTTAAGTTGTGATGTAAATCACATCAATAGCCCATATAAGGACACGCATTACATCCAACTAGAAGCTTTCCCTGTTAATTTTCTTCCCAGGACCACCACAGGAGTCTTATTATGGGCTATACCACCTCGTTGGGATACAGAGGCCCCCTGCCCTCCACAGGCACTTGCAGCTGTACAGCTGTACGCACAGGGCGTACCATGAGATTCCCGATTTGTGAGCACTCCATGAGAGAGAGAGAGATGTGTCTGCGTACATTTGTCATGCCAATACAGCTCTTTGGAATTGAAATTTGAAACTGAAATTGAGAGAGAGGGAGAGAGGAGAGAGAGGTGTGTCAGAGACATTAAAAAGGAGGAGACAGACCACTCATTGAAATATGAATGGCATTGGCCATAATGCTCAGTGTGGCGGTTGCATTAAGAGAAGTCCTGCCTTTCCACCAAACGGCCAATCAAATATTACATGTAAAGGATGACACAATTGCGTCTGACAGAATTAAAGTATATACCATTTTTGCATTGTATGATCGTAATAGCATGAGCATTTATTAACATTTGGAATTTATTCTGCTTTTTTTCAATTTCTATCGAAGCAGAAATTAGCTTGCTAACTAGGTGTATCACTTATCTAGCTAGCTTGCAAGGTAAAGTTATCTTGCTAGTCACCTGCAGCTAGCTCTCGGCACACTGAGGAAAGTAGCTGTAAAACAAACAACAAACTGTCATACACTGTCTTTATTAAGTACCACGGATGACATGGTGACCACCTCTGAGTGTTTACTGATATTCACAGATCATGTGCAAGTCCACTTCATATTTCTCCTCCAGCTAAACACTCTTCAATTAGGCTGTGTGATCAATGTCTGGTCTGTTGTCACTGCTACCATAGAAACAGCCGTAGAGGAGGTTGGTGTCGTCAAACCTTTGCCCCATGTTGTGCAAACAATTCGATGTGACCGGGAGAAGGAGAGTAAACTTTATGTAGGTAGGCCAGATTTAATTATTCATTAATCAGTCAGTGGCAGTCTCTCTCTCAGCTCTCGGTGTGTGTGCGTGCGTGCGTGCGTGCGTGTATGTGCACATGCGTGGTCAGGTTTCTGCGAATACCATAAGATGAAATCCTACAGGTGCCCCTGCTGCCCTCCACCGGATCCCATGTTAGTGTAGCAATGTGCAGGGCTCATCATCTCAGGTTTCTGAGTGCATGCTCTGTAGGGCTGCCCCCGACCAAAGATTTTCCTAGTCGACTAGTAGTCGTTAGTTCCAGCCATTAGTCGACTAGTCGTCGCACATTTATGACATTAATTTAATTATTTAAATATATATTTTTTGGGGTATCACACAATGGTTTGAGTTCCAGGGCTGAGGAAGAATGTTATAAGTACTATTGTTAACACTGTGTTATGTTACAGAGAAATACAAAATCGTAATAATAAGCCTTTCAAATACAAATTTTACAAGCACACGCACAAAGCGAGCTGCCTGTTAATGTCAATGCTAACGGCAAAAGCGGTAATGATTCTAAATGTGTCAGAACAACCAGCAAGGAGACTGAACATTTTGTTAATTTATTTCAAGACAGTATAACATAATATGACTTATGAACTTGTAACACTAGCACAATAACTTACAAAACAAATGATAAATGAAAAACAGAACATGAAGTTAAACATGCAGTAAGCGAGGTAATTTAGCTTCCCCAGTCCCCACAAACACTTGGATAAGCCTAATAGCGCATATGACAATATATTTCTCTTTAGCTGCATATAGCCTTAACTTTGCAATTTGTTAATGTTAATTAGGCCATTAATTATTTAGCATAATGGAGTAACCCTTTCACACATATGGTCACACTGACCAGACTGGTGTGATTAGCCATTTAGCGCGTATTCTAAAACCGGTGCGATTAGAACAATAGATTGGATAAATTGTAGCTAATTTTAGCTTTGAGGAAACAGTGATTTAACATTAAAAATATAGCAAATGCTAAATGAAAACTATGAGAAGCTTAATAACGCTAATGAAAACATAACAAACTGTAACAGCACGCTACACCACATAAAAATAAGTTACGTGCGAAAGGGATAATAACGTTAGGCTACTTAGGGGAGAGCTGGGACGAAAGTAACACTTTTCAGATAAACGTCATTTTATAAGATAACATTACAGACAGAAGCTAATTTTCATTGTGATCAACAACTCACGTGTGTGTTCTATCATTACCAGGTGCCATTTTGTACAAATGTGGAACGACTTCGGTATAATAATGTAATAAGTACAGTTGTTATTGTAGAGGGACGAAAGAAAAAACTGTTATAATCGTGTCAACAATGACTCCACACAGTTAAACCTGACTTCCTTCTAAATTGAGAAACTCTGACATGGCAAACTTCAGGATGTGGTAGAGTACTAATTAATCTGTCAAATGATGACTATGACACATGAAACAATAGACACAACTTGTCATTCATAAAAATTACTGCTTGAGTGAATTTACTTTCCATGATCGAAAACAGCTTCTCGGGTATAACTCCCGAGTTCGATCGCGAAAGTACGATGTATCCACGCGATTTTTTGGGATTCTGGTAAGTATTGCATGCTGTACATGCTGACACAGTCAGGCATATCAGACTTGTATGGCCGTGAAATCGCCGTGTTACTTTCATCCTGTGTTACTTTCATACTGGCCCTACATATTTCAGATGATAAGTCATGTTTGAGGTTGACGAATGATAGGCGAATCTTTGCATGCAGAGTTTGCATGTCACCTTCTTGGGGTCATCCTTCACATGCTCGAAATGATCCCACACTTTGGATGATTTCCTGCCCGACATAGTCTGATAACTTTTCAATGAAAAGGCGCAGCTCCCAAATGGAGGTTGAGGGGTTTTTTTTTCTGCGACTAACCGACCAATGAAAACTTGGTCGACTAAGACTCTTCTCATCGACTAACGTTTGGTCGACTATTAGGCAGCCCTAATGCTCTGTGTCTGAGGATTCTCTTCTGCCCCACTATACATCCTGTTTACCCACCACATAAGGCTGGGAGTTTGATTCACCGACTATAGGCACTTCCGCACATTAACACAGCGATAAACAAATTTTCACATTACATCATTCACATTTTTATGAGATGCTGTTACTCAGGAGAGGCTATGAAGCTTACTTTTTCACATAACAAACATCTGCTTAAAAACCTCAGGCTAACTTGTAACTTGCTAAAGTGTGCAACACCAGTGTCAGCCAGGATTTGAACCTGCAAACCTGTAGTCTGAGGCCCAGCTCCATAACCACTGCTCCACACTTTGGGTGGTGGGGGACTGCGTGAAGGATTCCTGCTCTCCAGCTGTACACTTACATGGGTCAAGCGCTGGTCCCAGGATGCAGGGAGGCCTGTCCCATCCCAGCCGGTTTTTGAGATAGCAGACATCAAAGTTTCACTGATGCTCAAAAAGGGACACTTTCAATCCAAGCCTCTCCCAGGGCCAGTGTTCCTGACATAATTACAGCTGTGGCCAGCCCCCCCTATGCAGGGCTGTCAGAACCCCCAGCATTCAGAGGTAGGTGCCAAAATCTGACACAGCCAATTCCAGCCAGGCTCTGTGTACCAGTTTCCGCTGTCTGAGTCCTCCAGCGGTTTCAGTCCAATGTAACTCTTGAGTCTGGTGAACTGAGCACATTGGGCCCTGATCAATTTTCAAGGCTGTCAGCAAGATAACAGGATTTGTGTTGAAAGACAGCCATGCAGCAACAGCTCCTTTAGAATGGAATAGATGTATAAGTCAACTGCACACACACGTGCCGGCAGGCAAAACTACAACTATAACATATATTTTTCACGTACTGGCTGTGTGATGTTACTGGCCATGTTTAAAAATACCCGACTCTAAAGAAACAGAGCTATCAAAGGTGAAAAAAAAGTTTCAAAAACTGTTTTAATGGTAGATGAATACATGGCAATGCATAAAACATATACTTTCACCAGCTACATACCATCTTGTGAACTATTCTTTTGGGTAGTATGACACAGATAGTAGAAATACTCCTGTACTTGAAAGGAAAAACACAACGGTGTCTCCAGTCTAACAGGATTTTCATGTCTACTCTTCATCTTACTTCAGAAAATGCAATTTCATTTGAAAATCAGACAGACTCTGGGGGAATGCCATTATATACATTTTCCACTAAGTAACCCGGAATGTGTTTTACCCCCCTGCCCACCACAAACATGCGTTCGCACGAAGCACGAAATATGTCAGTATTTTTCCATGTTATCCAGTTTAGCTGGCTCATATTTCACTTTCTGACCATCACCATGATCTAATTCTCACTCTAACACCACAGGTATCCCAAAAGCCCATAGTACCTGGTGAAAGGGTTATGTTCCCAACTTCTTTCCCCGAGATAAACTCTCTAACAAGTCCCATGGCCAGAGTCTGGCTTTCCAGTAAATATGACACATGAGTGAGAGCAAGTGTTGTTGTGAAAGTGTTCTTCTCTATGCCAAAGAGTCACAATCTCTAGAGTCCCAGAAGCCCCAGTCAAAATATCCACAATCCAAAAATATGATATTAAACGAAATCATATCCCCTGTTCAAGGCATCAAAACAATTTCAGCCTTGATTAACTCTTGTATCACATTTAAGCCCTTCCGGGGAACACTTAGTCAGGGCCCACAGCCATGGGTGGGACCAAAGGGGACATATCAGTTATGGATGTGAGGATCCAGGAGAATCATGCTGCTGCCTACAGTCGTCTTCAAAACCACTTTGTCATCCTTCTCTGGAAAATACACCAGCCATGCTTATGGCGTGTATGACTCAAACCCCAGCAGCACCCAGCAGACAGGCCCCACGAGCCTGTTCCAGAACCTGTCCCTGAGGTCCTCCAGCACAGATCCCAGGCAGCCTTGGGCACCGTGCATTGCTGAGACCTCGATTAAGGTGTCAACACTTTGAAAAGTCCACAGCTCCAGGGGACCGAAGGAGCGTGTTTCCAAAGTTTCCTCAACACTCCACTGCGCAGCACAGTTGCAGAGAGAAATGGTCTAAATGTGTTCGCTGCCTAAACGCAGTACTGAGACAGACGACAAGCAGGGGTGTGTTCTGGATTTCAGTAAGAGAGTGAAACGCCAGAGTACACATGCCCAGCCCAGAAGAAAGCTAGCCAAAGTCCCTAAACCTCATCCCCCCTCGCACAGAGGCTGTCATTGAGAAGAGAGAGGGGGGAGGTGAGAGGCAGGCACCCAGCACATTCAGGATGTCCTCGGCCCTGGTGCTCAGCTCAGCGAGGGAGGCAGTGGTAATATTTGCCTGTTTTAAAGATTTTCACACAGGCAGAATAAAGACACACTTGTGCTTCCCGCTGAACTCCAGCCAGCAGTTTCAGGCACCGCAGTCAGTGAAAACATGCATTGTCACTGCCGAGAAAACGAGGGAGGGAACAACAAAAAAAACGAATGCAGGGACAGGCATTCCAGTCGTGACAAACATCGCTGCTCTGGGAGAGATACCGGCAATGGGGACCTGTACCCATGAGTGGACAGGGTACAGACGCCACGCTCGCTTCAATGTGTGGGAGACCTGCCAGTGGGTCTTCATGGAACCTGGGCCCGCCAGGAATCCAGAAGAGAATCCAGGCCTGAATTTACGGGAACAGAGAGCTTGGATCCATGTTACAGGAACTCCAGATTTCTGTAAGGTTTCTGAGAAAAGTGGCATGATCTGGAAAGCTCTTCTGGAGCCTCAGAGGATGGATTGATCTGACTCCAACTGAGCCGACTGGCTCCTGGCAACGAGGATCACCACTCAAAACAGGTGGAGTCTGAACTCAAGGCTCACGCTGGCTATTCATTCACAATCCACAGCATTTTAGACAAAGACGTTGGTGTGTGAACATTGCAAAAAGTGCCGATGTGCTGCCATTCATTTTTTTTTTATCAAATAGGGAGTTCAGAAGCCAGCTCTTATTTTATTTGCATTACATACAAAGCCAACTGCAGGAGAGTAACCACAATCCTCATATGCCATAACATATCCCATCTAGAGGTCATCTGGAACAGATGGCTCTGAAAGCTTCAGAATTTGCATTTGAATAAACAGGGAAGAAGTTTACCAAATCAGCTCTTGAGGTAAATACATCAACCTGAAGTAGACACAACAGTAACAAAATTACACCCCTCCAACCAAGGTCCAGCCAGAGTACCATGCACCCAGATGACATGAATTTTTCCTGGATTACTCACTTCCTGTGAAACTTGGGTCTATGGGACAGAGGTGCACTTTAACCAGTGAGATATTGGCAGTCAAATAAGGGCAATTATTAAACAGTGAGGTGTGAGGGGTGGCGAAACACAGAGGTACAAAGGTTGGAGATTAGGTGCAAAAAATCAGCTGTTAGAAAGAGTTGAAATGTCTGCATGCTAGGAGAAGACACTGATGTAAGCTGACAATAAATGTAGACACAGTGCAGTAACAATAAATGAATGTTGGCACAAACTGAATTCAAAATCTACACACAAAAACATACATCTATTTCACTAATTTTAACATGACAATAATATCTGTATCTTTCATATCATGCGTGGGGAAAATGCTAAAATGTTTGGAAAGACAGAAATGTCTCCAAAGGAACTAGAGGGTCATGGCCAACTCTAGACAAAATTGACCCAAACCTAAAACTCAGTTCAATAAAAATATGAGGGAAAGTTGATCAGTCTCATTCAGACACCCTGCCAGTCTCGAGAGTGCACAGATCACAACTACAAGCAATAACATCCAAAGCTCTGGAAATGGGCTCATAAACTAAATATATCACGTGTGGTCTAGGAGTAAATACAACATTGTTCTTGGAACAGGGTATCACTATACTCCACCAAGGCATGACCTAAAGTGGGTCTGGGCAATACGCAGACCATTTACTCTTTAAAGTAAGGCAGCATATGTTTCAGCAGTGGGGAGGGGGTAATGGGGTGTGTGTGTGTGTGTGTGTCTGTATGTATGTGTATGGGGTAGGGGGGTTAGGAAAATCAATCACTACATCGTTTTAGTCACTCAACAGCCAGATGGCAGTGAGGGGATGGAAGCCATTCCTGGGCTTAGAGTGTCGCCGTGACGTTGGAGAGGGGCGGGGAGCGGGGGGAAGCTTTGGGTTGGTGAAGAGATCAGGGACGAGTACTGAGAGGGGGTGGGGTGAGCACAGATTAGGGAGCAAAGACGAGTGTTGGGGGGTGCCTTTAGGAGGATGAGGGGTGTGCTGGAAGGAGCCATAGAGGAGCAGGGGTGGGAGGGGAGGGAGGGGACAGAAAAGGAAAGAAAGGAGAGAAGGAGAAAGTAGGAGAGCCAATGTAAGAGAAAGAGAGAGGAGGGGACAGAAGAGAGGGAGGAGGGGGGAGACGAAGGACAAACAAAGGGGAAGAGAGGACTGAGGGGAAGCCAAAGGAAGAAGGGGGACAGGATAGGAATGAAGAGAGAAGGGAGGGAAGAAGGGAGATTGGCAAGAGAGAGAAGATCATGAGAAGTGTAAGATGAGACGCAGTGGAGTTAGGGGTGAGAAGAAAGGAGAGGAAAGGTGAAACAGGAGAAGAGAGGGGAGAGGGAGGTAAGGAGAGGACAGAAGGCAGGGGCCGTGTGACTCACCCTGGAGATAGTGAGGGGCATGTTGAAGTCCTTCCCACCCTGCAGCCTGAAGCCCCAAGGGGCGGGGCCCGCCAGCGAGACGCTATAATTGCTGCTCATGGTTCACCGATTTCAATGGATTAGATTTCCGCTCTTGATGGGTTCTTGCAGATGTGCGCAGTCAGGTGCTCCTTAATTCCAACTGTGAGACGTCCTGCAAAATGACAAGAGAGGGGTTTGCCCTTACTGTTACAACAGTTGCATAGGGTAATCGCGTATCAAATTATCTGTCAGCTGAGCCAAAATTCCCTTATCTCGAGCAACTTACAATGCTTAAAGCTTTTTCATTTCCCTTATTCCTGCTTCCTAATTTTTTTTTTATGTTCTAACGTATAGCCTGTCTGTAACTTTCACCTCATTTAGCTCATTCATTTAAAGCTGTACGCCTTTACAAATCTATTTCTCAAATGCCACCCTGCCATGCAAAATACACCCAGACAAGTACAGACGTTCTTTCAGTAAAGTATCTTCTGACACTATCAACAGTCCATCTGATAATCTATTTCCATAGAGAATAAAAGATCAAACAACACAGCCACAAGAAACTTACTAGCCAAAGACATGAGATGTCTCTAACCAGTCAATAACCAGCATAAAACACACAGAGGAAGTGAAGGAAAAGAAGAAAATATGACATCTACTGGGGGATACAGCCCACTAATTAATGCAGGTAAAGTAAAACACAAAAAACGCCATTATGATACTGCCAACGCTGACCCTGAACTGAATCTTCATGTTACATAACATAACATAACATCACACAACATAGCATAACATCACATAACATAACATAACATGGCAAGCTTCCATTCATATCCTGGACATACAATTTTAGAGCATTATGAATTCTAAAATGTACCTCAGGTAGCGTGAGGAGTCCTTTCCTCTTTACGAATAAGCTATTCCTTTGGAGGTTAACAGCCCAAGCGGTCCAGGTCCCCCTAAATCCCCCCGTCTGTAAATAATGACCCCCAGGGCAATGCGATCCCCATTTATACTGAGACAGGCAGGGGAGGGTAGTGGGAGGGGGGGTAATCTTAGATCCAGATATTTTAGGATTCAGGGCAGTGTAAGGCAGTGTGTTTAAGGTGGAACTCAACATAAAGCCCACATAGCCCATATGTAAACATTTCCAAGGCCCAGATTAAAAGGCTCAGGGAAGAATGTTCCACAATGGCAATGGCATCAGGGTTGCTGCTTTAACCAAGAGTTGCGCTGCTTTCCTCCCTTCTCCCGCACGTATCTGGCTGCTGGCACTCGGCAAGCCAGATATTGGCTTTCTGTTTTCACGGGAGAGAGATATAATTACACTCGACTTCATACCCACAGCCACTTCATAACTCTCTGGTGTGTTCATCCTGCCTATAATGGCACATTCAATCAAGAGCCGACAATTAAAGCTAGGCCTTTTTCCTCCGTTTCCTCTAATGAAATTAACATTGTTTTCTAATTCAAGACCAGTTTTGGCCCACATCATAAACAGATGACAAATCAGCTGCATTATTTAAGCGAAACACAATGTAATTCTATTTTACTCAAAGGATATGCCATTTAGCAGTTATAAATCTGAGCGCTTGCCACATGTGAATTAAAAATCCACCCTTTTATGGTCACTGTCCAGAAACAAAATAAACAGGCCTGGGTAGAGTAAAGTCATGTTATAGGAGCAAAGTCTCAGCCCAGGATGCCACTCATTAGAGTCTCAGTCAATGTGTGCAAGATACTGCGCTCCTCTGGAGTGTGGCCAGGTTCAACACAGCCCTCAGTGTTCCCGAGGGTTCCTCCAAGCAGAGTCATGGGGAGGTCACAGGTCACCTGACCTACAGCCAGGGAGCAGCCATGGAGGTCACGTGACCAGCGGCATCATGGGGAGGTCTGGGTATGGAGGAAGTGGGGAAAGAGGCACACTCATGCACGAAGCTGTGCACAACAGACTGGTGAGTTTCCAATCAGGGAGAGTCCCACACAGACGAGGAGCCACATAAGCAAAAATAAGCCTTTACTGGGCTTCAGAGCTCCATAATAGAGGACTCCAGTGGCTGGCAGAAGGTTTAGCTGCATGGGAACGACATCAGACCTTTGGCAGAATGACTTCACAGCATGAATTGGGCTAAATGAGGAAGCTGATTCATCGCATAGTTCTCGAAAATTTATGGGAGACCACATCTGAACCAAAGCGAAATTTCACTGCTAATGCAGCCACCGGCAGACAGACGAAGGTGGATCACGTCGGCCCAAATACATAAAAAAACATCAAAAGAACTTTATTTTACTCCCTCTGCTGAGTCTGACAAAGACCTCTTCAGTCATACAGATTATTTTCGGGGCCACTTACGTCATAATGCATTGCATTTTTGCTCCTCCACAGTTAATGTAGTAATTATGAATGAATAAATAAATTGCTCAGAGTGAACCCTCACAGTGTGAAAGCTGACACACATGATGGGCCATTTCTGAGTGAGGTGAGCACACCTGGGATGAGGGTTCGAAGGAGCAGAGGTACAGGCTGGGGCCTGTACCAATGGGTGTGAACACATGCTCGCATCTCATGACAAGGACAGGGCGTGCATCAAGGAGTGGAACACTGTCGCAGTCTCAATTCATTTATCATCTGTCAGTCACTGTGATGGTGCAGCCAAATACTATGAGGTCAGCCAAGCGAAGTGTTGGGAACGCACTGGTTCTGCCTGTTCCAGTTTTGTTTGTTTTTCACCCATGTTTCATTTATTGTTCAAGCCACCACGATGTGTCCAGACAAAATGGAGATTGCCCAAAAGGAAAAATGTCCTCCCATGTAGAGGTAGCAACAGGAACAGTCAACTTTCTTCAATCCAATTTGCTGTCCGAGCTGCAGTTGTTGCAGACCACTATAGCAGGGACAGACCTCACATCAGCGCTATGTCTGGCAACATCTCTTTTCCTTTTCAAATGTGGCGCACCTGGCCCAGTCATTACACGGAAGGTAGTGACTGCTAAAGATCCATGAGCCTTTCCTGAAATCCAACACAGGGTCAGGATTCTAACTAGATAACAATGGAGATAAAGCTTGAGCCTGGGGCACAGTAAACATTACAGAAATTAATAAAAGAACAGAAGAATAGAAGAATAAAAGGTGTTAAGAGAAATTCAAATGAACAGCACCCATTCAATGAGACACAGTGGAAAAATCTGAAAAGGGCACAAACTAGTAATTGTTCAAAGAGACCTGCCTTTAAAAAATGATGAAATGTGATGAGGGACTGTATTGTTGTGCGACAGTTCTTAAGTTCTATTCTATATTCAGTTTTATGTTAGCAAGCAGTTCATTGCACCATTGGGGACTTCATGAGCACAAATCTTTAGATTTAGAAATGGTACAACAAAGAGATGGAAAGGGTAGTCTGGCAGCAGATGTATCTACACAACTGTAACAATCTTCAAAACCTATACCTTTAAACATGTGTATCATCTGTATCATCATACTTGTGATGTCAGCACTAGGTTTGGCACTGATGCACTGATTCTAGGGAGTACCAGCAGTTCATATTTTCCTCTGGTCTGTCCAGCGTCTATTTGTGACCCGTGTGCTCATCCCTCTCCCCTTCCCCAGGCATTTCCTTTGTCCATCCTTATTAATAGCACGCAAATCTGTCCCCGTGAACGGCGCTTCGTGCTTGATCCACAAAACAATGGAAGTTAAGCGAACAGTACCGTGGCTATGTGCTGGCGCTCTCTGAAGTGGTGCACTAGCTGAGGCCCTGCAATGTATTGTACACCCAGACCTTTTGTACAGATGTTTACGCAATCCAAAGGGCAAATGCTGGTGCTAACAAGGCTACAAGGGGATTCTCAGTGTGTTTGAGTGCACTCTAACAGAAGAATTAAGGCTCTGTTTGAACTCTCCTGTGATAGACTCAGATTCAAAGACACCAAATACTCAAATAAATAAATAATATAAGAATATAACTGTAATAAAAAGCTTCCGATCCATAGGTCAATGGCAGCGATAAATGCTGAGAATCACGTACCAGTAGAATTGCGGTTAGATCGAACCCGGGCTTCAGAGTCATAAATCACTGATAGCCTCAGCTTCCAGACGAACCCTTTCTATTCAGGTTATGGGAAAATTTGTCAGCACAAAGGGGGAAAGAGTCAAAAACATTATGAATTTTCGCTCTGCTTCATTGTTTCTTTAAGAGCTCCCCACAAGGAAAGTTGGCTGTGTCCCAGGACAAACAGTGTGATGCCCAGGGGCTACGCGACGCACCAGCAGCGCTGAATAACTTTTAATGACACATTGTCAGTCTAGCCATCTGATCATGCTGCTTCCACCAGCCTAAACCCTGTTAATCCCCATCTATCCTGTCTACATTAATATCTATATGTGCATTGGGCCCCTCCAGCACTAAAGCCATTATCCTCTCCCTGTAAATGCACCAAAGGACAGAGACAGAAAAAAAATCATCCTGGGCGCGATTTATAACATTTGTTTACTCACTCTGCTCTCGTCATCGTTTCAGTTTACAACACCAAACCAAGTATGCTCGCAAGGACTGCTGCCCAAGTGCTGTGGTTTGAGCATAGCTACATTCACATGCACATACACACACGCATACAAACACACACACACACACATACACACCCACAAACAAGCAAATGCAATCACGCATGCCATCAGGCAAACAAGGGCATGCACACGCACACACAGACACACACACATGCAAACACATGCTCACACACACACAAGCACATGCACATGCTCAGGCATACAAACACACATATACACACACATACACACACATACACACACACACACACACACATACACACACACACAAACACCCACAAACAAGCACACGCATGCCCTCAGGCAAACAAGGGTGTGCACACGCACACACAGACACATACTCCCTTAATTCCTAAAGGGAGGGTTCCAGTTCACATGTGGTGACTGTTCTACAAATAAATCAAGTTTTAATTCAATAATAGTTGACTTCCATATGCTAACATATCTGAAAAATCATTTCTAACAATTTTAAAACTGTTCCAAAGATAAGGATATGAAACACAATAGGGACATTTTCAACTGGGATGTAGTGTTGTGAGGTAGACAGCACAACAAATAGTCCATGATTGCAAACATTACACAAATTTAGGTGTAGTCTAACATTGTGACAAACTGTAGGGCTTGCTCGAATGCAATAATGTGTGATTTTGGTACAACCAATGTGAACACATGCAATAGCCCTTAACCAGCAAAACCAACAGAAAACTGACTAATCTCTACACAGCTCTGTGTTGTGTCCACCTGGTTGCTGGGTGACACCAACGAGGGTGCTAACCTTCAGAAATGATTCACTCAGGTCCCGCCCAGCATTCCTCTGTAATGACATTAGACTCTACAGCCACACAGTTATGTATCAGGAGGCAGGAACATCAACAAGGTTGAAAAAATACCCCCGTAAACAGAGCCATTTCACTTTATGGATAACGTCAGTTGCTAATTCCAATTTAAGGAGCATTCGAAAAGTAGAAATGTAACCTAGCCTTTTGAAACAGGGTGTAATTTGTGGCTTGGGTCTGGTCTAAACCTTGCAGGCCCTGAGGCTCCAAGCCTTCATTCCACCTCAAGCTTGAAATACCTCAGCCAATCACTGTTTAGGTGATCAAAGTCATCTGCACTGTGGCTCCCAGGACCCTAATAGGCTGGTGATTGAGAAGTGCCCGTTTAAAGCGGTGGGAATTTACAGGCCTTTCAAACTCTAATCTGCCTGTGTCAAGTTTAAGCCCATTTAACACCAAACCGCTTGAGCAAATCCATGTGTCAATTTATCTGTCAATCACTATCTTTTTTTTTTCTTTCCACCGACAATTGTCATATCTGCAAGCAAGTGACACAAATAGTTGGAGCTGACTGAACAGCAATGGAAAACATTTGGAGCAGCATGACAGTCAGAGAAGGGATTTTCAGTCCCGGGCAGATTCTGGGTAAGACTCGGGGGCACAAGTCTGAACCAGTGACCCGCCCCAAAACTCAGAGCAGCTGTGCGCCCATTCAGCGATAATGAACGGAGAGTCAGCGCAGACTGACAGACACAGACAGACACACAGACAGGCCGGCAGGCAAGCAGACACAAGACAGACCACAAATAGCTCCAGAAAAAAAAACGCACCAAATTTACTATATTACAATCGATTAAAAGGGACTTTTTCTCCCACAAGTCCCACCAAACCCACCCCCTCCCATCTTCCGTTGTTGGCCTAAAACGTACTTATGTCTAGACCTGAGATAAATACACATGCATGGTGATTAAACCCAAGAGATTAAAAAAATGCTTCTTTTTTTCGTGCTCTTGCTCTCTCACTGGCATTTCTCTTTTGTTACACTGTTGGATCGTGGCTCTTTCCTCTGTTTTATTCCTGGTCTTCTCCCAGCTGCAGCTGCTCAGTGTTTATGGCAGTGGGAGATGGCCCATGAATGTCTCTCCCCTGGAAACCTGTGCCATCCAGCCAGCCGGCCAGCTTTGCGGCCAGGCCAGGCTGGTCTTCGGATTAGCTGCGCTTCTCCATTTCCTGACCCCGGTGGAGGACTGGAGCCTGCCTCTCGCTAGCCCTGACCCTCCAAACCCCAGGACTGCCACCTGTGTAATGTTCCCCAGATTCAAGTCACACACATGGAACCATGCGTGTTCCCTGATGGAACTCACAGTAGGCAACAGAGGAGCATGTCAAATCACCAACAGCCCACATTAAACAATACCTTTTTCCAGATGAATGTGTGTGTGTGTGTGTGTGTGTGTGTGTGTGTGTGTGTGTGTGTGTGTGTGTGTGTGTGTGTGCGTGTGTGTGTGCGTGCGTGCGCGCACATGCTGTATGAGTCCGTTTGGGCATCTGTGATTATTCATGAATGTATATGTCTGTGTGCGAAATGTGTGCATGTGCACTTGTATGTGTGCTCCCATCTCCAAACCAAGGGCTCACTGTTTACTTGGCGAACACAGTCAGAAAACAGACCATGCTGAACACGCTGCAGGAGATCATGAGGTTCCAGTTAGCAATACACCATGCTGAGAGAGAGAGTGGAGGAGAGACCCACCAGGACCAAGGCTAAGCTCTCTCTCTTAAGCAGACAGCTGAAATGAAAGGCACTCCCCCAGCTCTGACCAAGTCTGATCCACACACTGTATACACAGTAACCTTTAACATACTGTAAAACACCACAGGACCGAAACTAGACTCACTAGACCAGACAGGACCGGTAACTTTCAACATACTGTAAACACAACAGGCCTGAGACTAGACTCATTGAACTACATAGGACCGGTAATCTTCAACATACTGTAAAACACAATAGGACCAAGACTAGCATTCACCATCCAGCTAAATCCACACAACAAACAGGTACTTTGGAAAAGGCAAACACATGGACAATTTGCAGCCTATGTTCAGTGTGTGTTCTGGTCTGCCTATGTTTGTGTGTGCTCCTTGCTTTCCATAACATAAGATTCCAGGCCACATGGGTCACATCCTTCCACATCATTCATAGCCCAGAACCATGTCTCCACCGCAACTGCACCTGCCAGATGACCTGAACGATCAGCGGCCCATACATCGCTCACTCAGTGCTGTCAGTTAATCACAGGCCACTGGTTTGAGGCTATACCTGGATGGAGCACAGCTCATTCCCACAACTGCTGGTATAGCTGAAGTCTGTCTGGTACTGTGGAGCATCATCTAAGGATTTTCATTTAAGGATTTGTATGGCGTTATTCTGTTGTTCTCACTAAGGGTCTACACCAACATATTTTCAAGGAGACAGCAGTACCTAAAAAGCTAGTAGTAGTAAAAAAGAAAAAATATGCCAGGAGGGTTTACCATCTCATAAAATGGGTCTATTACAGGATGCCTGTGTCTATGACTCTAAATTCAGGCTACCTGAGATCAAACAGGAAGTGACTTTAAAGGGTTTATATATATACACTGAACTTATAGCCTATGCTTTAAATGTTTTATAAAGGTCAAAGTAAAAAATACAACAGATTTATGTTTCTCTCAAAGCCTGCTCTGTATGGAATGCAGAAAATAATGTTTTGAAGGCAAGTGGACTTTTCTCCTGCAGACTGAATCGATTCTGGGCAGCAATTGTATCCTCCTCTGAGTACTTTCAGCATTAATAGGTATGGGACATTTTATATACTTCCTTAAATTCCTCCTCGCCAAATATTACACATTCATTGTACGGACAGAGTGAAAAGCTGATTCCGCTTTGTGCCCCATGCCTCCATGAGAAACATTGTATTTTTCTCGGTAAACGCTATTAATTAAAGCTTCCACATTAGCAACCAAACAAACATTAAAAACGTTTCAAAGACGACTCTTAACCGAGATACTTAACTCTGACGCTTACAATGCGACTTTCTGACAGGAGACAGGAACCCTCTAAAGACACGGATTTCCTTATTCGGCTATTGTCTAGCGAGATACGACATCGTTTTCGCAATGTCGCCGTGTCGCCCCAGGAACGACAGCAATGTAACGGGGGTAAGCTTAGAGGAAACTTTAACACGACGCGTGTCAGGTCATGTTTCAGGCATATTTCATTGACAAGTCCCTATTTTTTAAAGTATATGTTATTCAAATATAACGCGGTGTAGTTTATATTACACGTCGACCTTTGTCCAAAGTCCTTCGGCATCAGCGAGACAATGGCTGTATAGCCGTGACAAAATGACCCTAGACATATAGAGTATTGGTTCAGTCGCTGCACACAAACTGCGGGTTGAGCTTTTTGTTTTAAAATTCTGCAGACCAGGCTGCCTTTGGAATACACGCAACGGAGCCCACGAAACATACATCAAGTAGCCGAGCAAATGTCGCTTATGGGCAGTTCTGATTGAAAAACGGAAGCACCTCTTCCATGATCACCCGACCAAAGAGCTCAACTGAAATCGGCGTATGACCGTCTGTCATGGCTGGGGCGAAAGGTCCCTGACTGGTGTGTTATAGCTAAGTAGAATGATGACAGCTACGCGCCCCTGCCTGTACCGACACCAACCTCAACCTCAGCAGCTGAAACTTCCCGTTTCGTGCGTTTCACGTGTCTTCTTGAATAATAAAAGAAGCCACGTATAAAGAAACAATTGCTGGTGGACATCAAAAAGACATAAAACCAGCAGTCACAAACTTTTCAGAACTTTTAAACTCACTTTAAAACACACAGCGTTAAACCACTTCAAAAAGCTATACGGCTTGGAACAAGCGGTGTCATTTTATCGTATCTTTAGTTAACTATCAAACATGAGTATTCGAAAGGCCTTGAAAAGCAATATTCAGCTTTAATAGATAAGAGTAATTATTGCGTATCAAATAAATCAAAGTTTAACGAACGCGCATTTTCCCATGATAACCCCCAGATATTGTTCAATGCTACGCTAACATATGAACACATTTACAGAAGGCATGTTTAATTCTAAGATGCACTTGCTGCAGTACTTGTTACAATGGAGATAATAAACTTCCCATTCGCCTAACGCTGCTGCTAATACTTCCACAAGGTCCTGACAACGATTCCGTCCACAGTTCTCAGTATGCTCGTGTCACTTACCTCTTTGTTGGTGGCGCAAATGTGTCTCCGTCCCGTCCAGCCGCACTGCGAGTGTAACCAGGCTGACTGTGCTGCCGAACACCGAGTTTCTCACACCAGTTTGGCTTCCGCTCTTGTCGCTTCCCCGTGGGGAGGAGGTAAATTTCTCTCTATCAGATTACGTCATCAAAGCAGGGGCCGGACCACAAAAAAGTAACCAAACGAGAAATAGTATAATTTGATGAATGTGATCGCCACGAGACAAAGGCTAGATCAACACCCATAGGTTGTTTTTTGTTTCACGTATATTCGATCAAAGGAAAATCATTTTCAAAACTCTCAAACATGTAAAACACTGCGAGAAGAGGATGGTGGCAGGAGGTGGCTTTGACAGACTTCTTAGTTTAAGTGTTAAGTTCTGTAATTCGACCTGTCATAAACCATATATACATATATATATATATATATATATATATATATATATATATATATATATATATATATATAGATAGATAGATAGATAGATAATATAGTGTATATATATATATATATATATCGCTAGATTTTTAAAAATAAAATCAATTCACCCATAAGTGGTTCGACCACTAATCTTATCACACTGCTTGTTCACAGTGATGGCGCATTGTATTCAACACACAGAACCATTTTCAGACTGCTTTGCGCCACCGCAGAACGAGGTGTCATCCGCATCCAATTTGTTTTCAGCATGAAAATAAGTTCGCGAATAAATGAGGGGCCAGTCAACGTTACAGCAATTTCCACTGGTTCACTCTGAGAAACAAAGCGCAGCTTGTTATTCCGAGGTTTTAGTGATGGATGTTTGTTGGCAAAGTTCAGTGAAACGCTCAGTGACGCACATGGGGCAGGTAACGCAGGGTGGTCTGTTTACACCATGCTTTATGGGTGATGTTGGGTATATCATTATGTAACAGGTATCTTGCCAATGCTATTACAGGAACGGAGATAGCTAACACTTGACATCAATGCCACTCCTCGGTGCTCATCATTCTAGCCATAAGATCCATTCTATTCTAACTATGAAATCCAGCCATCTTCAATTACGGAGTGATGTGAAATCTGACATGACTGGTGTTAGCAACTAAAACTGTGTGCATGTGTTTGTGTGTGTGTGTGTGTGTGTGTGTGTGTGTGTGTGTGTGTGTATCTGTCTGGCTGTCTGTCTGTCTGTGTTGATAAGAGGAAGAGCAAAAGAATATAAACTATACACATAACATAGCATGTGTCTGTGTGTTTGAGCTGCATTCAGTGTGACAGAAATAGCTTGTGTTGCTTTGTGTGAGACACATTTGGACGGAATGTTCTTTTTGCAATAACCTTCCAGATGAAAGGCCTCACCTTAGCTCCTCCCTACTACCTGTCACTGCTGTTGCTGTCACTGACAAGTTGCATCATTTAGAGAAATGGCTGGAAGAGAGCATAGTTCAGTATTACAGTTACACACGGCAGAGAGGATGACATCATCCCTTCTTTCATGTGAAACAGGTGAGCATATCTCTCCAGAACGCAAGCTCCAAAGCTGCTGTACAAGGTGCACTTGATTAATTGATGGACTGACTGCTTGCTACGGGTGACTTCACATACCATCATTTCTGTTATCACAACTGCTTGGCTCTTGACAGACCTCTACAATACTTATGCCTTCTAATGCCAAACAACAGGTTGTGCATCTGTACTTGAGCTTTTGAAGGAAATAAAGTGAAATTTCAATTTCCTACATGCATCGAGAAGAGTGCTTGCTGTCTAAGTCTATATCATGTTCATATCAGTATATCAATTATTAACCTGAATGCACAGAAAGGTGTGAGTGCTCATTCATTCTACCAGGCCTCATACTTTGTGACTGGTGCAACTTGCACATTTGTATGTCTGCTTGTTTCCTGTTCTATTTAATTTTAAAATGTTAGGTATACTGTACATAGGTTCTCTTGGGTAGGTCCGCAGATCAGTTTTGCCTTTTCTCATATAATGGATGGCCTAGTAATTGAGTTGAAAAGTTTGATCCAAGATCAGTGAGATTTTTTTTCATGAAAGCAGTCATATGGCAAATGGTGCTTATAACATGCTAATTTATTCATGGAAAGCATGAAGTACTATGGTCATCAAGCGCAGAGAAGTCCAAGCAGATTCAGACTACCCCTAGTTGAGGGTATGTGTGGTCTGAGAAATTTTGTATTCAATATGATCTATTCTCTGTAAGGATAAGGGAGAGGGGAAAAGGGAGAAATAGAGAAAGTGGGATAAAGAGTGGGGAAGCGAATGATTGCAAAGAGAAAATAGAGTAAGAACTGTGGGTGTTTACTTTGGAAATTTGATTGCTACTGTAGTAATTTTTTGTATAACATTACTACTTGTAATCTTCTGATTTTGACCCAGAGGCTTTGTAGCATGTTTTCCAAAGATAACTGCAATCCTAAACTTGAATCTCAGTCAAAGTTGAATTTGGCTGCATCCTCATTGGGTAATTTGAATGAATGTGAGAACACTGAAAAATGAATCATTATCAACTGCATGATTTGTGTCTGATAATGAGGATACCAAGAATAATAGCACCAACAACAGCAACAGTAATGAAACAAGCTCACTCTTCACACAAGGTAACTAGTTCACGTTCAACAAATCCTGTTAAGTAACTCACTCTGCTGTCTCCTCCAGAACAACATGGGTATTTATGGGAGCAGTAAATTACTAGTGGCAACTGCATTCCAGGACATCTGGAATAAAAAACCCTGCTGATCACACCTTGAAAATATGCAGGGGTGACGGCAGTTTCAACCTCACTGACTTCAGTGGCCAGGTATTTTTATTTAGTGACCACATACCCGGGTGTAAGCAAGTGTGCTTGGTTGTGACTCGTGATGTCATCTTTTCCTGAGGCAAGTGATGCCTCGGGTGGGAGAGAATGACTCTGGAAACCTGCATCTGAAAGGCATTGCTCTTTTCCCAGCGCAATCAGTAAACCACATCCTTTCTAAGGGATGGCTATTGAATGCTTCCAGCCAGACAACGTCTGACCCTGTTTTCCATGCAATACACATTTTTTTTCTTTGATATTTTTCCTCTACAAATATTAAATTTTGTGTTGAGTCTTTAAAACAACACCTATTAGCAGTCACTATTAAATCTGTCTCCAGTGTGTGTAGGGACAAAGAGATGGATGTAAAATGACATACAGATAGACAGACAAACATGCAGTAGACAGATCATTGCCCTACATGAGTGCTGCACCTACTCTTGCACATGTGAAGTATCATCAGTGCCTTTTCAACTGCAGAAGGTCTGTGTTAATTGGTTGCTAGTACCCTCTAGTGGATAAATCACCAATTGCAGTTTAAATACATTCAGTTTCCTGATGTGATGGTAGGCTTATGTGTATTTGGTCAAGAGCAAAAGGGACTTCCTCAGTGAACTGAAGAAAAAATATTTCTGCATGTTGCAAGATGGGTCAGGTGTCACAACATATCTGATATAAGCTTTCTGGGGCTGCAGTGTAGCGTAGTGGTTAAGGAGCAGGACTTATAACTGAAAGGTTGCCAGTTTGATTCCCCACTGGGCACTGCTGTTGTACCCTTGGGCAAGATGCTAAACCCACAATTGCCTCAATAAATATCCAGCTGTATAAATGGATAATGTTGTAAAAACCTGTAACTGATGTAAGTTGCTCTGGATAAGAGTGTCTGCTAAATGCCAGTAATGTAATGATAAAGCTAACCTATTTTAAGTCCAATTTACTGCTACTTGGTTTAAGTACTGAAAAGCAGGTCATCTCTGCTCTGCGGAAGACAGTCCAAAGAATGTTCCCTCAAGAAACAATAAAGACTTACTTGAATATTCATGTAGTTGGCCTACATGGCAGATACCAGTATCCGAGAGAAAATATCACTCCAAGAGAGCAGTGCTTGGAGTGGAGCTGGCAGTGGAGCCAGCACTTATTGTTATGCATGGCTGAACACTACTAAAATTATTTCAATGCTGCAAAATGAATTAAAACCACTTGAATAAATTTAGCACCACTCTTTCCATTTTCCATAGCTCCAGCTAAAATGATTATTTGATCAAAGATTAAAATTCAGAATAATCTCATGGATAAGGAAGCGCAGTACTAAAAATTAAGCATATAGATTTTACTCAACCTACCTCAATACACAAAACTGGCCAGGTCAAGCTTTCATACATTTTTTCCTGATAATTAGTGCCTGATATGTTACTTCAAAAATTGCTTCCACAATCTCTCTCCTGGTTTTAAAAACAAAGTTAATTGAGGGGAAAGGCTTAAAGAATTTGAGCGGGCCTTTGAAGAGGGTAATGGCATAGATAAATATCGTGGTTAACGTGAGAAGTGTGCGGTTGGTGCCGGCTTTAGCACTCACTGAAGCGCAAGGCATAGCATGGAGGCAGAGGTCTATTCTCCTTGAGGGTTAAACAGGCAAGCTTCAGGTCAGTGAGCAATAAAGGCTTTACTCAACCACCAGAAGAGCCACTGAACATGAAATACCATTTCATTTGTCAAGGCAAAGATTATAAGGAACCTCATGTTTAAAACATCTACATACATGATTACAAGGAGCCACATGTTTAAACACTGCACATACATTTCTACTGCAGCTAGCCAAACATTTCATTAGATTTACTGTTGGTAGGAGTGGTTAAATGCCTAACATCTTTGAGGCTAATAATACTGAACAGTCTTTCTTGTCTGATCGCTCATCACAAGGAAGAATGCTATGAGTTTAAAGAACAGATGTGCCCTGCAGAGAGAAATAAAAAGTAGAAAATTGTGTTAATACAAAAAGACAATGTGCTTTTATATTTTACTTTCCTGTTATGTCTGGGTAGAAGGGCTATCATCCAATCTGAGCCCACCTCTTTATGCAGCTAAAGTCAATACACGGAGCCACTACATGAGGCTTTCAGACTGAACATACAGAAGTGGCAGCCTTTCTGTATGTCACAATGTGTAGTTGTAAACATTTTTATTTTGTGTGTACTGTTAAAATGAAGCTTGTTATTATTATTATTAATTTGTGTCCTTTAGCTATCAGTCATCTTTTTTCTCTCTGTGCTTATTTCTGTGTATTGAAGTCATCGCTTTTTAAGGACAACAGCTAGCATTGAATGGGACCTGGTTTCTTTTGCATACTACCATTGTTGTGGTTTCATAGCATGAACACCACAAAATTATTTCAATGCTGCAGAATGAATTAAAACCACTTAAATTTAACACTGCTGTTTCCATTTGCCATAACTTCAGATGTTCAGCTAAAAGGATTCTTTGATCAAAGAATGAAATAAAACTTGTGTTATTAATTGGTATCAGTCATATTTTTCTCTGTGCTTATTTCTGTATTTTGAAGTCATCGCTTTGTGAGGATTTCATTCATTTTGCAGTGGTGAAATAATTTTAGTGGTGTTCATACTGTGAAGCCACAACAGTGGTAACCTGCAGATGACAACATAAGTCTCAATCAATGCTAGATGTAAACCTCCAATGGTGAATTAGTGCTGGAATGGTACACTACTGCTATCCCCTTCGCCAAATCGCTCCTTTTGTTTCCCCTGAGCTAACTCAGGATAACTTCAGTGACTGCAACACATGACAGAATGGCGTGATTTGGCACAGTTTGTCGAGGCTTGCTATCTTACTTACAACTTCCCTCAACTTCCTTACAAGTGACAGGTTAGCACTTGCCCTCTTGTTGTGACTCCTGGAGCATGGTGTCACTCATTTAGCTCTTGACACCAGAGGTACAAATGTTGCCCCTGATAACAGATTAATGAGAACAGACAGGCTCTCCACCAATGGACAGGAAACCACACCAAGATAATAATGCCACAATCCCCAGCCCAAGCCTGGTCCAGACTGGAAGAACATCAGGTCATAAGAACTTTAATTTCTGTCTCTTTATTTTATGAACTGAGTGGTATCAACTATTGTATTTTGTCAACAAAACATTATGTAAGTCTGTCTCTAACTGGTAATTACAAAGGTTAGACTACCTTTGTCTGCATACAAGGTCTCTTCATATATAAATACCTTTTTCCCATTGATTCACCCCAAAGATTTATTAATGTTCATATTCATGTCTACCATTCTTTCTAAATCTAAATGGTAGGTCTGCCTTTCAAAAGGAGTATGCAAATTTTTGAAGACTTATCTAATGTCTTATCTAATCAACTTGTCCACATGGCATTCCTCCACTGCACTTAAAAAAAGAACTAACAAATTACCAGAGGATATTCTTACACATTTGTGTTAACCAGTAAAAACTGTGTCCATACATTTAAAACAAAACTCCTCTTCCCTTGCAGGGAGCAATATACAGTATAATAGGGTACCATTTTAAACTTGTTAGCTCATATGGTGTGGAGGTTTTTCTGTTTGCCCTTTGCAGTTTAGAGAATTTGGTCTGTTCAAAATTACATTAGATTATATTTGTTTAGCAGACAATCCTATCTAGAGCGACTTACACAGATTACATTTTTTTTACATGTAATACATTTACAAACCTGAATATTTACCGCAGCAATGAAGGTAAAATACTTTGCCCACAGTTACCTGGACATAAAACTGGCAACTTTTGGGGTTTCAACTCTTTTCCTTGCAGCTATGCTACTCAAAATCAACAAACATTTGATCTCAGGACAGACATTTAAAGTACATGGCCACTTACATGTCTGTACAAACCAAAGAGCAAAAACTGAGGAATGTTAACAGAGAGACAGTCATGATATCACCTGAGCCAAGTTTCCCCAGAGTTTGTCTCCACCATGAAACAAACACAACTGTTCACCTCCAAAAGCACATACATGTAAAGTATGCACAGTAATGTTATGACTCCTCAATCCAATCTGACAATGCTTCATAACCATCTGGCTGACTATGAACCTGTTTAAATCAGAACAGCATAGTCATTCTGATTCTATATAATTAGCTCCTCCAACTGAACAACTTAAATACACACTTCATGTATTTCCAATTTAGTTATACACTAAGAGAGTAAAGAGGCCAAAAAACATTCATCAACAGTCATGGCTTCAGCCTGTTTGTCCTCCAGACCAGTGGGTGGAGGTGTGCACTATAATGCATCCATCAAAGAAATCAATTTGCAGACTGGTTCATTTATATCAGTTTATGAAGACTCAGTAGATGCTGTGTGTGTCTGTTGGTTGTTTTTACTGAATGCATACAGTACATTTGCTGTGACAATTTCATTCTCCCCATAAGATTGTGACACTTACAGGAAATACGGAGAGAGATGATGACTATAACACCTTAGCGAGGAAACTAAAGTCCCACCGGGTTCACACACAAGTAATTGCAGCCAACAGCTCTGGATTCACCCACAGCTGTATCGCAGTATAGTTTAAATTAACAACAAAATTAACTATTTTTGAGATAATTTTTATTCTCCTTTAATGTCTCATACACTAGCAGAGATATTAAATACTTGTTGATTTTGGTATGAAATATGCTTTTGATTTGGTTTTCAGCCATCTGCTGGTGACTTTCTGCCTTTCCTGTTCAGCAGGAGAGTAATTTTGATGTGGTCCCCCTGCTCTGCTCTGATGTGGTAGCTTTGAAAAAGTGTTCTCCAGGGATTGGCCTCCAAAGCTGTCACCTGTCAGCCATCACCAGTCCTCCTTTTGAAAATGCAGGGCATATCTCCCCTTGTCAGTGACACACCAAAAAACCTGCCAGAAAAGTCTCCTTTACATCCTAGAAGTTGTTCTTATTGCGTAACATCATTCTGATGGTTATTGGACAGGCATCTCCTTAAAATCACCTTAAATCACTGAAATCCTTTCAAATATAGTCTGAACTCATCCAAGAGGAAGAGATCCGGATTGCATATAGACACCATAGTGTATGGTAGATGAGCTGGTAAATTAAACTTCAAAGGAGAAAAAAGCATTACACAACCAATGGAGCAGACAAATGCAGGTCCATAGGTTAACCCAAGGTCCTTTTTAAGAGGTTTCTGTCATGCTCTTTAACTGGAAGTGTAATGAATGAATAAACAATTAACATTTTTCATTACATTATATAAAATACCCAAAATGAAAATGATAGAGATGGATGGGGCCTTCTCAATATGGGGTGGAAACTTGTCAATATGTTTAGGTGGACCCTTCTCAGTTTATGTGGGCAGAGCCTTCTCAGTCGATGTGGGTGGAGTTTTCTCAGTGTGTATGGACAGAGAGTTCTCAGTCTATATGGGAGGAGCCTCCTCAGAGTGTGTGGGTAGAGTCTTCACATTGTGTGTGGACAGAGCCTCATCAGTCTGCATGGGCTCAGGAGAGGAACTTCTCCACAGACTCCAGCAGTTCAGTGGAACAGTTCAAGCTCTTCAGGCCTTGCAGCAGATTGGCCGCCTCACAGGGCAGCAGCCCTGGCTTCTCCCCCTGGGTCACGGTCTCCTCGATCAAGCTGCTCTCTGACATGGGGCGAATAATGATCTGTGGGACGGAGCCCCCGCTGCTGTCCAGCCCTGAGCCGGCCGAGCCCCATCCATTCCTCAGGCTCTCAGACTCCTTCCCAGCCTGCCCCGTGTCCTCGTTTTGCTCCCTGTCCTGCCGCCCCTCGCCCTGGCCGTCCCTCACTGTAACCAATAGGGGGATTGCTGCCATGGAGACTGAACAGGACACCAGGTCATGGTCGCAGCTGCTCAGAGCCTCCTTCTCTAGGCCTGGAATCTGAGGGGCCCAGAGGAAATGTAGGATTAACACGCAGAGGGCAAAAGGGGAGAGCAAAACACATTATGGGATCTGAGCAGATATGAACATAAAGTTTATTCTATGTGCTGTTTTTCAAGCCTGCGTAGGTTATACATAGTGGGCGGTGCCTCTCCTGGAGCCTCTCATGGAGCCGTCAAGCCCCTGAGCTAACAAACCCTCCAATGCCACACCGCCCTGTCTGCCCACACCTGCAGCACGTACCTTACCTTCTCCTCAATGACAGCGGAGCAGCTCTTGGCCTTGCCCTGGTGGCAGAAGCGGCCTCTGTCCCTCTCCCGGGACAGGCTGCAGGATGATGTGCTTCGGAAGGAGTGTGACCGGTGGTCCAGCAGGTTCAGCTCCACGTCACTCCACACCTGTGGCACAGATAAACAGCTGAATGAGCTGAAATGTACACTGGAGGGTCTCTGGGTTAAATCCCTGCTGATTGACAGGTTTAATCCATCGGTGTGATATTATTTGCTTTAGGAATAAACACGTTAATGGTCATATCAGGTAGGGGATGTTGTGCAAATTTAGAGAGAGAAACTTTTATGTCTCTTCATGTACTTCATTTTATTTATGGGAACAATTGAATAGCACAAAGAATGCATCAGTGTATCTAACTTATAAATAGAAATAATATAAAAATAATAAAAAATTATAAATAGAAAAGTTCAGTATAAACCACTATACATTGCTTTTGAGATTGAGATTTGGCCACTGGCAATAACACATACTGTACTGTTGCCTGGCAACCAAGTAAGTTCAGTCCCATTCCAGTTCAGTCAGGAGTCAAAGTTAAAGAATGTGTAAGAACTGTATGTCACTCTTGCTAATGCATTTGCTAAACAAATCATGCAGCAATGAACTGTAATCTTCAAAAGCCAAGTGCTCTGGAGGATCCGCTCAGAAGAGCGTGCCAGGACAAGGAAAGCCCAACTCCCTCTGCCCCCTGGCACCCAGCCTTACAGGGCTAATAGGGGAGGACAGAGGTCAGAGAAAATATGAAAATACTTTTCACTTGCAGCAATTATGTTCCCTATGATTTCCCTTTGACCCACCCAACACCCCAAGCAGAGTGGCTATGCCTGAGTGTTACTGGTTAAGCAGTGTACTTTCCTGAGCTATGTTTATTTCCCCCAACAGCTCAACATCTGGTGACCTGACAGGGATTAGCACCACATATAAATGATAACTTGAACTCTCAGATAGAGCAAATAACGTAACGGTATATATCCCTATATATTCGTTTTTCTTATAATTTCAATATAAATGCTTCTGAAGGGGTAAAGCACTGGTATGGCAACGGTATGGCAGCTATTACTGTACTCTTAACTGTATTACTAGGACATATTTCACGTAGTACAGAGGTATTTTAAGAACATTTATTGTGTAAAACTGCAACAATAAATGGAAAAAAAGCTACAAAACCTCTTCTCAAGTAACTTCCATCTCTGAAAAACACTTTTTCATGAAATACAATACAATCAAGCTACACAAAGTGAAAATAAAAAGTGACTCAGGGATAAAGTTCTCCGTCGCTATGACGGACTTCCGTCAATTGGATTCCAGAGAGGCCATGTATGAGATCAATGTAGATCCGAAGGGGAAAAAAAGCGAGGGGAGGGGGGTGTTACAGGATTTAGGAATCGTGCTACCAGGTGATAGGTAGCTAGGTAGCCATACGTATTATATTTTGCAACCACCCACATCTTCTGACCGAGAATAATCCACAAGGAAAGTTTATTCCAGCAGCCAAGAATCGTGACAGTTTGCAATTAGATGAGCACGAACCATGGTCGTAACCGGGGTTTGAAAAATTGTGGGGGGGATTAGGTTTTGTCAAAATTATACATAATAAACATTCCATTAGTAAGAACACTATCTATCTTAGCATCAAAATACATAGGTATGAAGGTATGAAGCATGATAATTAAGATAAGATTATTTGTAACCTTAGCTAGCTATAAAAATAAAAGAAAAATGCTTGAGAGGAACACCATTACAAGCTAACTTATATTCATTTCCAAATTTGGCTTTGAAATGTTTCCTACGCCTACTATTATTGATACCATCGCTTACATCAGCTGTTTTTTAATCAATGGCATTGTGTGAAACATTAGCTAGCTTATTAATATCTAAGAAATAGGCTAGCCTTCATCATGACCAGAGTAGGCATATTTAACAGGTTTCACACAATTGCCTTGACTCCAGACGCTGTACCAGGTTACTGTTTTGAACGTTTCTTACAGATAATGGCATAACGATCACTGCTGTGTCTTACTGAATGATATGCTGCCAGTTCACACACAAGCCACCTGCTGCTGCCAACGTGCGTAAATTCCAATTGCTGCTGTCAGTGGAAGTGCTGATGATGCAAGGGGCTGCGCTCGCGCCCTCTCTCACAACTCTCACACACAGCAGACACTAAACAATTCTAAACAATTCTGAAAATTGTTTACATTGAAAAAAAAACAACTGAATTAAGCATGCACTTGTCTCGGAGGAGAAGTTCTCAGCCACTGATTTTTTTATTCAATTGCATTTAGCTTCAATTTTTATTTTTAGCTCATAGCTCATGACCTCATAGCTGGTTATGGGCATGACCCAAATGCCATGTTCACCTGCATGCGCACACTAATTTCCTCTCATCCCTAGCACTTGGCCTGTGAGGACTATATCCATCTTCATATAATATAATCAACTGATAGCACACAGACAATGCATAGCATAATTCAAGAGTAATTGAAAGAGAATAACACATTATTATTAAAAAAATAACATGCAGATAGACTTTTAATGGGTGGCCATTATAGTGGGACATAGGGACATTGAAGGGTTTTGTCACATCATTGTATGTAGGCTACATTTTGTGAGGTTAGGCTGCTGCTTTCTTTGCATCGGTAAAATTTTCCGATTTATTTATATATATAATTATCAGTAGATTCTCGTCAAATCTCTCGGCCAAGTCTCGTGCGGGTTGGAGGCGTGTCTGGGCAAGTCACAGTCAGATTATCATGGAGGAGGAAGAGCGACACGTTCCACCGAATTGCTACAAATCAAATGTTGGCGACACTTCAGATTTTTCAAGAGAGACGGACAATTTTGACAAGACGCATGCAATTTGCAAAATATGCCATGCCACTATAAAGTACACAGGCAGCACGGCCAACCAAAGAAATAAAATCAAACTATCTGTACCATATTGAATTGGTATAGCACCATATTCTTTTGCATCGCATTGTATCGCGTTGAATCGCATTGTGTTGAATCAAATCGTGTCGAATTGTACTGCATCGCAATAGGGGTGAATCATATCGTATTGTATTAGTAGTTGCTTCATATGTATCTTTATTGTATCAGATCGTTGGCAATGTATCAAGATGTGTATCGCGTCTTTTCGATGACGTTACACCTACATCTGTGAGGGCTCTACCGGTCAGCACAGTGTAGTCAAAATCCATACCGTAGGGCAAACTCATGCCGGTGTACTTTCTATACCGTTTATACCATCCACCCCTAAAACAAATAACAAATTAACACAGGTGCTTGGGACAGGTGCTTCGCTGTAATGTGACATAGTGGTAAGGAGCAGCTTTTAACCCAAGGGTTTACGGTTCGCTTCCTAAATTGGCTGCTGCTGTCACTGTTCGCTTGGAAAAGACACCTAGTCTTCGTTGCATCAGTAAATATCCAGCATCCTAACTGAATAGCATGTAAAAATTACGCAAGTTGCTCTGGATAAGAGCATCTGCTAAGCTTACATTACATGCTTCATCAAAGCTTACATTAAATGTAATTTGTTCTGTAAATCACAGATTTGATTATTTTGAGTATGTGATTACTAAATGCATTTAAATTCTATTATTTCCAGAGAGCAAAGCATTCAATTCAGGCAACCCCTCACAAATGAGATACACACAAATACAATCTCATTCTCTGGTTCTCTGCTCTGCATGTAAGAGCTAATCCCATGCATGCACACACCCAATGTACACACACCATGTCACTAGTGGACATCGAGGACACAGGGCGGAACTTGGCCTTGGACACAGATGACTGCCTGCTGAGGATGGACTCTCGGAAGGAGGACTCGCTGTTGGACCCAGACAGGCAGTCCTTTCGTGACGAACGGGACAGACAGCTTAGACAGGGCACCTTCTCCACCAGCGTGGTCCTGTACATAGAGGTGTAAGAAACAGGTGAGAAGGAACATAAACCCCATAAAACACACCCACCATCTCAGTCATGTCTCGGAAGGACATAAATAAATGTGGAATCACCTGTATTTGGTGTGTATGATGGCATAGATGAAAGGGTTGTAGATGGCTGACGCTTTTGCAATGACGGCTGGGACCGATTTGCAATATGGGGAGAGGATGTTGGCATGCCTGAAATGAAAAAAGAGGGGCGTCTTCACAAGAGGGACAGGTGTTTGTGTGAAGAAACTCCCGAAACACTGTTATCCAATTACAAACCAAGTCGGATTCTGTTCCTGGTGCGGCACTGCGCACATCAACAAGTCAATGGACACCTTTGCTGAATGCAATTTGATGCACAGAAAACTGCTGTACTCTGATCTTCACACAAACAGCAGTTTGACATTGAGGTAACTGAATGGTAATTTCCAAAATAGAGCTGTGACTTTCAGTTTATCTTAAGGTCAGCTTTGGTTTCCGCTACTGTTTTGCACCAGCGTTGTTGCTGTCGCGTGCCAGTTTCTGTGGCAGCACCGGTGACCCAAAGGTGCAGCGTTCCAGGAGGGCGAATCACATGATTATCTGATTATCCCTCTCCCCGCTGCTGCATCACCTCCCATTGCCTTTCTCAGAGAGGTGGGGCAGCACTCCGCAAGCCAACACATTTACCAAAATAGCTAGGGCCAAAAATGAGGGCAACTGGAATCCCTGGTGCCCCATGACCTGAAGTTTCTCTTTTATTCCCTCTAGGACTTAAACAACTTTGAACACAAGAACATAAGAGCATATCATGACGAGAACAGGCCATTCCACCCAACTAAGCTCGCCATTAAAATTAAAGAGAATCCAAAACTGCATCAAGTCTGGACTTGAACACAGCAAGGGTATCTGCTTCAACTACATGACCTGGCAACCTATTCCATGTATTGAGAACTCTTTGTGTAAAATAGTATTGCCTTACATCAGTGTGGAACTTACTCTTCACTAGTTTCCATTTATGTCCCCTTGCTCTCCAGACTGAACTCATCCTAAAAATCTATTAAAGGTAACCTTATTGAGTCCTTATATAAATTTAAAAACCTCTATTAGATCACCCCTAAGTCTCCTCTTGCTAAGTCTAAATAGGTTAAGTAACTTTAATCTTTCCTTGTAGCTTTTATATTTCATGCCATGAACTAATTTAGTTGCCCTTCTTTGAACTTTTTCAAGAGCCTCAATATCTTTCTTACAGTGTGGTGCCCAGAACTGCACACAGTATTCCAAGTGAGGTCTGACTAAGGCATTGTATAATTTCAATATAACTGCTTTAGATTTATACTCAATACTTCTGGCTATATATACCAACATCCTGTTGACCTTTTTTACTGCTACAGCACACTGCCTAGATCCTGTTAAGCTTGGGTCAACTATTACTCCCAAGTCTTTTTCAAATTGAGCACATTCTAGTTTTTTCCCCCCATGAAGTAGTCTTGTCTGAGGTTCTTATTTCCCACATGCAAGACTTTACATTTAGCTAAATTGAATGTCATCTGCCAGGTATCTGTCCACTTTTGAATGCTGTTTAGGTCTTTCTGTATTACCTTAGTTGATTCTATACTGTTGGCTAGACCCCCTACTTTTGTAGCAGCTGCAGATTTTACTATTTTACTACTAACCCCTGCATCCACATCATTTATGTATGTAAGGAATAGCAAAGGCCCCAACACTGATCCCTGCGGGACTCCACTTCATACAGGACCCTGCTCTGATACAATACCTCCCACAGTTACAGTCTGCTTTCTATTAGATAAACAATTTTGCACCCATATATGGTCCATATATATGAGTTTACATGACATTCTAAAACAAATGCTTAAAATACATATAATATTACGTAATATCCTGATAGTAACTTTTTAATGTGCAGCATTAAATAACATAATGTACAGCATATTAAAACACATTCCTTTGATTCTGTCTTTTATCATTTAAAACATATCACTTTGGAGTGAGAGCAAACAGCCTTTATTTTTATACTTCATAGCATGTTGTAATATATCATTGTAGCTGTGGCTGCTGTTCCACAGCATTAGATAATGTTAATGTGGTTTGAGCATTGTGCCATGGCAAATTTCAAAGGCTCAGACCTCAGCTCGGGATTCATCCACAGATTATCTGACATAATATGCACCAGACAATTAATCAGAGTACAATTATGTCTTTGCCACCGTTGAGGTTAAAAGTATTCAGATTTGCTGGGTCTTTATGAGCATTCTTGAAGGAATGTGGCCTAAAACAATGCATCCATAATAGACACAGTAATACATATAGTTCAGGAACTTCCTGTTACTGACTGGGACCTCTAGGCTGGAGGTCAGAAGGAATGCTGAACATCAGATCATAGCAGAATATGTGCAGTTTGTCTCTGAGAAACTCCATAACAATACAAGACATTCTGCACTTGTCTGACATGCTGGGATCATTCTGGTGGAGGAGGTGCAGTGTCTGAGGTAAGAACTCAATGTAACTGCAGGCTGGCTATGTGGACCCTTGGACCTGTCTTAGAGGAGGAATGTTAATCCCAGTGCTACTGTTTTCGCAACATTCACACCAAGCACTGAGGCCCTCTGCACTCCCATCACCATATACTGAGTCCAGTGTTCAAACGTCTGATTGCAATGGATGCTATCTTTAAAAAGTAAGAATGTCAAGGGTACATGTATCAATACAGCCCCTTACTACCCATGATATTTTAAATAGCTATACATCATTGTGGACATTGTATTAATTTAAAAACATGACACAATATTGTCATACCTGTCTGAAACTGTATTCAGAAATATCTTGACTGTCAGGGCTCCCGCCCCCTAGCTGTTGTGTTTTTGTTTTTCCCTGTCCATGTGTCTTTGTTTTCCTTGTGTTCTAGCCCTGCCCCGCTCTCCGCCCTGTCTCCGCCCACCTGATTGTCTCCACCCGCCTGCCTGCACACCTGCTTCCCATCACCTAATCAGCCCAGCCCTATATCTACCCTGCTTGTCTCTGTGTTGTTTGCCAGATCGTTTCAGTGTTTTCTGCCTGTCTCGTTTCCCGCCTGTTTTCCTGTTTGGATTTTGCTGGTTTTTGCCTTGCCTGTTCCTTGACTACGTTTTTGCCTGCCCTCCTGTCCTGATTGCCTGATCTGCCTGCCTTCAAGGTTTGACCCTGCCTGTTTCTGGTTTTGATCCTTGTTTTTCCCCTTGGACTGTCTACCTGGTATTTTTGACCCTGCCTGTTTTTGGACTGCCGGCTTGTTTGACGATTCTGCTTATAAACGCCTGTAATTGGAGCTCTTGTGGTCCGCGTCTGAGTCCGTGCCTGAGTCCTGACAGTACGATCTGGCCAGTATGGACTCAGCGGACCTTCCCCAGATGAAGGTGGCATTGGAGCTGCAAGGTGCGTTGCTGGGGAGCCATCAGAGCCAACTGGAAGCCATCAGCAGTTCCCTGGAGAGCTTCGCTACCAACATGGTCACTGTCACTGCTCAGCTACAGCAGCTGCAGCTGAGCCAGGAGAACTGCCCCACACCTCCCGCAGCAGCCTCCACGTCTCTCCCACCGGTTCCATTGAGCTGGGAACCCCAATTGCCACCCCCTGAATCGTATGCAGGGGATCCAGGAACCTGCAGATCGTTCCTCTCCCAGTGCTCCCTTGTGTTTGAGCTCCAGTCCTCCATGTTTCCCACAGACCGGGCGAAGATCGCATATGTCATCACCCTGCTAACAGGCCGTGCCAGGGAGTGGGGCACCGCGGTCTGGGATGCTGGCGCTCCTTTCTGTCACTCATTCGGAGCCTTCGCCGAGGAGATGAAGAGGGTGTTTGACCGCTCCAGGCACGGTCACGAGGCCGCCAGGGAGATGCTGCTGATCCGCCAGGGGCACCAGTCGGTCTCCGACCTTGCCATTGATTTCCGCACCCTGGCCGCCACTAGTGGGTGGAATATGGAGGCGCAGTATGACGCTTTCCTCCACAGTCTTTCGGAGCCCATCAAGGATGAGCTGGCCACCCGGGAATTGCCAGCTAGCCTTGATGCCTTGGTGGACCTGGCCATCCGAGTTGATCAGCGCCTATCGCAGCGACGCCGAGAGAGAGAGGCCAGTGGACCGCTCAGTCTCACCCGGGAACATCCGCCCGCGCCGGCCGCACGGAACCCTGCACGTCCGCCACCTGCCTCCCCAGAGCCGATGCGGGTTGTCCGCACTTGTCTGTCCTCCGCCGAGCGTCAGAGGAGGATCAGCACCCGATCTTGCCTGTACTGCGGACAGCCTGGTCACTTCATCGCAACCTGCCCGGCAAAAGGCCAGCACTCACCCACAGCCAGGGGGTTACAGGTGAGCGTCACCCCCTTACACCAGTCCTGTGAGGTCCGTCCTCTGTTCTCGGCCATGCTGCTCGTCGGGGGTCAGTCTCACGCAGTCTCCGTCCTGATTGACTCGGGAGCCGACGGGAGCTTCATCGATGCCAACCTGGCAGCTCGGCTGAAACTGCCCCGTGTCCCATTGCACTCGCCACTGGAAGCCCACGCCATCACTGGGGCCCCGCTGGTTCGGATCACCCACGCCACTCCTCCGGTGAGTTTCCTCGTCTCTGGTAACCATCGCGAGGAGATCGTGTTGCACATTATTAACACCCCACAAGCCTCCGTGGTCCTGGGCCACCCCTGGCTAGCCCAGCACAACCCCCACATTGATTGGGTGGGCAATACAATCCTGGACTGGAGCCCGTACTGCCACTCCCACTGCCTTCGGGATGCCTTGGTTCCTTTATCGCCGGTCTCTCCTGCCCCCGAGGACTTCCCGGACCTGTCGGCGGTGCCTCCTGAGTACCTGGACCTGAAACCTGTATTCAGCAAGTCCCGCGCCACGTCGCTACCTCCGCACCGCCCATTCCAGTGTTGTGTGGGTTACCAAGCTCCCCTGTTCCCGGCCCAGGAGGAGGAAGTCGGCGTACCCTCAGCGGCGGCGTTTATCCGACGCTGCCGCCGCACCTGGAGACGCGCTCGGCACACACTGCTCCGCTCCGTGGCTCAGGCTAAACGGTTTGCCGACCGCCACCGCTCCAAGGCCCCTCGCTATCGCCAGGGTCAGCGAGTGTGGCTCTCCACCCGCGACCTGCCCCTTAAGGTGGACTCCCGCAAGCTGGCTCCCCGCTTCATTGGTCCCTTTCCCATCGCTAAGGTGATCAGCCCTGCAGCAGTCCGGCTGAAACTCCCGCTCTCTCTTCGCCGCATCCACCCGACCTTCCACGTCTCCAGGATCAAGCCCGTCGTCCGCAGCCCTCTCTGCCCAGCTCCCCGGACTCCTCCGCCTCCCCGCCTGATCGATGGAGCCCCAGCCTACACTGTACGCCGTCTGCTGGGGGTTCGGCGTCGAGGGCGCGGTCTCCAGTACCTGGTGGACTGGGAGGGCTACGGACCCGAGGAGAGATGCTGGGTCCCAGCCAGGGACATCCTGGACCCCGCCTTGATCCAGGACTTCCACCGCCGGAACCCAGGCTTGCCTGCTGTGACGCCCGGTGGCGTCCGTAGGGGGGGGGGTACTGTCAGGGCTCCCGCCCCCTAGCTGTTGTGTTTTTGTTTTTCCCTGTCCATGTGCCTTTGTTTTCCTTGTGTTCTAGCCCTGCCCCGCTCTCCGCCCTGTCTCCGCCCACCTGATTGTCTCCACCCGCCTGCCTGCACACCTGCTTCCCATCACCTAATCAGCCCAGCCCTATATCTACCCTGCTTGTCTCTGTGTTGTTTGCCAGATCGTTTCAGTGTTTTCTGCCTGTCTCGTTTCCCGCCTGTTTTCCTGTTTGGATTTTGCTGGTTTTTGCCTTGCCTGTTCCTTGACTACGTTTTTGCCTGCCCTCCTGTCCTGATTGCCTGATCTGCCTGCCTTCAAGGTTTGACCCTGCCTGTTTCTGGTTTTGATCCTTGTTTTTCCCCTTGGACTGTCTACCTGGTATTTTTGACCCTGCCTGTTTTTGGACTGCCGGCTTGTTTGACGATTCTGCTTATAAACGCCTGTAATTGGAGCTCTTGTGGTCCGCGTCTGAGTCCGTGCCTGAGTCCTGACACTTGACTGTGAAAAACGTGGGAATGATGGTATGGATAATTCAGAGCCTCAGTTTGCATGACTAGGACAAACATATGTAGTTTCAGCTTTTAGCTCTTAGGCTGATAGTACATATTTACCCCACTTGTCCAAATTATTTTCTTAATTTACAGTTTCCTCTGAAAACACTAAGTAGGTAAGAGGCAGGCCTCGTGAGCCAAAAGGTTATTGGTTTGCTTCTCTGATGCACCATGGCTTGTTGTACCCCAGAGCGTGGTAGTCAAACCTAAGCTTCAGTAAATATCCAGCTGCATAAATGTAATATGTTTGCCATGTGAGTCTATCTTGAAAAGAGAATCTGCTAAGCAAATGCAGACTAATTCTCAAATACTGTCCTTTTACTCACCCCACAATTTCCACTTTGAAGGTAACATTCATCTTTTACAAGGTAAATGTTTGCTCTGTTTCAAATTCCCCATTTCACCAGATTCAACATCAGATGAAAATGATGGATATCTAATTTTGTACTGTATGAGAACATGACAACAATACATTATAAAAAAACTAAGGGACAAAAACATTCAATCAGGTTTAGTTTCTCATAGAGTGGAAAGTGTAGACACAGAGTGAATATTGAGTTTGGTCTCAAAGGATCCAAGTGTCACACCCACTCCCAGTCAGCAAGCTCAGCCACGTCCAATTCAGCCTGGCTCAACCTCACCCACTCATCAAGCGCACCTGTGACTCGTTCTTCCATCAATACCTGGCTACTTAAGGACTCAGTTTGTGCTGCCTCATTGTGAGGTACTGTTTCCTTCAACACTACCAAGACTGCTCTCTGCCTTTCTGCCTATTATTGACTGCACTTGGACCAGTCTGTTTTCATTACACCAAGAGTTTCTGATTGTAATATGAATCATGGCAAGTTAGTCCATGCATCTATTATTATTATCAGAATAAAATGTACTTTTAACTCATTTCTACTTTTGCCCTCTGGCTTTGTTGACAAAACTAGCCTCCATGGCCACTTCTAGATATTTCAAATAATTAAATTCCCTCTCAGCCTCCTTTTCATGGTACTGAAATGATCAAGAATTTTATGTCTCCCTCCATAGAAGTAAATCATTTCTTGAAGACTCAAAACTAGACTTTTTGTGTTCCACTGTACCTTTTCTTGTGCCTCTATGTCTTTTTTGACATGGTAACCAAAACTGAACACAGTATTCAAATGTGGTCCAGGAGTTTGAATAATTTTAGTATAAGCTCCTCTAACTGATATTCTGTTTGTTATATACCTCAGCATCCTGTTGACTTTTTTCACTACTTCAGCACAATGTCTAATTCTTGACTGTTAAATCTAAAACAGCAGTTGTCTTATTGAATTTTGAAACCTCTAACATTTACCCTCCTCCACCAAATAAAAATTTACTGGGAAGAACATTACATTTATCTTCATCTTCACGTTCCTGAGTATGATTAAAATGGGTTTGTATTATTTCAGCCTGCTTTGCTTCTACCCAGCAAGATCATCAGCAAATACAGTATAACTACTCTCCTTCAGATGTCCTTATCCAAATTAAATATACAGCAACTGTTGAAGTTGTGCAGTGATTCTTTTCCAGGTTAATTCTTTGTCTTGGGGGGGTGTATCCTGATGTTGAATTAGCGCTGTCTACCTGGGACATTTTCACAACCCTGTATCAATAGCTATGTATTTACAAAGCTTTCCTGGGCCCTGGGCATCATTCCTATGGGATCCCATGAATCAAATATTTCTTACTGGTTGAAACATTTTAACTGTAGTTGTTTCAAGGTCAAGGAACAACTCTTTCCAACATCCAACATCAGATGTTGCAAATCTTTCTAACATCTGCAAATTTCATGCAAAGAGAAACATTTACAAGTGAGATCATACTAGTTAAGGAAAGGAAGGCATCAATGCATCCATTGCCACAGCCAAGGCAGCTGGTGGACCTGGACCTGGCAGACGGACGCTACAGAAGAAGTGCTAGACAGGCACTGGGGAGATGACTGCCATACATACAGAAATGGCTAAGTTTCCAAAAAATTGAAGAGGCACGTGTTACATGGACCGAGCGTCTATTTTAAACCAAGCCGACTTTTTTCCATCAATAATGAGCCATAAAATCCTTCAAACCATAATTATATAACCTTGTAATTAAAGTAAAACATGAAAATCAAAACATCTCACTGGATTTGGGCTTAGTTCCACACCGCTGGAAAAAATGAATATGCTGATTAACTATGAAGCAATGGTAACTTATAACTCACTTCCTCAGTTCAACTGAAATCATTTCTTATACCAACACAATGCTCACAGCAGACATGCGTACCCTAAACAAGAGTGTTAAGGTGGTGGCAAGCTTGTGCCTGGTGCCAGACTGATGATGAATCTGTCCATGTGATAAACATGGACTGAGAGGTAAAATCTGACTGATGTCTCTATGGAAACTGTGAGAACAAAGTCATACCAGGAATCTCCATTAAAGCTGAGTGACACCTCCTCAAGCATTTACAAGGAAACAGAGTGAGAGTGACTACATGCCAAGTCACTCAATGGAAAGAGGGTGTGAGTAACACTCTTCTCAGCATCTCCATAGAAACGGGCCCCCAACGTCTTACATGTCAGTTACAGTCAGTTCATGGGAATGATTAAAAAAAATAAGACCCAGGAGAAAAATATAACACTATATCAACGCCTTGCATCTCCTTATGTGTCCCTTGTTTGTGATTGAATGGACAAACATAAGTATTATAGTTGGTTAAAATATGAACTGACTGAATGACCACATAAACGTTTTTATTTTTTGTGAATGTTCATGAATGTTGTGGACTGAAAAACAGGCAATTTCAAAACACTCTCATAGAGACCTCAGCAATACTTATCATCTCCAGATTCAAAAACCCAAGCATCGCCTGTCATAAACAACATTTACCAAGAAACCTTGAGGTTACCTCAAATTTCCACTGTTATCCAAAACACAGCATTCACCAGAAAGTGCATAATTACCCAGCCAAGGCAATGAGGGTGACACAAGCATAGGGTGCCCAGGACAGCACATACACAATGATGACCACAAAGGCAATCTTTGCCAGCTTCCACTCATTCCTGATGGACTGCTGCTGGATCAGGGTGGACTTTCTGACGTGTGTCCCCAGCTTCTCCAGGTCCCTATGCGCACAAAAGGAAGGATGAAGGGTGAGGATAAAACAAGAAAGAAAAGAAGGACAGTAAGAAGCTGATAAACATCCTCCCCTTTCATCATGCTTCACACATGACCAGGCAGCCAGCATCCCTGTGTCTGCCTCCAAAGGCCTTGGATTTATTAAGAACTGCAGGCTTTGGTTTGCATCTTTGAGTAACACTAACAGTTACTTTGATAATCTGCAAATGGACAAATGAACAAACAAACAGATGTGTAAAACTTGTCCATTCCCTCCCTAGCTGGCCCTATAGATCTGGAGGAGTGCCTGTTACCGGCTGGTGCTGCGGATTGCCAGGAACATGAAGAGGTAGCAGTAAGAGATGATGCCCAGAGGGATGAAGAACACAAAGCAGCAGAGCATCAGGGTGTAGCTCTTGTTGGCCGAGGTCGATGTGACATAGTCCCATGTGCATGAGGTCATCAGGCCCTCTGGGATGTAAGAGCCTGTGAAGTGCAAGGTGTGGGAAGTAACACTGACATCATCCATGCCTTCCAGGCCAGCTGGGCAGACTGATTATATTATATACAGTCCACAAGCACAAAATACCTGCAGAAGGCCACCCCTTAGCTGTTCATCATCTAATGTAATATTAAAAACTGTAGTCAGGTTGATTCGCCATACAAAAAGTGCAACTGATGTTTTGTATGTATTATGCAAGAATATGTGAATGTATGAATATGTAAGAAATGCTGATACATCTCCATGGGTATTTTTAGTGAAACAGTACATAATGAATACATAAAAGCTAGCCAAGACACAGAGACCTGCTAAGGACAATAAGAATGAGAGACCTTGTTATTTCTGTGGTTGAACTGACAGTGTAATTCACAACCCATTGTCCTTCTAATTAAAAGGTGAAAATGACATCATTCTCATTCACATACAAATCCTGTTTGTTTCCCTCGCCAACAAATACACATGACCTATTTCATCCAATCACATAAAAGCGACATATACGACTGAGAAGCCAGGCTTCACCCTTTTGCACATTTACCCTTTACACCAATGTTCAGCTAACATTCCCTTAGGAATTGATCTATTAAAATTGTGTTGCTGTTAAATGGGACATTTCAGTTTGTAGCAGTGTGCAAGATCAAGCAGGCTATTCTTTGCTGACTGCTGTTACTTCAGAAGCATCTGACACTTTGGATCAAGAAGCTGCACCTTTAATTTTTACTTTATCACTCCCTCTTCTTTGCCCTCCATATTACCAATCCTGTATTGACTTTTCCCTCGCATTTCAGATATAAATGGCATGCCGGATTAATCCGAGGGACTCATTTGCAAAAGCCCCCTGCTGGTGTAGAGATCCTGTGGAGGCGTGGGGATGAAGACCCAGATATCAGCATGGTGCTCCACTCAATAGAGGTCTAATGCTAGTAAGAAGATTAAACCGTTCTTGTAGGTGTTAACACCGCGACGAGGCAAAACACATTACTTTATGTCATTCTGATCTGCCCTCCCAACCTTAGATTAAGTACTTTTCCAACAGGCGTTTCTACCGTGAATCCACCACGGGAAAGGCGTTCTAAGTGAAATCAAAATGTCCAACATCTGTATGAATGGTTTTCAAAATCCCCAGAATAATCTGACAGATTCTTCCTTGTGCAAAGTGTACAACTGTGTGATTTTCATATTAGTCAAAGAAGAATAAAAACGTCAGCTGGAACCTTTTTTTGGTCAAACCTGACATATATGTGCCAAATTGAGTTACAGTTTTCAGATTTTTTGAGAGGATATTTGAGAGAGAAAGAGAGAGACTTACTCCAGCCAACAAGAGGGGCCAGACTCCAGGCTAATGAGTAAAGCCATACTAGTACGATGGCCAGGGAAGTTCTCCGCTTGGAAGTCCACTGGATGGCTTGGAGGGGCTTGGTGATGACCAAGTAGCGATCGATGGAGATGGCCAACAGGTTGATCATGGAGGTTATTCCAAACAGAGCCCCACAGAAGGCATACATCTTGCACCCTGGTGACACATAATTTCACAGAGGAGTTAAAAGTTGTTCAACAGGAACCAGCTGTTAACTTGACTGTGTAACTGCGGATCATTACTGTATAACTTGAAAAAGTAGCTACTTTGTCTAATCAGAGTATGAATCATTGAGTAGTTTTCATTTTCATTCAAAAAGAAAACTAAATTTCAAGTAACATGGCTAGCTAATTCAGTCAATCAGTCTAGCACCACAGATATCGCTGTTACGGTGATGTGCTGTATTAAGCCATGAAGAAGCACACTGACTGCCCTTGAATTGCCAGGGTGAATCATCATGAAAAACATGTCAGAATATAATAGGCTAATGGCAATCATTACTTACATCAGTTCCTTAACTGTGACAAATTCCTTCTTTTGTTCTGAGATTATGTTAAGCGGTTATGTGTACATGCAATATCAAACAGCGGTGCCAGTAAACAGTCCCTACTGAATCAGATTTGTTTATGTGCTTTGGAAAATATGTGTTTGTTCTTTGTCCTATGTGTTTGTTGCAGGAATGATTATTGCTCTTGATGGGACTATAATTCTGAGCAAAAATAAAACAGGAAAAAAAAATCAGCACAACAAAATAGCACTTGGCACAGTGGCTTATGATGGTAATGTGAGGAATGCCTGATCTTTTGCCCTGGGAGAGCTGAGCACCCAGTCCTGGTCCTGGGAGAGTCAGTGTCCTCTCATTTGGGATTTGTCAATTACTTTGTGCATCATCATATATGATCAATAAGTGATTTTAATAAAAGTCTGAATGGTCAAACATTTAACTGGCCTAAAATGGCCCTAGGAATTACACCTGAGTAGGAACAGGACTGGCTGCTGTGGATTTGGAGAGAGTATAAAAAGGCAAAAGTGTTACCCAATTCTCCAAACACCCACTCCTTGTACAGGCAGTTGATGAAGAAGATGGGCGACTGGGTGATGGCCATGAGGAAGTCGCTCACCGCCAGATTCACGATGAAGTAATTGGGGACAGTTCGCAGCTTCTTGTTGCTGAAATGCAGAGTTTCCTTTATTTTTAGATTGTCTGTGGGGTGCAAAAGTGCTTTTAGGTGCAAGGTGCATTCAGCATTCACAATGAAACTGCAAACAATGAGATGTACTGGTCTTTTACCTTACTTGTACCTTCTGTGGAACTAGGATTAATGAATAAGAAGAAACCATAAACCTGCTTCATGATAAAATTGGTATACATTACAAATATAATTTTGATCTTATTGTGCTCATTTCTGTATGTCTGACATTGACATTTACCTTCAAGTAAAATGTAGAAAAATCATCAAAAATATGCAGCTCATTACAATAATTTAGTGATTAAATGTGTCAAGAAAATTTTGAAGATTATCACAAAGATGAGATGCTGACAATGCCTAAGAAGAGGAAGCATTGTTGGAAAGTATTCATATCTGACACTTAGACAACCAATTTATTTGTCATTCTTTATATTTTCCTCATTGTCTAAACAGCTAGCATTTACAATACATTAAGACATTTATATGAGTGTGTTCACAAGAATATCTTGCTAATGTAGAATTTTTATTGATACTCTGTGGCATTGTGATAAAATTGTTCCATATCCATACATCGTTTCACATGCCTAGAATTTTATGAGGTCAGCCTTGTTATTGCACAAATTCTAAATTAATCAATACCCCATTCCCTGATCCATGAGCATAAAAACTTGTGAAATCCTCAGATCCTAATGTATCCTCCTCCCAAACTGTTCCAGTTCCACCCTTTGTCAATCTGGGGTGCATAACGTGAAAACCAATCACTTTGATTATAACTCCCTCTCACACCCTCCCCATTAATCCCACTCAATCCTCTATTCTCTAATTGAACTCTTCTCCAATCAAAGTCTTCACAATGAGAACAGAAGAGGGTACGTCATCACAGAATATCCATTTGATTCCTCTCCCTCTCCTTTTCTTAAAATGGCAAGACTTAATATTAGACCATGAGGTGATACATATTTTTCTACTGTAATGTCTTAAGTCAATCTGTCAAGGGAAACATCCAAAGTATGAATATATGCATCTGAAAGCATGGTTCTCATCCCCTTGTCTCTATGAACCTGACCTGATTCTACTGTTTTCCGCAAACCAATAACATCAATAATGTGACATGGAGGATTATCCTGGAGCCATATTGCTGTAAATGTCCAGGGAGCAGAGCAGCGACATCTGTGAGATGTTATACAGTGACTGCACAGCAACCGTGTCCTGCTTACTCTTGAAAATGGGATTTGTTAATGCACAATGGAAGTGGTCATTTGATATGACTGTCTGACAGTCAACAAGGGATTTTGTTGAGAGGATGGATGATGGAAGCACAACGAAGAGAAAGCATAAGATAAGGAAAACGTGGGTCTGAGGATGCACAGGCTGCCTGACTGACACGCCCCTCACTCATCTTTGACCCTGCAGTCTATTCAGAGTGTTTGATGTTTTGTTTATCAAATTAGATAATACACATGAAGGGTCACGCGTTTCGCTTGTTCCCCAATTGACCAAGACTTTTATAAAAGCTGCAAAATATTTTGAGCATTTCTTTTCATATGTGACTACGTTTTGGTAGCATCGATAATTAAATGAACTGTTACAAACAATCCAAGCGCAACAGAGGAAAGTCTCGTGACATAAATTCAATAAGCCAGCTGGAAAACGCGGCATGAGAGGTTAACAATCAGTTATTGCTACAGAGTGCAGACTTACGGTTCAATAAACATCTTTTTATCTAAAAAAAAAAAATGTAAAAGAAAATTTAAGGGCGAGAAACTTTTTTTCTTGGAAATGTGACCCTGGAGAGATTTAAAAGCAACAAGAGAGCGTTGTATCAGCCCAACAAATGTGAAAAGCATGTCAGAGCCTCCGGAGAGTGCCACTTCTTTTTACAAGCGCCGTACCCTCTAGGAAAAGATTCGGGGTCTTGGCTCGGAGGGAAAGAGTCACGCTTGCTTACTTGTCTCGCTGTCACGATCCAGAGGGACACTACCTTACAAGGAATCAAGCTGGAAAGATGTATTCTGCGCCAGGTTCATGAAGCGCCTAGACCAGCTGAAAATTAATGCTGGAGAGTGCGTGCTGTCAACTGACATCTGTGTCACATCGCGCCGTCCCTTGCAGCGCCATCTAAAATAGTCTTAACGTCCGAACACAACATAAGCAGAGATAAAACGCATGGAAATAACGCCACCCGCGTCCACTTAACGGATTAATTCGAGGCAGTGTTTCTGAGTAAACAGCGACACGTTAATGTAAATAAAAGTTCAATTTCGGAGCTTTTCGGGAAAAAAGCAGAACCGATTATCTGTCTTTGTTAGTAGACACGTCACATAACTGTAGAACTAAAGCTGTCACCTACATGTATAAACTTGCCGACCCTATAGTGGGTTCATTAACGATATCTTTTAATGTACCGTTACCTACAATTTAAAAATGTCTGAGAACTTAACGCCAGCACACCTGAAAGCAGTCGAAGTAGCACTGTGGTCTGTATTATTATTATTATTTTATTATATCCAGACAATATCCGGTCTGACAGAGATGGACATAAACAGAAGTGTTTAGATTCATTGACACGGAATAAATCCTAAATCCTCTGCATATGAACCTAGATGAGAAATGCTCTATATACATTGAAGGCACACAAGTTACAGGTGTCAGTCACATAATCATGTAAAAAGGCAAAAATACTCCACAAAACTTTCACAAGCAGTTCAAAATATTAGAAAAATAATATCATTACATTGATCATCACATAAAATTGCCTTTCATTCTTCCATTCTTCCACATCCTACGCACAATGTGGTATCCTTTCCAGTTGTACCCCTGTGCCTCCTCCTCCCCTTCCCTGTAGACCTGCTGAGACCCCACTTGGCTGCCTACCTGTAGAAGGCGAAGATGACCAGTGCATTACCAGCTACTCCCAGAGTACCGATGACCAGAACAAAAAAGGCCACAATGTAATGCACATGGTCTGGGACATCCACCTTCCGAAAGAAGCTGCGTTGGGACTCCATGTCAGCGTCCTGTCACAGAAATAGAGGGGACCCTGCATCAATGCGGTCCCACAGTGTTGCTGGCATGCTCACAGTGATCCCTCACTCTCTCTCTCTCTCTCTCTCTCTCTACCCGCACACTGAGCGCAGCGCACAATGCTCTCACAGTTATGTAAGACCCGTTAAGTCCACCACTAGCAGGCTGGGATACAGCAGACGGCACTTGGCGGCAGATTTGCGCACGGCCATGCATTCACTGCATCCATAAGTCATATGACCCACCCTGTTCTTATCACAATCAAAGGGAACTCCCTTTTTTCCTCTTCCACTTCCTGCTTTTTCTCAGAGTCAACCATCTGTAGGGTTAGCAGAGAGGAATGTAAAGATTAAGCTTGATGTTATGGCACTTGACATGAGTGGTATAAATCAGGATGGTGGACTTTAGTGTGCTCACGCATGTGTATAAATCTGTTTGGTTTTGTGAGGCAAGCTTGCCATGAGACTTTGTCTTAGTAAGTAACAGATGATGTCACCAGGGTGGTCTGAATCATTCACTCAGGATCCACTGTTTCACCAGGAACTCTCCGCATACACAAAACAGTCTTACCTGTTTTTGGAACTTGTAGTTTGGTGAAAAGTAATTATTTCTCAAAAAAATCTGATACCATGTTCACAGTGGTACTTACATCATAGTTTTACAGGTTAGGATGATTCTCTGGCCTATAAAAAACAAAGCAATTTTGTTTGAAAGGTTTGCCTTCAGGTGCCATAACAGGTGGTACTTTCATACTTACATACAGTCTTACATACTGTAAGACACAGTTCAAATTTGAGACGGTGGAAGGCTCAGTTTTCACAAGTGTGCTGTGTGGACAATTTCCATGTCTTTCCTCACTTTATAAGGAATGACAGTAAGGTGCTCCATCAGGACAGATATCTGTCTGAAAACTAGCTTAATTTGAACATATCTCATTGTTTCAAACACTACCATTCTGGGTGATCTCTTCTGTTGGCAAAGTATAAATGCTTTAATTTAAACACCTGTATTAAACATATTTTAATTTATCCTATACTATTGGTAATAAATCCAATCAATGCCAGTTAATTATTTTTCAGTGTGGGTATCAGGGATACGCTAATATTTAAAAATATTTAAAAAAAAAATAAATGTAGGTATCTGATTTTCTTGTTTGGTTTAATTATGTATGATTTTTTGTCTTCATTGTTCAATTCCATGTGACAAACAGAATCACAGCACTACCCCAAAATCATTATTATTACCCAGCACTGCTGCTCTTAATATGGCTAGCAGGAAGTCAATGAGCATTCAAAACAAATCCGGACATACTTGCTTGATATGAAATAGTTACTGTCTGTCAATAAGCACAATGACCCTCGGGAAGATAGCCCCCACCCACAAAAGTCCATTTTGAATTGTTTGCCCCCAGTTAATTTTCAGTCATTTGAAGTTCATTGAGCTGTAAAAAAGATTTTTAAAGATTAAAAAAAAAAAATTAACAGTGCTAAATGCTGGTTTTCCAAGTGCTTGAAAAACATAGAAAAGCATAGATATACATGGACTGTAGAACATGCATGTAAAAACAACAAATATGTGGCACGTGGTTTGTGTTTTGTTTTTCATCTCAGGCATCTCTGTATGCAGAAACATGCACCAGTCACATTTTTCATTACTTGCCCATTTCATCATAATCCACTATCACACTAATCACATCAAGAGGTCAAAACAGAGGAACAGATCAACCTTTCCAATTCATTTACTGCATATTTATCATTGATTTTCCTTAGTAGGGGGTCCATAGTGGCACCTTAGGCTAAAGGACAACCTGATCTGCAGTGTTGGTCATGTTGCAATGCAAGGGTAAGGAGCAGAGGTCAAATTGATGGACTTGTCAGAAGTGCTGAAGAGACAAATTCTAGGTCAAAACTGATTTATGGTCTTTTTTTGAAATGGACGTGTGAGTAAGACCAAGAGAGTGTGTATCACTGAATGAGTTATGATCAGATTAGTAGAACATCATTAAGCCCCCTGGTCAATATGAACATCTTAGGAACGTTTTAAAAGCATCACCTGTGTGAACGTGGATTTTAATGTGCATACATACTTACTACATAAGCGCTGGAGTACTGATGAGTATAGTATCAGGCCCAGATGGGAGACAGCAGAGACAGAGATTGGCTGGCAGCTAGTGCAATGTGTGCGTAGGAGAGGCGTGTCTGAAACGCAGAGGAGTGATGGACATCTTTTTCCATCTCTCTAATCCCCCTGAAACAGCAAGCCGACTGCTGATGGAAAGGTCATAAGCGGGCCGTGACAGAATCAATTTGAACATGGGCAGGACCAGACCGTACCTTGCTAAGGAGGTACATCGCTCAGGATGTAAGAAGACTTCACTATGACGTTTTCTTACTTGATGTTTTTCCACCCCTACTCCCCAGAGAAGGCAACAAAATGACATTTCCTGTCATCCATGACCTTCCTCCCCATCTCTTGTCATATATACACATGCCAAGCTTATGAAAGGATACATGCTTGTGTTTCCATGGAGAGATTCCAATGCTTTATGAAACTGTGTTATGAAACTTTTATGGCACACTTCAGTATCAAGGTTATTATTGAACTCCTGAATTCCCAAATAATTTCAGTGACTTCCCCCAGACCCAAATGGCCCAGATAAATCACATCATCACTGCTATTAATGATATGCAACTTATTGTTAACCCTTCTCTTCATATAACTTGGATCTGCTATACACCATATAACAATCTTAAGGATGAATGCAATATACCCATTTTGTAGACTTGGGCAGAATTCAAAAATTATTTGTCTGAACATTAACTGTAACTTGTAGGTTCTGCATGATTTGTATATAGATATTATATAGATATTTCATGTATTATATAAAATATATTATAATATATAGGGTTATAAAGGGTTAAGGGTTGCAACACTAGAAATTGTATGTTCTTGTGGGTTGGAGCAGCACATGCAAAAGCAGACTAGGTACGGGTATGAGTTACCTAGCCCTGAGCACAGACTGGAGTTACACAACCCCAAACATGCCATGAGTTACCCTGCCTTATGTTTCCTATGGTGCATACAGGTTCAGTGAGTGCAAATTACAAGGGGTTTTATTGACTGGACAGCAAACACATCCATGTGATACAGATGCCTGGGTCTCCTGGGTCTCCTGGGTCATGGGGAATGAATGGACCCATTGCTCAATGACCACCTCACTCCACACAATGGCCAAAATGTTTATGTGCCCATTTCCAACATCCTGACATAAACCACATCACACTACCTGAAGGAGGTGTGGCAAAACGGCAGCAGCACATCTCTTGAAGGCAAAGACCTAAGAATAAAGAACGGATTTTCAATGGAAATCTATGTAAGGCAACAATACATTACACAGAGGTAAGTCTTTGGCTAAGATTATGTCAATGACAATGGCAAAGTTTAGTAAAAATGTGAACCATGATTTTTCAATAAGTGCAACATTAAATGGATTTAACCATCATTACAAAACTGAGAACACTTCATATCAAGCAGTCATCTTTCCATCATTCCCTAAAGATTACTTCCCTGATATCCACAGTATCAGAATGTCTCTGGTCCAAAGGGTGTGTGAAAGGATAGCTCTCTGCAAGGTTCTGTGGAAATGCCAGTGCACAGTCCAGATGGCATTTTTGGGGAAACACAGAGACAGACCTTTAAAAATAAAGGAGCCCTTGTGGTGTTTGCTTTATTTGCTGCTTGACTGCTGCCACAGGAATTCATCAGCCCCACCAAGCAGATCATGAACACAGAAGCAGGTAGCAAAAGCAGCAAATCTTTATTAATGTCAAACTCATAAATTTCATCCTATGTCCTACCAACCACCCCCATCCCCCACCTTGCCACCAGCCAGGACAAGCACACCATGATAATCAAAAATTATTAATGAATAAATAAATTATAACTGTAATTAATAAAAAGCCATCATCAATTTCTGCAGCTCCTAAAGCACGCTGGTCACTCTTCCCTTTTTTCCCATGAACTTCATCAGTACGCTGATCACTGCCCCTCCGCTGACACTGTGGACCTGTCAACAGGTGAGTACATTGAGCAGTACACACACAGTAACCCACTTGTCACACCCCCTTTCCTTTCTTTCAGGTCTGTTTTAACAAAGGGCTTCACCCATTGCCTAACCAGCTACAGGTGCTGTGCATTAAGCTGAGTGCCTTGCCTGCCCACCTGCATTTACTCTCTGCTCTCCCATCCCACAGTTGTAGACATAATAATGATGAAGCCTACTAAGTAAAACCAATAACATTTATTTATCTTTAAAAATGAGGCCATTGTACAAGCAGTAAATGGTAAATCAGTGGTAAAATCAGCAGTAAATGGGTAAAAATACTGTTGGTAAGTGTAAAAGATGGTTAACATGCCTAGTGGTGCCTAGATTTCTAAATCAAATATGCTTTTTTAATGTTAAATGGAATTTTATTCATGATAATTATGGTCCATTCTAGTGAAGCTATTTCACATAAATTTGACTTTTGTATTTTAGTACAACAAATTTAAGATACTGTGTTGCGATAGCCCAGTATAAAAAGACAGCAGCCTTGATAGATAGGAGCAATAAATAGGGGCCTACATCAATCACATATCGATGTCCCATGCTTTTTGCCAAAGGGAGAAAAGGATCACATGTGTCGATTTTACATTTACCATTGATTTTATGTTTACTGCTTCAACTGCACATCTGGTTATGTAAAATGAATGGTTAACATAAACCTACCAGAAGATGTAAAAGCAATGCTGGTAGATGTTACATCCTGCTTCAAAGGAGTTCCATTATTTATGAGGTGTCATTGTATACTTATTTACTTACATTTAGACAATGTCCTTCACTGAATAATCTAAGGAAACAGGATGCACCTGAGCTCAATTGGAATGCCATAGCAAAGAGTTTGAATACTTATGCAAAAACTGACAGCCAAAAGAATACATTTAATCCATTTTAGATCAAGTCTATAGCACACCAAAGTGTGCAAAAAGTAAAGGGGTGTGAATGCTTTCCAAAGCCACTGTTGTACACCATTAATATCATTCATTTCTTGTTATATAGTGCTGTATATGGTCAAAGCTAACCTTTTTGTTTGCTCATTTTGGTGCAAATTGGTATACAAAACAACAGTGAAAGTATTGAATGTGCTATTATCCAATATGTAAAGCATGTGTATCTTTTATGATCTGTGTTTATGATTTATGATATGTGATTTATGATATGTGTCTCAGAGTATGAATGTACCCATCCTTCTTGCATGTGTCATGGTATAAGAAATAAGTAAGAGACACTGCCTTATGCAATATACCTTCCCTGGCATGAAACGTAAATATACAATAGTCTGGTCTCTGTATAAAAGCCTCTTCTTTTATAGTGTATGACTGTCTCCATGAGTAAAAGCCTAACTTTTATCAATTGAGAAGCAAAATGTAACATTTCCCAGTTATTCATTTTTAGGTTTACCAGTCAGGTTTATTTTACCAGCAACTCATTATGTTCAACAGAAATTTTACATTTTCCTTTGAATTTACATTTTGGAGAACAGATCTCTATTTTCAGAATGAGGAAAACCATGTGTCAAGCCAAAAGGGGAAAAATGGGCAAAAAAGTAATGTAAGTGACCATTAAACAGACTGTGAGCTGAAAAAGATGTAATAAAAGCCTTACAACAGGCCTTAGTCAACCTGAGATCTGTTTGAGGTTAACAATGCTGAAAAAGAATGGAAAAAAGTGAGAAACTGCAGATTTAATAAATAAAATGGGTGGTGAAGATGCACACATACCCAGACAGATGAACCCAAAGCTAGTGCTCCATTTCTAATATCTGCCCGTCAGTTTCTGATTCCTGGAAAAGCTATATTATATACTGTATAGGGACTATGGGTGGATGCTGGCCATGCCAGGGTTTGAAAGTTTTGCTGATGAAGGTGAACACACTTTTTCACTAAAAATTTGGTGAGGTCTGCTACAGGGGCATTGCACATTGAAGGGTCAGGACGAGTGGGCCTTTCATCGTAAAATCTGTTTGAAGTTCCTTCACAGCATGATTGCTGTGAATGGCAGTCAGGACATACAAAGTAACTGTATGGTACATATAAGTGTGTATTTGCAGTACCTTGCTTTAAAAACACTTTTTCATTAAGCTTTTTAATAAAACTGAAATACCATAAATGTGCAGGGGCAAGGGGGTGTCAAATTCTATGGAATATAATTGCAATTAAAATGGTTCTGTGAATTGACTATAAGGCAATGTGATTAAAATGGACCTGAAGGGTAGCACATTCCATAGGCATAACCACCTTTCTGTGTATCTACACATAATAAGAGGATTTATCTTTTTTCTTCATTTGTGAGGATGCTGCAATTTGATTGGTTTCTGGACCAGGCTGTAATTTTTTAATATGTAATGTAATTTGCTCATGACTGACTAAAAGCGGGCTGTATCCAAGCCTCACTAACCTGATGTTGCACCAGATTCTCTATCATTTTCTGGTGTTTTATGATTTTGTATTAATCCCAAATTATCATTCAAAATGCCTATTGCTTGCAAACCATGCAGATCCTATTCGTGAGAAATATTAGCGACTACATCTACGACACAAACATCTGCCTCGCCAGGCCTAAAGATCATTTCAGACTCATTTCAGCAACTGAACACACACGCTAATCAAACAAGAGATTTTGAGCGTCCAAGCTTTTTCGCTTGGTACAGTAGATCGCCCGCTTTGCGGTCAACCGAACGTAAAAACAAACAGCGCAGAGGAGCCGATCGCTTTTATTGAGATACATTAACCTGGCTGTCCTCCTTTTCCAATCAATCCTGTAAACCCCGGGCCTCAGCGGTGCTTCAGTGAAAGCTAAACTGCGTGTAGAACAATCTGTAAAAGGAAGGGATTTGAGGATTAAATGTGTAGGATTACAGCGGACTCTTTCGTCTCCAATCCCCGTGCTGTGGAGCCTCACTCTGTGGGTGTATAATCATAACTGGAGCGAGCATAATTGTCAGCGCGGCGCATGCATAGGGCTTTGAATCAGCCTGACCGCGCACATTGCCTTATACCTGCTTTGTGTGGAACTCAGCTGGCCGTCTTGATTCGCGGAGCGGCTTTGTCACATATGACCGCTTCCAGTGTATTAACCTTGCCTAAATGACATTGAACAGGGGTAATTTCCTCCCAACCTGAAAATTGAGTGAATGAGTAAATAACACGTTAACAACCGAGACTTGGCCTTGATGAGGTCGAATACATTTAAAGGGGCAGAGAGTGAATTGTCAGTCAGATTTACGATTCTAACCGTTTTTTGACCCTCACCCTATCCACTGTGACAATGATTCCAAGAAGGGCTGGGCTATATGGACAAAAAAAAACATAGCTCGGTATTCTTAGGCTGAATGGTGAACCACGATATATATTGGGATATTTTCTACGAAGTGGGCTAAATGTTCAGTTGTAAGTCGAAGCCACATGTGAGATGTCACAAGCACTTTTATTAAAACAGACTGTAACGGAGTGTGCCCGAGCGGAGAGGACGTTCACTCTTGGGGGGTGGGGGGGGGGGGGGGGGGGGGGGTAATGTGACGGAGCGCAGCGCGTCCGTCACTGGGATCGGTGGCTTTTCCGCCTCCGCGTGAACAATGACATGATGAAACCGCAAATAATGCTTTACCGTCGGTTTCTATGATGTTAATGTGTTTGTTGGTAGGTCTGGGGTTTAGTTAGAGTCTGAGATAACAATTAAAAGTTGTAATGTATCAGAATCAAGGAAAGACGGTACATTAATTTAGAATCGCAGTTTATTTAAAGCGGCTATGTAAGAGTTCTTTTAGTGCGCACATTGAACATCAGAACACTTGCTAGTTGGCTGTTATTTATGCTGTTTCTAAATGTATGTATCTACTTACTGGTGGTTCCTGTACTCCTGTTGTCTTCTGGGTGTGAGCGAGAAAACTGGGGTGCAGGACGGGGAAGCTTTTTCTGCGCTCTTTTCGCGCTCCGATAAGGAAGCGCTCATTGGTGCAGGGGTGCTCCGTGCAAATTTATTTTAATCGTTAAAGAAGGGTCTAAGGGCGCTGATAAAATAAACACCTGATTGTTTGTAAGGAAGGTGTTTTGCCTAGGTGCTGTTATCAATGAAATATTGTGTGTAGTAGTTAATTGATTTATCTCTGTGCAATGGATGAGACCGGGGTTTTATATGGCTGCTGTGTAGCTCAGACGAGGAGATGCCTCTGAAGTGAGAGGTCATGCCATGGGACCTTTGTAATAGGGCCTAGTTAGAATATGGGCATTGTCTCAGTGTTCTTTTCCTTTTCTTTGCCAAAGTGTTTTGTTTGTTTGTCTAGTGTGTTTGCATGCTTGTAACCCTGCTGGTAGCCTAAAGTAAAATAAAAAGTTTTCAAATTGTAAACTTTTGTCGGCAGTTGTCCCTCCTTCAGTCTTGACCGCCTCTCCGCTCGGGCACACTCCGTTACACAGACTGTGATCAAAATAAAATGCAAAGACAGGGTTTCCTTCCCCGTTTCAAAATATACAGCTGCAAAACATGTAAATGGAAAATTATATCGGCACTGTGGACCGATGTTGCAGAAGAACTTGTGTGATCGAGTGGGGCCGGGTTTGCGCGCAGACGTGGAGGGAGAGCGGGGGCGGGGTTGCGCGGAGAGTGTGACGGTACGCTTCCATTTCAGCGACTTTCGCTCGCGCGGTATATTTTAACTGGATTAAGAAAATGTATGTTTTAAAGCGAGAGTTAGGCTATAGCGGGTGATAGCAAAAGCACATACGTAAATTTTATTCGTGAGTTTTTATTCACGGTGTTGTTGTACAGCATACTGATGTGCACAACATAATTTAATTGGCTTAATAAAATCATTGTATTCAGAACATGAACGGCAAAAAACGGGAGGTAATTAAATTGGTGGAGAGCATACACAAGGCAATGTCTATGCCATTTCATCACAGTTGACTGGTTGACTTCACAAGCTAGCTGAATCGCTTGTTACAATAGCTAGCTAGCTACCTTGCCAGCTGGCTACGTCACCGCACCACAACTACACTTTCTACTATAGCCAAAGTGCTTGCTGTTTTCGCGACCACGCCCCCACAGCGAAAAGTCGTAGGGCGAAATTCGCAGAGTGTTTCTAGTGGTGTTCAAAACGATTCTTTTTAGTGATTCGGTTCCTTTCGTTCAGTTCAATAAAATGATTCGAATCTTTGACTCACTGATTCGTTCATTTCCATATCCGGTCGGGCGGCATACACGAATCTGCTAATAGTTTTATTGCATTTTAAAAATTTACATTGTTCCAAACATCATGTCCATTATTAGCCTGCTCTGCAGCAAAACAGCAGGTGTGAAACCAAATGTCAATGAAATTAATCATAATTAAATCGTAATATTCATTACATGAAACTGCACCGTGCTATTCAAACAATCATGCAGCCGCAAAGCATACTTCGTCTTTAGGAAGGTAACAGAACCCCACATTTTGACGCGTATAATAGCCTAAGTATATGTCACTTGCTAAACCTAAAAAAAAACCACTGAGGAAAAAAGAGCCACGCTTATATCCGAAGCAAATAACCTCGTTTTACAAGTTTTCAACTAACCCAGCCCAAACATTTTAATAAACTTGCAGGCCTAGTCAGTGATGTCGTATTTTTATTTGTTGTTAATGAAGACATAGTACGCTACAAATGTGATGCATAGGCTTATGCATTACTTTTCTGTTTTGTTTTGTAGCCTACTATGTTGATTTGTCAGTATTTATTAATAAGGACTTTATTCACGTTAAAAGGAAATGTGATGTCAACATTAAATACATCGAAGCCTACGTAAAATTGCAGTTGTGATAAACAACTGCGACACATTGTGCGCACCTAAAATATGCTACTGCTAAAAATATAAATATAAAATAATATTCCAGGTAGATGAGCAAAATAATATTTAATATTGTTTTAATTCCTGTAATAATGTCACGGAAGCGCTCTGATTCATTTTGCATCCTCACAGTCAATGGCGGATGTAGCCCAAGCCTGTTATACTGAGAACTAGCGATTCTGGCAACACGTAGTCACCAGGTCTTCATAGTCAGTGAATCTTTGCAGTCCAAACGAACTGGTGAACTAAGGAACTTGTCAGCATAGTCACCAGTTCCTTAAGAGTCCGAACGAACGGGTGAACTGAGGAGCTTGTCAGCATAGTCACCAGTTCCCTAAGAGTCCAAACGAACGGGTGAACTGTGGAACTTGTCAATAGTTCATAAGGTCAGTAGGCGGAGTTTAGAGTCTTCGTAGTCACCGGATCTTTTGCATTGTCCCACATCGTCAGCTGTGCCGAGATGGCCAGTGGGAGGTGCTTCGAAAGTTTTAGCATTTCAGCCATTGGCTAGTTGTTGTCGTGAGCGTACTGCTGATACATTTTTGTGATAGGCTGCTTCGTGGACAGACCGCATATCTAATATCCACTGGAGGGAGAGTTATAGCTGCTATGCCAGCTAATCAGCGCGCATGTTTGCAAAGAGGAAGGAACGAATCTTTTAGACTTTTAGGGATTCAGTACACTCAGCTCACCTCAAAGATTCGTTCGTTCACGAACTGCACATCACTAGGTGTTTCGCTGTGTGGAAGCCTAGCGTGAGAGAGCAGAGTTGCAAAGGTTGGCATGGCTTTATGGAATAAACGGGTTATGTAAACGCAACATCAAACTATATCGATATAAACGGTATTATTTCATCCCATATCTCGTTTGAAAATATATCGATATACCTTGAAAAGTCGATATACCGCCCAGCCCTAATTCCAAGTGCCAGACAAACATGATGACAGCCCAGGGAATATATGCACTGCCTGTAGAACTAGAGTTACGGTGATATACAAGGAACTAAATTAAGAATGTAAATAAGGTATGAAAATGCTGCTTTAGATAACCTTACCTTATATTACAACATAAACAAAGCCTGTTTCCCATTATCGTGGCATTCCGTAGTCTGTAGACCAAGCCAATATTGTTTTATAGGCCTATATTATTTGTTTGTTTGGCTGATACCCTCATACAAGGTGTTACACCATACCCCCCCCCCCCCTCCCTTTTTTTTTTTTTTTTAAATTTCTGCCCCGCCCTCCAGAAAGTCTGTGCATGGCCCGGCTCCGTACGCTCGTGAGTTTTGCCATGGCTGCTTCATTTCTGTGACCGTATCAAGTCCTTGGCGACATTGTGACCATACACTCTTACTGTGTGCTGGTGTCAGTACTTGATCTCCCACATGGAAACAAAGGATGTTGTGCTGCCAAAGCCACATAGTAAGCGAGAGGTGCCAGCAGAGAGTGGAGTACACACAGGATAATGAAGTCATTCATTGAAAAAGATTTACCCTGCAGGTGGTTCTCAAAATATAATAATAATAAAAAAAAACACAAAAATGGAGTACAGTTTAAGAGGTGGTGTCTAACCATCATTTGAGAAAAGTTACTTCAGCTGAAAAGAGCACATCAAACTCAATAGATGTGAATGTAACTCAACAGTGCAGGCCAGGTCAGTAAAAACAGGTTACGCCAGCCACCAGCTTCCTTCTCTTTAAGTTTGTCATATAATTCTACATTCTTTTGCAACACATTTTAATGTGTATCATCCATCTCTTCTTTATGTTCATATTTGATCTTTTAATAGTGTTCTTACCATTTTCTTCCCTGAGGGAAGCATATTTTAGGACACACAAGCACTTCAGGTCTGCAAGACAGTGGCAAATCCAAAACTTGGCACAGAAGGCTTTGCACTATGTATTAGCATCAATCATATGTGATAAAGATAAACTCACAGTGCCCGCTTTTTAAAGAAAGTGCCCCTTTCAGTAAAATGCTTAATCTTTTTGTCTTCTTGGGATTATTCTTCTTTCTAGGTCAAGTAATATTTTTCAGGTCATATTTGTAGGTCAAATATGCAGTTGTGATTACCAGCTGATCCTTTTGTTCAGTTTAATCTCTCTCACCACAAAGCTAACTTCTGTTCCCCCTAGGAGAGCTCAAGTGCAAATGGTGCTTTCTGACGTCAATGTCCAAGTCATCATGGAAAGAAACTCTCATCGTGCCCTGTATGCCAGTGTTTCTTGTGCACTGACTTCGTTAGAAGCACTTCAGAAACAATGTACAAACAGATGTAGTACTGTTGATACACTGGTTTTGTTATATTTTTGAAAGGGAGCTTCAATATCCTATTACTCAAGGCTAAGCAATGCAACATTTTTAGAGGACAAGAACATTTTCCTTATGTCAGGCCTCTGTGAAATACAGTGGTAATTCGAACACGTTATCATATCTCTGCATTATTGATTGCACTTTTAAAAATATTCCAGCCATCCGTTATGTCTGCCAAGGCGTTTAGTCTTTTCTGAATGGTGGCCTTGCACATTAATAAGGGAGAAGACTGGTGCTTGTTTAAACCTGCTTCCATGTGAATTATGGATGATATTCAGCACTTGCACAATTTTAAATTGGTTCTCACAATGGTGGCTTTCCACAAGAGCCTTATTGTGTAAATAATAAATAAAGCCAACTTTGGCTAATCACAGAATAGAGGCAGTCATGTGCTTACCGTTGATGAGGGCCAAGGAAAAAGAGGGAGAAATTCCTAGGGGCCTAGCTGGCTTTCTCCACTCATTGCCCAGAGCTGGATGCAAGACCGTTATCATGGGTAACCCTTGTGCAGTTGGCCCAGGTTTTTTATCCTCTTATTATATCAAATACAACCACATAATAAATAATTCATATGTTCTTCGAATTCAGATTCATCTTTTTAAAATTGAAACATGCTTCAGAATAATTTGGAAGTGCAAATATAATAAAAGTGCTCAAAGCTGTATAAGTGGGAATATGTGAAATCTGGCAGAAAGTGAATGCAGAGTCTTTGTGGGGTAAGCTGCTGGTCGTGAGAGATTCCTCCAGTGTGGCTAACACATGGTCCTGACACATACAGTTAAATGAGCAAATTGACTGAAGACACGCACGGGAGAGTTACATACAGGGACGATATGCCCAGAGGTACTCCTGAGTGGGGAGAAAAAATATTTTTTCCTACTTTCTAGAAATAGCTTGAGGACATCAATTCAATGAAAGAGGATTTCTAGAATCCTCTTTATTCCTTTTTTTCAAAAGTCAGCATTAATTTTGTATTCCAACATATGTTCACATTTAACCAGCAAAGGACATATCATGTGAAGCAGTATTCTAAGCAGTAATCTATTCTATCCAACTGAATTGGAATACATGTTCACAAACATTCTTTCACTTGTTTACATGACCTTAAGCCTTGTAAAACTTTGTTACTGTATTTCATAGAGCTGATCACTTCAGCCTGTCTTTTGACATTTAATTTAAATTTAGACCAAGACTAAGTCACCAAGACTAGTCCACTCCTACAAATACCTTTGAGTGCACTTAGATGACAGGCTGGAGTGGACTACGAACACAGAGGCCCTTTACAAGAAGGGCCAGAGTCGGCTTTACTTCCCGCGGAGACTACGATCCTTCAACGTCTGCAACAAGATGCTGCAGATGTTCTACCAGTCTGTGGTTTCCAGTGCCATCTTCTACGCGGTGGTGTGCTGGGGGTGTGGTCTGAAAGCTGGGGATGCTAACAGACTGAACAAGCTCGTCAGGAAAGCCAGCTCTGTCATAGGTGGTGGAATTGAGCTGGACTTACTAGGGGCGCTGGCGGAGAGAAGGATGCTTAACAAGCTGGTGAACATCCTAAACAACACCTCCCATCCTCTCCATGATGGGCTTGTGAAGATGAAGAGCACCTTCAGTGGCAGGCTGATCTCCCCAAAATGCTCCACTGAGAGGCACAGAAGGTCTTTTCTGCCTGCATCCATCAAACTATACAACTCCTCCCCTCTCCGCTGCAACATGGGATTGACTGGCACCTGATGCCCTGTGCTGTCCTCCCCACACACATAATTGTTTCACATGGGACAATAACTGTTCTCTAGCCATCTGGTCAGGATTTGCACTATACAGTTATCATTGTTTTGCATATTGTACAACAATAACTGTTTTCTACTGCACGTATAAACTGTATAATAGCAATAACCTTACCCTTGTTTAATCTTGCTTCATAATTCATTTTATACTATGTATATAATCATAGCAATGCACGATAACTTGCACAATAACTCAACGCATAATTGCACAAACTTCTTTCTATTTGTTGTATTTTATACCTCTTATTTATTTTATTCAATTTATTCTTTGTTGTTTTGATGTGTGCCGGACGGTGCAGTTGTGACCCTCAAATTTCCTTCGGGATTAATAAAGTATTTCTTATTCTTATTCTCATTCTTATTCTTAATAGTTGCTGATAAATATCTAAGCAGTATCTAGGGCAGCAGTGTGGTTATTTGAGAACACTCATCTATGGTTTATTTACTGGATCAGGTTTCTCCCTTTGTAACCTCTGCACAGACAGCCATACTAGGCAGACCTTCGCCACAGCAGCTCCTTCAGATGTTTATGACAAATCTCATTTATCTGCAATTGTCAATCTCACTTTGAGGTACTACTGATTTAGTCAGGACACCAACAATGCTTTTGAAAGGCAGAAAGCAGAAATGTTAACTTCAGTTTCAAAATTGCTTTTGTTTCTTTTCAATGAAAACACACACTCATTCATGACTGGCTCAGAAGCCATTTGGAAGGGAACATGTGCTAATCAGACTTAATTAGTTGAAGGAATTAATCAGACAAGAAGGAACATGCATTTTTCATGCATTCACATATAAAGAGGAAATATTATGTTTTTTTTTTCAGTGGTGTGTGGAACTTGATATGCATAAAGTTTTCAGTAGTTAACACTGTAAGAGGTTCCAATGCAAATCAACAAAATGTATAAATGCCACAGCATCAAAACTCTCAGTTTGGTTGAAAAGATATTTTAAAATGATAGAGATAAAATAACTTTCACACCCAAAAATCTTACATTTTGCCTGTGAATTGGTACATATCATCAACTGGAATGAGGTTTTTATAAAATAAACTTGCTCATGAGCCTGAGTCAGACAGAACCATCTGAGTTTTTTTTCCCAATACAAAGAAAAACAATTTTAGCAAAATACAGCTCATTTTTCTTCATTTCAATGAAAGTGTATTTGTATTAACCTTGAAGTAAAAATAATGTCATAGACTTATAAAGGTTTCATTGAGAAGTTCATCCTGGCAGTTGGAAGAGCATATTTATTCCAGTGATATATCTTAATGTAAAGGAAGAAATTTTTGCAATGTGCTTTGTACCCAGACATTCACAGCTGTACGAATGATGAATTTTAGCTAGAGGGTTTCATAAATAATCTAAGATCAATGGAGTCTTCCATCTAGCTAGTATTGGTGGGACAACAGCAGACAGTCTTTCATCTGAACCAAACAGAAAAAAATCCTCTATTCAGTGTGTTTTATTATTATTATTATTATTATTATTATTATTAGTAGTAGTAGTAGTAGTAGTAGTAGTAGTAGTGTGGCATCTGTGGCAGCATTGGTCGTTGTTAATTCAGTAAATCAAAAATATCAGCAGTAGTCTAGATTGTTTGAAGAAAGTTAAAGCATGCAAAATGAACAACATTTTTAGAATGGGCAATTGCAACTCAGTGGATTTACCCATCTTATGAAATACATTAAAAAATGAAAAGATACTGTAGATACAGTCATGCAGACTGTATATAAAATCTTTGAATAAAGAATGTTGTCCATACCAACCATCGCATTTGACAGTTCTAACAAACACTGCTCTTTTCTGGTTTAGATATGAAGAGAAAACAGAAGAGAAAATCACAATGGCTGCACCACCAGGTTGTTAAAATGAGACTGAGGGGAGCACCTTTCAAAGTTCTTGATTATTACTGTGTGCCCTTGCAGACACACCTCAGTGAACTCTGGCTGATCTTGTTCTTGATTGTAACTCAGTGTTTGGTTGAACAGAAAAGCTTAAGTATTGTCCCTCTGCGCTACTTGTGGTCTTGTTGAAAGATGACAGCCTAGAACCAGTCTTGTTTGTATTTCGGTGCAATCAGATGCGATGGCATCTCTGCACAAGCTCCCTCAGCCCCCATGAGCCCAAGGCATGGAGAGTCTTATCGATTAGCACATCTGATATAACTAATCGCAGCAGCGCACACTTAAAATAGGACAGTCATTAGCCATGGTGGAAGACTAATGAACCGCACATGACCTGAACTTGAAAGAGTATTTGCCATTTTGTCTATTTTTTTTTTGTCTGTCATTATTATTCCACTCATAACTGACACAACTGTGATAATGTAGTCACACAATACTCAACTGATTCAGGTAAGAACAAAAAGAACGGTTGCAACCTGGTTTGGAAGCCCAAATAGAAGCGATTATGAGACAGGTGCATAATTTAAGAACTGTATTCAAAAAGGCCAGCACACAGTATCATAACTTGCTCAGCATCTTCAAACATAGAGAAAGTAGTAAATGGCCTTTGATGTTGTGTTCTCCAGAGAGAATCGATGCTGTGTTCTCCAGAAAGAATCACATTAGACAAGTCAACAATCTAAACACTTAAACCATTAAAGAGCTTGTAAAGTAATCAAACCAGCCATCTCTCCTACACAGAATTACAGGTACTTCCTGTGTATCCAAGGGAAAAAAAGAGGTCATGAGAAAAAGAATTGGTTTATATTGTGTGTTTGGACAATGGAAAAGAGAAATAATCTCTACCAAACCAAGCACAGTCCATACATCAAAACTGCATTCTTAACAGCAGAAAGTATGAAACATTGGTATGCGAAGACTGCATCCACAAAGCTGTAAGAAATGCTCTGGAAATACTGAGAGCAAAAAAAAATTGACAGCAAATAGCTGGAAATTTTTTATAGCTTTAAGAAATTTTTCTCTCTGCAGTAGGTCTTTCTTGGAGTAAAAATAATGTTTACCTAGAGTCAAGAATAAGAGTAGAATTAGAGCTGTATTCTGGTGTGCTGGAATACACAACAGGGACTGGAACATCTGGAGTGATGGATCTTTCAAGACAGCCTGTGTTAACACATTATTTCACACATTCTCTATGATAATTTGAGGAAAAACACTGAGTTTATGTCTGTGTTGGTTAAGACCACAATAAACTTGAAAGCAGGCTGTAATAAACCGGTCCGTTTATTTTCTGAAATCGGAAAGGAGTCGTAAATTAGCATCTTCAAGAAAACAGAAATGTACAAAAAATGCTATACCTTTGGGGGCACACAGCGCTCCTACAGAAAAAAAAACATTCACTACATTCACGTAACTCACGCAAAGGAGAAAAAGAACTAGCAGTAATGGCAATGGTTTTTTTTAAAGACTTGACTAAATGTTCAGACAAGAAACATTTGGTTATTTTGGTTACTTGAAGCTACCCATGTGCTTAAGCCTGACAAGATACAGAAGCTAAATCAATTTACAGCACATTTTGCATGGGTAATTATTGTACAGTATGTCTTCATGGGACAGCATGCAATCACTGCTTTAGCCTTGTATGTCAGGCAGTGGGTTGATTTGAGTGAATTTCAAACTCATTTTCCATACTTATACAGTATGTCACTGAAAACTGTTCATTCACAGACCTTTCAATGAGCACAGTGTAAACAAAGAGTTGTCCATATGCTGTTTAAATTAATAGAAAAGCCAAAACATTTAATCTTTAATTTGATAAGTATGCCAAAAATTGAGGGGTCATTTGGTAGTGTGGTAGACAGTGTAGTGGTGATGCTTAGGTCACCAAGAATGCTAAGAAGACAAATCCCAGAGTGGATGGGGCACTAAACCTGACTTCTTTAAAAACAAAAATCTTCCGATGGTAACCATCAGCCTTTTTGCAATTTCTGTGCTACTTTGTCTTGCGTCACAAAATCGGCCCATTTGCCTATAGCCATGAGTGACCGGAGGAACAGCAACAGACACTAACAAACCAAAATATCTTAGGGCACCTTCGGCACTCGATGGCTGGCCATTTGCCTTCTTAAGCATCACATGGATGTGAGAAATGTGCTTGGTTTTACTCAGGTGAACAGCTCTACTTTTGCTGCCCTATAGGTATGTGATGTAGTTTCCTTTTGCACCTGCAAAATCAGGTTTGAGGGGCCAGCCCAAGGTAAAAAAAAAAAAAAAAAAAGGTGCATGTTGGAAATCAGAAATTTGAACAATTCACAGCTTCACTGCAGAGATACAAAATGCTGCGCTGAAAGACAGGTTATAATACAAATCATGCCTTTGATAGTTTACAGTTTCATGATCTACATCTACAACCTGATAAGTGAGATGTAGTTTTACAAACATGACACGTTTCTTACGTCTACTGTACCCTATTTAGGCCTCTACACACTAACTATATAGTGTCAAATGACTCAGGTTTAGCAGCTGTTGGGACTAATTATTATTCCACTGCAGTATAAGATGCCAGGACAGAGAGGACAAATGTGTCCTTTCCTGAGTTGGCAAAGGGAGAATGAAATAAACAAACCAGAAGGCAGGCAATCCGCCTGCTTTGTTATAATCTTCACCATCCGAGGAAAATAAACAACCTTAGGTGAATCTTGGCCCCTTGTGCTCTGTAAACAACAGATGTAACGCTGATATTAGGGAAGGCAAGGTGGAGCACAAGGTTGCTTTTTGAATTTGGTTGGAACAGAAGTCCATTTTACTGTATCTTTTAAAACATGAGCTTAATCGTGTGTTAATGTCTGTGTTTGACCATCTTCCTTCAAGCCCTGAAAATGTACAGCTGCTATATTTATTTATTTATTCTTAAGGTTTATGCTCATGGTTTCTGCCACTTCTGAGGGCTGTGAATGCTGCAACTAGGGTACTTCTGGTAGTATTATCGCTAAAATGTCTACCTGATGTGAAAGCTCACATTTCACAAGTAATGCCCTTCTGATCTTGGATTGAGTAGACACTGTTTGCCAACAAAGAACTGTAATTCTACATTTAGAACTGATGAAAATGGATCCAGACTATGACTGTTCACAACAAATTGGCATGGACTGGTCACCTGATGTGGGATCTGCCTTTGAAGAAATGGTTGAAGCAGAGCATCCAAAACTGGCAGTTCATCAGTGGCAAGTTGTTATAAATGAAGTATTGAATGTGCAATCTGTCATACATATTTTAACATAAACAGGTGCTTTAAGTAAATGGATCCACACATTTTGCATTTTTACTCTTTCTGCGTTTGTGGTTTTTGAGTCCAGATGAGTGCAGACTGGGCTCCATCGTGCACAGACTTTGCTCCATACAGAAAGTGTTCACAAATCCACCTCCTCGGGAGAGGGCTAGCAATCAAATGACTCCAATTTGTTAACATCCACCTCAGGACATATATACTAGGGGTAAATGGAGAAGCAACTAACAAGTGTAGTTATATGTGAATGCGCCCACACCATCAGACCCATGATATACCATCTTTGTGACAGTGATGTTATGGCAAAAAGGAACACTTTTGCATTTGGGAACAGCATAGCTCTAACCCCACAAAGACTGTGATGAGTTTTCTCTCCTCAAAAAACTAATCACATCAATTGTATGGAAAACAGGGAGTACAGTCTTTTATTTTAATTTTTTTTTTTTTTTTTGGGGGGGGGGGGTTCACATTTTTTTTAATTGCATTGCTGTGCAGTTTCAGTTTCAGTTAAGCCTTCATACTGTATGTGACACAGACCTCTCTAGACATAGACCTTTCACCTCTACCAAGACTTGGCAGCCTACAGACATCTTTACAGTACAACACAGCCAAAGCCTTGGGACATCTTGAGACAGAGGACTGACTTACACGTTACAACATCACAAATGGAAGATTGCACTACCAATCCAAACAAGAGGACAGGACAGAAGAGAAGGATTCTGGGCTAAGGCCTCAGAGTAGGCTTAGAGGACAAACCAAAATGTTAACTTCCTCATCTACAATGTCATCACTTTTCTGCTGGCTTATAAAACACACCCCAAATTACTAAACATTGAGGGTTTAAATAATCTGATCAGGATGTACAAAAAATAAATAAGTACAATTTAAATCATTTAGGATAATCCCAAAACATTGTCCTTCAGGAAATGGAGATGTGACCCTTCGTTTTTCCCCCAAGAAGTGCCATCAAGTTCTCCAGTCACACAGCGCTCCTTTTATGTGGTCCTTGTGTTAGTGGTCCTGCTGCTAACAGAGTCCCCCTGGAAACAAGGGTACTGCAGCTTTTAGTTGTTGCAAGTGTTAATGTTCTTGCCGTCAGCGGCATCCTCCACCAGGGCGATGTGGTAGTCTGTGGAGAGGGTGAAATGGGAGATGCAGCCGACCAGACCTCGCATGTACTGCCGGTTTGTGTACAGCACAATCTCCTTCATTCCCCCTGAGAAACAAGAGATCATCGTCATCATAATCATCATCTTCAGCGTCATTTTCGGTGTCATCCTCGGATGGGGACTGCATCACTTACCGACATACAGGACACCATTGGTGTTTAGCTGCCTCATTTTCCCTGGTGATTTACTGGTCTTGGCCCCATAGTCATCCACTGTCAGCTTCCCAGACTGGCCATCCCTAAAAGAACAGAGAGCAAGGGAACCAGAAAACATCCCGGTTAATCCTTGCTGGGGACAATGGCTGATCTTCCTTTCAGATTCGGTTATAGCCTGTTAAAGGGGTTGCAAATGGCTGCATATCTACAGATGTCAAAGTAGTTCTGGCATCACAAAAAACAGTGCCACGCCACAGAATCCAATTCACTCAGCTCAAGCTGAAACGCCTATATGTATGCTATTTGTTTTTGACATGAATCTTGGGTAACAATGCTCTTTTCACTTGTGAGAGAGCACATTGTTTCTGCACAGACTGTAATCCTGCATGACAGTGGAGTGGAAAGCTATCATTCTGACATGGAACACTGTGGAAACTTTGCCAGGATGACTTCATTTTCCTCATCCCAAAATCAATGACTTCAGCCAGTTAATAAAACTACCAACATAATACCATGCAACCAAAATACTACAAATGTATCTGACATGCAAGTCTATGCAGGTTGGTAATGCAGATGGTTGCTGTATTCTTTCAATATTCCAGCAAGAGCTGGAATATATGATAGCCATTAACTAACAGCATAAACTCATTATTTTCAATTCCTTCACTACAACACAGCCTCATTTTTTGTTGAATAAACTGAGGGGAAAGGCACAGAGGATGCATGGGCAGATAGAAAAGGCTCAGTTTCTAAGAAAAACCTTTCTCTGAATATGATTTATGGATTGATGCTGGATTGGATGCTGATTGTAATTATCAAAACTGACCTGATACTGGTGAAAGAATCTGAAGACTCAAATTCTGTCACTTTGGCCTTGATCACTGGACCACTGGTTAGCGGCTTAGCAGACCAATAGAGCAGATGACAAAGCTATGCATTCAGCTGGGTCTCTAAGAAGAGCTAAGTTTTTTTTTTCCATCACCTTATTTATTTGTATATGGTTCTAATACAGGTAATTTCACCAATTACTCTTTAGGTTCTTACGCTGAGCTTGGCACCACATACACAAATGCCTGAGGAAATGATTTTCCTCTGTCATGAATGGATATGAAAAAAGACAATGAAAGTTTTTATGACTCACTTTAACCTCATTTCTAGTTCCAGTTTATTGCAGCAAATATTTTCCCTTCATTATGTGTGAAAGGAGAATAGATTTGAAAGTGTAAAACGAATGGAAAGAGCAGGCAATAAAACAGACTGGTAAAAATACATCACTCTTTCTTTTCTAACATTTAGCCTCTTGACCTGCAAACTGTTCGTACATTTTAAACACCAGTCAGTGTGAAGCTTTTCCAAATCATGAAGAAGACCATTTTAAGAAGGATTGTTTTAAACTAACCTGACAGCCTTGACCCGGTGCCATCTTCCATCACTAAAGGTGCCGTTGACCATCACAGTGCCAACACCACTACCCAGGTTGTAGCTGGAGAGGAAGTGACATAAGAGTTAGTGTTAACCATGACAGCCCGGATACAGACACAGACACACACACACTCATTCACATACTCACACACCTGACACATATGTGTACACACACACACACACACACACATACTCACACACCTGACACATATGTGTATACACACACACACACACACACAGAATAACAGAGAGATCAACACACAGAGATAGAGCAGGATGAACAGAAAGTCACACAGAGAGCAGTACAGAGACTTAAGAAGCAGGGACATGCAAACAGCAAGCCAAGAGTGAATGAACAGACACAGACATAACCTGATATCGCAATACAGGTAAATGTATTATGGTGCAACATACAGTGGCTCACAGTGTGCCTAGTATACAAAGTATCTTTACATTTGTATTTCATTATTGTCATTTAGCAGACCCTCTTATACCTAGCGACTTACACAGATTACAATTTTATCCATTTATACAACTGGATATTTACTGAGGCAATTCTGGGTTAAGTACTTTGACCAAGGGTATAACAGCAGTGTACCAGCAGGGAATCGAACAATAACCATTCAATTCTTAGTCCTGTTCCTTACCACTACAGCACACTGCTGTATCAGGATGTCATAGTAATCTCTGGAGGGCAGTTCACATTATCAGAGCACACTAGCAGTACACGTACTGGGTGATTTCCTCAAGAAAAATAAGCAAGCTCTACTCCACAGCAGGGGAGTGGTACAGTTAATCGGCCTAATTGATGTGAGGCTGGCATTTTCCATTCCTTATAGTTTTTTGAGCAAGACTACAAAGGCTTGGCATGTGTATGACCATGGCTGAGAAGGGGGTACTCACCTGAAGATGAGAGCACCATCCTGCAGCCCCAGAGACAGGAAGTCGCTGTTGGGCCTCATGGGGCTGTCCCCTCTCCACAATAACAGGCCATCCTTTGCTGTGCTCTTAAAGCGCATGAACACATTCGTCCTGGAGCCTGTGACCCTGTGTGGGGGGGGGGGGGGCTATCGGCTTGAGTCATTTGAAACTACATGCACATTCATACTTACAAATTGCATACACCCTTGGCTCCTCAAACACTCAAACCACAAACGCAAACACACACACATGGACACACAGCGTCTGGTGTACAACTGCAAGGCACCCTCACCTCCTGAAACATATACACTGACCCCCATGAGAAGAAAGACATCTAAAAAGTACCTAAAACATATTCAAACATACACTCATAGGTAGATAAACATGTCGGTACATATAAGTAACACATAAACTAAGTATTCATGTGAAAAAAACATTGCAATACGAAAAAATCTAAGTCAGTCATAGTCATCTTACTATGCACTAGGGCTGTTTCACAAAGAGGATATATCCCCAGTTTTGACTGGAGCCTTGCATTTACGAATTGATATCATTTCAACTTATTTGTTACTGAAAATATACTTTAATATGCAGTTAACTGTACACAAGTGTATAAAGTATGTCTGAGCAGTGTCTGAGCAGTTTAATTAAGGATAACATCTCAAGCTGGAGGGTAGACAAATTTGCACACCTCACAATTAACAAAGTCACTGCAGGATATGTTTCAAATGAACATCAACAGTGATCACCTTGTGATTAGAGCATTGAGAAAAACTACTGCAAGTGGAGTTATTGAGACAAGGTTCACTTGTGGACGTGCACACACACACACACACACACACACACACACAAATGCAGACAGAGTCTGTAAACGCCCATTAAGGTGAACAAACAGAGGTGTAGATTAAAGGCAACTCGCATTATGAGACTCACAAAAAGCAGTGCTGCCTTACATCTGAACTCTGGTTTAGAGAGCCTGTTTACTGTACCACTGACATGTCAGACATGTGGTGCTCTCTGTTCACATGTGACCTGACCATCATATAACCAGGCAGAAGCCAGCCACAGCAGATCATCACTCAGACTTTCCATATAATCAAGCTACGCGCTCCATTGTCTAAAGATGTAATCTGCATGAGTGGTGGTACTTGGTATGCCAAGGACAGAGTAGAGAAGAAAGCTTCAATGGCCAAAAGCTATGAGCTGTCAATTCTGCAGATATGCAGATATGTAGCCGCAAACTTGGTGCCCTCATTGGTCACACCACACACATGATGGGTCTCCTTTATGTGTACAATGAGCCATTCACACTGCTGAGACTCCCCTCAGGGGGTTGCACAAAGTTAAATTCCAGCTCAGGAGGCCTATGCACTACGGAGTCCTACATGGAAAGTACAGTTTCTTAGCTGTGTTTTTTTTCCTTATATTCCCTCTGTTGAGAATTTCCCTGACTGGCTCCTGTTGTTTCAAGGACATCAATATTTCAATATTTCAAAATCCTGAAATTATAATTTTAAGGAAAGTTGAGATCCAGGGTCATTTCCTCCAGCTGTCTAATGTGTGAAGGCTCAGATTCTCCTGATTTTGCCCAGTTTGTCCCAGAATGACCAGTATCTAATTATAATACAAAAAATGAAATTATCCACATTTAGTTGAAGACTAAACACTGTTTTATTTAAGTGCTACTAAGAATTAACTCTATTTGTACATGTCAAAATTTGGTGGTGTGTGTTATCACAGAAATAAAGTGAATTGTCCTACATATCACTCTTGAACTTAAAATTAAACAGCACCTCAGCCCATCACTTTATATGATTATGCAAGTGATTACATAGTGATTCAGTGTTAGTATGTAATGACTTTATAGTGTACAGTGTAGTCCTAGCATGGTCAGTGAAAAGCTTAACCATTGATTAAAATAACATTTAAAAAATATTTACTTAGTTGCATACCTTTTGAGAATGTCCCTGTTATCATAGGTGAGATAGCTACGGCCGATGAACTGTGGAATTTCAATGGCCTCTGTAACGGCTGGACACAGTGGGGGAAACATACCGTTAGTGCACTTCCAAAGAATGACCACTAGATGGAACCTAAGAACTGGTGTTCACCAAACAAGAACTTGAAAAAAACTATTCAACTCTTCAGTTTGCTGTGAAAAAAATAAAGTACAATTATGCTCACAAAACCAAGTACTACATACAGATGTATTATGTACACTCACTGAATATCCATACATAAAAGTAGAACCCAACAGCCATTTAAGAGGATAAAATATGTCCAAAGGTATTGGCATCTACAACTAATTAATTATAAATTATGTATACAGCGTTTGTAGTTTAAACAAAATAATACTTTTTCTTCATAGACAGTAGCAACACTAGCATTTAAAAAGCTATCTTACACACAGAGACTTACTGTTCAAGCAATAATTTCCACACTCTGCACAACGGAAGCACAAAGCAGAGGAGATAGAGTTTTAGGGCATGGTAGTGTGCAACTCCATAGCTACATCCACAATGTCACATGCAGTGAGATCTAGACACCCCTACCCACACTAGCCACAGGAAGATACTATATGTGCACTGAATATCTATGTAAAAACCTGACTTAACAATACTGAGGAAATTTGATACCCTTATTCTACATATTCTACTAACATTAACTTATAGTAGCCATCTGTGACATAGAGACACGGGTAAAGTAGCTGAATATATTACACACTGCCATTCATCATAAAACGAAATATGTCAACACAACCATTAATGTATCATTAGCTATTTATGTCTTTATATATACATATAAAGATCTTTGTGATTGTTTGGTGTGTGGTGCTAAACAGTACATTCTGCTTTGGCAACATTTTACACATACTATTACACCAATACAGCCTACTTGCATTGAAAGCCAAAATAAGAAATGATGTATTTTCAAAGAAAGCGGGCGGGGGTCTCTTCAGATAGCCTCTGAGAGCACGCCGCAGTCAGGGCTGCAGACTACGCCTCGCGTCCCCCTCACCTTTCTGGCAGTGCCTGCCGTCGTAGCCCAGCGGGCAGTCACACTCGTACTCATCCCACTTGGGTCGGCACGTCCCGCCATTGGCGCAGGGCTGGGCCACACAGGGGTGCAGGGAGTTCTCCACGTTCACCCCTTGCGCCGTGTCCGCCGTCAGCTGGATGGTGCGGTCGTTCAGGAGGACCTGCAGGGGGAGCGGTGCGGGTGGGTCGCGTGGGTAAGGGGACAGAGAAGCCGCCAATGTGAGGGCAGTTTCAGCAGCCACTAAGGGTTCTTTGAGTGCTAACCAGCAGTTTATCTTATCATTGCCTTTTTACGCACACATCTTACTGGAGCCTGACATTGCTCTTCTGAACAGAGGGAGCTGGTAAGTATTGGGAAATAATAAAATCAACCAGTTGTTTTAGTGACATGCAATGGCTTGTTTGTACGCTTGTGACAATTTCACTGATAAACGGGGCAGCAGTACAGCATTGTAGCAAGGAGCAGGGCTCATAACCGAAAGGTTGCTGGTTCAATTCCCCACTGGGACACTGCTGCTGTACCCTTGGGCAATTGATTCAGTGTATTCTCAGCTGTATGAATGGATAACATGATAAAAGTGCCTGGTAAAAGACAATAATATAATGTAATGTAATCCCCCCTAAATTCTAAATCCATCAGACATTTACAGCATTCACATGATTGGTTAAATAAGATTTAAAACACACTAATGAGAGGTAAGTCTCAGTGCGGCCCAGTGTGACAGACCCTCTGAGCACTGTGCCAGCTACATCTTCATTCCCAAATTATCATCAGGGACAGCTTTTAGGAGACATACCAAGCCCATGAAGCCTGATTTAGACAGATTTGGTACAGTATGTCAATGCTAATACCATTTCATGTGTATGCACAGTTGGATTCTGTAGCAGACTGATGTTTTATTCTTTCTCAGCTTATCACTGTTCCCAGGTGTGGGGCTGTTTTATATTTGTTGAGGGAGGGGGGTACCTTCTGAATGTTGCCACTGAAGGGGCGCAGAACACCTGCGCTGCTCTTGGTGTTGTCGTAGTCTGGGACCCCGCCAATGTAGAGGGGGGTGCTACACTTGATCTGAGTGAAAGCCCCCTGGTGGACAAAGAAAGAAGTCAGGGTGATGACCAGGGCAGTAGCTACTTTAGTAATGAAAGCAGAGGACTGCTGTGCTCCATACCTCTGCCATGCCCTCCGTGGGCCTCTGGCTGTCCACCTGCAGGATGCCGTTTTTGGCAGTGCGGGAGACCCGCAGCTCGTGCCATGTGTCCATTTCAATGGGCTCCTCGCTCCTGCACAGGCACATGCCAACCAAACAGAGGAAACCCAGACAGATCAGAACACTTGTTACCCGATCTGCAAGCCCAGCACTGAGAGATCAGAAGCAGGTCCAGCCAGTTACAACTGGGGGCTTGTGTGTATGCTTTGGTATCAGGCAACAACAAATTATCATTGAACAAAAAGCGACAGTTCAGAAATAAGAATCACAGTTAGCTGGATTCACTTTAAAAAAGGAGACTGTATTTTGTCTCTGGTTTGGAACATGTTGCTTATGCTTGATCTGACTGCTAGAGGGCGCACCATTCTGTTCACCATTCAGTACCCTGTGAATCCATGCTGCGATTCTACAGTCATAATGCAAGTGCAGCTTGTTTGATTTGTAACAATGTTTATTTTGTAGTTGCATAATAATTGTGTAAAAATGAACTGTCGCATAATGAGTCATTATTACACAGACTTGTTTTGGATTTATTACTATATTACCATATCTGTGTGAATCATCACTAAATGACTTAACAATAATCTCTCCCAAAGCCCCAGTTCTGCTTGCACCACACCTGATAACAGCTGCCCCTGAGCCGCAGTCGAAGCGGAACTCCAGGTACCCGCCCACCAGTGTAATTGACAGGAAATCTCTGCTCCCCGTGTCCTCACTGTACAGCAGAGTGCCATCGGACAGCGCTGGCTGGAAGGTTATCTCAAACTCCATGAAGGACAAATACTGCTTGGAAGACTGTGGCCAGGGGGCGCTGGTGTACGACATGCGCGTCTCGTTGAAGCTCGGCAGAGATAACAGAAAACCTGGGCCAGGACAGAGAAGGAGTGAGCAGGAAAGAGGGGAAGTGAAGAAGAGAAAGACACTTTTAAGCACTTCCAACCGAAGAGAGTATGACAAATTCAATGGTCAATGAAGAGACAAGAGGAGCTGAGATTACATCCAGCGTCTGACTTAACTGGAAAGTTGCATGATTAAACTGCAATAATTACGTTTATGTCAAAGTTTATCTTGAGACTAATAAACTCACTCTCTTGGCAGAGTGGGCCTCTGAAGCCGAGTGGGCACAGACAGATGAACCCGTCCGCCCGGTTAGCAAAGCACATCCCTCCATTGGCACAGGTGACATCTCCACAAATGTTGTCACTGCACTCACCTGCCAGGTAAACACCAGCATGTAAACCCAACAAAACAGCAAGTGCCACATTTAAACCCTGCAGATTACTGTCAAGAAAAAAAAAAAAACAAATGAAACACACATTAAAAAAACTGTAAAATCCTACATAGACAGGTATTTAATCCTGTATTAAGAGGAGTGTCCTGCTCATGACATTACACACTGCTAAATTCGCTCTACTGACAAAATGAAAAACAAAGAAAAAATTCAGCTGAAGATAATTCTTTAGCCACTGCCTTTGTCCAAAACCGTGACAGGCTATTCTGCATTTCAGAGGCGGGTCAAGGCTGGGTCTGTTTTAAACTGGAATCATCTGTCATTCAGTCGGCTAACATCAAACTGTAGGAGAACTGTGTACCCACAGGCCTATCCTGCACATCCTGAGAGCGGTGCTCATTTCTAAGACAGCGTTCTCAGATATCTGACATTCTAAGCAGTGGTGTGGGCTTCTGTCCAGCCCACTGTCCTGCTGGTTATCCGCCCACAAGTCAGTGTAGGGACAGAGGGGCCTGATCTGGGGACAAGGCGGGTGGGGGGGGGGGGGGTGTTGGGGGTATGGGGGAAGGGGCTGCAGCCAAAGGGCGGGGACACAGGATGCTTAATACATTCACGGCGCACCAGGGGGCCGTGGTAGGCATATGGAACCCATAATCGTTATTTCCACCACAACCAGAGCACTGAAGGTCAGAACAAGCCGTCCTACAGAGGGGTGTCTGTGTGCTTGGGTGTGTGCCTGTGATTATCTGTGTGTGTGTGTGTGTGTGTGTGTGTGTGAGCGCGCGTGTGCAGAGATCAGAGTAAAACAGCATGGTTCATGTGAACTCTTCCAGCTCAATCCCCTTACTGCTCCAAGAATTTCAAGCATGCTCTGTGGATAAAATCATAACATCCCGATGGCTAGACATGCCGAGATCAAAAAAACATTTCTGAACATGATGTTTTAAAGTTAAGTGTTCTCCTTAATGTTGTACACCCTTTTCAACACGCTCTTTTGGATCACCATGCATAACTCTTTGAGAGTAGCAAGGTGCAGGGCTTGTGATGGTGCCATTTAGAATCCCTGGTGGGACACCGTAGTTGTATCTTTGAAGATCCCTCATATTTGCTCTAAAGCCCAAATAAACAGTGGGCAAAACATTAACCTTTTTCCAGTAGGATTCAAAGAAACAGAGTGCACATAAGTGAAGATAACTGTCTTTGAGTGAATGTAACATCTGCACAGCATATTGCATTCTGCTCCCATGGCTTCCTCTACATTTTTGTGCTATGAATGGATCAGCCTCCCCTGTCCTCTCTCCCTTGCGTGGCGGGATGGCTGGGAGTTTGTCTGAAATCAGGCCAGGGGAATTAGCACACACACACACACACACACACACACACACACACACACACACACACACATCAGCCGCACGTGGACACTCAGCACAGAGCCAGAGTGGCTCCCCTCCTCCATGTCCCTCGTTTGACAGCCAACGAGTCACAAATCAATGGTGCAGCCAACCCATGCCCCAAGGTGCCGCTTACTCTCCCCCATGCCCCATCTATGCAGACAAACCAATCGAAGGCTCCGCAATTAGTAGAGGCCGCAGCATCATGAGCGCCATGCGCAGCTGTTGCAAGTGCCCCCCGAGGCCTCCGGGAGAGGTCCTCAGTAAGCAGAGGCGCGGTGACACCCCGATGCTCACCGATGTCGGCTCCACTCAGCGCCTGGCCCCTGGGCCAGGGCCTCATATCGATGACTCTGCCGTTGACGTTGAGGCTCTGGACGCACCCCTGGAAGCCCCGGTTGGTCCCGGCCACCCTCGCCAGCCAGTACGCGCTGGGGGAGCCCCCGACAAAGAACGGGGTGCGGAAGGTGATCTTGGTGTACTGTCCCTGAGGATAGCAGAGACCGAGGGGAACACATTGACAAATAGTGAGGACAAAATGAAGAACTATTACTTACAAGTTTCCATCATTTTATATCAATGTTTAACTACAAGCTATCTCTGTTTATCTGGACCTGAATGCCTTGGCTATTCCACAATGTTCCCTTATAGGACTCACACTATTTTAATCCAAGTTTCAAATTATCTGAAAGTCTGCATACTTCCCATTGATGTCCATGTTTGCTCATGTTACTCAGTGTGCTTGACATTGTGTAAACCATACGGCGCACATACGGCAAACATACAGCACACATACAGCACACATATGCTGCTCTCTCACCAGTGAGCGGCCGGAGACAGGCGTGTCGTTGTCAAGCCTCAGCCAGCCGCTCAGGCCATCCCTGTAAACGGTGACGGTGTGCCACTGTCCCAGCACCACCCGGCTGTCACTCATGATCTGGGCCGCCCCTGTGCCACAGTTAAACCTGCGCCACACAGAGGACCTATCAGAGCTCAGAAAATCTGCTGCTCCCTCCCATACGGGCCCATAGTACCATACAAGTTTCCTCCAGCCAGATCAAAATGAGCTTTCAGAGTGTGGGCACCTAACTCATCTGTTATACCAAATGCTAAATAATGATCTGCTTCTCCTAACATCATACTCAGAGGTACAGTAAACACGGACTTCCTAAATGTTAGATGTTTCTTCCTAATCTCCTTACCAATCCTTGTTCCTCTACGATAAGCCCACCCAGCCCCGGTTCTGGATGGCTGCAGCGTCTGCAAGCTTTCACAACAGCCAGACACTAAGGTCTATGAATCGTTATGTTAAGAGAACAAATTTTGCTTCTCCCCTGGTTCCCAGAGCACTGGAGGTTTTAAGAAAGATGGGTAAAGCTGCTGGACTGTGGCAGACTGTCCTTGCTCCAGCGGTCATCATTCTCCACGGTTACAGTTGACTGAACGCAGATCCGCTGCACCCACCTGTAGTGCAGCTTGCGGCGGACGAGCGCCAGAGAGATGAAGTCCCCACGGGCGTGTTCATTCTCACCACAGTACAGCAGCAGCCCGTCGTCAGCCACCGCCTGGCCGGTGCAGGGGACACACAGACAGACATAAGCAGATGGACAGAGATTCCTCTTATCAGCCTGTGGCCCAACAGACTATTCAATGGAAATACACTATATGGCCAAAAGTATGTGGACACCTCTCCTAATTTTTGAGTTCAGGTGTTTCAGCCCCACCAATTGTTAACAGGTGCATAAAATCAAGCACACAGCCATGCAATCTCCATAGACAAACCTTGGAAGTAGAATGGGTTGTACTGGAGAGCTCAGTGACTTTATTTTTTCTGCCCTGCTAGTTCTGCCCCGGTCAACTGTAAGTGCTATTATTGTCAAGTGGAAGCATCAAGGAGCAACAACAGCTCAGCCATGAAGCAGTAGACCATGCAAACTTACAGAGCGGGGCCGCCGAGTGATGAAGCGCGTAGCACGTAAAAAACGCCTATCCTCTGTTGAATCACTCACTACAGAGTTCCAAACTGTCTCTGGCTGCAACATCAGCACAAGAACTGTGTGTTGGGAGCTTCATGAAATGGGTTTCCACAGCCGAGCAGCTGCACACAAGCCCAACATCACTATGCACAATGCCAAGTGACGGCTAGAGTGGTGCAAAGCATGCCGCCACTGGACTCTGGAGCAGTGTTTTCTGGAGTGATGAATCACGCTTCACTATCTGGCAGTCTGATGGACGAATCTGGGTTTGACGGATGCCAGGAGAGTGCTACCTACAGGAATGCACAGTGCCTACTGTAAAGTTTGGTGGAGGAGGGATAATGGTCTGGGGCTGTTTTTCAGGGTTTGGGCTAAGCCCCTTAGTTCCAGTGAAGGGTAACATTAATGCTACAGCATACAAAGACATTTTAGACAATTGTATGCTTCCAACTTTGTGGCAACAGTTTGGGGAAGGCCCTTTCCTGTTCCAGCATGACTGTGCCCCTGTGCACAAAGCAACGTCCATAAAGACATGGTTTGACGAGTTCGGTGTGGAGGAACTCCAATGGCCTGCACAGAGCCCTGACCTCAACCCCATTGAACACCTTTGGGATGAATTAAAACGCTGATTGCAAGCCAGACCTTCTCGTCCAACATCAGTACCTGACCTCACAAATGCTCCTTTGGCTGAATGGGCACAAATTCCAACAGACACACTCCAAAATCTTGTGGAAGGCCTTCCCAGAAGAGTGGAGGCTGTTATAGCTGCAAAGGGGGGGCAACTCCATATTAATTCCCACGGTTTTGGAATGGGATGACCAATAAGCTCATATAGATGGTCAGGTGTCCACATACTTTTGGCCATATAGTGTATCTTGCTACTTGAAGTGAAACATTAACGTGTGTGTGAAAAGCTGGAGACCTGGGCAGCCACAACAGCTGTGTGTTCCTCCTTGAGCACAGCTCTTCATAGTTTAAATGAAGTTCTGGGGATTCACCAAGCCTGGTGCTGCAAGTGTTAATCAATTCATCATTGAAAGAGAGCCACAGAGGGACTTTTCAGGACTCTCATTCATTCAGGACTGAAACTGTCCATTCTTACACCGTGGGGATTGAACTACATACATTACAATGAAGAGAGGCCGAAAACCTCACCTTGAATTCAATGGTGATCTGAAAAGTCTGGTAGGAGTTCTTTAGTGGTTCAAAGGTCATGTGGGAGAAACCATAGAACTGTGGGTACTGTACGGACACACCTGGAACATAGGGGAATGAAAAAACAATATGTATTTTTAGTATGGTTTTATGGAGGAGCTACTGCATGCATTCAGAGAAATACAAAATCCTGGAGAGAACAGTGAACATGGGTGAACATAATGTTAACAGGGGAAGGGAGGGGGCTTTGTTGGACTTTCTTCAACAGCCAAAGTCAAAAAGACAACAACTGTCTGTGTGAAGAAAAACAAAGAGGGAGACTGAGTGAGAGAGAGACAGAGAGAGAGAGAGAGAAAAGAAGAGGCAGTGAGAGGCGAAAAAAGCAGGGGAAGCTTTGACTTGCCAGAAATTATCAGCTTGTTTTCAGAGAACACCCTTCGTGTCAACTCTCCCTGCTTTTGTCATCACTCTCCCTCCCTCCCTCTCTCTCTCTGTCTGCCTCAGTCCCTCTTGGGGAGGAGGAGGGGTTGCAGCTCCCATCTGTGGGAGGGACGCAGCGCTGGAGGGAAGGTCACTGTGACTGTCAGTGAACACTGTCTCTCATGGGCACGAAAAGCAATGACTGAAGCTCAGCCATCCCCCTAGCCGCCCCGTTCCATGGCGCCAATCCACGTCCTCTGCAGTCTAACACAGTGGCCGTGGGATGCCATCAAGATCTGATGCTGTCCAACACAGCAAGGGTAACACCAGCACCAGCAGCATGCCCGTCTTCACACCTCAAACAGAGGCCACTCCCAAGACGAGGGTTCAGATCTCATGCTTCTAGTGACAGAGTACAGCTATCCATTTAAATGGAATAAATTGTTGCTATGTCTGAACACACTATGCAGCATATAATGCAAAATGCAATAATGATTTCCAGTTGCATGCTGCGTTATGCATATATCATTGAATACATTTTACAATAGAATTTATTATCTACTGTTCGCAGAATATTTCAACAAATCTTGAATCTTTTCACATTTTACTTTATAAAAGTCAGCAACGCATTGGAGAGGAAGGGGCTATAATCAGAAACACACTGAGTGATGTCAGTTTTGTAAGAGGTCTTTAGCTGACACTCAGATTTATCTGACTGCTTTGCTTTTGAGTCATCTTCGCGAGAGATGCGCAGATTGTTTGTCCTTGGCTGTGTTTGCGCGGGGCTGGAGGCACACATGTGCACACAGACATGTTGGGGACGAGAGCGCTGTGAGAAATCACATTAGTTGCGTGGCATTAGCAGGGACCTTGAGCTCTGAAAAAACCGGCAACAAGGGCAGCGCAAACGACAAGAGCAACGGCAGGAAAAAGAAACCTCCCGAGAAACGAGAGAAAAGTAAAGGAGGGATTCCATCACTCATGTGGTCTCAGAGGAAAAGAAGAGAGAGAGAACACAAGGGAGGGAAAGACAGGTAAAGACAGCAATGATGTCCTTCATCGACAGGCCCAAGCTGGGACTGCATATTTCCCTTGGGGTGGGGAGGGGGGGGGGGTTGAGTTGGTAGAAACACCAGGGTCATAAAAGATCCCTCATATCAGGAAATGGAGGCTGCTCGAAGCTCCTGCCCCTGGAGGATACAGCTACAGCAATGGCGGATCATATTGTGATTGGGAACAATTAAGAAGTTTCCCAGAGGAGGAAAATTTAAAAGGCTTTTTAAATGAAGAAAGCAAAGAGATAATTGCCACTCTGCCATTTATTGTTCTTGGGACAGAAACAGCCTTTGGAGAAGTTTTAGGGTTCTTTGAACATATTTCTGTGAAAATGCATTTTGCCATTATAAGAGGGGTTGGTTGGTGTGGATTTCAAACCACAGACCTCACTGTCTGCAATAAAAGACACAATTAGCTTGCCAATCTAAAGGCCAAGGTCCCCAGCCCAAGGAACTAATTGGTGTATTGTTCTGTCTCAAGGGGATGACATCACTTTCTGTAGCAAATGCTGAAATGCTCACTGATGTTACTGAATTCCTGCTGAACATAACACTGAACTCCTGCTGAACATAACAACTGCTTATTATTCCATGCCTCCCTCCCCATCAAAATATTTAACCCTATGGGTCCCAATTCTATGGGTTTGTACCCATGGGGTCCTCGCAGGGCCATGAAGTCCTATACATTAATCCTAGTTTTCTGAATATCTGTGTTTTTATGTAATCTGTTACTTTTAAATGGCTGGTGTGGAGCATTATTACATTTTTAACACTGATTCATAATTACATTACGTTACATTATTGGCATTTAGCAGATGCTCTTATCCAGAGCAACTTACATCAGTTACAGTTTTTTTTTTTTTCATTGAGTCAATTGTGGGTTAAGTACCTTGCCCAAGGGTACAGCAGCAGTGCCTCAGCAGGGAATCAACCTGGTAACCTTTCAGTTACGAGTCCTGCCCTCCTTAACCACTATGGTACACTGCCGCACAAAGCAATGAAAATCATTATTTGGGATCCCTCACCCTCAGCGCAGGTGTCCCCTCTTCGGCCCAGGCCACAGTGGCACCGTGACCCCCCGCTGTCATAGTCATTGATGCAGAAGCTGTCAGGGGGGCACACCGTATCCTCGCAGGGCAGGTCGTAAAGGCGTGGCATGGGCCCCCTCCACTGCGTCATGGGCCTGGAGGGGGTGGGGGCCTGTGTGGGAGGCGTGGTGGTGGTGGGGGTGGAGGTGGTGCTGGAGGCCGCGGCGGTAGTGGTGGGGGGGGCTGAGGGGGAGGAGATCATGCTGTAGGCCACAGTGGTGGTGTAGAAGGCGTAGGACGTAGCTGTGGTGGTGCCCTGCCGGACGGGTGTGGTCCTGGTAGCAGTGGTGTTTGGAGCGGCTGTGGTCCTCCTGTATATTATTGTGTTTCCTTTCCCTGTCTGGGACCTCAGCTGTGATTTCCTGTTTTCTGTGATGGCAGGAAATGGCTTGAGCTGAAAAGAAGAGGAGACAGGCTGAGGTGAGAAGTGTGCAGACTTCAAGGAGGGTTTCATCACAGTCGGTCGTAGCGAGTCACTGACCTCCTCAATGTAGATGTCATAGTCAGAGTCATCTACATCAAAGCTGTCGTCATCATAGATCTTAGAGCCTGTGATGTAGCGCTGGCCGTAGTTTCCACTCCCAGCCTCCTCGGCACCTGTGTATGTTGGGGGGGGGGGAGGTGGTGGGGGGGTTTAGCCACTGTTGAACAGCTGAACAGACTTATGGGGTATTTCATGATTTAATGAAGGGCTACACACACATGCAATGCCACATCCTATAATACTACAGTGTTACAACATGACACAGGAAAAAGTAAAAAGAAATCTCCAGAGCCATACCAGATAATATACACATTAAACATACATTAAACATCAGGAAATACACTACATGTAGATGTCATGTAGCATTTTACATATGATTATTGTATGAGGCAGGAAGTGTGGCTGGACATCTATTTAGCAACAAACTCCACAATGGATGATAAAGGCCTTTTGTGAATAACTGTCAGGATGATGTCTAGATATAGCAGTTTAAATATCTAGAGAGGCTGAATGACCGGATCCCACAGATACAGGGTGGAGGTAGTTGTATTAGAGGTAGGCAGAATGAATGGATGGATGAGCAGCAGACACAAGGTAGGACATGGGTAGATGATGTGGTTCATGGTTTTCTCTGATGCCATGAGGGATGGATCCCAGCCCTAATCCTGCCTGTACCTTTCATTCTGTGTCTGTGCTGGTTCACCAGGTATTGGAAATTGTGCTCAGGGTTCAGGCCTGCCCAAGGGGGCAGAGACAAGGAACAGAGATTAGATCCTGCGTTCACGTCAGTCAAACAAGGTTGTAATTGACTGGACCAAATTGTTTCAGTTTTTGTAATCTATGTGTATCAGTCCCCTTCTTCATGACAAATTGAATGCAATGCAGTGACAAGCTCTGCCTACATAAATAACATCATAATTAAGCAGACCCAATTCCAGTGTCCTATATTTTATTGAATAATCTATCAATTCCAGATGTCCAATTCCAGGCTGCCTCAACTCAATGCATGTATATGTCCACTTGTGCATGTGGAGTATGTGCACATTTGTAGCGTAATTTCCTTGATCGGGGTAGAGTGGGCCTGGCCTCGCCCCCGGCCGTCCCCCCACCCTTTCTCTCCACAGGGGGTCTGGCCTGCTCCTAATCCTGTCTGATGTGGACAGGGAGTAACCCGATTTCACCCAGCGGAAAGAGGGGGGCATATGACGCAGGGGGCGGCCTCTCCATCCAAATGACCAAGGTTTAAGATGTTTAATTGAATTAGCCCGTTTTAACCCTTTGACAGCCGCAATGCGTGCGAGGGCCACTCTCAGCCCCCTGCCCCCCCTCCCGCCTCCACATGCTCCACAGTACCCCCATCACTCCCAACCTGCTCAGCGCAATGTGATTTCCTGCCTGTGCTGATTACATTTACATTTACATTTATTTATTTAGCAGACGCTTTTATCCAAAGCGACTTACAAAAGTGCATACAGTAAGTACAGCGACAGTACGGGGACAGGATGTGTACAGTTCCACAATGAGACAATTCTCAGCTGAGAGCAAGGTCTGTTTGAGGACACAGTACTATCAGATTTGTACAATTACAGCCTATAGGGCAACTAATACGATACACTTTCAAACGGCAAACTTCAAATTGGGATTGGTGGGATTACCTCCCACCAAGGCTTTGGGAAGACTACGGAAATAACATGCATCACTTGGCCTATAGTGGAGTGCTGCAGCAGCGTGGTGGATTATGGCAGCTAAGGGTATACGCCCGAAACCTTTGAGGTTGCCGGTTTTGCTCTCAGGTACAGCACTGCCGTGGTGCCCTTGCACAAGGTAACTAATTTGAACCACTTCAGCATGTACCCAACTGTACGTACAGACACCTGATTAATACCTGATAATGACGCCATTAATGGTTAGATGGTAAATTATCATATTTTTAATATGAGGACTTGTGTTCTCTCCAATGATTTTCACAGTAACAGAAGGGTGTTTCAAGGATGTTTGCTAAGTATGCTAAAAACACAGGCTAACACAATAGAGAGTTATGGCTCTCATCATTCCGTTGACAAATAATGAGCCATACAAGCAACACCACAGCTCTGGATTAATTGATTACATATGGCATATTTGTCTTAGCCGAAGATATTCTCTGAACAACTACAGCACATTATCTATTATCTATTATCTATTTCTAAAGCCTGAAGCAATTCAGGTTAAGTGCCTTGCTAAAGGGTACAATAGCATTAGACCACCTGGGAGCTAAAACAGCAACCTCTGGGTTATGAGTCCCACAGTACATCACACTGCTGCTTGGAAAGGCATAGGTCTGCAAAGGAGGAGGGTTCAGGTCAGGGGTACAGTGTATGGTCGCTGTTAAATGTACAAGGCAATTTCTAAGCAACATATTTTTCATGTTATACATCCCAAATAGGGCAGTGGTGTTTATTAACTTCAAAAAAATTTCCTGTACAAAAATTGCAGTGTCTTAAATCCACAAAAGAACTGCAGGCAGCGTATACATATACTGAACACACCTACACTGGTTTCAGGATACATTATGTGATGATGCCACAAAGTTTCTGAATTTTATTATGGGCAGCAGTGTGGTTCAGTGGTAGGGAATATAGCGGGTTACCCAAAGGTTGCTGGTTTGATTCTTGGTTGGGTCATTGCATCTTTGGACAAGGTCTTCAACTCAAATCAGCGAATATCAAATTGCCTTAGTAGATATCCAGCTGTGTAATTGTAAGCTATGTATATCTCCCTGGATATGAGCATCTGCTAAACAAATGTAATATAATTGGAAAACATGAGATGGAAAAGAAAGAAACTAAATCTTGAGCTCATCAAGTGACAACACTCAGAGGAAAAAAGCTGTCTCCAGAGTTTACTCTCATGCGCTTTTATGAAACGCTCCGGTCATAAACAGCAGGATGTGGGCAATCTATTTAGTCAGAGCGCAGCTCGGTGTCAGCGCTGTTACTGTTATTGGAGGAAAATCCTTTTACCTAAACAAGCTCATCAAAACAAACATGCTCCCACGCATGCACGCGCACACAGGAACTTATGCGCGCCCTCCCACACACATGTTCGGAAACTAATCGAACGTGTCGCCTTCGGCTGTGAAAGGAAATCAAACCAAACTGGCTCGGTTCAGCACAATTCACGTCACTTCAGTGGGACTCTTTTAGGCTCTGGTAAGGAACATGACACAGTGCAGTGTAATGCCTTCATCCGGTGTCATGTTTCATTTTGGCTCTCGCTGGCATTCTTGTTCTGTCTGGGACTCCCACAACAACACTTCACAAAGCTAAGCCCACTGCATCTAAACACTGTCCCCAGTTGAAAACAAACTCATCTTCATTGTCATTGTTAAACACACACACACACACACACACACACACACACAGAAGCAGGACACTCACTGAGGGTCCGGACGGGGTTGTTGATGGCACTGGGTGGGCTCACTCCGTGGACATTAACAGCTCGAACCACAAACTGGTATTCTGTGTCCGGGATCAGACCTTTCAGTACCATGGAGTTTGTCTCAATTGGTTCCCTGATGTAGGTCCACTCTGTGTCCAGCTCTGGCCTAAAGAAAACCATTAAAATAGCATTTTACTGTGAAAATTCAGAGCGTGATATCTGGATATGAATGGCAGTGTGTCTCTGCCCATGCTTAGATCCAACAGTATTATCAGACTGCACTGTTCAAAAGCAGTGCTTGTGCCCTGTTTCCAATAATGTATCCAGTATGGGAGCTACTCCTTAGCCCTGGTCCAGTTGTGTTTTGATGGCTTTTCATGGGCTTGTCTGGGAGGCTTATGGGGGAATGAATGCTTGTGCAGGATAAAATAATGGGCCAAAAGGCTGATGAACAAAAAGTACTTGTTCGTATTTCCACTGGTGGACAGTACTATGTGTGTGCCCTCTCTGCAGGACCTGATGCAAACTGATGGTCTGTTTTGTTTAAAACAAATTTAAAACACCACCATGCCACGCTTGGAAAACCCCAGGCTCCAGCACCAGACTGGCATTACATCAGAAAACAAGTGGACCTAGGCTCACAAGGTTATGTGTCCAAGCCTCGGAGTGTAAAAATAATATTCTAATTCACAGGGTAAGAATGACAGACAGCTGAGTACAGGGTAAGAGCAGATGACCAATACAATGTAATCCACAATCCCCTTGCAAGGCCTAAGTACTACTCTGCTCATATATCGTAACACTGTCTCATAAGCAGTGGAGTCCTGTTCATGAGTCAGCTGGCATACACAGGAACCAGGTGAACTGCACAGAGAGAAGGGCAGAGGTGGCTGGCACCCCCCCAGAGCAACCTAGGCCAGAGAGTGGAGCCTGGCATTGCAGGTGCCAAACTGCTGAACGCTCTGCCCAGCAAGTGGAGCTCAGCCATCATCCAAGGCACTCTGGTCCTGCAAGGGGCAAGGCAAGGGGACACAGTGGGCGAGGCAGGGGAAACTGTGGGTGCATACATCAAAGACAGCTCTGCCCCTGTCCTTTGTAGCAAGACGGCGTGGGCTGTGTGCGTGTGTGCGTGTGTGTGTGTGTGTGTGTGTGCGCGCGCGTTTGTGTAGCGGTGAGGGTGTGGGGTGAGGTGAAGGATTTTCAGGACTTCAGCGCAGCTTCAAAGGCGGTCTTGGAGCAGGGAGCGTTGCTAGGCATTGCATCATACACCTGCGTACTGGCTTTCTTCCATTCCATCCTGCCTCAAGTTCAACTGCTTTACAAAAGGGTTCAAATTGCTCTCTGTCGTCACTATGAGAGTCAGCGGGGGGAAAAGCCTGAATGAACTTCAAATTGAGTGTATTATGCAGAATTGCTTTGATTTTATTTTTTTATCCCTGACCACTCTGTGCGGAAGCTTGCTGTTCTGCACATTGTGTTTGCTTTGCTCAGCATGCTGAGCCTTGTGTCCAGACCCACTCCGGTGTGTGACTCACATGGGGGGAAGAGGATGACTGCAGTCTGCAGGAGACAGGCTCCACACCGCTCAGCGCACAACTAACAGATTAGCGCTACGTTCTCCTCCTTCATGTGGAGCTTGAGAAAGGGCTGGCTGTGCCCAGGGGAGTTAAGGGATCAGGGTTCAGGGGTGAGAGGTCAGGGTTGAGGATTTAGGGACTCAGTTTAGAGTCAGTTAGCTTGGCTGCAGGAACATAAACAACAGATATCTGACACATTGGATGAATCCAATTTTAAATCTTAACATTACACTATCATTTTGATACAACAAATGTTAGCAGTGAGCAAAATGATCATTTCACAGTTTCTTTTGAATGGATATCTGATGAAAAAAAAAAACTGGATCTTCCCAGAACTTCTTCTATATTCCCACATTTCTGTAAGCTAGGCCCTGGTTGAAAATTTAGAAGTCATATTAAGCACTATGAATCAAACAGAAACAGTTAAACAACAACAAACAAATCTATTTCTAAATTATGTTTCCGATGTATGTTTCCCATGTCTCCTCAGTCTCCTTACAGAACATTGTTTGCAAGGCAGTAAACAGTACCACAATACAGGGCATTATCTCTTGATCTCAATAACTGAAGGGCCTGGTAGAGCCCTAACCAGTATAAGCAAGATCACTGGTGCCCCTTTTCATGGGTGAAAACACAGGCTATGAGACAACGTGTCTCCATGATAACACACACAATGGAACACATTCTTTATCACAGGGGTCAAGGGTCAAGTGGGCGTGGAGACAGGGTTTCCCTCTTACACATTCAGAGTGTGTGGTCCCCAGAATTGTGGGGGGGTGGGGGGGGGGGGGCACATTTTTGGCTTTCAGTTGCATTCTATGGCTGACAGCTTTAGACAAGTTTCTGCTGGACAATAAAAAAATGACTTCTCATCACATCATTAACATTCCCTTTTGTGGTCAGACATGTGGGAGACTGCACTGTTCTATAAATGCATTGACTCCTAGGGCTACTTCAACACATCCAGTTCACTGAGATAAAGATTATTTGCACATGCTCTCTGACCAGCAGAGGGGTGCAACCCAGACACCAGCCCCGCCCCTATAATCAGCTCTACAACAGAGTAACTGCACAGTGTGCAGATTGGTGGAGTAAGACAGGGGGTTTTCCCATCCTCTTACCACAGCCACTATCAAAGAGATGGATTATGGGAATAGGCTTGTCCATCAAGGGATTTCATACGGCCTGGAGTTTGTATTTCAGACCTGAGGTCCACGGTGCACAAACAGATGTGGCTCTCATACCTAACATGACAGATGTGTAATGCTAACATAAGACCATGAGTCCATATGCTATAATCCATTAAAACAACCTGTACTGTAGCTCTTGATCCACGATTGAAAAGCACTCAAGAAGTGACTGAAACTGATTGCTTCTGTTTCCTTGCTCACTGCTCACTGCTCCTTGCTCACTCATTGTGAACTGTGAATCCCTGTGTCTCCACCCAGGCTTGCCAACAATGCCTCTTCAGATAAACAGTGGCTTTATAGAGCTTTCAGCTCTCCAAATATCCAACAGGACTGTTCTTTCTCCCCATGTCAGCCTGGAGAGAAACATGCGTTTTCAATTACCCTCGCCTTTGAACTTGGCCCGCCTGCGCTGGTTTGAACTTTCCATCATCCGCAGTCCCCACCACACGCAAGCCGATTGGTTGTGTTTATGGCCGTGCAATCGAGCCACCCGTGCTCGTCTCCGGTCCGTGCCCACTGCTCTCTCTCTGTCCCCATCCCTAAACCCCCCTCTTTGTAAACACAAATGATTAAGGAAGGGAAACAGAGCCTTTGAACCCCCTGATCTGGAGCAGTTATCACCGCTCAGTGGGCAGGGCTGTGGCAGTGACCGTTTACAGGAACATAAAGAGACAGGATGTGACCTGAAGCTTTCTGATTCGCGCTCATGCTTTGTAGAAACTGTCTCTATGATGACGTCCTAACAGCGAGCCATTGTGAGCTATATGTGCAGCAGTGCCGACCAGAGGAGTTCTCGTTCTGCGAGTACTCGTTCTGGACATTGCATCTCTGGGTCTGAATCAGGGTCACTCATCTCCAGTCCTTGGTTGGCACAACCCAACAGGATTTCAACATCTCTGCAAGGCCCTAATGCTCTCAAAACAAGAAAGGGAGGCTATATTGAAACAATCAAGAAAATAATGAGTAAAATAAGGTCATAACATGCATGACTGTAATGAAAAACTAGCTCATGGAGTAGGGCTAAATTGCAAGGGTCTATGACAGTAGTGAGAGACAGGACCCAGTCAAATATATTGAGATTATCCATGGAAATGTACGGGATGGCAAAGAAATTTTTCAGTTTCAACCCAATTGATTATTCTTGATTTTAAATGTAATGTTGCACTTAATACACATCAGCCTGTGTGACAGGTATGGCCCTTTGCCATGTGATTAAGTTTAAGCCCATACACATGTTCTTACTTTTGTATCTTTTGTTTTTCCTGATCAGTTTTCCCCAGTTGCTGTTATTACCATGATCAAACCCTCCAGTTGAGCTTGTCTGTCTTACAAAACCAGCTGTTTAAATAGACTAATGGCACGCAATAGAGCTGAAAACCAATAGTATTCTCATAAAAGTACTTCTTGTAAAAAGTTCAGCTTAAGCCCAAACCAGGTGCAGTGTACTGTATTTAATTTGTCTAACAGGGGTCAGATGTCATGGCCTGTGTGTATCTTCATGATGTCTAACCTCTTTTGCATCAATGTCTGCTCGTGGGCTTCATATACCGCACAGCTGTCAGCTGTGGCAATGACTTAGGCAAGGGTCATTTAGTGATATACAATCGGACAAAATAGCTTTTCCTTTGGGTGATGTGGTCACCACCCTCAAAAACCTTTTCAGTCAGAGCAACTACATTGTATTCCCTGGCTGATGCAGAAATAGAGAGACCCACAGAGCAGAACCAAAGAGTCCATGCAAGGACCCTCTCACCTTATGTAAGCCACCAAGAAGTGCAGAATCTGTGAACTTCCCTCACTCTCCCCCTGTTTCCACGACAATGCGAGTTCTGTGTCCGAAACCACTTTCACCCCAGGCTGTGTCGGGGGAGATGGGGGCATGCACATTTCTGTCAGGGAGCAAGAGAGGAAGGAGAAAAGGTTAGACTCTCCGCTCTTATCAAGATAAAAGCGTGACTCACCCACTCACGCTGACATTGTCAACATTTTGGGGCCAAGTCTGATGATAAAATTCCATTTTTCAAATTCAAATATCTCCAACGCTTCCACAGATACATGGCTGTCTATTTAGTTGTTTTCTGTTTTACTAAATGTTTGTAATACCTGTTTGTTTATTTATGTATTTTTTGAGGAGAACAAATAATAAGGATTCATACTTTCATTTCACTTCCAACTCGTTTTCTGTTTAAACTTAAGACTAAATGCATTTGTAATTTTACTATTACTACTTTAATATCCATTTGAATCTAATACATTTAAGCCTTGCCAGCTGCACAGTTCCCCTTACAGTCCATAGAACATGATATTTATAAATTTGGTGAATACATGGCATTAGCTTTTTCCTTCTAAATCAGTGTCAAGCATATATATAATCACAGATACTGCACTATCTGTGATTATATATTGACTGCACACAAGCAGAAATGTGGAGTGTTAGCACTGTAAATCCACCTTATCTTGTACTACTGAGGCTTCATACTGTTTTCAACAGTAAGTACTGATACCCTCCCATCAGTCATATCAAACCTATTCCCCTTCACAGTCAGATGAAAACCAGATTTTATCATTTTACTACCCAATATGGATCTTGCATAATGGATCTGCAGATGGTCATTTGGTTCAATGTGATTTTGTATTTTGCACCTGTGTGATGCACCTTCTTTGTAGGGGAGTTACAAAGCTGTGGCACTATGGGACTACAGAAAGATAACAGCACACAGACCCACCGTGTGGGGCGGTGCTGACGTCCCGTGGCATGCTGGGTCGCCCCTCACCCGCCCACCCATACGCTCCAACACTGACCCGGTACTGGGTGGCCACCCTCAGGTTCCCAATCTCCACATCCTAACAGACCAGCCAGGGCCAATCAGAAGCACCGATACCACACACAAACATCGTTAAAACACACAAACAGCGTTACTGTTAGGATTTAGGGTTTTCATTTTCTGACAGTTTTATCACATCCACTTTTTGTAATGTTCGTTAATCATGAGAAAAATAAACAGTAAATTTTTTAGTTTGGCACTTACAAAGCTTGCTTGTCCATCCACCTGCCCCTGAGAGTAAGCAAAAGAAAACAGGGTGTCAGTGCTGTATTTATTTTCCTCAATTTGGTTTTTGAGCACACCAAAATACCAATCAGGCAAACACCTGAAAATCTTAAATGTCACTTTGGCAACAAATCAAACTGAAGACTTTTTTGTCTCACTTAAAATGGGCTTCTTCATGTTGACAAAGTATTACGGGTTACATATCAACCTTATTCACGCAAAGGAAATGTGACTTTGAAAGAAAGCAGAGAGTTGTTATTTTCAGCTTAAATTTGAAAAAAATTATATGAAACTACGCAAACTAGATGTGGTTTGGATTTTCCATACACTCTAAAGACCTCCTCAGCACAAAATCAAAGTCCTTGAGAAAAACACACCAAATCTTACCATCAGTGAAACTCTCCTTCAAATATTCATTGTGTTACATTTTTTAAAAGTAAGATCCTATTCCGATGATAATTACGACAGTGTTGAACAAGATCATTGTCTGATTCATGTTATTTCAAAATCCTGTAGTTTTTCTTATGCTCTGTGTAACAGGAGGATGGGACTCACAGTGGTCAGACTGTCCAGACTGAGGGGCACATCCAATGTCACTGCTGTGCTTGCTGGTCGACCGTTCCTCACCTCTGTGTAGAATATCTACATACACACATAACCACACACACACACACACACACACACACAAAGTTCATTGGGTGTGTCCTCTCTTTCTTTACTGTCTGGGGTGGAAAATAACTGACTGAATCATAATCTCTAAAGCCCTTTTCTTTTTGGCATAGGAATTGGACTGGCCATACATGGCTCTGGCATTGTGTCAGAGGGACAGAGCATCACACTGGGTCAGTGCACATCACCTGCTAGCTCAGGTTGCTTATATAATTCCCTAGTATGAATACATTTACACATACTGACAGTTTAGACGAATGAAGCATCTCAATCCACTCTCACACCTGTACTTAAGCTGTAGCTTGCTCCGCAGTTAATTACATAAATTTTTGATTGTTTACTAAGAAGGGGTGAGAGAATGGAAAATTATATGCCATGGGCTGCTGTTACCACAGTGGACAGAGTACAGCTGTTACGCAGCAACGGCCTGGTGTGATCTGCACAGAGGGGCCAAATCTGAGCTCCACCTTCACAAAAAAAAGAAAGGTGCAAGAGACCCTCCCGTCCTTTCAAAAACAATCCATTCTGATCTATCTTGGCCTCAGAGAAGAACACCTTGTGCCACTTTTAAAAGGTTAAAAACAAATGCTCTTTTAAGGACACTGTCTGTCCTGTCATGGACTCAGCCAACACAGCACTGTCTTTTGAAACAATCTTTAAGCTTGACCGTTGTTCTGCAACGGCAGATATCAAGTATTTTTCGCCAGTGAAGCTGCAGTATTAATAGAACTGCCATGGTGCTAACACGCCCACACGCACAACTATGTCCCCCTGAGTGAATCCTCTTTCTCACGGAAAGAAAAAGTAAGTGGGGCAGGTTTCAGTCTGGGGCAGAGGCTTAGTATGTCTGGGTCTGGCAAGGTGATGGGCATGAGAGGAACCGTTCCTCACCATGGCGACTGCTCATCGTTGTGGCTGCCACCCAGCACAGTCTTTTGGGCTTCCCCTCTTCTTTCTCCCCTTAACTGTGTTGTTCACTTTCCCTCTTTATTGAGCCAAAGGGGATACTTATTCTCCAAGTTGATCAGCACTAAAGTAGTCTTGTGACATCAGCACTGACGTCCTGCCCATCATTCTCTTTAAATAGTTTCCTCAAACGCTTCAATTTGCACTGCACTTTGACTGCATTAGTCACGTGTTGAGAATCACATTCCACTTGTCCGCACAGGACAGCACTCTACAGTCTGTAGTGTTTAATTAAGCAAGCTATCGACTTGACCTCTTGCCTTGACCCATTTTATTAGAATGAATTTGTTTAATGAAAACCAAAAAAGAAACACTCACTGACAAAAATAGTGCAGTCAGAAAAAGCAGGTATGAGACAGAGGAGGCTACACATCACTAGGATTTGTTTAATCTCTCCAACTGTTTTTCTTATACATGTAACCCACTTCTACATTCATATGTCTGTTGCTCTCTTGAATGTATATGCATGGTAATTTATGATGCAGAACTGTGACAAAACTATTAAAGTGCTTCCGACAACATGTCTAAGACAGTACAGCTAACCACAGTGCGAAAATAGTACAGCATATTACAATATACAAAATCATATAGGAGCATGCCAAACATTACAGTAAAATCTTGTTTCTGACAGGATAAACGAATGCCTATAACGAATCTACCCCTATAATCTTCTTAGTAGTGACATATGGTCCCCACCAGGAAACATAATGTGGAACTGATTAATATTAAACCCTCTTCCAAACACAACACATCCTCAGCATCTTCCCTTTCTGCAGGAAATAGGCAGTCATCAGGACATGGCTGCGTGACTCATAATCAGGAGACAAACACACACCTGAATTTACGGCCCTGGACAGCATCCTCTGGCTTGGTGATCTGAAACGTGCTCAAGGAAGATGAACGCAATCATAGACCCCCCACCTCAATAATCTCGCAGGCCTCTGAAATTTTAGGTGGAAAACTTCCACTTAAAACACCTAGCCAAACAATGTAGGAGAGATCAGGAGGCAGACAACAGCAAGGATTCTGGATTACAGATCTAGTAGCAATCAGTTTCTGCTCTCTTTTACTAGCTTTTACAGCCAACTGAACCAAGCCAACTGCCTCACTGCTTTGGTGCCCCAGCGAGTCTCACAGCTGGCCCTCTGTCTGCTCCTGTGAACTCGAACACAATCTTCTGCTCTGCGCAGCTTGTGGCCCTGCCATGGATATTGGACTCCACGGTGCCTTTTTTTAAAGCCGTGGCATGGAATATGAACCTTAACAATAGTCCCACGCCAGCTTCCTGCATCTCAGACATCAGAGGCAGACGCAGTCTAGAATGCCGGGCTGCCTTCTGAGGATTCCCCGAGAAGCACACGCTTATTTTCTTTGGCGGGTGTGTCCGCTGAGCGACTTTACAGACGGCTTAGATGTCTCTCTGCTCATGCAAACATGCAGCCAGAGTTCATTTTTCACTTCACTGATACTTTTTTACTATTCTCATAGAAGGATTAAAAAAGAGAAGTTTCTTCAGTGTTTGTCTTCAGTTCCTGGCCAATGACCAATGACTGGCTCTGAACACTACCTTAGAGAATATGTTCAGTACAGTGGAAGCCATTTTCTTGAACTTTTATACTTTAAAGTTCAGTAAATAAGACCTAGCTCGACTGTTCTTCATCTCCCCACGATATTATGGACATATCGTGTTCTGAAATATTTCCACCACAAACCTTACATGTAAAGTATAAAGCATTAGATTTTCACACTTTAAAGACATGTTTTATTCTCTTTCCATCACACCATTAAATCCACCTGGACGTGGTTCAGCCATGGCAGGGGCCTCTGCCTTCTGCCCCTTGTTTTGGAATTAAAAGTGAAGATAAAGCAGCAGTCAGAGCGAGCTGAAAACAATGCATGCTCTTCTCCAGACAGTCTCTCAGGCAGTACCTCTCCTGGGAGATGCGCGCGAGAGGTAAATGATCTGAAACTAAAGAGTTCACTAAGGTGTCTGGCATACTGAAGGCGTCTCATTAATTTACCCAGTTCCTTGAAGCCACAAGGGCCTTTTAAAATATTCTGCCGCAACGTGTTTTGGTTTCTGCGAGTTAAAACAAAATCCAAAGCAAATGCATAAAGTCAGAACACCGGAAACATGGTAAACTCAGCTGGCATTGTCCCAGATTCAAGGCAGATTACCCTAAAGGCAGTTCCCTTCTCTTTTCACTTTTCTTATTTAAAATGAATAAAAATGTTTGCCTCTGTCAGCCTTTGCTGAAAACCGTAACCATCGACTAGTGTTGCGAGCGTTATGCAAAGTTACGAGCATGTGAACCAAACCATTAAATGACAAACAGTCTGGGAAAAAACACATGGGTTTTTGGGTAAAGGCATGCCTTTTTTGGAACTTTGATTCATAGCAGCTTTAATAAATCATTGTTTATTAGGACAGAAGATGGAAAATGTCCACTGCTTGTATGAGTTTCAGATGAGAGGCTCAGTCTGTATTGTTCCTGCCCTGCCATCTCCCTTTTTATGTTGGGAATTATACATCCCTCCATTCACAGGGGTACATTTTCTCTCCTGGGTGGGGGGGCAGGGTATTGCAGTGATACTCTCAGGCTTATGAAAAAAATGTAACTGTTTCCCCCCTAAAACTGCACCCAAACACAGGTCATTAATCCATCATAATCCTGTCATAAAACATACACAGGGATTTTGATGGAAAAAAAGAGAAACAGGCCCTAAATCCTTCAGGTGTCATAAAGCACATTTGTGGAAATATCATGCCCATAGTGGTGTTAATATTGCTTTATGAGGGCCTTAGAAAGGTACACTTAATGCAGTCATGCCACATCTCACATATTTGGGTATGAAGCACATGCATTTAAGCACTGCCCCCCTCTCAACCACAGTCTCATACATTTAGTAAATGCATACAAAGCTGGGAATGGTACCAAAACTTGGTTGCAACAGTAGCTTTGTTGTGATTACCCATTGCTGTCATTTTTAACCTAGAAAACATGCGATACTTAAAAAAATGTAACTCAGGCATTGTACATATTTTGTTCAGTGACTGGTCTCCACTGCTGGAGTTTTGACATGACCAACTCAATATTGCACACCTTCGGTGGAGTTTTTAAAATCTATTGTTATCTGCATCCACTTGTTAAACAACTGTTAGCTATATATGACAGTAACTAATGTATTCTCTTGTAGTTATTTGTATGTGCATTAATTTATAGTCACTGAAAGTAATTTTATCATTTTATTGGGTGTCTCAGAGAAGTAAAAGCTGCAACTGTTCTAGCACAGTGTGATATTTCACTTAAGCTCTCTGTTTGGAGACATTTTCCCCAAAAGGAATACAGAAATAAATTAGATCATAATTTTATGATAAATAACAAATAAATATTGCATTACAAATATGTACTAATATTTCAAGAAATATTATAATTGTTTGATTTGTGCATTTCCCTCCACTATATTTTCAGTTTTTTAGTTGAGTGCTGGTACCTTGGGAGCAAACCTCTCAAACTGACCCCATGAGTCACCCCTTCCTGGCCCGGGTGACCGCCCGCGGCTCTGATTGCCATACCTTGTACCCAGTGATGGTGCTGACGTGGCGGCGGGGCATGCGCCACCGGACACTGAAGGCCGTGCAGTTCACTGTCTCCAGCTGGATGTCCAGGGGCGGACTGAGGCGCTCTGCAACACCAGGGGACAACAAGCACACTTCAGATGCGTCCATCAAGCGAGGTGGGTCGGCCGCGTAACGGCTGACAGCTTGCTTTTTTGCAAAACATCAGCCCGTGACAAATGCAACAGCATGCGAAAATAAATCGGAGAAGCTCACAGTCAAACACAAAACACTGTATTGATTCCCACTTGCTTTCATGAGGCTGTTTTAATTACAGACTATCACTCAATTTTGTTATTGTGCAATGTCATGTAACTAGACGTCACATTGCTTCCCAAAACAACAAACAAAAAAATAAAAACATGAAGGATCAGAACACATAAGCTTGTGACACATACAACGCATCAGTGGCTACAATGACAACACAAACTTTGTCTTACTCCCTGTCTCTGAGTGAATCCAAGCAGTGCTGGCTTATTTTGCTGGAGGATGACACTTAGTGCACTTGTCGTGTCATTATCCTCAGAGTCTGGCTCTTCTCTTTATCCTTTTCTCTACTCTTGTTCCCACAGATAATGGGCATTTTGCCTTTTTTTTCGACAACAGCTTTTCTAACCCCGCCAGACTCTTGCCTGCGTTGTCTTGTGAGGGAAGAGTGGAGGCCGAGCAGATAATCCCTGCTGTGTGAGACTGCTCTGAACCCCTGCCTTTGCTGCTGGTTGTTGCCTAACAGTGCAGTCCTGGTGTGAATCCCTCGGGTGACTTCACTGTTCTCAAACTCACTCAGCAGACTTCAGAACTCCACAGCAACTTGTGTAATACACTGATGACCCTGTATAAAAGCTGGGGTGGGTTGCAGCAGCGAAGGGAAGGTGGTGGGGATGTCCTACCGCCAGGGTCGTGGGTCAATTGGGAGGCTACCCGTAAAAGCACTGTTCAAATCAAAGCTTTGCGTGCAGGCTCTGCAGTGCTTACTAACCATGGCTGGCTGTGGTCCAGATGTCCTGGGGAGTTGGGGTCTGCAGGTAGGCCGTAATAGTGATAGGTGCTGGGAGCAATGAGGCAGCCAAAGTGAAATTAGCAAGCAACAGTGGCATTCAGAAACACACACATATTCACTTGTACCGAACTGCGTAGCAGCTCCCCTTTGACACATGGTTGCATGGGGTTTAGTAAGTAGGTCACAAGGGTATGGTGGTAATAACACTTACTTACAGACAAATCTGTACAATAAAGAAACTATGTAAACCACTGCCTGTTGTAGCAGTATTTATTGAGATAAATATCAGGTTTCATGTGTCACTAAATAATATTCTTAGTGTATGGCAGCTGATGCCTGTGTTTGATAGTCTGATAGAGATTTTATAGGCTTTGGGATGAATTGTTTGTCTTGACTATTACTGTATAATACTCACAAGAAACACCCAATTTAAATGAATCCCAGAGAAACAGGGATGCTTTATTTAAGTGGATAGAAAATGATGATCGTGGTCTGAAGACACAGAGGAATGACAACCACTGAAGCTGCACTTGACCAAAATCAAAATCAATTATACTCTCTCACCAGTGATTATCCATAAATGAAGATAAATGATAAAAGAAAGCTGTTGCACATGTTTCTTTCCCCCCTCATCATAACATGCATTAATTCCCCTGACAAAAGGATGTCCAGTATGACATCTCACTTAGCTGTTCTTTTATGTCTTTGTATGTAAATAAATATATATACTAAATATATAATGTTATTAACATTATACATGTGCTTATGCCTATATTTCTTTCTTTCTCTTTCTGTACATTCTTCCCTGGGATTTAGCCATTACACAAACCCAGATATGGGTCCCTAACTTTTATACATCCTGCAGTTTCTGCACCTAAACATATGCTATGCGTTTTTCCCCTAAAATTTAACATTTTATGAAAATTGCATTAATTGTCAACATTTTCCATGTATAAAGTAGTGACAACATTTATACAGTAGATTTTTCATCGTCTGGCAGTCTCCCAAACAAAAATATGGTGGTAGCCAGAAAATGCACACAGAATTGTTACTGTGTGCAGGTCAGTGATATGGCAGTGAAACAGGAATATGACTGGAGGAGAAGCATATTTCCAAGGATTTGGCTCCACACTGAATTGGACTGGTGTCACTTTTTTCTTTCACAAAGATCTCATTTTCAAATTACAGTGCCCCTTACTGTGGGCAGACCAGACCTTTGAAGTTGATAATAATGCTATAGCATTAAGTTAGTAACACGGAGCTACTTTTAAGTAATTAAAGACAAGCTTATGTCAACACATTGTTTTTCTAGCAGACATAGACCAACATTAAAAAAATAATCTACACAGTGTTTGTTATATTTTGGGGTATACATGATATTGTGATATTACAATCTCTGCAGTACTATCATAAGGATTGTTAAATGTCTGTTTCATATATGTTCAAATGTCTGAACCCAGAGGACTTTATGGTCACACAATGAAGACAGAGCTTTGTGGTACTTAATGAAATTATTTCAGCTGTGCTCTTTACAATCTATTCAAGCCAGAGTAGCTCCAACAAAACAAACAAATCAAACACCAACACCACATCAATTCAAATAACCCTCCCAAAAATCTTGTGTCATCACTGCAAAGAATAGATGACAAACAAGATCATTTCAAAGTTCTCAAGTGCCACCAAGCTCCTTCTTTACATGATGTGATTTGTACGGACAATTCCTAGTCCTTCTCATTTCCACAATGTCAAAAAGAGGGACTTTCAAGCACAATACACAGGAACAAACGTGACTGTCCCAGAGAGACATCAGAACATTACACACGCATTCTTGTAACAGCTCTGCTCTGACCTCTGACTTTTCGACAAATGTCTTGCTCTGAAAAATGGAAGTCGTGGATGATGGAAGATGTCAAAAGTCAAAAAGAGCACTACAGTTGAATGACAGAGATGGGACCATGCCCCCTAAACTGCACAGCCTTAATAACGTGTTGCTTCAAACCACAGAGAGGTGGCAGACGCAACCTAAACAGTCTGTTTCTATGGTTCAGCTGAGATGGAAATATTCAAGCAAATGCAGGCATATGAATGCAATGTAATGTAATACTGTAATACTTCTCCAAATATATAAATCAAAGATAAAGTCATAATAATCTTTCAATGACAGTTTTATTAGCACCTTGAGAGAGAGAGAGAATAGTATTGGGAGAGATTGTACTGAAAGATTGGCAGACCAGACTCAATTTTATATTAAGTCACATGCAATACAAGTGTTAAAAGAACATGGAGACAAAGCTGCACACATTCCTTCACCTTTTGGAAATTTGCTGTGGTGATGAAGCAGCATATTTTTCAATGTCAACTTAATGCTGGTGCTGAAGCACTTACAACCACAGCTACAAGCAACCTAATCGCTACTGGGCAAAGGTAATGTCCACTGACCCTGTAGAAGTGATATGAAGCATTAAGACACATGACAGCAAAGGAAAAGTCTTTGAAAGGCTTTGGTTTTGAGACACATGAGACACTCCTTGCTTGGCTTAACCCAGCACCTATGCAGTTAACATAAGCAGACACAAGTTCAAACTACAAACACAGTATGGCACAGAAGTAGTCAGTTTTGTGGGTTCCATTAGTGTGACATAAAATCTTAAAAAAAACAAATGTGTGGAAAAAACAAATACTCACTGCTGAGAGACAACGGAAATTATGTTTTGAGAAATGGTCTCACAACAGCATCATTTCAGAGGACAAAAGAATGTGGTACATTGGCTGGACCAATGACATTGGGTATTCACTAACCATGTCCAAACTGTGTACAGTCACCACAGACCACATTAAAAATCACAATAATTCCAATGAAAAATCCATTTTCCAGGACTTCCATGCTAGCATTTTTTGAGTTCGCAATGACAGGTAGACAAGCAATCATCTCACAGTGCTGAGTAATTACCCTAAATTTACAAGGCAGTAAATTTTATACCATTTATAAATCCATTTGCTCTGAAAGCCCTCCAGATTGTACATGAACCATGGTGCAGGACAGACAAATGCAGCATAGCATTCTACAGTTAAAAGTCACTGCACATAGCCCACTAACAAACAGAACATTTTGTGATTTGAGATGAATTGAGTACTTTTCTGAACTGAACAGTACAATGTGGGCAATTCCACTACTTTGTGTAACCGCCTATTTGAACTGCTGCTCCACTGTCCCTCAGGGGAGCAGGGAACTGCTTTTTAAGATTAATTTAGTGCTTTGATCAATACACTGTTCCAGGACCCAAAAAACTTTTCTCCTGGTACCATAAGGGTATTGGAATCCCTCCTCATTAGTGTAAGGTTCCACCTCTCACCTGTCAATGCCATTCATCAGAGTTGTGGCACTTCAGACAGCAAGTAGTTAGCTAATCAGCTCTATTGAATCAAACAAAACATCATCCAAATAAAAAATCACAAGCATGTAAAAAATACTAAATGCGCATTTGCTAGTTCTGAAGTAAACTGCAACTTCCTTCACCTTCCTTCTACTACAGACTACAAGAACCACCCCCTAACGTAGGTGCAACACATGTGCATACTGAAGAAATAGAACAAGGCAATAAAGAGAGATTTGGTATGTGTGTACCTTATCGTAGTATCATACCATGAATGAGTTCCTGCCAGATAGCTATCCAGTATGACATCTCATTTAGCTATTCTTTCACATGTATACCATATGAATAAATATAAAATGTTACTAACATTATTGATTTGCAAATACCCAAATCACTGACCCAAATCCAGTCTTGGGTGTTTTTTGGGCACAGCTAAACTGCACACTGATTGGAAAGGCACACTGAACTTAGCTGAAGAAGATACAGCAGCAGCACAACTATACTTGTCATTCTGTATCAGCCCTGTATATACTCCGCATTTAAATTCATAAGATGAAGACATTCTCGACAGATAATTCTTGAGTGCACATGATAATGTGCTCAAAGATTTCAGTGCATGGCAGAATAGCTCACTTTAGAAGGCTCAGCTAGTGATTTAGAATGCTTTCAGTTAAAACTATAAGAGTGAAGATGACAGGAACTAAAGAGTGATTCTTCTGTCTTCAAGATGAGATACATCCTAGTCATCAGGATGGTTTTCGCAGTTGTGCTGTGCAGGTTTTGTGAAACAACCCATTGAAGTTTCTGCATAAAAAGTCATATTAAAGATAAAAGCAAGCAAAATTTCAATAAATATGCACCCTCCAACTGCTCATGACTTGTATTTCTCTCTTAGTTGTCAAATCACAGATCCCATTAGAAATAACTCCAAAATGACAGAGTGCAGGCTGGAATGACCTTGAATATGCAGATACACCCCTGCACCAGTTTAGTAGCTGTCACTCACAAACCAATTGACATACAAGCACTTTTAATGTTAGAGCACTATAATTCAGTTTGCTGAAATACACCCTTCTCTTAACTGGATTCTAATCATTCCCACACCACCATGCTTTAGTGGGCATTTAATGACCAGGGAATTATTTCAGCTACACAATCATGGCCTGACACTGAAAAAGAATTCAGTAATGGCTTATGTGGTCCACTATGTTTGACAGTTAATACATGTGCACACATGGCACATGAAGTGCACACATTCATTGTATGTGTGCTTCAGTGCATGGGAATATGTCATGCTTCACCATCAAGGTACCTTCTACTATTCCTGTCAAATGACCTGGAAAACAAGACCATTTGAACTTCTCCACTTCCAGAGAAAATGTACACTCTCTATTTGACTGATCATATGTTGCCCCCAGATAGTCTTCTTTCAGGTGACCCCCCCCCCCCCCCCCCCCCCCCAAAAAAAAATAAAAAAAAGCTACCATAGTTATGTAATAATTTAGAACGCATAAGGGGTGTTATACTGGAGTAACCTACAGCTGGTTCAATGTATTTGCAAAAATGACATCAGGATCAGATGCAGGAAATTTAATGATACAATCATAATTTTTTCAAATTCCAGCTGGGGAAACATACCCCCCAAACCCCCTAACTTTTTGTGGGGGGCAGGAGAGCCATTTATAAATGACCTTAGGTCCCAACGCCTACAAGGGAATGTTGACACCAAGGATTCAATGGCAGTGTGGAAGTGTAGAACACAGCCAATTAGTTCCAGAAACAAACACGCAACTGCATAATCAACCACTCTGATTTCCATATTGTGTGTGAACTGTTAATACATGCTGTAACCTTCCACTAGTCCCATACTGTTTACCAATAGGATGCAGATTTGGCTTTCTAGTCCATAGCAATAATGTGCCCAAAGTGGAAACATCCAAAGTGTGGTCGTCAACCATGACTAAATAACCCCATTTTTGTCAAAAACAGGCTTGTCAAAGTTAGGTTAATAACTTAAGTTTTGTAGCTGAGAAAATAGTTGTAATCGCAAGGTTCCCGCTGGCAGTATTAAAGTCACGATTCTTGACTGATAACAAACAACCATTCACGCAGAGGGTATTAGTCCAATTAGCCCCTGTTTGAACGGCAACACTGACTACATAGCTTTCTGTGAGAGAGAATTAAGGTAACGCAGTATGGACATGCACTTTTTACTTGAAAAACACACACACACACACGGGCACGCGCGCACACGCACACACACACGGATGTTCTTATTTATGATGTATTTGTATGTGTATACATGTTAGACCACATAGCTAGAATTACAGATATAGTCGCCAATGCAGTTGCTTTGACCCAGCAGTCAAATCAAGTGTCTGGTCGGTACAAACATACGCATAAATGTTGGCGACTTACCTGATTTTCTCACATTGGTCCTCCTTACACAGACAGAAAGTTCCACCACACAAATTATAACCAGCGAAACTAATATTGCGTTTCTTATGTTGCCCATGACTTGCCAAGTTCTCAAAGTTTAAAATGGCATAACTAGTCCAGAGTCGGTGAATGTGCCGCGTACTAATACTTGTAACAGTAAAAATACACAAATGAGTAGAATAATAATAATTTTTTTTAAAAAAAGTTGCGCAGGTGAGGGCAACCCGTTCTGTCCAGAGGTAGGAAAATCCCGCACAGCACCAGTATGTCTCTCTGGTAGTAAGTGGACGTTCCTTTTTTGCAGTCGGACGGGAGCTGAGGTTTGACACTGATGAGATTACAAGCTACTCGAGATCAGTAAGACACGCAGCCGAACGGGGACAGCTCCGGGAACAAAAGAAACGCTCGCACATGACAGCCGAGGCGTCCTTTACAAACCGCCCGAGCGAGTCCGCTAGACGCGTCGCAGATCGGGTGCGCTGCAGACGCACACTCCGCGCAGCAAGTTCTTTCGTTTCGTTTGATTTGAAAGTCCGTTAAATGCCAGGGAAGAAGAACAGAGAACAGGGGGACATTAGAGTTAAGAGGATAAAGGGAGCCTAATCCACCCAGATGGAGACTGGACAGCCACTCAGACATATATAGCAACACTACCAGGAGGTACTGAAAAGTAAATAAAAAATAATTAATTAGTGAACTGAATTAGTTAATTAATGGAAGCTTTTTGACTAAAAGAAATAAAATAGCATGCTATTTATGTAAGACATTGTCCAAAATGTAAACTGAAAAACAAGAATAGTGCTACAAATATCTAATAAAGTTAAATTAGCCTACATATTTGTTCCCTAAAAAAAAAACAAATAAACTGTCCTATATTTTGTTGTTCCTAACAATTCAATGATGTTGTACGAGCCACTGTTGTATTGTAAAGTTAAACAATAATTTGTGTAGAATTTCTGTGATTACAAAGGTAATACATCCTCGAGAGTATGTAAGTAGGTATTTGCAGTGTAAGGTGCCGACCAATTTAACCGACAGCGTACGGGCCAAACATTTCATCTACACGCCAGCAGGTGTCCCTGAATTCATACCTACCCACGTGCGATTTCCGCAACTTCGTTTAACCTTTTGCTAAGGTGAAACCTACCGTTTCATGTTATTATATTGGACATACATAAATTGTGCACACTACATAGGCATGTTTAAGTTTATGACGAGAAAGTGAGATGTTTATACGCCTCGATAACTTATACAAATGAATAGAGTTATATTTGCTGTCATTGTACAATAACGGAAATGCAAAATGCACTGCAAATAAACTAGTGTCGTTAACAAGATATACTTATCAGAAAAGAAAAAGAATTTAAACTTACAAACACTCTTATTTTGGTGCTCTTTTAACAGCTATAATAAAAAAAACTTGGTTTACCGTGTTACCCTCTTACAGGCAACTCCCTGATTTCAGAGCAATAGACCTTTTCAGGTAAATATATGTATAGATAATTGTCAGTTCTCTAAGGATGATTTCAGTCCCATTTCTGTGCAGATACTCCATTCTAACTCCAGAATTGAGTTTAACCTTACCATAAATCCCCAGGTTTATTCCCACCTCATGCGGTACAGCTAAGATGCTATGTTGTCGCAGGGTTGGCATCAGGGGGATGAGCAAGAGAATTACTGGAGTCTCCCGGGAACCAGAGCACCCCCATCGATGGCGTATCATTAGATTTATGGCACAATTAAATTCAACATATTCATTTGCTGGTTCATCTAGTATTCAATGAGGTTTGGTGTTCAGATGACTCCATATCATCAGGTTCTTGTTATCTCGATTCTCAAGCAATTATATTTATTTTGGAAATGAGTAATTGCTGTACCGATACACTATACCATTCAGTGCATATCGCAAATTGACCCCTTAAATGAAGTTTCCCTTGAATTAGATGGTTTTAATGAAATTCCCCAGCAGTTCCCCTCTGATTTAATTTTAGCCAGATAATTTTCAGATTCTCAAACTGCACTGTAGTGTCAGGTGATGAATCATGGGAAGATGGTCATGGGCACTGAGGCCTAGTTCAAGACAGGAAGCAATGCTCCTGCTGAAAGCAGGGCTTTATAAATATTAGAATGTACTAGACGGAAAGCATAAAGGAAAGACGACATACAGGTGGCAATTAAATCTTATTGTTTTGCTTTTTCTTAAAAATTAATTCCCAATACCTACCAGGGTGTATTGTTAGGTCTCAAAGTCTACAGATGGGCTTATTCATGTCTGAAGTTGGGTACCCCCTGGTTCGTGGCTTCCTCTTCTGCCTTAGGCCTGGTGCTGGCCCTCTACCAGTCCAAGATCAGATGCTGTCGTGCCAAGGTTGTCTTAGCCCTGCTCTGTGGAGATCTGTAAGTGACGTGCATGATTGGAAGGTTGCCAGCACTGCTTGCTACTGTATGCCTGGAAATGTTTTAGATTTTCTCAGATCAATGCTGCCAGGAGCATATGTCACTCAGGGTGCCCATTATACTGTCATTCTTGCATATTCTTACTGAAGCAAAGGGATACAGTGTTGTTATACTGGCTACCAGGCCGTAGATATTCCATTAATATTTTTTGTCACAAGTCTTCCCAGTGTTTCTCAGAGTTCCACTGTGACACCAGGCCATTTTTTGCTCAAATAGGTGGTTTCCGAAAATGTGACATTCACCATCAGCAAAGGTGGTGTTATGTAAGAGGTACCCTGCCACTCTACCGGGAGACAGGCAGTGATGCATCTGCATCCAAAGAGTCTCCTCTTTCACCTCCATTACATCTTTTCTGTGTCTTTCTGAGTTGCTCGCCGCAAGGGAACGGAAATGAGGATTCACAACAAGAAGTCAAAAGGAAATTGTTGAATTCATTACCCATAAGACTCTCTGCTGTTTCCTCTCTGAGGTTATTGGAGAAAATATTTGTATTCAGGAAACAGATATGGCTCTCCTGTTTTCTCATAAAAAACTTGGAAAGGGTAGCAGAATGAAAAAAAGACAAAAAACAAAACAAAACAAAAAAACACAGAAAGCCCATAATTTTGTCTGACTCCACTCAGCAACTGTTTATATTGGTCTATTTTCTGTTTACTCTACAGAGATTTTGTCTATGACATATGAATTGTGAATTGTTTGTGGAGCATGAAGAACTGCATGGAAAAAAATGTTTTTGTTTTTTATTTTTTCAACTCTGAGTTAAATTCCTCTCTGGGGTTCTGATACCTGGTGCATTAATAGACGTGAAAGTCTCATTCCATAAATTACTCCCCATTGTCTGTGATATATATTCCCCCTGAAAATTGTAAAGGCCAGTGAACACAGACTGTGAGAAAGACTTGCTTGTCTTGGACTGGGCTGGGGGGGAATGGGCAGTGGCCCACGGTCGCACACAAAGATTCAGAAGTGATTCCTGCAAATGAACACAGTGGAATAATCTTCCTGTCCGGCAAAAGGAAGAAAAGCCAGTGAGAGTCTGCTTGCGTCTGCAGCTGCTTGCGTCTGCCTAAGGAAAATTGCCTCTGCGTTTGTGATGCTTCTGTGAGCCAGGAACCGAGCTACCTGCTCAGGCCCACCGTGAGCTACTGCTGTGTGAGTCACATTCAGCTCGGTCCATTACACCCATCCATCCACTCCAAAGCCAACCAAGTACAGCAAATTACTCATTTTCCCGCTGCCAAACTCTGCACCTTTTTGTTCAGTGTTGTGTGACGTTGTTGCAGTGGTGTGATGCCCTTCAAACATACACATTCATTTTCTATTCCATTCCATGCATCCCAAATTTAGTTTGTTTAGGTGTGTTTATCCTTACTTGTGTTATTTGAGTTTGTGTTTTTTACAGAAGAACTTGGCTCAAGGCATGCGGTTTCAGAAGGACACAAAAACAGAGGAGGTGTTCCTCTGAGACTGCCCCCACAGCTTCGCAAAGGCATTACATCACCATTCTCACAGGACTGTCATACACAACTCACCCGCTACATCTTCAAATGTATTTTTTTTCCCTGTAGCAGTCAATGACTGGAGTGATTTGCTTCTCCTTGTGTAATATTATCCCGTTTGTCTAATCTATCTATTTGCATTAATCTACCATGCCATTCTAGCATCTATAATGTCTTTTTCTGGCTGGTCAATCAGTGGTGTTCTCTTTAGTTTATATTGCTATAAACAGTCAAAAAATCTTTTCTATTTCAAAATGTTTTATTTATATTCATCTTACAGATACATTAACAGATGATTGATACATGTATCATAGACAAATCATAGATAAACATTTGTGCAAAAGAGCAGTGTTAGTTGTTCCCAACTGACTATGCCGTTGCATTAGTAAGGAGCATAATAAGCCAGCCAGCTTGGCTGCTCATTCATGTCCGAGCAGAGCGCATGTCATTTCAGGGCTCTGTAACTAACACAGACGGCATGTGTAGAAGCTGATAACGGAGACGTGTCTGTGGACCTGTCTAGAACTTAGTGTGAAATAGGGAGCACGTCAGGACAGTGAGACGAGCATGGGCCACATGGCTGCCTTAGGTAACTGCATAGGTTGACAGTAACTGGTACAGTGTACTTTCAGCAGTGTACAGTGTACGTTTTTCACAATAATGATACAGATATACCAGCGAATAATGCTTTTGCATAAGGGCAGCATGGGCTAGCACCCTGTGCTGTTCCCCACCCCACCGTGCTCTGAGCATGGGCAATATCAGCCCTCTGGAAGAGCAGACAGCATCTGGTCTCAGGATTCATTGCCAAGTAATTTGATAAACACTGTGTGTACCAAACTAGGAGCTACAGTCAGTAATGGAGGCAGAGGTCTGTTTTAAGTCACTCATTGGAGTTGGGGTCAACTCTGCAAATGTAATTCTACATCAGTTCTTCCTCCAAATCAGCTCCACACAAACTCCCAGAGATATAGCATCCACATGAGATGCTGAGAGAGCTCAGCCAGAACATGACGGGTAACATAGTACTGTGATACTGCACATTGAAATATTGTGGTCATTCATCCATCATAGACTTATTTTCATTATTTCAAAGTTATGAAGTAAATATCTTACTTCTCTTTGACAAATGTACATTTTATTTATTTTTATATGGAAAGTTATTGTTGGCAAAGTCTGTAAGATAAATTGGTTTGAACAAAATTGTTTTGCTGACAATACGTTAAATAACTGAAATCTTAATCTATGAAAGGCAATTCCTTTTCACTGGTTTGAACTCTTGGGGCCATTTATTCAACAATTTGCTATGCTTAAATATGCTTTTGGGATTCTTTGTTATTGACTGCCACCTTGTGGAAATAAATGGAAAATACTTCAGGATAAAACTGCTTAAGCCCCAAGGTGCTCTAATAAAAAAAAATTATGCTTTCCAAAATTTCTGTGTTCATGTCTTGATCAGGGTGAGGCAGGCCTAATCTAACGTTGATGAGAATGAAATAATTTAAGGGCTCCACTGAAGTTCAGCTGTGACAGATGGGACCTGGGTTTCCTTGATGTGTGATTGAGCCGTGTTCTGGTGGTCCAGAGCGGCCTTCTGCGGCTGTAAATAAGGTCCAGACATGTGTGAGGGCCACTGCAGAGTCCCTGACCCAGAACCCAGAACGCATTGCTTTTCCACCTTCAATCGGGGCTACCTTTGATCTCCTGTCACCTGCCCCAGCCCACCACAGTCAACCAACATCTCACTTTCAGTCCCTCTCCCCATAAACCATTACAGCCTCCAGTAAATCACACTCCACTGAGGCCTCCTGGAGGGTGCACACGGGCCTTTAATATTTATATGTGTGAAAGCTGTCAAAAAAGACTTGTCACAGTAATGGAGACAGCATGGGTCCTGCTGGGGGTCTTTTAAACAGAATTTTTACAGTAAATAAGAGGCTCTTTAAGGGCCCAACATGACACAAAACAGATTCTTTTTTTTCCTCTCCAGAGTAAGGCAGGGAACATTTTTATTTAATTTTGCCGGCACTGCTGCCGCTTTAACAAGCTAAGGGCGGGGGAGAGCAGCGGAGCACTTTGTAGCTGCAGAGCGTGACTCTCCATTGAGAGGCTGCACGTGTGGATTGAGTGTCCACGTTGTCTGAATGCAGCCACAAACCGCAGACTGGTGGCCGCCCACCCGCCACACTCGCCCGGCCGCAGCCTAATGCCACCATCCTTTAATGAGTCACGCTGCGTTGGGCTGTACAGACGCCGTGTCGGAGAATTCCATGTGTCCGGGGGATAGCCTCCAGGCCGCAGTTTATGAAGCGTGTGTCTCCACTTGACACCTGTCACTTCCTGTCACTGTTGCCCAGGTCCCCCGCCCCCGGCGATCTCGGGCCCTGCAGTGTTGGGGAGATCAAAACTTCAGGGAGAGAGAAGGTATCCGAGGCGTCCAGTGGGCATGTCCCACTGGCGTTCGCTCGGTGCCATTCCATTGCAAGTCTCACTCCTGATGTGCCGGGCTCACGCCTAGTGTGTCAGGCGAGGGTTGTGCCTTTTTATGGTGTGGGGGAGTCTCGCTCAGGAACACAGTCAGTTAGATGCGGTCCTGTGATGTGTTTCACTGCTTCACTGCTCATTCCCTATTCCCTGAGGATATATCATGGGCAAGAAATAGCACACAGTAAAAAGCACAGGTGGTATTATGATTGGAGTGTTGGACTGTGGCATTGAAATCTGATTGGATCACTGCTTTATGCTACCCTTGAGTACGGTTCCATACCTGACTTGCCCAAGTGAAACTCCAGCTTCACAGATTGGTTACTGAATATCCATGCTGAAATATTAATATTAATCGTAATTTGACCTTGGTGAAGGTGTGTCTTGTGTCTGAAACACAAATGGATAATGCTGTGCTAAAGAGGAGCAGGGCATTTTCAAACAATGTGCTCCAGACTGTGGGGCCAGTGCCCACTGCGGCCCTGCTCCGACCCCCTCCACAGGTACATGTGGTGCGGATTACTGCAGACATGGCTAATGTCCACTTTCTCCTCTGTTTAATCACGCCACCATTAGGGTGTTCAGATCCTTCTGCAGGGGAGGTCTGGAGCAGGAGTTTCGCATTAGTGCTGTAATGAAGGGTAATTGGCCCTACAGCCAACCGTGTGAGTCAAGCAGGCCCCAGAGCCCCATTGGTCTGGATAAACTTCCTCACTCGCTTCGTGTCAGCGGGGAAGGGGAGGGGCTGTCTTACATGCACGGTGTCTGATCTCAACGGGGTAATATTACTTCTCGGGGAGGTGGCAAAGGGAGTCAAGGCTTCAGAGTAATGACCCGAGGGCAGTAGCATTCAAAGTCTGTGTGGAATGATGTCTCCGCACCGCAGAGTGATGTATGTTACAGAACCTCGCTGCTCTGCCGGTTGAGGTTTCCATACTGCATCGGATGAAATCATCAGATCACAGGGAAGAAAGGCCTCCGCCCAGTTAGCCTGCAGCGCAGATGCTGTCTGGCGCTCTCTGTTGGAGGGAAGTGGAAATCCCCCATGGTGCCATGTCCAGACTGCCAGCTGTCCATCAAACTATATTTCACCCACAATGAGAGGTGACCAAAGAATGAATTAATATTGATAATGCATATTGATGCATTTCTGAAATGAAATTATTGGCAACTGGCGAAAACTATGGAAAGAATACAGCATAAACAAGGATTCCAAGGATCAGACAAGCTGTGGAGTGAGAAGTAAATAATACATCGGCAATAAAAAGGAAGTGATAAAATTACAGTAACAACAGTAAGAGACAGAAGAAGCTAGAGTAAAATTGAGATGTGGAAGTAGACAAAAAGATGAATACATCCATAACATCAAAAAATAGACAGTGAACAAAGAAGTGATGATAATAATAGAGATGATAAAAAGCAGTAACATCAAAACTGTACTTCAAAAGGAGATCGGTTGGTCCTGTCTCCGCCTGAATGGCAGCTGAAATCTGCAGCCATGCGACACAAAAAGAAGCAGGGAGGGGGAGTCGGGGGGGATACTGTAACTCGATACCCTTCATCTTCGGTTGAAGTGCGTGAAGACACCGCGCGTCCCTATAACGAGTCTGCTCACCGCTACCGGTCTACCCCGCTTCATGTCCCCTGTCCCCCATCCATGTGTGTTGCGCCAAGGGAGGGGGGATTGGGTCCTCCATGGGCCTGAAATCTGATGACATGCCAAAACAAGCAGAGGAGCTGGTGCCTCCCAGCTGTGGCGTGTGTCAGAGTGCCCCCCTTCCCCCCAACCCCTGCGCTCCCCTTCACGGCTTCTTTCCTATTTGAGCGCTGCCCTCCGGCCACGACGATCAGATCCCATCTGCTCCCAAGACCTGGGCCTTTCTCTCAGAGTAATGATCCTATTGTCCAAATTCCCTTTGTGACACGCCCAGATCCCGTTACTCTTTTCAAATGTTGCGTCGGCACCTTCCTTTGTACCAGCTCTCGGCTTGTAAGAAGCAGGCTTCGAGAAAATGTGAAACGCAGAAGAAATTTTAAAACCTTGAGCATGCAGCACAATCACCATTGGCCTTATTTTGGCCGCAAGTCCAGACAACAAGGCTGATGATGTGAGACCTTTTACTAAATGTTAAAGTCTGAAGTCTGAGCAAAAGCTTTAAATGTACAAAGGTCTCTTCGATCTTATTTGAAGTGGAAGACATCTTCTCTCACAGCCTTTTGAGCTGTAGACTTGAAAAACATCTGACAAAAACCAATATTGAGAGGTTAAAAGTGTGCGAGGGGAAAAACAAGATGTAAAGCCTGACTGTGTTGGATTTTCCTGGAAGGTGGATTGTAGACCCCATAAGTGACCTTTTCCATTCTGGAAGAAAAAAAGTGAAATCCACCAAAAGCAACTTGCAAGAAAGTAATAACTCATTGAGTGACATGTTCTCTTTTGGTGCAGAAACAAAGACCATGCAATGTTCAGTATAAGGGTTGCCCACTGGAACCTTATTGGCCTGTATTTTATGGGGTGCTACAGTGTAGTGGTGGTGGGAGTTGGCATCAGTTGCGGGTTAGGGTTACAGCTGGGGAATTCTGAGGATTAATATATGAAATTGTAGAATTGCTCTGTGGCACAAAAACCTGTCTTGTCTTTAGTAAGTCCACCAGGATTTCAAACTGAAGTGCCCCATGGAAGAACACAATGGTGAAGCCCCATTGTCTGCCTGCTCAGCTGAGAGAGCGAGAGGCAGGACACAGAGTAGTCCTCACCGGGTCCTACCTCCCCCTGCACCCTCACTTGTTGCTGCATGTCTAAACCCCATAGGAACACGTCTGAACAATCTGGTGAAATGTACCCTTGTTGTTCTTCCTTTACTGTATTTCAACACATCGAATGGCCATTTGCTGAAAAGATGTCACCCAGCTGAACGTTTGCAGTGTTTGTCTATTTGTCTGAAACGAGGAGGGAGAACAGGTCACATTACCTCACAGATGGCTCAAGTTATTTCAGCTGTTTGTGTCATTTTGATTGGACAGACACACCCCTGACAGAGCTTTGCAAAGCATACTGCAATTGTGCAGGACAAGACCCCATTGGTGTGACCTGCCATAAGATCAGATATCACACCATCCAAACATTCAACCACAGGGCACCCAAAGGGCCGGATTATATTGGTCCAAGCACCACCCATGTGACTCCAGCAAGGGGTAACCATCTTTGACCCCTCATGAACTTGGCCTTCACTTCTTGCCCTCTTACAGCTGAAAGACAACCCACAAGACATGTCCTGGGGGTTTTCTTTGTTCTTCTTTGCTTTTTCACAAGGTAGACGTGCTTTTGAATGTTGTCATTTGAGGCCATTGAGTTAGCAGGGGGAAATTGTTCCATTTTCCCATGAACATTTCAAGGTTTTTTTTGTTTTTTAGGCCATTTTAAGAGAAAACCACTCATATGATGCCTTACTATATAAAGCTATAATTACATATCTCTGTCTCAGATTGAACAGTTTAATGACATTTACTACTATCTATTTTGGGGATTTAACTTCTGTTCATAAAGTATCATTACCCCTCCTGTAATGCTATATCTGCAATATCTTGCATTGATTGTGCGTAATACATGTTATGACATTTCATTTGTTAAGTGTGCTCTATTAAATGAAATGCAATTCATTGATTTGATCTAATGGTTTTCAGAGTAATACAGAATTGTGCAGTGCTTCAGGAACACAGTGTGTTTTATAGAAGGTCATGGGCCATGTGACACGATGGGGGCTTGAAGGGGGCAGGATGTGATGTCACTGACTAGACTGAACCGGTGGAGAGTTACTGAACCATAGCAGTCAGGATACCGGGTAGCTTAGACACAGATTTGCTTTGAAGGTCACAGTGGAACAGCCCAGCCACACAGAGAGATACACTGTTCTTGTTTTTTTGTTTCACACAAACATACCCATCTTAACTAACCCAGGAACTGCAGTAACTCTTTCTGTTTAGGAGACAAATAACTGATGTCAATCAAGTTCTTCAATTTCAGTCATCAATTTTAATTGCTTAATTATGCCAAATTGTTGTAGAGTCTACCTTCAAGATACCTATGTAGTGTATGTGTATATGGCTGACCTTATCTCCTGTGAACAAAAGAATATCAGGTACACTTTTTTGTTATCTAAATCATGTATTTATAGATATATGTTAGCTTCAGCTGTTAAAATGGCATGTAGAAAAGGAGATAACATGTATTCGTACATTGGTTATCTCCTTTTCTACTTACAATTTTAACAGCTCAATGGCACAATGAATGAGAGAATGTAACTTGAAAACACAGGGGATATCATTTCAATGGCAATACTTCCACAGACAGTCCAGGCGCAGTGATTTATTATGCTTGTAAATGCAATGGTGACCACTGATGGATTGCGACACAAGATCTCCTTCGCTTACATCACTTTTTTTTCCTAAAATTGTTCCACATCTGACTCACCCCTCGTTGGAATCCAAAACACATTTTTGGGGTATGTCATTCCAGCATGCATTCCAGTGTGGACAGTATCTCCAGGCAGCCACATCAGGTCAAGCTCCAGGCTAGTTTTCTCCCATCAATTGATGATGGATCAGCTTATGCACCCCTGTTCCTGATTCCAAACCTCTGGTTGAAAAACGATCCTGGTTCAGTGCTTTGGGACACAATCTATCTGCAACTCAAGCAGAGAACACTTCTTACCAGGTGTGACTCATCTCTGCTTCCAAAACTGTTTCACCACTGTGGTTTTCCAGTACTGTTTTAAACTGGCAGCCAGTAGGTGGCACTGAACCTAATCAAAATGCAACATGTATGTAATTTACAGTGTCAAATTACAGTATCAAACCTCTAATTGAGAGGTTCAGATATTTTATTGATTCTATGTAGTTCTCTTTTCTATCACGTATAAACTGGAGGCAGCCCTGGATTTCACTGTGCTGATCCCTAACCATGTGAACTCAATGAAAAAGTCACTTTCTAAAATAGCTTGAAACGACTGACCTTTTAAAAGTGAATTGACAGGGAAGGACAGCTTGTTTGTACAGACGTTTTTGGGCCATGCAGTAAAATAACATTCCATTTTGTTCAAAACAAACTACATCGCCTCTCTTATTGCAAGGCCTTTACTACATAAATTTATTTGACAAATAAGTACAGGCCTGATATGTTTTTTGGAATAATGTCAGTATGACAATCATATATTCTGATGGCTTTTCTGTTTGACCTTGGCTGTTGCATAAGCCCTGCATCATTTTATAAGTTAGAAAGTTGACTGAGTCTTTGAGACAGTAAGTTTTATTTAGAGATCATTTCCTGCTATTGACAGAAGGTTCAATACCAAGGACCGAAGCAATGCTTGATTATGACATCTGTTTTTTACAATGTATGTATAAGATATATAATACTAACAAAAAACAACTCTAAATCTAATAATTATGTGAGAATTCTTAAATCAATGGAATACCATACGTTCATCAAAGTTTCTCCATTTAGGATTACCTTATACTCCATCTTGGCATTAATACTGACCTGATCGTCTGCATGTATGACTCACCTGTTCAACATACATGACTGTTCATCTAATGATGCACCCTTAACTTTGAGTTACACGGCTCTGCTATTGCCAAAATTGTAATATTGTGTAAGAACTGTAAAAAGTAAACCTACCTCTTCTGTTTCTTTAACTGTATAAACATATTACTCATTAAAACATTACATTGCAATTAGATTAGATATACGGCTCATTCATTAATCAGATTATTTAGTGATTTAGCATATTTCCACAGCATAGTCCCTCAAGAGCCAATCATGTGTGCTTGTGTGGTTAATACCTACAGGTCACCCAATTGTTATATGGTACGCAAATATCGATTATGTTCAGTTTAATCACTGATAACTGTCAGATGATTTGTTAACATCTGTTCATGCTGGTTACAACACAGGGATTTCACTAAGTTTATGAATGGAAAGCAAATTTGATAACACAAACATTAATTACTTCATTGATATTACATGAAAAAATACTACAAACAATAAAAAAGATTGCATTAAAACCTGTAAACCATTAACTTATGGGTGTCTTGACCTGACTCCCATTACTAATTTTTGATCATCATTATCATCATATTTATTATACATTTATTGTGCAGTGATCAAACAAAACATCTTGAGAAAGTCCAAAGGCCGTAAGCCTTAGGCACTGCCTCCCTGATACAATACGACTTTTATCAAGGCAAGTAAAAATAAAACAAAAAACATTTTTTACTTCGATTTTGAGTGACATTATTTTGGCCTGCGTTTCACCCAACCATTTGCACAGGCAGAAGCTTTCTAGTGTCTGGGTCAATCAATATGCTTGCTATTCTGGATTCCAGGAGAATTCCTATCACAAGCAATTTGTCTACTGTAGCACAAATAGGTGCATTCAGCTTCAACAGTAGTTGCTGTATCTTTTGACCTTGAACTTTTTATTATTTTTACCCCACCCCACTAATACAGAGGGTTTCAAGGCCACAGATCCCATTATTCGACACGCTGCTCTCGAGCAAGCTTGGTCGCATCTGACCTGCTTGTGTTTTTCTGTCTTTCACAACTATACAGTCCTGTTTGTATATATTTGAAGCAAAGTTCAAGGATGACACTTCAGTCTGATATGTGTGCTCCTACTGGGGACTCTGGAACAATCCATGAGTGACGTGCTTTTTGGCTGGGGAACCCTCAATGGGGGGGGGGGGGGGGGGGATTCCTCTGACTTCACAAGAAAGGTAGACTTTTATGTGGCTATGATGAAACTAGAGTGCTGAGAGGCAAAAGGAATTGCAACCAAAATGCATAAAATTCTATGCTGTCCTTGAACACTGAACTTTATTTTAATTTCACTTCAGGACTCTCAGAAGGAAAAGGGAAGCTTAATATTCTTCATAAAAGTCCATTGGCTCTGCTGGACATGTAGAAAACACAACCACAATTGGTATAATTATAGCACCATTCCATAACGGTATGTAACAAAAACATAATACAATATATTACATTTGTATCTTTATGAGCTGTTAATCTCTTTAGCCTGAAATAAAACTGTATGCAGCCACACAATTTAGCCTGCCATGCATAAGATTTTCCAAGTTTTTTCTTCATTCAAAGTTACTCTTTAACTAAGATACAGCTCTTCCAGTTAGGACTTTATAGAGAAAGCTGGATTAGTGTCAGATAGCTTCTTCTGTGGTGTCATTGATCCCTCATTTGTCCATCATAAACCAGAATTAACAGCAGTGCCCATTTTAAACTGCATTCAGTGCCACGTTTCAAGTGGATTGTCTTCATGTTGTCAGTCATTATCAACACACTGACTCTGGGATTATTCTACAAAACACTAACATGTGAAACAGGAGGAATTTAATGATATACATTTTCCACTGAAGCTCCAAAGGCCTCTTTTAAATCTGACAGCTCTGTAGCCTTTAGACTTCCCTGGACTTTGCCACAAACATCTTGGTTTACCTCTGTGTTAAAAACAACCTTATTAAAACTACACATAGTCCATGCTAATATCCACTGAATTATACCTTGGGTGGAGCATAACAAAGTGTAAACATACTGACTCTTCATCTAACAAATCTGTTGTAACAGCATGGAGAAAACCACTTGTGGATATATACATAGGATGAGACTGAAACAGCACGTTGTTGATGAATGATGTGTATTTAGGCTGTTGATCAAAAACATAGTTCACTAATGTTCCCCTGTTAGCCAAATGATTTTTTAATTTAGTTACACTAGCACATTCAGACACCGCAAAAGATGGTGCCTCTTTGCTTGCAATGTTTAGTCATGATTTACAGTTAACCTACTGGCTAACTGTAGTAAATTAATATTACTCATTTTGCAATATTGGCATATTTCTTCATTAATATGCAACCATATTGTTTTCATTTCTGAGTTCTAGTGTAGCTGATTTTGTTTATGTATGATATATGTCCATATTTGTTTTCTCATAAGCTTTGCTGTTTTCACTATTCCTTTGATGCTGCTAGCCAGCTAGAAATAAAGTTGTTCATTTGAAATTACAGTAAACAGAACCATCAACCCAAATCCAATCTTGTGTGTGTTGTTTCTTTGGCATTGCCGCAGTTCAGAAAGGTTAGGATGGTGCACATCTAATTTAGCTAATTACAGTTGCAACATGACTCTATTCCTCTATTGTTCCAAGATGTAGGTCCACATGGAAATTCCTGTTTTGGGAGATACGCACCTGACTGAATTCACTATCAGACCTAAACATGGATGTTGAGGAAAGTCTGGACAACATGTAAAGAAAAGGTGAGCAGGACATTCTCTTTCCTCAAAAAACCCCACCTACATTCTTAGCATTACAATTAACATGTCTCCTTTGTGTCTACTCCCAAAACCAAAAAACAAACTCAAAGGGTTTAACCATATGAAATCTGCCGTATTATTTTTGATATTTCTTGAGGTTTTGGACTATCCTCACTTTTAGACAGGTTAGTCAGGATCCACACATGGCATATATTCTTTGTTCAGAAGTAATTTCTTGTCATGAGAAAAAACACTATCCAAAATACAAATGTATTCTTTGATTGTATACTTTTTTGTCCCTGACTAGTCAGGGGTATGAATAAACATGGAGGGCACTGCTGTCTCCTGACAGAAGGCTAATGCAATGCAAAAGTAATTCCTGAAAGTGAGCATTCAGAACCCACTTATCTGTTTTCCCCACAGTAAAGTACATCTCAGCAATTTCCACCCATCCAGAGAATACCAGGGGCCACATGAAATTGCCTGTTAATGCATTAACATGAGGCCTAGTAGCCACTCACACCGAGCGATGCCTGCACCAGCCTGCAGGCAATGAGACTGTCTCATAACAGTTTCAGTTTATAACTGCCATCAATCACAGATAAACAGGACACACAAAGGGTTGAGGCAGGTATTTTTGGTAAAATGTCTTTCATGCTGACAGCAAAGGATTGATAATGTGTTATACCTGTGTGTAAAGTAGAGTACAGGGCTTACATGATCATATGTATTAGTTCTTGAAAGAACTCTAGTGGCTGAGCTCTGGACTAGCTGGAGTACTTTCAATGAGGCGTTGGTGCAGCCAAAGAGTAAAACATTACAATATCCAAGCCTTGGAGTTATAAATGAATGATTTTTTTTTCAGCATCGTTCAGTGACAATATTTTACTACAGCATTTCCCAAACCGCTCCTGGAGGACCCCTTGTCCTGCATCTCTCCCTGCTCCAACACAGCTGATGAACTCCTGAGGCTGCTTAATAACAAACTGATCATCTAAATCAACTGTGTTGGAGCAGGGAGAGATCTAAAACATGCAGGACAAGGGGTCCTCCAGGAGAGGTCTGGGAAACGCTGTTTTACTCAGTTTTGAAAGACTGAAAGACTCAGTCTTTAGGTGGAAAACGGCTACCTGCTACGATAGGATTAATGTGAGATTGAAATAGGAAGTCTGAGTCAATTGTCACACTAAAGTTTTTAACAATCACATTGACAGTGACTTTTCAACAGGCCTCTAGTTTAATTAGTTGGACCTCTTCCCCAGGTTTAACTGAAAAATACAGTTGCATGTCGTCCGAATATATGCTTACAATAGTTCCCAGTAGTAGCATAAAATTGGAGAGGAACAAAGGTCCCAATTGTGGTACACTGTAGCTCACAACTAAGCACTCTGATGACTCATCAGTTACCCGTACAAACTGATATCTGTGTAGGAGAATATGGTGGTCTATAGTATCAAAGGCAAGACAGAACATTCCCATCACTTTGACCAGGGCTGTCTCTGTGCTTTGGTGCTTTCTAAAGTCAGACTGAAATATTGAATAGACATTATTGGCTTGCAAGAAGGTGGAATGCAATGTTTCAATGTTTTGTTAAAAATGGGAGCTTTGAGATCAGCCTGTAGTTATCCAGGATAGTAGGGTCAGGATTGGGCATTCTACTTATTGCCATGATTACAACTATCTTAAAAAAATTCAGGAACAGTGTCTGATAATAAGATGAGTTCAAGATATCCAAGTTTTTTCAAGTACAGGGAGAGGCTTCTTTGACAGGTTTGTGGATACAGGGCCAAGAAGACAAGTGGATGATTTAGATGAAATCTAAATTAATTTAGATTAATTTGACTATCACACTCTGAGGTATGGGAGTGAAGGAGTCAAGGCATTCTAAATGTCTAGGAAACATCTCAGCAAGGGTAAGGTTGATGGAATCTATAACATTAGCCTGAATCTTTCCTCTTGAATCTTACCAATGAAGAATTTCAAGAAACCATTGTTACATATGAAAAATCAATAAAAAAGGAGATTGTTCTGCTTTTTTTAGGAGTGCTAAGATTTCCAGAAGACTTGGTCTTTTAAATTTTCTAAAATTTACCTGCCACTCTTTACAGGAGGTCAGCTGTAGCAGAGTTGTATTTGGGGCTAAAATACTACAGATATTGGAGCATTGCAATGCAGGTGTGCTTTCATCTGATTTCCTGCTATTCATTAAAAATTGCTCATGGAGAAATTGCTTTCTGAAATCTGAAATCAATCAATAATGTAACAAGTCAATCGATTTGAAACATGTTACTTTACACTGATAAAACCCTATCAGAGTTTCCAGCATGATGTGTAACCTTATAGGGCAACCAAGCTACTGAGATCTCTGGAGGAGACACTAGATGCATGGGGCAAACTGATTATCTCAAACCCCTGATAGTTGAATACATTCAGATAATAATGGTATTTGAATAATTACAACATTTTAAAACCATCAAGCCTGCAAATCCATTCATTCAAAAACTATAAACTATATTTCTGTAACAGCTTGCAATGTCTTGACAAGGTTCCCACAGAGACCTTACTATGAAAACATTTTCCTCAGTGAACTAAATAACCTGTATTTTCCAGAGCTGGATTCGATCATCATTATTTAGATATAATTCATCCTAGAGAACAGTGAACTGTGGAACATAAAAACAAAGTTTGATAGAAAAGGCTTGGCTGCTGTAGGGAAACATCTTGGAATAAAGAATTAGAATTGTAAACAAGATCAAAATACTGTATTTGCAGAATGATTGCTATTGATACCCTCTATAATTCTGTGTTGAAGGTTAGAGCTGATTCATTCACTGAATATTTGCTTACATAAAAGACATAATCTTGTCAAAACCTTTGCCAAGACAAATAACTGCAGTTATATCAGTAAAACTGAGCAATCTTCATGACAATCTTCAGAAACTGAGCAATCTTCATGACACACTAAGTACTGATCAGGTCAGCAGGGACCAAATGAGGTGGGGAGATTAAGGAGAAATTAAGGACAAACGGGATATTAAGGACAAATTATTTTAAAATATGCTGTGATGTTTTTCACGTCAACTTCTGCTTAATTTATTTTGGCTCCGAACCAACCAGCCATCCTATCTGGCGCTGACTAACATACTGGAGACACAAGTTAATTTGCTAAATAAATGCCTCTGGCTTTCTTCAAATATAAGTGACCTACAGTTCAGCTAAGGCTAAACATCTAAACATATCTAAACATGTCTGATGCAAAATATGAGCATGTTCCTGTTGAATCAAAAAGGGATGAGACTACAAAGACCGCGTCCTTACACCACACTTCAGCAGGCCTGCTTCCAATACATCCTGTGTAATTTGGTTACAATAGAAGCGGCACTGTGTATTTACATAAATGAACAACAGGGCTTGCAGTTTTCATGACAAGCCTGCAGGAAAAATTGAAACATATTTGATCTTATTTGTTCTCAGACCCACATACAGGCTCAAATGCATCGTTTTGTATCAGGAAAGTTAAAGCGACACTTCAGGTCCAAAACGCATCTGGACAGCAAGTTTGTTCTCGGAGAGGATCCCAGGCGCCTCCCTGGAGCCGAGACAACGCGAGATGAATCAGAGGTGCTGCTGAGCCTCGGCTGCGACACAGCACATTGCACTGCTGACATGCTGGTGGGGAGGGCAAAGCCGCCAGAGACGAGCATGCATCTGTTGGGGACTTCACCTGTCCGTGGCATGTCTGTCACGTTCCAGACTGCGTGGTGGAGGAGAACAAAAGCAGGGCGGGAGGCCCCTCTAATTCCTCGCCCCATTCCGTGATCACCCGCGCGGGGCCCACCAGACACCCCGGCTCCTGTTTGCATTTACCGCTCTGGAGGCTGGCCAATGGGGGCCCAGCTGCACCGGCTGGCTCGGGGTCCACCGTGGCCGATTGTGCCAGTGATACAAATACGCCCACAATTCAACTGAGTCCTTATGGGGTAAGGGAGAAAGCGTACATTAACGGATCCACACATGGCATAACAGAGCCAGCATGTTTCTCTGAGAATAGAAAAGGTAAATACTATCTCTATTACTAACAGCAATAATTACTTTCATCATTGTTATTGTTATTGTTGTTGTTATTATTAGTAGTTGTAATAGTATTATTAGTAGTAGGAGTAGTACTACATTCATAAGTTTAGTATTCAAACAACATTCTGAAATATACATTACACACATTCTTTATAACCTAAACACCTTGTGGATTTTACATAAGGATTACCTCCAAAGATGCCTTACATGACAGACACCTGCAACTGTTCAAGCAAAAGACAGTACTGGAGAAAGCTAATCAGCCCAGTTGCTCTGATGGCCAGTGAGTAGCTGTCAGCTTCTGATACAAAAACAATATGATCCAAAAATAACCTTGTTTCCTCAGGCTGTTATTGTTTGGGTTGTTCTTACCTTCACCAAGGATGATACGAGGGTTATGCTAGCTATCTGATCCTGAGTGATTGAGTCATCTATTTATTATCATACACTTTAATTAGTCACCCCATGCAAAAGTCAACCTTGATAAAATATTTAGTATCCCTGACTTCTTCTTCTAGTTTCCCAGTATGACTTATGCAATTATGCATCATAAACATTTTATATGCAGCTGTTGAACTGAAATCCCAGCTCAGCTGTAAAAACTCACGTGGGGGGAGGGACAAGGAATAGTCTCTGGGTCATGGTCATACGTCTCTGCTTCTCCAGTTCCCTGGGTCAGCATTCAGCTACGTTGCCCCAGGACGGCTCCTCACTTCTAATTATCATGGCGTACCCTTGCTTACTCAAACACCTGAAATGTGTTTCAACACAGCCCTGATAAAGTCCACTCAGTTCAAGTGTCTAATGGAGGGAGAGGAAAAAGCCAGCAGCCGTGCCGCTTGAAAGGCATGAAAGTATATCTTAAAGGTATGAAGGTATATTTGATGGCTACATGGTTGTGGATCGGGAAAATTTCAAATTCTTTGGTTCTTCTTTAGGGTAGAGGGGTGGTTCTCTTTCTGGGTTCACTGTGATGGATCCTCCTTCTCCTCCAAACCATAGACCGTATCCAAACAAAATAAGGAAAAACTGATTTTTTGGAGAGCCTGATATTACACAGACACACCTTTGTTTTAGTATTTTCTGAGAAGCACTACAGACATAAATGTAGATTCATTCATTATTCTGTTTCCTACACTAAACATTGAAAGATAAATGTTTATCCCTGCCCGCCTGCAGATATTAACCAATGCATTTCATAAATAAGTTAACAGGTCATGCACATTTAAATGGACATCTTTCAAAGCACATACATGGTGCAGCTATTGGCCTGCTTTATGTCAGTCCAAAAACATGGCGCTAATACAAGTGTCAAATCCTAAAATAAGCCTGTAAGTAGACGTTAGATCTTTAGTAGAAGAGAAACAGAAATAATAAAATGAACATAAGCTTAAAAAAAGATCCAAAACATTCAAAAAATGAATTTTAAAGAAAGCCAAATGAGAAAACATGGACTACACTACCATCATGGTAAGGGTTTTGATATTGACATATATTGAAAAAAATCACTCAATATCCTGTTTGATGTCATCTCATATCATATTTTAAGATGTGTTATATCTTATTGGTGAAAGTATAAACAATCAATGTTCAACAGGTGTTTCATTTATGAGAAAAAGATAAACACAGTATTGCAACATAGTTAGAATAAAAATGAAGGCCTAATGGTGAAGAGATCAGAAACCAGCAAGCCTAGCCAGTGCCTAACCATCAACCCAAAGGATGCCAGAGAGAAAGAGAAGTGATACATTTTTGATAATATTAGATAGAGATAGAGAGATACACTTTTTTTGTAGCACTTTTTTGCCTAGGTAGTATAGCAGCACTTTATTGTCCCAGTGACTGTATTCGATATACTGTATCTAACTTTAGATCAGATTAGTTCTGTCTCGCTACAGATAGAGCTTCAGCTCTATCATTGTATGACCTGTACACATTTTGTCCTTGTGCCTGTTGTTTGCCCACCACATGCATTTATGTATGTCGCTTTAGATAAAAGTGTCTGCTAAATGAATAAATTTAAATGTAGATAGATAGAGCTATTAGATATTACCATCAACTGGGATTGATGATCTACCAAAAATCAGCATTTCAGTGTTTTCCTCCCTGAAAAGGGATAGGGTATTGAATGCTTCCATGTGTGCCATCGACCCCCTCTTTGCACTGTTGGCCAGATACAGTGCCAGTCTCTGTGGCAGTAGGGAACATTTCAGCTGCCTGGTATGAGTGCAGTCCACAAACACCCCACGGGCATGGACAGGAAACGCAAAGGACACCCCCGTTCTGCCGGTTTCAGAATTTACAGTTGGCTTTTAGCAGGAGACTGACAGCAAGGTTACCTGTACTGCAAAGTGAAGCATGTGGGACCACTGAGATTCCCTTAGGGCTTATCCTGAGATCAGAGCAGGGTACTATAAAAAGTTTGGGTGTAAACACAGCAGTGTCAGTTAAGGATTTTATGAGCCTCAGGATTTAACTGTGGGGGTCAATGACAAATAAATACACAATCAGCTATGGAAAAAGTGGAAAATAATCAAAACAACTCAAGTACAAACTGAGGAAAAACCATGGGGAGTTGCATATGTAACATGTTACATACAATTTTGAACAGGTGCAAATGGGAAGTGAAGTCCAGAGCTAAAACGACCAAACAAGCTGTACCAATTGACTTCACTTTCCATCAGCAAGGCTGCAAAGTGTTGCTCAGTGGTTGGCTGATAAACTCATTCCAAGATTCAAGTTTCATCTTCAAAGGTTTCAATGACCCCTTTCGTCATCGTAGAATTTAATATTTGAAGAGCCTTTGGAATATATAGTAAATTACTTTCCTTTGCTTATGCATCATACTTACTAATTTCTTTCTTTTTTGTTAATGATTTTTCCCAAATAGAAATGTCTACGTTGTGAGTTTTTCTTTTGGATAAAACTACAAAGACAATGTGTGCACTTGATACTGAATTGTTGAGATATGTGAGTATCAATACTGACAATCAATTTCGTATGTAGTGGTCCTGCCGAGAAACTGAAATGTTTTCAAAAACTAACCCAATATACCCAAGTCATCCTGCTTTTTACTTTGTATTTCTCTGGACTCCAACACTTCCCTTGGCATTATCAGGGCATTATCATTGGCTAAGATTAACATTGGAAGATAAGGCTCATATCAGATTTTGGATGATAGATAAACTTACGTAATATATGTATTCCTGGATGCAGTCTATCAAGTTGACATGAAGTAAAAGTCTGTTGCATTTCTATGTTTTATGGTTTAACTTGAATGTCATCCAACTGCCTTGTATGGCAGTTTGGTGTACTCAGCGTTGATTCTCTACATGAGCTCTACATGAAAGATCTAAATAGAAAATGAACATAGATGCAACATGCACAGCTTAGGTGGTTTTGAAACCCAATGTAATTCTGAGCTGAATTGGCACTTTGTTGATTCTTTGAAGCTAGTTTTCATACTAGCTCTGAGCCGGAAGGCAAGCTTTGAACCTGGCAAGTCAATATTAATGAGTCAGTTGCTGGTGTAGTAGGGTGGGTGTAAAATGATGCATCACAAACACTGGTTGTCCAATCACAAGGCTCAGACAAGTCAGCAGTACGTCCTTAGTTACTAATACTTCCTATTCATTTGATTAAAATGTTTATTTGTATACACAGTAACTGCTGTAGCCTCAGCCTTCTCCTACTCCACAAGCATACCACAAGGGATCTATGAATTCCCTGAACTTGCAACATCAACTGCACCTGCGGTATACTAAATGCACTTTTAGCAATAACAGAGACAAACCTTCACTAGTAGCTACTTCTCTTTTGATACAGAGTAACATACTATGCACAAAATGTCCGGTTTAAGATGGGTCTGCTTAATGCAGTGGGGTTGCTGTGAACCAACAATTTGCTACCTTTTTTGTGCCATCAATTCAGCGGGTAAAGCCAGTATTTTAATTTATCCATTTCAGTATTGCAAGATATTCTGCTGCCTGGACAAAGTGTAGCATGTACCCTCTAACATGACACCAACTTGACACCAAGTCATCCTGGAATGTTTCAGATTTTTCAGGTGCCTCAACTTGCTTCAGGTAGTAATTTTCAAATTATTTTCTTCATAATGTTGTATGAAGTTGTATCTCATACTCATTGTGCACTAGTTGCATATAACACAGTGCAATAGCTGTGTAAAACAAATAGTTGTACATACCCACAGCCTGCACTCCTGCACACTTTAACTTATGCAGTAACTACAACATATTGTACGGTATCTGTTCATTCATTCCATCCTTATGCCATTCCATGTATGTGTCCTACACTACTCTTGTTGTTTGTTGTACCACTACTGTTAGATGGTATTTGTTGTTGTCACCTTGAAAATAATTGTATGAACACACTATGAGAGGCATAGAGAACCGGAGTCAAATTTCTTGTATGTGTAAAAGTATACTTGGCCAATAAAGTCTGATTCTGAGTCTGATTCTATCTTTTTAAGTTTATAGATGATATTTTGGTGGCAGTTTCTACTGTCTGTGTCTAGTTATGTACATAATTTGTCACATATTAAACTATTTATAAATGATAACTAATTGATGTTGCCTTGAATAAGTATTTCACAACACATTGCCACAAGCTAAAAAGGCAAATATTTCAATGGAAGCACAGACATTGAAAGGTAAGAAAAGACCAGGTCCCTGCAGTTGATCCTATAATATACCTTATTATACAAATTACCAGTAAACACGCCCAGGTTATCTAAATGAACAAAATGCATACAATATACTGCCTTCTCTTTCCCCCAAGTCAGAAAGGACTATTCACCAATTGTATTATGCTACTAATGTGTTCTACTGTGAATTGTGATCAACACTATTCCAGTTAAGATATGTGGCATATACTGTACATCCAAAATCAAAAATTTGACAAGTTTGCTTTTAACTGATAAAAGATCAAATTAAGGAGGTAAGGCTCCATGATAGAGGATAACAGGGGGAAAGTTATTCCCTCATTTCAAAAACTACAGCATGACTAGAGCAGATTTTACTCCAACGACTAGACTGGAAATGTGAACCAGTGCAAGATATGTCACTTCAGTTTCTGTTTGCAAGGCAGTAGTCCTGAGAGTTGCATCTAAAATGGCAGCTCTGTACATCCTGCAGCTCACCAGGGTAATTAATCACAATAATACAGCAACCAGTCACTGCAACATAACAATCCACTCCCTGATTAATGGTGAGCATGTCTTTCCAAACACCTTGATGATTATTACAGGAGATATTCCAAACAAAGAAAGGGCTGAGATTAAGCATAAATGTCACAGCTGAAAACCAACCAAATGCAACTAAAGTGTAGCTCTTTCTGCCAGTTTGAGACAACAAATGATGGGTTTATTCACCTGACTGACATGACTTAAACTGCTTCAAGGTAGCTGGAGTGTCATAAAAGAGTTCAGTGGATTGCTCATATCCAAATGTTCTGTTTTGTCCACATTGTTTGTTTCAATAGAATTTCCGGACTAATCACTCACAATCTACAACAGATTTTGTGCTGATTAAGAATGCAGAGATTTACTGTCCACTCTCAATTCTTTGATTCCTTTGGAGATAAAGTGTGCCCCATATTTGTTTAACATTTCACACTCTGGATGCTGAACACAAAACCATGAATACATATCTACATTTAATCAAATACAGTATATTTCAAAGACAATAAAAAAGACTCACAAATGCAATATGCTCTTCACTGTGCAACTCTTCTTCAAATTAGAGTGTTCATACAATGTTGGGATACTATAGTTTGCTGTTCAATGTTAACATTTTGGAAGTAGCTAGTTGTAACATTGTTTGGAGTAGCTCTGTCCCCTCTGTTTTGTATTAAACAAGTGGTTAAATATCCTCTGGCACCATGAGGTTGTGCACTGTATTTAGAAATCCAATAATCACTAGTCAAATCATTTGATTAGTGATTATTGGATTTATAAATAAGACTAATTTGTGTGAGTGTGTCTGTGACCATTTGAAGAAAAAGAAAATAAGATGCATTTCCAGACTTAAAATCATAGGCTTGGCTAGAAACAGTTCATTTGTTTTGGATTTGCTGACTAACAAATTAGTCTGGATTTAGGAGAATACCGAATGAGGTCATGAAGAAAACCACAGTACAATCTTCTGAGCATTAGGAGTGTTAGCCATCAGATTCTCTAATGATGGTTCTGACTATGCATTGTAAACGTAATTGCTCACTCCCTGTTAATATTTTAGAGACATAAAGTTACACAGTTAGTAAATTGTGCAAATGCTTTTGTTGTTGCTGTTTGTCTTGCTTTATTTTTTTTTACCTTTCTTTGCCAATAAAAATGTGCAAAACAGCTGTGATTTTGGAGCCAACAAAGATGGGTTAAATGGCCCTGTCATCTCAACAAGGCATTTCAATTTCAAGTGACCCATTTTATTTTTACAGCTGGGTGGGGAATAGAGCTGCAGCTGGCATAAGGAGGCGTGACACGCGTTCAGTCACACGCACAGTCTCTGGGCTGTGGTGGCACTCTGATCTTTGCTCTGATCTCTGCCTGAGAGAAACAGTCATGACACAGAGAGTCTCTCCCTGGCGCTACGTCAATGGCAAAGTCCCTGGTTTACTAATTAACACTCTCCACGTTGTCCTGCATGAGCCGTTTTACAGGGATTAAGAGTCACACACTGTGGCCCATCTTTGTTTTGCCCTCTAACTCATAAAGGTAAAACCTCTGCTGTCTTTTGCTCCTGTATTTCCTGTCTTTCTGCTTTTTTTATAAAATAGCAACCACTCAGTCTTGGCCTTGCATCTCTGTGTCTGTGCACTATGTCTGCACAGAATTTGTCATATTCAGTTAAATTATTTTATCTGAAATGAAGTGTAATAGTCATGAATGGGGTCCACCTTATATTAAATGCTGTATAGCACAAGCCAATGTTAAAGGACTTCAGCTGAAAATTACTGAAACCAGCACCAGCTCAAACACTTCTGGGTCCAAAAATATCCATTTCTATGTCATAATAATTCCAGTCTACATTTCACAAATGAGGAAGAATGTTGTAAACAGTCCCTCTTTGGCAGTCAGAACAGTCAAATCTGTGATGTAGTCTGTCATCTGACACAATTTAAAGTGCAATGATACATCTTAAACATTCCCAGGTCACGTCACATATTTTGAGTTTAGCTCAGAATTTCTTTCTGAGGGACCAAGAAGTACAGACCACAACTGCTAGAAACCTCACTTCAATTAATTTGGAGGGAAAAACAATGGAAGTAATAACAAAACAAAAGTAATACTTTTGTCCTCTAGCCAGTTAATAGGTAGTCATGCAACATAATTCTTTCAGTGAGAATACAGTCGGACAGAAAGTTACAGTGAGTTAAGGTCTAGACATTCTGACATTGATATTGTAGAACACCATTACAATAAACAATCAATCAATAAATCAACCCATAAAATCATTTGAATAGCAGATCCTTACCACAGACCACATTGAAGAAAAACAATTCAGTAATTGTCTAAGAGATGAGCTGATTGATGAGCAAATTGTTGGATAAATATCAGATCTTTGATCTTCTTGGCTGACATCCATGTTTCTTACATAATGTAGCCTTAGAGGCAGTTGACTAAGGTAGCAGAAGAAAGTTGGAAACCAGACTATTGCTGTACAAATCCCAGGAGGCTCCAGTGTTCAGCAAGATAATAGAGTAACAGGAAAAGGTATTAAGTCTTGTTGATTAACCTGGATGAGAGTAAAAAGCAGCTAAATAATGTAAATTATGTGAGTGAATTCAGTGAATTTATAAACAGTGAATTCAGACTCATATTAAATTAAAAGCTTATTTGACTCAGGGCTGGAAAAAACTTTAGTATACTGATGAACTGAGTTTACCCCTTTATTAAGCAAAAAGATTGTTTAAGGGTTTTCCTTCATAGTCTTGATCAAAAAAACATGGTTGAAATATAACTTTTATTTTAAAGAGTGGAGATAAATTCCAAGAATTTACATGGTGCAGAAACTTTCCTCTTAGTATTCAACTGATTGACTAAAATACACATTGTGATTTTGTGTCCTCCCCAAACATAGAATGTCAATATAAAAGTAACCATTCATATTATGCACAAGCAATTTCAATTTGTGATTTATACATATTTAACTTAGCTTTTATGTGATTGTGTATGACATGATTCTGATGGTTGTTGAAATATTTTTTGTGTTGCACTGAAGGTAAATGCAATTACTGAAACACATCACCAGATATGCTGTTGTTAACTTTGTCTGGAGTGAGAAATTCAGCAAGAAAATGCATGTAGCCTCCTCTAATGGTGTTGAACATACATATGTGCAGATAGTGTCCAACACAATATCTGTCAATTCTTGAGGTCAAAAGTTGCCAAGTCCAACTTCAGAGAGTTGTTCAACATATGAACAAAATCTCTGTCAGAGTGAGAGATAGAGACAGAAGAAGAGAAAGAAAAACAGCAAGCAGATCATAATCAGAGAAGGAGCTAGGCACACTGCCAGCTATGACAGCAGCAATTATATTTAACCCCACACGCATATGTCAATGGAAATGCAAGAGATTGGACTTCACCATGGAATGAGACCAATCAAGTGCCAAATGCCACTGTCCCCATGATTCACTACAGTTTCTTACATGCAGCTTGGTGTATCAAAGCCATTTTAATACTGTATCAAATAGCAAAATTACATACTCAGACATCTAAAACTGACAATGCATTAGCATATTGTTGATCCAGTTTTATATTCCTCTGTGCACTATACCATTATTTTCCAGCCTTTTAAAGTTCCAGACTTAAAGCTCCAAACTGATTCTTTTCCGGGCTTTCATCAGACGTGGTGCACCTAGTGGAAAAAGACTTAAGTGAGGTTTAATGAGGGTTCACTTCTTTCCCTCTCTTCTTAAAATTGTATAATTATTCTATAAATTATCACACATATTTATTGGTGATGACTACTGTACTACTGTACTAAAACCAATAGGGTTTAGAGAACAAAGTGCTTCTATAACACTATAATAAAACAAATTAATGGTAATTACAGATTACAGATGGAATTGGTTGAATGTTCATGCATCTTTGTTGCCTAATACATAGCAGTGATGGGGCAGTGATGTCCCCTCTGGTGCATCCATTAGCATGTAAAAATTATCTTTTATTATATAAAGATGCCCCAGTTTCCATGAGGCCCTCCATCTTTGTCAGACTTGTGGCTGAGTGATGAAAAAATAAACCCATTCTCTTTGTGACCATTGACTCGTTGTTAATCCTGGCAGAGATTCTGCCAAAATGTAAACTGTAATGTAATACTGCTTGTGATGACATGGCCATGCTTTCTGAGACAAAGCACAGGAAATGTCATTATTGTGTTTAGTGCAAGTAAGGGTTCACAAGTAGGGGTGATGGATTAATAGAAGAATCCATCTCCACAGAAAAAATATCAGGCAGGCAGAATGATTAGATAATAAAAACAGAGCAACACCAGGTCAGTCAATGAGCTTTACTATTTAAATTCCTTAAGCTTGCAGCAGTGAACCTGTAGTTTTTCATTCAAGAAATGCTAAATAGTTATTCAAAAAGAGGCAGGTCTTCTCTAGATATGTTGACATATAGTGAAAAAACATTGCCACAGTATCAATCCTATACTAACACTGTTTAGAAACTCTGTAACAATCAAGGATACCTATTATGATATTAAATATGGGCTCAATTAAAACATATAATACCATTCTCAATGAAGCAGGGGCATATAATTAATAAAAAGTCATTCTGAATACAGTACAATACATCTCTGATTTGCCGTTATTACCAAAGCAGCTAGCAAATTAAATATTTTGGGGTGAAGGTTGTGGAGTGTGGGCAAGTGCCTTGACGCCAGTGGACATCGCAGGAACGAGAACTCTCCCTACATTTGAAAAACGCTGCCTTCAGTGTTAGAATCGAGTCTTAAAGGTAGTCCACAGCCTACACGGACACGTTCTGGAAAAAAAAAAAGAGGAAATTACAAGTGAAACGAATGGAATCAGCAAGGACCCACAACGAAAACTATCATGGAGATATTGAAAAATAATTGAGTCATGTATTTTTTTTTCTTTCATAAAGGGTTAAATAAAAATTCTGAACATTGTATATGCGTTTTGTTGGATGTTTGAAGAATTTAGATAAGGATGATGATGAATTAATCATAAGAGGAAAAAACCCGTTGCTTAAAACACAAACGCTCTCTCATTTAAACGTCCGCTTTCAAGAATTAACCGCTTGTAAGAAACGGATGCCCTGGAAGAGCGATTACGAAGTGGAATGCACTGTAGTACTGTATTAACTTTAACCCCTCATACCTTGCTTTTCTTTCGAAAATCATTTGTGATCATTAAGTAGCTTCAGTTGGGTTTTCTGTTGCATTTTAAAAGTATTTCTGTGAATCAAACATTATTGTATTGTGTCATTTCTGCATTTTGCATTTCAATTCATTATATTTCCCTAACAACAGTGCAAAATAATACACGCGGCATGAATGAACCATGGTCGCGGGCCAGATTTGTACTATTTGTAGTAAATAATCCACCCCAGTTGGAGTTGTGAGCATCCAGTCGGAATCCGACACCTTGTTCCATCAACATTGCCTTGAGCGTAGGGGAGATCAAAATACAAGCATCCATCGTATACGAGCCAACTCCCCTAAAACGCCTTCCGCGCTGCTTGACATCTAATATAAGGACATGAAGGGAGACTGACATTAACCCCAAGACATCCCAAAGTCGCTCTCCCCCTGATGGAGAGGCAGAGGGTGGCTCGCGGAGGTATAGGCTGAAGTTGTTTTTAAAGAAGTGGCGGTGATAGGGATATATAAAAAAACGAAGCTAAGGCAAGAGGACGGACTAAGAGACGTCAGCGCGCTCGAAACTATAAATCTGTCTCACCCAATAGCATCCCCCGGCAAGGAGCTGAGCGCAGGCAGCTACACATCTGTAACATAGCGAGACTCCAAAACCTGCGTGTGCTCAGCCACTGTAGACCTCGCTCAGACATGCCCAGCCTCTGATATCGGCACACTGAGAGGAAAGTGTGGAAAAGCAGTTTTTAAAGGAATTTTCTGAATTTCAATTCTTCGGGAGATACAATCAAGTTTATCTTTTTTTTCTGGATTGTGGAATGCATTGGGTTTTCGTGTGTGTGATTTTTTGAATAGCCCATAATAATTCATGTTTGGATCTACTTGCTGCTGAAGAGGACTAAACCTTAGGTTTCGCAATTCCTGGGCATAATTTCTTCTTTTTGAGAAAACGTGAAACTCCAACAGTCTGTTCGCATTTCTGATGTCTTCATTCGACTCCTTGCAGTTGCTGATGGTGTGTCTCGCTCAGATTTCCACCGCGGGTCTCAGCATCCAATTAATATGCAACTGAGCTTCAGAAGAGTTGCTCAGTCGCACACACACTGACCAATGGCCCCAGTGTACTGATGAACCTGCGCGTGGGGTCGATTCTTTGAACTGCGAGAGGGGAATGAGGAAATATGGTCGCGGCGTGTTATGTCAAAGGAGCATATTTTTAATTCCTTCGTGTTGGTACGGACTTAATAGGTGAAGAATCTTTAAACACGTGGACGTCTCTTTGTTCAAATATATTTTAAATATACAACACACTTTCTCTGGATACCTTGGTTTTGAGGAGTAGACATTGGAGAATTAAATGCATACCTCTGCTTTTTATTTGTATTGTATATTGACTGTAGGTCTGCATGGACCCGATTTAAGGTGAGTTCACTGAGTTGTAAATATGCTGAAATGTTACTGTGGAAAAAATAGATTACATACGCGTATCATTACACGCGTTCGAGTCGCTTTTGCTACAGTCGAATCGTCGAATAGTCAACTATACATGTGTTATAATCAGTGTTCACATATGGTTGTGTGTGCGCAGCGTCATCGCTGACATATTTCGGATTCTTAAATGTTTAAACTGGAAGGTTGCACTGTTGCATGCAAGTGTATGTTATGTTTGCTTTCATTTCATTTTTAAGGAACTTGTTCCCTTTTTGTTATCACACAGACTGATTCCATACAGGAAAGTACTTCAGGATTAGGAGTCGTGTCAAAACAGCTCTTGAGACTCCTGATGAGTGTTTATGTCGCGTTCGCGCATAGCCAGTTTGGGGAGCCCTACCGTGTCTACTGTGTACATGGGAGGGAAATTTCTTAATTGCCTCATTTTGCTCAAAGGAGTTGTTTGATTGCGTTTATATTCATAATTAAGGACAGAAAGGGATGCTCGGGTATTGCAGAAACACCATCTGGCGACAGCCAGTCTCTTTTGGGATTAATTCTGATCAACATGCCCTTGGTCTCATAACCCGAAGGTTTCTCTTCTCTACCTTTGAAAACTTGACTCGCGCTAAAGCGCGCATTTAAACTATGTCTGTGTGCTGAATCAGACGACTACTCCTAAACTGATTGCATTATTTTTACATGACTAAGAGTTCAGATGGCTAATAGTCGTGTATTGTGCTTTGTTTATGTATTGCAACAATAACGTCGGATATTTAAAACATTTTTGAAAATAAAAGAAACGTTTATAAGTTGCTTTCCTCATTTAAATATGCATAATAGCATGCTAGGCAACATAAATAATAAATAGAAGATCGAGCTATCCTCTGTTGTTAGATTCCTAAAATGATTAACTCCTCCGAAGATATTATTTAATAGGAAATCGTAATTTTTCTGTGATCATTTCTTTGATTGCAGTTTCTTGAGCTCTAAACCTGACGGCAATCCCAAAGTATTCAGTCGATTGTAGATACATAAGTCGATTTTTTTCTTTGGAGGCTTTGATGTGCTGTGCCAAAATCTTGACTTCAAATTTTACGTGTTTGCATTTGACCTTCACTGGGAACCGTGACATGACTGAAACCGTCTCCTATTATCCAGTGCACTACAGCTTGGTATAAATGGTTATGATATGTTGTATTATTTAATGAAATATACCATGTCTTGTTACAGGTTCCTTCATAGGAACTGAGTCTAAAATGAAGTTATGGGACGTTCTGGCCACGTGTTTCTTGCTGCTGAGCACCGCCTCCACGAACCCGCTGTTCCAAAACCTGCAGTCCGCAAAGACGTCGCGTTTCTCGGAGCCGCTCCATGATGCGCCGTTGCTGCTGCTGGATAAGGTCGAGTCTGAACCCAAATCAAAATCTGAATCTGAATCTGGAAGTCTGCAAGAATCCTCAAACGAAGAGAAATGTGAGTTAAAACAATGAAATATTACTCAATCGATTCAACGTGATCGTTAAGCGTTAAGTTTTCTCCTCGCAAAATAAACCCATGTTATGAGGGATTATTTCAGCAAGGAAGATTTGAGCTGGAAATACTTGGTCTATCACATTTTACAAATGTGCGATTTAACCCTTCTTACAGTGATGTCTGTGGAATGGCTCTAAAACTGTGCTATTTAATGTAGTTCCGCCTTCAGCAGTGACTTCGCAGTTGTTTATGCTGAAATTACATGTAAGCTTACTTAAAAAGTGGTAACAGTTGCAATTTCCAAGAGCTGATGCACCGTGTAGGTAGGTGATAACTACCTGTTTCTTTTTGCTTTCCAATGAGTCAGCCATCAGCAATTTTTCTTGGCTCATTGTATTTTTGGAAGATTGAGGAACAGAGTTACACATATGAAACCAAATCATAAAGTCTGTCAGGAGCCCCCAGATACACTGAGAGTGGGCCAACTATATATATATATATATATATATATATATATATATATATATATATATATAGAGAGAGAGAGAGAGAGAGAGAGAGAGCCCATAACAGAGGCAATTATATATTTTTGAAAGTACCAGACATAACAAGTACATTAGAGGAGAGTAACCAATGGGCAGGAAGATTGAGTTACAGTTCATTGCCAAAAATGTATCTCATATTACCCTAGGGCTTCACACTACTAGTTCTGTTTAATAAAAGCTTCCATTAATAACAAGAGAAGTGTGAATTCTTATCAACTCTGAAGTGTGAAAGCAATAGAATTTTGGTAGCAGTACTTCCTTGAACTTAGAGGTTTGAAGGGTTGTTTTCAAGCTCAAAGCAGGCACAGCAGAGCCAAAAACATTGCTTCGTCTTCCACATTTATGAACCAGGGAGGTTCATGTTCAAATATCATGTTTCTGTGGGGTTATTTATTTTCTTTTTGAATAAGGAGAAACAGGAAAAAGCACATATTGAAATAAACATAAATGCCCAAGTGTGCTTGTCCTGCATTACGCCAAACCAAGGGATGTAACAGGCCAGATTTGGTCCCAGGACGATAAATTGGCCACCCCTTCTTTAAAAGACCATGCCCTGTCATAAACCACCAGTCAGACTAGTTTCATCTAGAATCTGGTCTGAAGGGGAAAAGAATCAATAAATCACAAAAAGAAACATTTTCACTGTACCAAAATACTGCAAAGAATCCAAAACAGAAGACGGTTGTAAGAAAATGCTGGACAACACTGTAAAGTTTTAACTTGATGGACTAAGCTCTCAGGGTGTATTTATGATAATTTTAGTGGCTCTGAGGAAGAGAAATTCCATTTCCATTATGTTTAAAATAACCTTTGTGAAGTTGTAAACTTGCAAGGTCTTTGTAAGAGGAAGGGAATCTTTTAACTGTTTTTCTCCTCTGCACTTTCCGTTAACAGTGATGACCTCATTTAAAGTCATTCGTTATTTTTTACTGAAATTGTAAGAAATGTCTCAGTTCACATGCATACCCTTTTATAATGCTAACAAAATAAAGATAGCAGTGAGCGAAGCCAGAAGATACAAGTGTTTTACCCAGGGATAGAGAGAGAGTATTGTATGTGTAAAATCATTAAATTACACATTCGTAAATCAAGCAGTTTAATATTGCACTCTTTAAACATTTGAAACAGGCACTTTAAAAGTAGCTCCAACCAAAGCTACCCAAGACTGTATAGGTTGAGCAGTAAAATACAACACTTTGGGACTACAGCTGAACATATCTTGCACATATCAGAACCTACTCCTGTCTCAGTACATGATTTGCCAGTTTGTTAACAGGTCTATTGCCAACACCTGTGTGCTTTTGTGTAACTGCTAAGAAAAACACACCAGCATCATGGAGGTGTCAGTGTTTTTACAGTAGCTCTGCACTGAATAGGCCCCCCTGTCTTTCTGTCAGGACACAATGGGCGGTGTCTGTCACAGAGACGCGGAGTGTATAAACACATCACCATTCACCTGATACTGCTGTAATGGTCCAGTCGAGTGTGGGCCCTCGTGTATCGCGTTACCTGTCACCTGGCAGTGTAACAAGCGACAGCAGCAGTAAAGAGCTCAAGCCATAACACCTAGGTCTGCCAGAAAATATTGCCAGCATGCTACTGTGTCATTCATGCTGAGAGCAATGCACGCTTGATCATTCAGTCGTTATTTAGCTATTTGAGTCTGTTATATGAAATATGAAGTTGCCAGTTTTAATGTTAAATTCACTCATTTAAATTTAGGTGACATTTTGATGCAGCAGCAAAATATATGGTTATGATGGCTTGTTTCCTCTACCTTCGCTGATAGAGCACTGAAGTGGCTCACAGAGGAATAGTTTTAAATAGGACTGACCAATAGGACTGACCTTACTCCGCCCCCCACTCCTCTGTGACCCTCACCTCTTTCTATGATGTTAACTTGCCCCTACCTCATTGACAGCTCATAGATAATTTCCTTATTGTTGCTGTGTGCATAGTCAGTATCAGCACTGGTGTGAATGTTATCATCAAGTCGTAAACCCCTTAATGGGCTGTGACCTCTGTAGTTGTGGATTCCCACATCCTGTGGCCCAAACAATGGGGACCTGCAGTTCAGTGCCCCCAGACTTTGAAGGACCGTTCCTCTTTAATGGAATCATTGTGTAATCCACGAGATATCGAAGGATCCCTTGGGTTTCTTTTTTTCTATCTCATGCTTATTTTGTGTGTGCACAACAGTGTAGCTTAGCAGAGACTTTCACTCTATGTCTCATTTTTTGGATTTTTTTTTTGTGACTGTGCAGGAATCGTAACTCTTCAGATCGTTTTGTTGACTGGAGAACTCAGAAGTGCAGTTGCTAATAAAAGGCTTGTTTTTCCCCTCTCCTTGTGATGCAGACGAAATGACAGAGCCATACCCGGAGCAGTTCGAGGATGTGATGGAGTTCATCGAGGCCACCATCCGGAGGCTGCGGCGGTCGCCGGAGCGTAGTGCCGGCTCCCGAGGCAGGAGGGAGCGGGAGCGGCAGAGGGGCACAGCCAATCTGGGCGGCGGAGACAGGGGGCGCGGGCAGGACAGGAAGGGACGGGGCCGGGCCGGTGGCAGGGGAGGGGGTGGTGGAGGGGGTGGGAGAGGGGGCCGGGGCCGCAACCGTGGCTGTGTGCTCAAGCAGGTCCACCTTAATGTTACGGACTTGGGCTTGGGGTATCAGACCAAAGAGGAGCTGATCTTCAGGTACTGTAGTGGCCCCTGTGTAAACTCTGAGACCAACTACGACAAGATCCTGAACAACCTCACCCACAACAAGAAGCTGGAGCAGGACTCTCCGCCCCGGGCCTGCTGTCGCCCCATTGCATTCGACGATGACCTCTCCTTCCTGGATGATAATTTGGAGTATCACACCCTGAAAAGGCATTCTGCCAGGAAGTGTGGCTGTGTGTGATTTCCTCTCTGGCAGGAAGAGGAAGAGGTGGACAGGCAAAGGGGGATGTGCAGTGGAATCAGCATGCACCTTCAGCGTCGAAGGACTCCATCTAGAGAGAGGAGTCATCACTGCTGGCCAATGGGAAAACGGACCAAGGCTTGGCCTGTTGCTTAGCGAGAGTTGTAGAGTCAGGAAGGAGAAGTGAGGGTGTTCTAATGGTATGAATCCAGACTCTACGCTGAAGAACAGAGCATAACTGCTTTTCCGGGGGAAGGCACAGTAATCATTTAGTATATCCTCCCTCTAATAGGTCACTGTGCACCCTCTGAAAAGAGTGCCCTTGCCCAAATCTGTGATGGACTTCAAAATTCACCTGTTGACCATAAAAGGTTTGACCATACTCAGACAGAACACTGCAGTCAACAGTACCCACAGGTAAGACGGGTGATACACAGAGATAAATTTGCTGTTACATGGTCATGCCTCCTCCCTGCACGTTTGCTCTCCTGCTCCAGAGTTGGTGCTATTGAACCCCACGGAAAGGAATTATCGGTTTCTCTTCACTCAGGTCCTGAGGAGGTGGAGAAGGCCTGTGTTCATGAACACTTCCTGGTCTTTAAAGCTGTTCGCTCCAGACACAAGTATTTGAGTCTGGCCAGGTCCATCCAGTGACGCTGCTTGTAAATGATCGCAAAAAAAGTTTACAAACTGACTCAGACGTTTCCAAGGTGATGCCCAACTCACTTCATGAAAGACTCCTGTGTCCAATAAAATGGACTCTGAGGCAAATGTGTCCGTTCAGATTCCTAAATACATAGAAATATATGGAAAGGATATTTATTGAGGTTTAATTAACTTATTGTTATTTATTGCAGTCCATTTTATGAAAAAATGTTCCTTTTTCTTATTTATTTGAGTATTTCTTTTCCTTAACCGTGCCAAACAGGTAAATATGTTAATAAGATAAAGAAAAAGAAAAACAATGTAAAAAGTTATTTGGTGGATGCTGGGAACATGACTGTCATGGAGGAAAAGAGCAAATCCCCCAACTTTATCCTTTTAAACTACATGTACAACTCTGCTATATTCAGCTCTATACTGGGTCCCTGCTGTGTTTGGTATGATATTATCAATGTCTGCCCATTGTCTGCTCCAGGAAAGAAGATTCCCTGGGTTGACTGTGACAGTGTAACTCATTTGAGATGCAACATTTCAACTGCGGTTTGTATGTCAAGTATCAATATGTTGCTACAGAATACAGGGAATATCAATATTAAAACTAATACTTATGATTGTGTACGTATGTTCTGACTAAACGCAAATGCACCTACAATCGTACCTCTCTTGGAATGGATTAAAACCATGTTTTGGAATTCAGGTGCAGCACAGTTGAGCCAAAAGGATTTGTTAGACCAAAAGTGAGACTTGTTCCCAAACAGCCACCTTTGCATGGGATGTGGCACATTACACAAGATAAAATCAGACTCTGACGGTATTGGCGAAAATGGTGTGCCCGTGCACCCCCCTGCGTTGGGGAACCATGCGGGGCCAGCAGGGTAGTGTGAGACCCTAGCTGGATGATTTGGCAGAAGTTACTCGCGCTGCGGCCGCTGGAGGGCCGGGAGACGGCCCCTCGGAGCCGCCGAATAAAATGGCTCTGTCAAACGCGCAAAGGCCATGGGAGGAGAACATGGTGGATGTCTGGTGTTTGTCAGATCGTCTGCGTTTATTCGCCTCCTTCCCTACCCCCTACCACTCCCCTCCTTTCCCCTCCCACCCGCTCCCCGCTCCCCCTGGCCTCTCGTCTGGGAAGGCCTTAAAGTGGTCTCCGTCACAGCCGGCTTTGCCGTTCCAGGGACTGACTTCCAGGCTGATAAGAGGCTATTATGCACAGAGCCAGGTTTAGAGAGCCATCCACAAACAAGCAGCTTAAATCACTCCCACTGACGGGGCATTATGGTTTTTAGTCGATTCGGGACCCGCATCTGCTGACCTCTCCATCCCAAAACAAACTCACAGTCCGACTGAATTCAGATGGCCTTACTCTAATGATGAGCAAGACACCTGCACTGACAAAGGACATGCAACATGTGTAGGAATAAAATAAGACATAACAATAAACAACACTTAGTGATGGTAAAAAAGAAAAGATGAAGAAAACGTGAATAAACAGGAAAGAAGTGAATTGACTGTCGATTGATGACAATTTTAAAGCCGCACACAGATCAGCTTGCTGATCAAATAAGTTTCCTCTTTGATAAAGCAAAGCTTTTATACCATTATGTTGAGTCAAAAACTTAAAGAAAGAGCAGCATTTTCCTTTACCAGACCACAACAAACAGTATCTTAGTTTCTTGTTCTCGTGTTGAATGGGCATTAAATCTATATTTACTAAGCGATGTGATTGATTTTCCACTAGCATTTAGCAGGTTTGTGGGAGTCCCAGAGCATCTCTAGAGCTATACACCTTATCATACAGGACTAGACTGACATCTGATAGATGTGAGAAAAACATTTTTAATGTGTTAAATCAGAATTCTGGATGTGTAGCCCCATCGAACTTCCAGACATTTAACCCTGCCCTGCTCCAAAGGGTCTCACAATCTGAGTTCTCTGTCTCGATGTTGTAAGGTTTGTGTTGTTGTGATTTGATCAGCTGCCCGTCTTGTTCTGTTGTCGTTATTGAAGTGTGTGGGTTTCTATGACAATTATTATGTGATAAGCTATGAAAAAAAAACAAAGAAGCAAAGTTGAACGGTAAAGTTGTTTTTCCCTTGTGACCAGCAGATGGAAAGGATTGTGTTGTGTGTTCGAACCAGCGATTTGATATGAACTTTCCACAAAAAGGCTCCATGTCTTTCTCATTTGTGTTACTGAACCAAAGTTCTCTACAGACTTTATTTTTGTACAATATTCATTTTATATCTTTTTACGAGATTAAATGTGTTTCTATCACTTTCAGGGTGTGTTTGCATGGTTGGCTTTGCCTGTGTGTCCACCTGACCAATGCCTCACCAGTGGTTGTGCTATGTTTTCATCATGACACTAAATACATACATTTTCAGTTTTAGTCGCTACATTTTATGTTTCCACCTAAACATCAGCTGAAAGTCTGATGTCAGTAGGGTTTCATACATATTTCATCAAACATATACTGGTCCAACTCTGGGCTATAGTTGTAATAAACTGATTTTAAGGCTGTTAGACAACAGTTAGAAATACATTACACTTAATTGAGACCTATTTATAAAAGTAGTAAACTGTTACTACGGGTGTAGTAAGTACATAATAAACACATGAACTGATGGTTTGGAGCTATTTAGAGATTACCCGTTTTAAACCGTACTTCCCATATGTTCATATGAGTTGTTTTGGATTCGTGTTGATTTTTAACATTAATATTTGCTGCAGTTTATCCACTTCCTGACCTAAGCAGTATGCACACAAGCAAAATGTAAATCTTGTTAGCAATTTACTACCAGCTGTCTCTTTATTATATCTTTAAATAAATGGTCTTGAATGAATGAGTAGGAATACATTTACAACAGTGTAAACAGGCCAGGAAAATAAAGTGAGTCTGAATCTTTCTAAATAAGTTTAATTTGACAAATGTGAACGATGTAAAAACACAAGAGGCCATGCAAACTGGGTAATGCCCCCCCCCATCAGGGTATCCTGGATTTGCTGGGCCCAGTGAGGGCTTTGAGGGAGAGAGGAAGGGAGTGTGTTGGAGGTGTTGGGGGTGGATTTGGAAGAGCAAAGCTCCCCGTCTCTTAATTCACTCCTGTCCTGCATTCTTGAAGCCGGGCCCAGGACTCTACAGTAAACAAAGGGCGGTTGTAAAGCGACACCGTGCTGTAAATCTGGGTACTTAGGGTAAATATTTCCACTGCAGAGGAGAGAAGCGTGGAGACGTCGCTGAGGCATTGCTCAGGCCCTGCCCGAGCAGCATGGGGCCCTCTCCCTCACCCTCCAGGCAGAGCTGCAGCCGGTCACCTATCATTGGTATCCGCAAGCAGCAGAAAATGGCTGAGTTTATGGATACAAACATTATGCACACAGTTTATACACACACACACACACACACACACACACACAACACATACACACACATAGTGTACACACACACAAACCACACACACCTCTCACAGCACACAACACACACACAGTGTACATACACACAAACCACACAACACACACAGTACACAAACACACACCACACACACAGACTGTATACACACAGTATACACACAACACAGAAACACACACCACACACACACAAAAACACACCACACAATGCACACACACACACACGCAGCACACAAATAACACACATACACACTGCACGCAGACTTGCGCACACAAACACACCTAGACATGGCAACACACACATACATGCAAGCATACAGGCACACACAAGACGCAAAATTCCCTTGTGCTCTTTCTGTTAATATTTTCTTTCATTGGATCTGCAAACATTTATTTACCATCCATACACTATATTGTGCAGTTATACATTTGTAAATTTACTGACTTTGTTTAAATGAAAATATTACAGGTTATGTAATGCTTGACATGCATGCATAAATTTATAAAATTCATACAACAATCACATTTTCACATATTGATTGTTATGGTTATCGTATTATTATTCTTTAAATATACATAGAAAGTGTATCAGATATCATATCCTTCTAAGTAATTCATATCAATGGATGTGCAATGTTGTCTGACAACAGTATTTACCAAATTAGTGCAGTATTCTGATGTCAGTAAAGAAGTAGAGTATAATTCCTGTTAAATCCAGAAACAGGATATCAGCCTTTAATGGCAATGCATTATTTGGCATAATTCATTATGTATCTTAATCCCGACATCAAAACCTCCAGAATGAATTAATGTCAGAGGATGTTGTTTAAAGTAGCATTAACACACACATTTGCAAATCCTATGAACCGTGTAGAATTATAAGCTCTCTGCCAAAGACCCTTATACTCCAGGGCCATAAACCTACCACATGCTCCCAGGAACTTATCAACTCTGTTTGCAGGGGGTTCTAAAACTAGGGCAGGGCAGCAACCAGGGGCTAACAAGTTGAGGTTAATTTGAGAACAAGCAACGCGGGGCAGCGAGTGGGAAAAGAGAGGCATCCGCTGCCGAGCCTGACCTCTGACACTTCCCTAGTAGTTTACAGGGTCGTGCCACGCCCACTCAGCCGCTGTACAATTGCCCTTTACCTCACAGCTAAAGAGGGAAGGATGACTGCAGTGGGCAAGGATGTGCTGTGACATCATCCACTCGAGCATTCCCGGCCTGTAACGGACACCACGGCCAGCGGCTGCTGACATCACCACTCAAAATAGGATCCCCCCGGATTAGACCCCACGATGCAATAACCACCGCTGTTTCGCCGGGTATTACGCCTTTGGAGGCGTTCAGGGTTTATCATCCGAAGCCCCTGCCCCCTCCCCTGGGTGGTTGCAACCCAACAGCGGATTTACTCTCATGGGTGTGTGTTTCTGAATGCTCTCTGGTCAGGATCTCCCTGGAAGACAAGCAACAGCTTGGGAAACGCTCCACAATCAACGCTGTCTTCATCAGATTAAGGGGGAGGGCGGGGAAGTCAAATACACTGATTTACGTTGATCTCCAAAGATTGTGTCCAAGGGCCACGCTGTCATAAATGGCAGACGACCAAAGGCTCTGTGTGCCTTATCTATGGAGGACGTTTTACGGGCCACAACAGCAGTAAAACAGTGGTAAATGTACCACTGGGGTCTTGGCTGTAATCTATGCTGCAGACTGTCCCCACACTTCCCCCAACTAATCAACAGGATTCCACAGAGCTGTCCTCTTCCTGGGGTTGGCCAAAGTTGAAATTCCTTAAGAACATACTGAAGTAAGCAATGTTGCCAAAGGCATATATACATTTTGCATTTACAATGATGTGCAGATTTAGAATGTGCATGCTCACAAATGGACTGTTGGGACAACGAGATTTCTGGCAATAAAGAGGATGGAGAATGCTTTAGCAATGTCATAAAGGGCAGTAGGACTACCACACCAGACAAAAGGACATCAGGCCAGGGAGTCAAAAAAAATCACTGTGCAATTACAGGCTAATGTTCAAAGGTGAATATAAAGGCCTCACTCAAACAAAATGGAAAAACAAAATGGCAACTGAGTTGTAACCCTCTGGAAGAATGCATGGCTATGGTAGAAGAGAAGAAATAACGCCATATTTAAAAGGAATGGTATATTATGCTCTATGCAAGCAGCATTACTCCCTGGTTCTGGTTAAGAGGATTTAATTTTATTGGTTTTGGATTAGATTGAATAAGATTCTACATAGCTGCCAGCACTTCCACCATTGGAAATACAGAGTGAACTTCTTTGAATGGGTCACCAGAGCTGAAATAAGAGAAAGATTTCTCATTTAGAGAGTCAAGGAAAAGGAATTTGTTTTGACATGGCAAAACTGATTTTTGTATCTAGAAATATGGAGTGTGAAGGGAAACAGTGATCCTTTATTGTTACCTAGAGAGATTTCTATCTAGATTTCACCAATGGGTGGGCAAGTCAAGCACACTAAACATGAATATTATAAAAGAACTCTTTGATGAATAATGCATTATAGAGGAGATAGTACAATTCATTCTGGTGAACAAAAGGATCTGAATGAATGACAACTGTAAGGGAGGCAGAGAGCTTACATAAAGACTAGCAATGCTGCTTAGCTTTATCAGATCCTTGTAATACAGTAGCATTATCCAAGTGCACGTCACATGAAGCTATTTTAATTATAACTGTGAAAGAGACTGTTCACTTGTACTCTAAAACTATGGTTTGTTTAATTGTTGGTCAATTGTTTAAATATATTTAAGGATCCTTGTTTATTCCATTAGTAACTTTATCCATAATTTGGCTCACTCTATCAGCTCCATTGAAACCCAGTTAATTGTAATTGTTTCATTATAATTTTTCTAATAATGTGTCTGTCTTACCCATGTTAACAAGTATGCACTGCCTGAATAAAAGCCCCCTTTTCACATTTTTCATCATAGCTAACATGATTTCAGGTGAAATTAGCAAAGGCAGAGATGCAACTAGGTGCAATCAATTAAGATAATTTGCTAATGGGGGATATTTGGCATGCTTTTAATTATGTAACAAAATCCAAAACAGGCAATTCCCTGGCCCGGTGGCTTCTAGCTAACCAGCCTTTGCTTGCACGCACGTATGTGTATGCTCACAAGCATTAATTAGCGTGACAAGTGAAGTGAAATAAGGAGAAACAACAGATTACTGGCAAGAGAAGAGTGGATACCTTAATTAGTCTGCCTTACCCCTATTTTTCCCTATTTACCCCTGTTTTCTGTTCCTGGGTCAGTCGGGAGGGTATACTAAAGGCAAAGCTCCTGCCACAGTGGATGAAGGCCTACTGTGTACAGTAAGAGCTATCCGAGAAAAATGAGGAATACACCAACATGCGCACACACACACACACACTCTCTCTCACACGTGTGTGTGTGTGAGCATTTGTGTTTTTCTCCCACAAAATATCATAGTGATTGAAGCAATACAGGAGGCTTTTAATTGACAGTTCTTTAGCATGTTAATGATACTGACCGTGTTGACTTTGAGAATGTTCTGAATAATGTAGAGACCCCCAAATTTGCTTTTCATTTTAAATAATCGTCACGCAAAACTTGATACTTGCATTAAAATAAATTTGTAAAATGCCATCCAAATAAATGACTGACATTTTCCCAATTTGCTTACATTGAATTTTCTAAATTTGAAGCCACAACACATTGCATCAAAACAATGTGGTTCAAGCTGTCTCTGTCCCCTCTCCCTTTCCCTTCAATTTCTTCTTGATAAATCTTAAACTCTTAACAAGAAAACACATTATTTGCAATTAGCCTATTTACACAAAGAGGTACATAAAGCAGATTTTCTTTCAGTGGCCTTAACTCGAGACAGCGCAAACATTGGTAGACTTACATACTCGAAGAGCAGACAATGTGAATTGTTTTTAACAACAACAAAAACACGGTTTACTCATTTCTCCCGTTGTTTTAAGCGTTCCCACCACAATAAACCGTAGCAATCATAAAGGTACACACAGTGGTGCCAAAGAATAACAAAGTGGGGAGAAATAAACATTAGGGAATGCAATGAAATGTTCATTTTACTCAAACCTAACTGCCTGTTTACTCTACAGCCGGCCCCTGATCAGACGTTCTCATCAAGATCGCCTCGGATATTTTCCCTCGCAACACACCTTGGGAAAAAACATCTCTTGCGTGACGGAGTCGTCTCCGATAAGCGTTTGCGGTGGTGGTCTGACAAGCAGCAGTTGTGGTATCTAGCGGAGTTACTTGCTCATGAGAACGATAATCATACGTCTCCTGTCACCGGGCAGAGGAAAAAATCTACTTTGGGGTTCGGGAATGGGGCGTGTCTGCGGTCGGAGAACCGCTATTGAGAGACGTGGACAAGCATCAGACCACTATGAGAGCATAACGGTGGAAGTTACCATGGCTCCACATTAGGCTACAGTTACAACGGTCAGATCTGGCCCCTCCGTTACATTGCTGAATTATCTCCTCAGCAGACGCTGTTATATAGGGGGACTCACGTGGACAGTTGGATATTTTTACTGAAGCAATTCAAGTTAATGACTTCGTTCAAGAATACAATAGCAGTACCTGCCCCTTACCACTATGCTAAACTGCTGCTTGCCACCCCTCTCTCCTCTGGCATGCAGGACAATTATATGTTTTGTATTGTTTTTTTTTTTCCAGAAAGGCAAGCAGCCATATATTTATTGGCACGAGGTGGGAATTTGGGCAGCAACATCATTCATTGAGGTAACTGCACACGTGGAAATATTTTTTACTGTTTGTCGTAGCACATCAGGTGGCCTGTTACCCTACAGTCACACGGACGACACAGGAGGGAGACATAGCGGCCGGCTGCCATTCATTTTCAATGAGAGTTGGCGATTACGGCGACAAGAGACAAACAGCCATTGCAAAGCCAACTAGGTGGGGCTAAAATAGACTAGAAATCTATTCTATGAAAATACTGAGCGATGCGACACCGCGACTACCAATGGGAGTGAAGGCAGCATGACACACTTTGCTGAAACAGATGATGCAACATTATAGCTGTGTCCCAATTCAGGGGCCACATCCTTCGAAGGACACGCGAAGGCCGAACCGAAATGAGACGGTCTGGTCTACGTGAGGATTTCCTATTTGCATCACCAGCTGTTCCAGCCCTTACCGTTGCTTCACCAAGCGCCGCTCCTGTCACCTAGCAACCTTGATAGCTGCAGTTAAAAATCGGGACACAGCTAGCTAGCTAAAAGATGGAGCCAGAAATTTTAATTTCATTTTTTTCATTTTATCATTTATTAGAGGAAATGGAAATGCTTCGCCGCCGGCGCCAGCGGGTGATGTATCTCAGGCTGAGAGCAGCAAGTCTTTGCATTTATATAAGGTTTTTATCTTGCAAAATGTGATCTACTGAGTAAACATGAAGTTGAACCCCTACATGAAAAAAACAGTCTTTAATACTCGAAAAAAATCAACTGCTAATGAAATGTACAAAGAAACCTCATAAATCGTTTATCGACCACTGTGTTGTTCGTAGTGTTTGTTGTGTCCGCCATTTTCATTTTGAAAAGTGATTCATCACTGGTGCACAGTGAATCCTGGGATAGGTTGGCCAGCGAAAGATCCACCCGTTGCATCCTTTGTTGCCCGGGAAAGGAAGGGCGCATTTCTCGGCCGCATTTGAAGAAGCCTTCGAAATGGAACAGTCTTGTCGCGCCGACTGTGATGCAATCGGTCTTCAAATGCAGTCTTCGGAGGATGCAGCCCCTGAATTGGGACACAGCCTTTGATTAGTTCAGTAACCTAGTAATCACGAGCCAGAAACGCCCACAAGCGACAAGGGTGTGACTATAGGGTTACATTCTCCCACATCTCCTTGGTTTAGTCTAATTGGAACCTGCCTCATCCACATTTATGAATAAAACAATGTGGAGAGATACAGACTTATCAAATATAGTTTTTTATTCTGGTGGTATATATCAGCACTGTTACATTCTAAGGAGTAAATGACATTCTTGTACATAATGGCACTCTGTCTTATTATTACTACATTACTTCATAGAATGCCTGCTTCACTGTGACTTGGTTTAGTTCCTAGACAGAAAATATTTGTATAACAAGATGTTTCATTGTCTTGGATGACTGAGGTCTGAATCTCCCTCAAACGGGGGACGTTGTTAGCAACCACCATATCCATTGTAGCAATATTGTAACAATTCATCACAGCCCAAAAGAAGCATGTTCTTTTACAATTATTGGTTGAGACAGGTATGTTTATGTCAACAAAATAGCACAAATATGTCATAAAAGAATAAAGATATTGTATGCATGGTCAACAGTGTTGGTGTAAGGAGTTGTGGTTGTCATGCAAAGGTTGCTGGTTCAGTTCCCAGGTGGGAAAGTGGTGTTGCGCCCTCATGAGGGTGCTCAATCTGAATTGCTGCAGTAAACTTCTAGCTGTATAAATGGGTAACTTGTGTAAATTACTCTGGATGACGGCTAAGAGAATTTGTAATCTAATATAATGGTCATGGACCTTTAAAATTAATTTCTTGATGGTTAACTTTTTGATGGTGCATGAATAGACATAGCTCTAACATGTTGCCAATATTTGTGTACTGTTGATTTAATTTAATAGCCACAGTAAGCTGTTGATAGTCACAATGAGATAATATTTGTCAGATAAGTCTTTGTCTATGACCAGGTCAAGCACTAAATTCCAACCAGGGTATTGTTTATTCTCACAAGGCTCCTTTCATGAATTGTGCATACCCACAGTTTCATCTCTTTGTACCTTCATTCTCATATCATATTTTCAGTTTTTGTTTAAGTGCACATTGGGCACCCACTCCAATGAAAGTGCTTGGAGCTTTATGTACTGCTTGTCTGAATGGCTCTGTCCCAAATCTCAGACTAGCATGCTGCATACCACTATGCTGCATAGTACATATGCTACACAATTTTTTAAAATGTTTGAATAATTATGCAGGTACACAGTGTGCATCAATTGACTGTACTTCTCTTTCAGAATTTTAAATTAACAGATTGAGGCTGGCTGGCTTAGTACAGTATTTTGCACTTATAATAAATACTGTAATTGGGATGTTAAGTCACACAAGAGTACATAAAATGGTCTATATTAACATAATACTGATAACGAATGTTGATATTTCTACAAGTACAGGTGGTTGCTCACCATCTAGCTGCATGTATACTGACTACGTACAGCCATTCAAATTGTTTGAAACATGAAACTCTTCCTGAATCATGTGAAGTCAATTTCATCCTTCATTTTATGGCAATTATAATATGCCATCTGGGTACTTTCAGTCATAGTACATTACCCAGACTGTCAGGTATGAATGTAATAGACAACAATATATACTTGATAAGCGTATTACCTAGTATGCTGCTGTGCAATTTGGGATATAGCCAATGACTATCTAGAGTGCATTTGGTCATTCCAACCAAGCCCCTTTTTTGTTCAGAGAACTTAGCATGCGTTTCAGTCTCCCACTGGGTTATTGTGTTAAATATTAATAAAAAGGTCAAGTTTTCAATGAGCTCAGTGACTTGTGGCTCACTCATTCGTTTCATTTGACAGATAAGGAAATTACAGAAATGCGAGATGCCATTGTCCGGGTCTAAACAGAAGAGAGAAGGGTGGAATGGTTGAGAGTAGTAAAAGATGAAAAAAACAGCATAGGAAGCAAAAAAATGAAAGGGATAGGGAGAAGAGCAGGATAGATGGATGAGGAAGGCAGAGGGAATGAGGGAAGAGGAAAAAAAGGGACGAGGGTAGAGGGCATGCGACATACTGCGCGGCTGAAAATGTGATCTTGGCTTTCCCACTCAGGTTTCTCCTTTTCCTCCGATGGAAGATGGCTTGCAGGAGCCTTCTTGTGTCTCCCGTGCAATGACTCAGCCGGCTGCGTGCACTGACACCAGAGGAAGGCCATTACGCCCCCACAACAAAGAGGGTAACACGAGCATTTGTGAAATGAGCTCTTTCTCTGCCAAAGTGCTACAATGGCACTTATTAATGTGACCAGTGTCATTAGCATCTTGTAATTGAGTGACACGACAGGGCCAGCACCCTGAACCTAATCGCTCTGGTCAGGTGTGAGAGGCCAGGTAAGGTTACAGTGCCGACAGGATGTTTTATGCACCAAAAGACCTATATTATGCACAGGAGTGTAGTGGTAAAAAAAGAGGTGGGTAAACTATGAATTCTGTGATCAAGGTAAGGCGGACCACGACATACCGGTAAAAAAAAAAAATTTGTAGAATGTACATTTCCTGGAGGAAATGTGAAGTGGGCTACCTGCTACACAGAGGTTATCGCCCAACGCTTGGGTCTCAAGCAATACAGCTCTTGTATAACAATACAGGTTGTTATAGGCTACCATTAGGTGGTTCCTAGCGTGTTGCCGGGCATCACTGGGTGTTACCTGGGGCCTTACTATGTGGTCCCTATATATATTTAAAGGGTGAGGCTGGAATTCATTGTTAAACAAGACTATGGAAGGAATAAACATAGTTGAAGTCAAAGTGTTTTAATCACCATAAAGAAAGCATGAAACCATGAAAAACAGTATGAAAGAAATAGATATAATTAGTCTATGAAGTGTATTAATCACCACAGTGTGAAACTATGAAAGACAGTATGAAAGCAAGAAAATTATAACCTCTATGAAGTGCACGTATCACCATAAAGTGAGTGTGAAACTATGAAAGAAAAAAAATATATATCTATGAAGTATATTAATCACCATAAAGAGAGTATGAAACAATGAAGCAGTCAAAGGACATCCCATAATAACCTGAAAACAACCCAGAGCAACCAGTAGTACAAAATGTGAAATTACAAAGTATTACATTGTGGATATTTAGACGAAAAAGCATTTTAATGTACAATAAAATGGAAAATAATGAAATAATTCATATACTTATATTTTTTCTTCGATCAAAAATCATTTTGCCACAGACAGGTCTTGCCACGGACATGTACAGACGATCAGCACAACCCATCACCCTAACACCATTTGCTTAAAATTTGAAATATTAGATTAAGCAAATGGTTTTTATATACACACGACCTTTTCTCAGATCATGTTTGACCTTATAGACAAAATGTACTCATTTTAGACTGTTTTCTGAGTGTTATCTTAATTTAGACTAGTTGGCTAGTCAGTTACAAAATGTCCATTTAAACGTCAGTGAATATCCATTTGTCAATGACAGGAATCCAGACACGTAACGCTAGTCAACCTTAGATAGATAGCTAGCTCTGTCGCGAGCCCGGCTGCCGCAAGAGACGATTGGTCACAGATAGGCTAAGGTAAATGCTGATAATGCAGCGCAATTTGAATATACTATGGCTGGTAAAACAATAAGGAAACTCTAACGGTTAAAGTTGCGTAAACTCTATTTAAAGGTGCATAAAGGCTATTTCAGAAATGTAGAAGGTGCGTAAACGCCATTTACGTGTGTTTAGCCTCCACTACATCCCTGGTTATACGGGTTTCAGGTGGAATGTCTCCTGTTTTAGTCTAGGCCAAGAGGCAGAGTTGGCTCCTGGAACCTTACACAAGTCAAAATGCAATAGATTCATTCAAACAGGAAGCTCAAACAAAAGCTCTGCTGCTCATTAGTTTACCTATGTGCTGTTAATGCTTTCCTGCACACACTGTTTTTCTAACTGGCACTAGATACAACTGTATAAGGGTTCACTTCAGACAGCACGTATTTAGCACTGCTAAGAAGGCTCAGTGAACAGAAATTTGCATAGAAGTATAGTTACACAATGTTTATTACCTGTTACATAACTACATATTGCATGTATAAAGGATCTAAATTGATGGCATACAATATTTTGTACATTAATCACAATATCACATCATATTTCTGAGATGGCTGTTTGAAATTTATTTAATGCAACAAGCAGGGTATATGGCCTGACAGATCATCTGTCAGGAGATGGAATCAAACACGCCAGTTAGAACATGTTTTGATTCTTGCTCAGCTATTAATTATGCAAGGAATGAGCTGCACATAGTGACACTATTCAATGTAAATAAACCATGAAGGGGTGGAGATTAATGGCCCTGAGGCAAAGCTTTGGTCTGAAGGCATCTGGCAATGCATTTGGGCACTATTTTTTTGATTCCCACATTGATTTCAGCAATCTATCATTATGGCTTTATAGTCTATCTCACATTTCTACTGACAAATTGGTTACCTGATGGTATGTAAATTATGTAAATTAGCCTATACTGCATAGGAATCCCTTCCTTTTTCAGCCATACTCAGCTCACAGAGTTGTATATTCATCCATCAAATTTCTATCAAGAACACACAGCGGTCCAAAATCATGGCGTAGTGATGGTCTGAGGAAGCTTTTGGTAACAGGGTTGTGTTTTAGTCTCATTAGTTGTCCATTTGTAGTTATGGTACCTTCTATGGTACAGAAGCTCATTGAGCAGGCCCCATGGAGTTTCTCCCCCATAGTTTGTATTCACCTAAGGAAGGGATGATGATGTCAGAGATTTGCGTGTGCTTGCGTGCACGCGCTTGCACTTGTGCATGTGTGCATGTTGTGTGTTCACTCCATGTGTTAAACACTAGCTGTTTTGGCACGCACCTCTGTTTGTTCTAAGCAAAACACTGAAATAGCAGCAGTGCAGAGCCTCAGATTAATGAGTGCCGACTCTATAAACAGAGTTGCACTATTTATAATGCTGGGGAGCAGCAAGCCAAACCGATACTGGAAACCAATTGAATTTTGCTGTCCAAACCCCACCCGAAAACCAGAAAATCACTTTATCTTTTCAGAAGTTTTTTTTTATAATTACTTCTTCAAGCATATCAGTTTCAAAGCAATGACAGACTGTTCAGTAATCATTCTTCTGTCATATTCCATGTGCAGGACCTTGAAGCCATATTGCTGGGGCTTTGCCCACTGCTACAGTGGAATAGCAACTGTGTGCTTGGTGTACAGCCTTTTCAGACTTCAGTATGTTTTGAGAATTTACAGCACAATGCCTGTTGTAGGCTCTGCATGTCCGAGTGCTCTCAGTAGTACTCAGTTTATTTTAATGTATAATCTCTTGGTCAAAAACAAATTTTGACTTAGAGCAGCAAGGATACACCCTTGAATAGACATGGATTTTGACAGACTTGAAATTGATTAAAGGTTGAATATAGGTTGTGAGACAACTGAAAGCAACATACTGGGGATGGGAGGGGTTGAAGTCAACATCCATTCCGTTTGAAAATCCAACCAAATTAAACATGACATCAGTGTTGATATTTCCATGCTGCAAAAACATTGTTACCACTTCCATTGTTTCTAATCCATGCAAAGAGAAGCAATTTATCCCAGTTTTAACACTGGATTTTTTTATTTGTTAATATGAACCTTAATTTCAATCAGACAGATGGCCAAGATGCTGGATGTGAGTAGCGTCATATTTATTCCTCCGAAAGTCGAGAATGACTCAGGAGCACAGCGTGTCTTATTTGTGCAATCCACTGCCACACGTGTCCTGCTGTTTGTGTATGAAGCGCATCTTGTTTTTGGTATGCGCTGGTGTTCTTCCAATGCTCAGAGTGGTTTCCTGTAAGAGTGTCGGGGCCACTCCGGTTTGGGAGAGAGAGGCAGGGAGCGCTGACAGGCTGTTTGGGGACCGCTGTCGTCTCTCTCCCGCCTGGCCACTGACAGCACCCGGTCAGGACCGCTGTGACCGCTGCGCTTCTTTTCCTCCTGGGTTGGCAGCACAACTGTGATGTCATCTCAGCACACTGCGCTCTTTTTTTCTCTCTCGCCTCTCTTGCCACATCTCCAGACATCCAGGCTGCATTGGTCCTGCAACAACGTCCTCACTCATTTACAATGACTCAGTGTGGAGGGAGGCTAGAGAGAGCGTAGGGAGGTGACCCCAGGGACAGACAGGGCAGCCTTCAGACAAGCTTCAGTCCTGGCTCCTCTCCAGGGCTCAGAGAATACCCTCCGACCACTCTTCAAAGGTCATCCTTTCATGAGGCGATGCTAGGGCCCCGGGGGTGTGCCGGAGGGCCAGCACAAGTCTACCCACAATGCACTCTTTCTCACGCTACTTCTGTCACTCCTAAAATCCCCCTGTCTAACCACAATTCACGCTCCCACACTGCACATTAAAAAATCATCTTGTTTATTGTGACTTACAGAGGGACAAAAAGAAAACTTGATTTGTTTAATGTACACTATATGGACAAAAGTATTCGGACGCCTGACCATTACACCAACAGGGACTGTAATGACATTGTATTCAAATACATATACTTTAATATGGAGTTGCTCCCCCTTTTGCAGCTATAACAGTTTCCACTCTTCTTGGAAGGCTTTCCACAAGATTTTGGAGTGTTTCTGTGGGAATTTGTGCCCATTCATTCTGTAGAGCATTTATGAGGTTAGGCACTGATGTTGGACGAGAAGGCCTGGCTCGCAATTTCCGTTCCAGTTCATCCCAAAGGTGCTCGATGGGGTTGAGGTCAGGGCTCTGTGCGGGCCAGTCAAGTTCTTCCACACCGAACTCATCAAAGCATGTCTTTATAGTCCTTGCTTTGTGCACTGGGGCACAGTCATGTTGAAATAGAAAATGACCTTCCCCAAACTGTTGCCACAAAGTTGGAAGCATAGCATTGTCCAAAATGTCTTGGTATACTGAACCATTAAGATTGCCCTTCACTGGAGATAAGGGGCCTAGCCCAAACCCTGAAAAACAGCCCCATACCATTATCCCTCCTCCACCAAACTTCACCGGCATCCGCCAAACCCAGACTCACCCATCTGACTGCCAAACAGAGAAGCGTGATTCGTCACTCCACAGAACACATTTCCACTGCTCCACAGTCCAGTGTCGGTGTGCTTTACACCACTCCATCCGACGCTTGGCATTGAACTTGGTGATGTGAGGCTTGCATGCAGCTGCTCGGCCATGGAAACCCACTCCATGAAGCTCCCGCCGCACAGTTTTTGTGCTTACATTAATGCCAGTGGAAGTTCAGAGCTCTTTTACGCACCATGCACCTTAGCAGTCGTTGACCTCGCTCTGTGATTTTACGTAGTCTTCCGCTTCGTGGCTGAGTTGCTGTTGTTCCTAAACGCTTCCACTTTCTAATAATATCACTTACAGTTGACCGTGGAATATCCAGCAGGGATGAAATTTCACGAACCGTCTTATTGCAAAGGTGGCATCCTATCACAGTACCATGCTTGAAGTCACTGAGCTCTTCAGAATGACCCATTTTGTATCACAAATGTTTGCAAATGGAGACTGTATGGCTAGGTGTTTGATTTTATACTCCTGTGATGACGGGTCTGATTGAAACACCTGAATTCAATAATTAACAGGTGTGGCCAAATACTTTTGTCCATATAGTGTATATATGTAATTATTAAGGCTGATGCACTGCATTTTTCCTGCATTTGTATTGCTTTTTTTCGCTTTTTTTCACTTTTTTTGTACATTTACTTATGTTTATTTTGGATTCAATTAAATACATATTCACTTTGCAGAAAGGGCTTACCTTCTTTCTTAAACCAACATTAATCTCTCTGTGATTTCTGTTTGTCTGAAGTTTGTTTTCCAAGACAGCTCTCGCTGCTTGTGCTGACTATGGCAGTTCTAAGTGTAAGACTTCAAATGTGTTCAAAATTGCTTATTAGAATTGGCCTCTCATTTTCATCCCTCTCTTGACTGGGGGCTGGCTCTGAACTGGAAACCGTAACCTTACCCTTTCCAAGTCCCTCTCAGGTAGGTGTCTGACACCAGCTGGGTCTTTAAATATTCATATGTCCATCAGCCTGGGTGTGCCAGGCCAGCTGTAACCCAAGCGTAGACACGCCACCACACAATGGACCTGCAGCACACTCCGGTTACCTGCCAGGGGTGCATCTGTATGAGGCGGCTGTGCATGATGTCATTCATGCTGTCAGAGACGCAACAGATTTTGCGTCCTGTTCATTGATTTATTTTTCGACAGTATTCTGAACAACACTTCCCATGACAACCCTGAGCCTCTCCAAGGATTCACTTGCAGTCATTACTGACACTACTAGCCAGGAGGATTCTGGGAGGTCTCCATAGTGTGACATGTGATGGCAGGTCAAAGGCTGTTCTCCAAAGTGTTGTCTAGAGTGATGTTCTTCAGAAAGCAGAAGATGGCCATTTCTAATGTGTTGTGCTGAATTGTCTCTCACACTCACACTCACACACTCTCTCTCTCTTTCACACACACACACACACACACGGGTATGAAGACTGGGAAGCTACTGAAACTGGAGCAGAACAGATGGGGAACAGTGTCCATGTGGAGTAGAGGGCTACTGTCTCTGAGATATGAGGGGGTGATTATCAAAGAAAGAGGGGCCCATAAAGTGAAATCTATCTAAACTGGATGTAATTTGCCAAAGAGAGAGAATGCCTGAGTCACACCACTGATGGTTAGCAAGCTCCTCCCCCTCTATCTCGATTTTTCCAGCCACACTGAGAAAACTACCTAATGACCTCTAATGAAAAATTCACGAGCAGCTCAAAGCACTGACCTACGGAAGCCGAGAACGGCCGTGCTTGCAGTTTTTTTTTAATACCGTTATCTCGAGATCACGAGTTAATTATTTCATTATCTCCAGATAACAAAGCTCGTTTTCTCGTGATAACAGGTTAATTTATCTCATTATCTCGAGATAACAAAGCTTGTTTTCTCATGATAAGGAAGTAATTATTTCATTATCACGAGAAAACAAAAGGTCGTTTCCTCTTATTACTTATAATGTTTATCAGAGATCAGGAGTGCTATGCCAGCATGCATAGATGGCATCTTGACAACTTTAGCAACTGATTTAAGCTGAAAATGTCAGGAGTACCCATTACTGATCAATGCATCAGACTGTGCTTCAGTCAAGGTCTAACACAGGCAGAAATTGTATTGTGTCTCTCTGTTAGAGATAACATTCACATCCTCCTCGACAGTCATGACAGCAATCTTGAAGGCTGAAATCAGGTGTAATCAAATGCAGCATTTCCCAAACCTCTCCTGGAGAATCCCTTGTCCTGCATGTTTTAGATCTCTCCCTGCTCTGACACATTTGAATCAAATGATCAACTAGTTATGAACTCCTGAAGCTGCTTAATAACAAACTGATCATTTAAATCAGCTGTGTTGGAGCAGGGAGAGATCTAAAACATGCAGGACAAGGGGTCCTCCAGGAGAGGTTTGGGAAACACTGATCAAATGAACCAGACACTCATTTTCTATTTCTCCATAATTATCCTTTGATCTCGAGAAAACAAAAGTCGTTTTCTCATGATAAATTATCTTGAGAAAACAGCATTAAAAAAATAATTGCAAGCACGGCCATTCTCAGCTTCCGTACTGACCCACCACACAACTGTAGTTTCTTTAATGGGCTGAATCTCTCACGCAGAGCTGTGTACTGACATAGTTGGGGACACTGGGAATGTAACTGATGTACAAAAAACGGTGAATTTAAGGGTTGCCAACCACCATATGGTGTTCCGTGGGTGTTTATAATTGTATTAATTAATGTACCAAAGTCTACAACTTAATTTTGCGGCATAGAAGTGTATGAATGTTGAATATACTATATACAATATACCATATAAAATACATGCACACATGCTTTATTTAAATGTGACTATCCATATAAGGTTATATGCAGACTGACATGAAATTTACGAATGTAACTAGACTTTGAAGTGAACCGAAATTCCGTTCCTCTTCTTTGAATTCCGTGGCACAGAGTTCAATATGTGTACATCAAATGACAATGTGTACAGCTGCATATAATTAACAAAGGAGCAAAAAAAAAAACACATGAAAGAATTTGGACCGCATTACTATATTGCTGGCTGTGAGAGAGACACTTGCCAGTGAAATCTAAATTTAACTAAATTTTGAAAACATGATTTATCAGGCTGTGTTAGATATTTTACTATTTTATTTACCACATGAAATAGTGTGAAGGTTTGACCTACTATTATAAGTAATTTATCAAAATTGATTTCACTTATGTAACTCACTAATTTCTGTAATCCATTTTACCTTTTTGGACATGCCTTCTTCTGTTTTTGATTATTTTAAATTTGAAAATTCTTTCAATTGTTTTTATTAATCACATACTTTCTGCTTTTCAGCTGATTTCTCTGTTCTACTGTGTATTTTTTTATATACGATGGATTGTTTTGGATGTTTCCAACTTTGTTATTTATTCTTACCATTTCTTTTTTTAAATTTTGTACTTCTTTTAGATTTATCCTTTTGGGCCTTCATATTCATATCATACTAGGGAATTATTATTTCATTGTTTCATTTTATCTTTTTATTATTATCTCAAGCCTCTATTAGCAAAAAATTCTAAAATACAGTGGCGACAAATGATAAAACAAAATGGTGAAAAAACCATGATGCATCTTAAGAGAAACAATAACAAAAATGAGAAATGGTTAGAGTGAGAGTAAATATACATATCTATGATGCATGTATTGCTGCATATACAGTATGTGTCTGTTTAATGCAGTGTCATTTAAAAGCACCTCACATTATTTCATGTTCAAAAATGTTGCTTTAAAGAGAAATACAAAGAGTTAGAAAGAGAGGGAGGAAGGTGTTGGTTGGTGTGCAGTTCATGTGTGGTCCACAGGCCAGACAGTTGGGCTCATTTGATTTTATTGTATCCAGCCAATCCTTCTCCTGTCTTTTGACTCTGTCTAATACAGTACCATTACAGTACAGGGGAGGTGTAGAGGCAGGAGGAAAACAAATAAATCCTCACACAAATAATAACAAAGAGCATTAACTATATGTCAGTTTAAAATAGTAAATAATACTGCACAGTTTTTCTCTCAATGGTGGTCCAGTAATTCATACAGCTTTATGTTTCAGACAGTGTGAAGGGCTATGAGCTGAGAGGTGGGTGATATACAAGTGTTAAGTGGAGCAAAACCACTGACAAACCAAACGGGCGACGTGACGTGATTGGCTGGCAGCTGGGGATCAAAGCTGTGTTTGAACAGAACAGAATGTCCTGGGGTGCATTACAAGACCTGTTCCGCTGGCAGAGGTGAGGACAGACCTGTGGAGTGAAGCTGGTGACACAGTGCCCCCCCCCCAGCTCAAGACACACGCTGTGACCTCCAATCCTGACAGACTTTGCACTCCTCAGTGCTGCCCATCATCGCAGTGTCGCCCGATAGGATCAGCGTCTCGCTCTAGGTGCTTGTTTGCCTTCACGATGACGTAAAGGGATCTGCTCTCTCCGCTCCGTAACCCTCCAAGCAAAGTGGGAGTGCATGCATGCGAGTGTGCTCTATCCGTACGCCTGTGCGCGTGCATGTGTGTATGCGTGTGTGTGCCTGCACTTGTGTGCAGTTGAGTGATTGCCCTTGTTCAGGGACCACAGAGACAGAGAGATGAAGCGATTTTCCATTCAGGAGTCTTGTCGCGGCGCAGCGCTAATTGCTCACAGGAGCAATGTTTGGTGGAAACTGTCAATACTCCGTTTGCACAGTACATTAAGCAAAAAGGTTACTGGTAACAGATATTCTTTCTCTCTTTTTCGGAGTGCACGGTGACACCCAGGCGCAGATCACGCTCCTGGATGCTGGGGGGGCAGGGTGCCAGCCCTCACCGGCGTGATCTGGCATGACTGGTCCCTGTGCCCCACTCATGACCACTGCGTGGGCCAGATGCTAGCGCCAGCTGCTAATGGAGCCCCCCCAATATCCCCCTCCAGCCCGCGGCACGCGGAGGGGGGAAATTCGATGGAAAGCACTCTCCCGCTCTCCTCGGCAGCCGCTAATGACGAGGGGGGGCACTAAACACCCTCATGCTTCAGAGCACAAGGGCGAGGAGGTGTGTGTGCATGGGCCAGTGGGGGGACACCCTGATTGCTGCCTGCGTCTCCTGACCATGGCCCGTGATGATATAGCACCTCACCCTTGTGTTTGGTACCTCCTACTGCCATCCTTACCGTTCATTCTGACAGCTTCCTCTTTCCCTCTCTCATCTATTCCCTTCCCTTTTCATCCTGTCCTTTGTATTCATGGTATTACTGATCAAAACAACAGAGGCTATACCATGTATACTCAGTACCATGTCTAATTTAATAATTGGTAAATCCCATTTGTACAACTGAATTTACCGTGATACAGCTGAGGTTGAGTCGCACCTTCACTCAACTGTTCAGCTGAAAAATCCGATGTGAAATTAAACCATCCAGACTCCAGAGGCCAGTGCTCAAAACATGACCCTACTAAGATCACACAAGTCCTGCTGCTATACTGGCAATACACTTGCATGATGAGGTTATATAATGCACACAATGAGCACTTAAGAGCTAAATCATCTTTGTGTGATGAAGGCTCACTCCCTGGTTTCATGCTCACGCATGGTATAGTACAGCTTGCACGTGACTTTGTGATCATGCCTCACTGTCTATGCTAACAATGCTATTCTGGAAAGGAGCAGGAGAAAGAGGTCTGGTGATGGATGTCTCTAGCTCCAGCATTGCATTTGGTGCAACCATCCCACTGTAGCCAGTGAACACGGAGCCACAAGGACTGCAATGGCTACTGTATGAGATTTTAGGCCCTTCCCAGGGGAAACACTATGAGCTGGCTAACAACCTGCACAGAGAGAATAGCCTTGTTCACTGGCCCCTCAGCCTGTCATGGGAACAAAACCCCACAGAATAGACAGCCGTTGTCTGGCCCTGGCTTTGTTCAGACCTAAATGTGCACGCCTCTGTCTCGCATTCAGTGATTAGTGTAATTAGTTGCGGCTGATTCACTGTGTGCGAGACCTGACCTCACACACTTCCATTCTTTGCTCCCTCTGTGGTTTTGATCCAGACGGAGAGTGGAGGTGGGGCACGGGTCTGGGGCGTGGGGTGTGGGGGCAGATATGTGGGTAGATGGGCATGCTTGCATGGTGTGGGAATTTTATGTCACTCTCAAAGTCTGGTGGGGACCAGGCACCACTAAGAACCATTTGTTACACAAGTGTTCTCCCATATTTTTCTGTGACATGAAACCTCTAATTACAGACTAAACTGCATTGACCTGTAGGACTAACCATATGAGTGATTATAAGCCACACAGGAGTAACTATGAAAAATATATTAAGCTCACTGAAACTGGTGTGTGTCACAGCAGATGGATTGAATCTCTGAATCTTGCCTGAGTTGAAGCAGGTGTGATAAAAGGCCATTGTAGATACTCATTGTGATCAACCTGAGCTGCTGCTGGCAGAACACACTCTGTGTGTACACACACAGCCACATGCCACTGGATGTTGTAAAAACATGGAGATAACGCCGGGCCCCCAGCACAGCTGGGAGGATGGCTGTCTGCAGTCGTGGGCTCAAGTGAGAGTATGTTCAGAGCGCACCTCCGCTCTTGATGACCATATTTGGCCGTCAGGCAGAGGCATGGATCTCTCAGTCTCTGCATGACAGATGGGCCCGCTGCCACGGGTCATGTGACCATGCAGCCTCCTCAGCCCAATATAAATGAGCACGTATGCAAGTATGTGTGCGTGTGTGTATGTGGGCAGACAGCGACAGACCCCGCTAGCATACGCAGGCATGGGGTGTGAGAGGGTGCGGCAGCATTGTTCCGATGCCCGCTGTCCCTTTAAGCCTGGCTTCCCTCCTGCTGCGGGAATGTTTACCGTGCTTAATGGAGCTGGCCGAATCACCGCCGTACTCTCTTATGCAGTCTGGCTGCTGCGGCCATCGGGGAGGAGACACTGCTGACCCGAGTGTGCAGAAACAAAAGCTCCGGAGCCGTGTCAGGAGTCCTGTTAGTGGTGTGCCCCGGACAAATGAAATAAAGGCAGATGTGAAACTCAGGAACGCACACGGGATGAGGCCCAACCCAGTGACCGCAGAGTGCATCTGTCACACGCGTGTGGATAAAAGCAGCCCTGAGTGTGTGTGTGTGTGTGGGTGTGTGTGTGTGTGTGTGTGTGTGTGGGTGTGGTGGGGGGGGTAGTGGAGGGGGGAGTGTTTGTTATACTAAGCCAATGAGGACAGAGAGGTCCACGTTAGGGGACGAGAGGGAGATGAGATCTGTGAGGATGAGGATCTGTGTCAGGGTGGAAGCTGCTTATCCTCCAGCTGTTCCCAGCTCAACCCTCAACATCAGGGAGCCAGGGTGAACCAGCACAAGGCAGACTCCGCCCATGAGGGTGGGGCTGGGTGAGGAGGCACACTCCTGCAGGCACGCAATGCTACTGGATTTGGCTAAGTGCAAATCTTTTTTACTTAATTCTATTATTACCTTTAATAAGCTTAATGACCATGTGTTTTGTTTAGCGATGATCCATGGAGATCAAGACAATCTGCAAGATTTGAGATGCTGAGTTTGGTCACTTGAGTCTTGGTGGTTACTCTGCATCGCTGTTAGACTGCTGCTGAAAATCAGCTGGGATTTTATCCCATGATTTGTATGAATTGATACATGTCTCTGTATGTGTGTATATACATGTGTCCCTATCCCTGTGTAGACTCGAGGGTGTCTATTTATAACTCTGTGGTTGGTATCTGACCCAGTGAGTTCTCAGGGCTGTTTCACCAATACCCAAAACTAGATACTGATACACAGCCAAATGGTGGCATTTCAGAGTTCATCTGTATCTCAAAAGTCATGCCTGAATTCTGTTTCTCCCACGAGAAGCTTCAGCTGGACCAGTCAAAGACCTGACCCAGCCTGGTCACACGCTAAACCTCTGTTTACATCAGCCAGGCAGGAGTGACGTCACTCTGTTTACACCGCCACAAACACACTGTTTATACCTTTAACTACTACGTTTCAGCTTTCCTTCGCTTTCAGGGGGCAAAGATTTATTTTTAGATGCACAGAAAATTGATCAATGAAATAAATCACAGGATTCTTGTTTACAAAATATAAATGAACCATCATGACAGCACTTAGCTGGGTCTGTATGCACGAATAATTCTGAGAGACTTGGACCTTTTGAGTAAACAGTGAATACTACATAGTGAACAGTTGCCATGGCTCCAGCTGCTGGGTGGCAGTCATCAAACCATCTGGCCAATCTCTGAGCCGAAGAGTGTTTTGTACACTCAGATCACTGGGGGTCTCTGAAATCACTGACCATAACTTAGCCACCACGGTTTGACCATTGTTGAAAAGAGAGAGTCAAAGAATTAAAGGCTAAGTGATCTTCTTTTTTGGGGGCTCCACTCAAAAAATCATGAGAACAAGACCAGAATGAATGCTAAAGTCTTGGCAAAGATGCTGCGGTGCTTGGCAGCCACTAGATCTGTTGAAAGTATTGCTCAAAGTCTACTGTATGCTCCAAAAACCAGGAGGACCAACTAAAGGATTGAGGGTAGACTTTGATGAGTGGGGAAAAGAATCTGCACAGGTTTTAAAATGGGATGTGACCAGCAAGGAGCCAGCAAAGAACCTTCAGGAAGCAAGAGCTTCAACATTACATCTGAAATGAAGTGGAGGAGGTGGGGATGGGAATATATAGGTATAGGTACCATCTGGTAAGTAGCAACATGTCTGACTACATATGGAAGAGTGCTTGAAGCAGGAAATGTAGTGAGGAGGACCATGGCTTGTTTGTGAAGGAAGGCTAGCTAATGGGACTTTTAATGGTCAATGTCATGCTCCATGCAAAAAGGCAAGATGCTTGACTGCGTTTGTACTGCATTTCCATTTAAGCGCAGGTTGTCAAAACTAAACCATGGAGTTTGCTAGGGCTGTCCCGAATACCATTTTTTTGAGCTCCTGAGCCTCGGTAGTAATCAACAGTGAATATTCGAAGCTTCGGGGCGGGGGGGATGGGGGGGGGCGTTCTCGGCTGAGATGGACGGCATACGTGTCTTTCAGTTTAATTAAAGGCATTACTTTTTTAGGATTCTGTTTTTCTACAGTATTATTGTTTGTACAGTCATGCGCCGCTTAATGTCCATTTGGACAACGTCCGTTCGCATATACGTCCATAGTCCCATAAGGTTATAATAAAGTTTAAAAACCTGATCACAGAACGGGACGTAGCGGACATAACCAGATGTAGTGAAGGGAACGCTTCCCACACGCAACACGTGTATCTCATGTCTCATGGAAGTAAATCGATTTCGCTGCCAGGCGTATAATAGTATAGTACATAGTATAGGCCTACCATATACTATGGTGTTCGCACAACGTCCAAATCATATAACGTCCTATTTCACAGAACGTATCGTGGACGTTAAGCAACGCGTGGCTGTTTTATTTGTTAATAAAAATCATTTTCCAAAAGCTTTGGTGTGTTTTATGCATGTTTGTAATCCCGAGGGGTTTGGTTGAACGAGGTCCTATCAGTGCACTTTTTGTGACATAATAACAGCTTGTGACAATTTTTCTTATCATGGATAAATTATAGACATATACACTACTACATAAATTTACTTACTACATAAATTCTCATAATAATAGGCTCCGAAACAGAGACAAGCGCTGTGAAACAGAAGCGCAGAAAAATGGTCTCACGCCCCACTGGAAGCAGAGGGAGGCATGGCATCGCTGCAGCTAACATCCTCCCAGGGTGACAAAGGGGTCGGTTGATACCATTATGCCCTCTGTTCGAGTCCCAAAGTAGGAACTAGGTGATCGCCGGCTACTTTTCATTTCCCATTGCCATCTCTGCTGACGGAGCGGTGATATTTAAAAATGGTCTCACGCCCCTCCGGAAGCAGAGAGAAGCATGGAATCGCTGCAGCTATCATTCTTCCAGGGTGACAAACTTAGCTAGGGGTTGGTCGAAACAATTAGGCCCTCCATTCGAGTCCCAAAGCACGAGCTCAGCGATCACCAGCTACTTTCCCATTACCGTGACGTTCAACTGCTGTGAGTGAAAGGGATGTCAGGCGCCCAAGATAAGCCGGTATATACAGTATTTCCACATTTTAACAGTTAAAAAGTATAAATATAGTACAAGAATGTGCTGAAAAAATGTATTTTGCAGTTCGCCTTTATTGATAGCCTACGTTTTAAAAAAAAAAAAACGAATATCCGAATCCCAAAATTGAAAACCGAATACCTACCCAACGAACGAATATCTGAATAGTCGAATATTCGGGTCCAGCCCTAGAGTTCAAGGATTAGAAGCACATCTTCCTGTTGAACTATGTGATTATAAAACTCACTGCATACACTAAAACTGTCTGTATGGATCATATACTGGTCAGAAGGTTGAATAAGCTCAGTTGGAGAGTGTGGGCAAGATTTCAAATAAACTGTGTGCCTGCTAAATTAGAGTCCTGCCCTTGACACTGTAGGTGCCATAGAGAAGGTGTCCGTGCAAACACAATTGGGATAAAAGAGCTAATTAGTGTCTAATAAGCAGAGTGCCCGTCTCCACTTAACTGTGCTGAATTCGCACAGACACTGACGTCAGGGAAACATAAACTGGTGCCGTGCTGGAAGGTCACTGGCACAGAGATGAAGAGGGAGGAGAATCAGCACCCTCCCTGCTAAAGATGTCTGAAAAGATTATCTTTAACAGGAGGGGAGCGAAATTTTCATTTGACACAATTTAACTCCAGGGGATTTAATCAACCTTGAGATGTGCAGGGCCTGAAAGCTTGAACATACTTAATCTATCACACACTATAAATGCTCATGTGGTCTTGAGGTTTATTTCCTCAAAAATCCACAGAGGTCTGTCTTCATCAAACAAAAACATTAAATGCAAAAAAAGGTCTTGCTGTGAGGCATGTTAGTGTCAGTTTTATGCACTCAAAGTGAGAGGGCAAAAAAACAACAAATTGACTGCTTCTGGATTAGGTGAAGAACATGTGTGTGTGTATATGTGCATTTATGTGTATGTGTGTGTGTGTGTGTGTGTGTGTGTGTGTGTGTGTGTGTGTGGACAGGATGCGATAAGAAAGTGAATTGAAAACCTATGACACCACTAGCTTCTTCTAACACACCGATCAAATCCAAAGTAACGCCACAATGCCGATATCCTCCAGACAGCAGCAAGCAAAACCATTTCAACAGACCGACCAGTCTCCCATTTTGGTTTCAGTGCTGTTTAGTGTGACACGGACATGATAGGAGACAGTATTTCTCGACTGGGTGTCCTGGGTAAAGCCCATAACATTGTCTCATGCAAGCATAAACAAGCAGGGGTGAGTCACAAATTTACAGACAAAGTTCAGAGCTGTGCGGTTTTATTGCAGTTCTGCATGGTGTTAACCTTGCCTGGATTTCTAGAGAAAAGTGAAACATCAGTCTTTGACAGTTTCATACCTTTTAAGTTTTCTCTGCATGGATCTTTGGAATGCACCTGGGGAGACATCCTGTCTTTCTGCACTTCAGTGTAAAAGTGACTTTTACATTACATTAGATCATTGTCATTTATCAGACACTATTATCCAGACTGATTTATATAGGTTACAGTTTTACCCATTTATATGACTGGATATTTACTAAGGCGATTGTGGGATAGGTACCTTGCCCAAGGGTACAGCAGCAGTGCCCCAGCGGGGAATCAAACCAGCAACCTTTTGCTTATGAGCCCTGCTCCTTACCACTACACTACACAGTCACCACAGTGCTTTTGGATGGAAGCCTTATCTTGTTGCTCAAATGTTGCACAAATCTGCAGCTGCTATCACCTGTTGAGCTAGGAGGATGGCTTGCCCTAGAGGTAAGCTAAGCTCCTCCCTTACACTTTCACGCTCAGTGCTGTCGCCATTGCTCTGGGTGTCCCTCTGTCACCTCCAAGCACAGGAAAAACAGTGGTGTTTATCGGCTGTTGGGAATGCATTGCCGATTGATTGAATATGAGTGCAATCAGGGACGTACAGCTGGAAAGTGGGAACACGTCCTGTCATGTTACCATTGGCTTTTATGATACAAGGCTCCAAGTGGAGTTTGCTGTTTTGAGTAGTTAAAAAATTCAATAAAGATGAATCAATAAAAAAGTAAAATTATTGTCAAGTGCCAATGTCACACATGAGATGGTGAACACGTGTGCACGCACCAAAGAGACATTTCAGTCACAAAATGAAATCTAACAAGCCCTCTAAAAACTGCTCAGCAACTCAGAGTGGATTTTCCCAACAGGTTTAAAATCCAGTTTGCTCTCCCAATGTACTACAGATAGTATCATGTTTATAGATTGCAAGATGAGATAGAAATGTTGCCATGGTTTCCCTGCAACCTATGTCACACTGTCATAGGCACTACCAATTTACGCCCAACTGAACAACTGCAATACCCCATCCAGGATAAAAAACAGCGACCTTGCTATCAGTACACCACTGACTGATACCATAGCACACCACTGACTTATCGTTTATGTTGGTAGCATGTTACATTTAGAAAGAATTGTGCACTTACGCAAATCAGCATAAAATCGCTATATTTGAGTCGTGGTGGGGCACCTGCACGAAGAGACAGGCCGACAAACAGACGTCACAGTTGACTGCGCGTCTGGACCAGTGGCGTCCGAGGTGGGCTGCCTCTTCTCTCCTCTGCAGCCAGCCTGAGGGCACTGCCAATGTCCACAGCTCTGTACCCCAGGCGCCAAATAACGCGCTGCACCCCTGCCCAAACCACAAACCCCACCGGCGCCACACTACGCAGATACCTCTGGGCTGCTTACTGTAAATATGCAATCACGTGGCCGGGCCTCCCAGCATCCCTCTCAGCGGAGATCCCTTTATTGTGCCCTGCAGCCAACCCCCAGGCATCTTGTTCAACAAACTTACCTCCCACAGCACAATGCAGGGCATTATTCGACTGGGAGATGGACCAGTGCTCCCACTGAGATTCAAACAAAGCTCAGCAAAAAGATAATGAGGCAGCAAAGCAGACAGATACATATCCCTTATATTACTCAGAGTGAAAAGGCCATGAGGCCAAAACACACAATATATTCATTTATTGAGTCAATTTACCAATGATCTACATGTTACAGATAAAGGTAGTTGCATTTGATGACAGGAGCTGCTTTCCACATCAACAGGGCAGCTTTCAGGTCTGCATCTGTCTTTCTGTATTTGTGAATTGACAACCATTGCGTTGCATTACAGCACAACCTAACATGCATTCAGTCAGACAGCTTTCTTAAACATAATATAAGTAACGGTGGTGTTTATTAAAAAAATATTTATTTATGTATGAAGCAGAGTGGCGGTACGTGGGGTAGTGTTCATGTTTTGTGTAGAGTATGTGCACCGTACATTGAGTTTCCTGCAGGTACCAGACATATTACACTTGCTTAGCAAATGTTCATATCAAAAGGGTCATACAGGACTAACAATTTTTACACATTATCCATTTATACAGCTTATACATTTGCTGAAAGAATTCTAGTTAAGCACCTTGCCCAGGGGTATAACAACCAAATGCAAGCAGCCTCTGGGTTACAAGCCCTGTGCCTTTCTACTGCTGCTGCCCACTATACCACACTGCCACATACCCAGACATGCTGTCTAGGTTAATTAGGGTCACTAAATTGTCTCCCACGTGCGTGTGCACATGTGCCCGACGATGGAGCACATTCCCATCCAGGGTGCGGTCCCATCTTGTGCCCCGTGCCTGCCAGACTCCGCCTCAGCCATTATGACACCCCACAGCAGAACGTAGTTACTGAGAATGGATGGGTATTTATGTATGTAAAAGGCTTTACCGCAATACTGATTAAGTTTCACAGTTAATCAATCAAATTTTATTTGTCATAGCGTATTTGTACAATCACTGCACACTGTACATGGTGCATTTTCCAGATGGAATGAAAAAAACAGAAAACCCAGGTGAGTTTTGGGGTGTGATCTCTTCTGCAGCTGTCTCAGTCTCATGCACTGTTTCGCTTCTGCTGAGATTTTATTGGCGTGAGGAGTTTTTTTTTTGTTTTTGTTTTGTTTTGTTTTTTCTTACTGGTTTGCAAAATAAAGTTGAAGTTGGGATGGCTGTCCCACATCTAGTGGCCTGTTACAGATGGTTTCCCCATAGCCTTTGATTTGTTTTACTTTGTGCCATGTTTTGTTTAAATTAGGCTCCTAATTTTCTTCTAGTCTTGTCTTTAGTTTTTTCTAACTGGGATTCTCTGTCTCCTTTCTCTGTGTTTTTGTCCTTTTTGCAGTTTTTTTTTTTGTACTTTCATTGAAATACCTCTCATAGATGATCTAGCCTCTGGATGTTTTACTTCATCTTGTAAACTATTTGTTACATCTGGGAGGAATTTGGTGAATTGCGTATTTTGAGGGTATACCATGAAGACTAATTTTGGAAAGAAAGTATACCTAATTTGGACATAATTATGCTGTGGACTTTCATCATTTTCCTTGATACTAAACTAAGCAGGGGTCATAACATGCTGAATATGGTAACCATAATGAATATTTCGAGTGCAGTAAAGCAGGGAAAAATGTTGGACAGAGAAATGCCTCAACATGACAGAGAGGGAGATGAAAGACAGGGAGAGACAGGGATGCAGAGAATGGGAGGGAGAGAGAGAGAGGGAGGCAGGGAGGCAGATAATAGGGAGAGTGAGAGAGAGAGGGAGGCAGGGAGGCAGATAATAGGAGGGAGAGAGGGAGAGAGAGAGAGCCAGGGAGGCAGATAATAGGAGGGAGAGTGAGAGAGAGAGGGAGGCAGGGAGGCAGATAATAGGAGGGAGAGTGAGAGAGAGAGAGGGAGGCAGAGAGGCAGATAATAGGAGGGAGAGAGAGAGAGAGGGAGGCAGATAATAGGAGAGAGAGAGAGGCAGATAATAGGAGGGAGAGAGATAGAGGGAGGCAGATAATAGGAGGGAGAGTGAGAGAGTGAGGGAGGCAGGGAGGCAGATAATAGGAGGGAGAGAGGGAGAGAGAGAGAGAGGGAGGCAGGGAGGCAGATAATAGGAGGGAGAGAGAGAGAGAGGGAGGCAGGGAGGCAGATAATAGGAGAGAGAGAGAGGCAGATAATAGGAGGGAGAGAGAGAGAGGGAGGCAGGGAGGCAGATAATAGGAGGGAGAGTGAGAGAGTGAGAGATAGAGGGAGGCAGATAATAGGAGGGAGAGTGAGAGAGGGAGAGATAGAGGGAGGCAGATAATAGGAGGGAGAGTGAGAGATAGAGGGAGGCAAGGAGTGGGAGTGTGTGAGAGAAAGATGGAAGTGAGTGCTGCAGTTGCTAAAGGAAAAAGAGACCAGGAAATGACACGATGGGGACAAAGAGACTGTCGGTGGGCCCTTCAGCATGTTCAGGGAAAGGACGACGGTGTAATTAACCTGCAGCAGAGAGATAATGTTGCTGCAAAACTAGCACTAGATAGTCCTGCTGTCCCCTGTCTGTCTTTTTCCTCTTTATCTCTCTCTCCTGCTTTTGGCAATCATTTCAGCAAACTTCAATTTTCTTTCTAAAATAATCTTCCACTCAAAGCGCTTTGGCAAAACTTTATTTGACACACTCAGTGCATTGCTGATGTGAGAGTGTCAAAAAGGTGACCTAATGCCCATCATAAGAAGTCATGAACATTTACCACCTACAGACAAATGATACAACACTTATGGGCAGGGTTGGGGAGCAACAAAACACACGTAATGGCATTATACATAGGGAATACAAAAATATGACAAAACTGCATTTCATCATAGTTATGCATGCATAAGAACCATTCAAATTAATTATATTTTAATGAAATTTAGTCTGATACTTTTGAGATTACCTTCGACCAATTGAGGAAAATCCATAAATTTTAATAAAAGCCATGAAAATCACATTTCTCTGCTTCTCCATATCACTCCAAGATCAAGTACCCTGTACCCTCAATACACTAGAACTTGCTGCATTGCTTCATTTTGTTCAGCAATGCCTGCAGTTGATTGCATTTCATTTTGAAAGTGGTCATGTCTGTTGCGGACTTTAAGTTTGTGAATACATTGTAGATAAAAGTGATTAACACCACCGTCAGTTATATATTATTGTAGTTATATATTCTAGAGCACTGATTCTCAATCCTGCTCCTGGGGCTCCACACATTTTCCATCTTTCCCTGCTCTACCTACTTGACTGAACTCATCAGTGGCACTTTTGATTAGCTGAGCACACCTAACTTAATCAAGAGCATGTTAGTCATTTCAATCAGGTGTGTTTGGAGCAAAGATAGATAGAAGATATGCAGGACAGGGGGGCTCCAGGAGTAGGATTGAGAAACACTTCTAGAGCCAAAAATTCCAGAGTTGAGGTAAATTCTGTTTCAGTTTCAGTCAATTCATGAAATGAAGTGAAATTCAATCCATTGATTGAAAAAATATTCATAGAACACAATGGGCAGTTTTCAATTCATTAACTGAATTTCAGTTAATTTCCAAAATTACTGAATTGAAAAGGAATTGACCAAAACTCTGGAAAATGCTGTAAAAGTTGGCATATCTGAGAATAGATCTGTATGGAAGAGAAGTAAATATGTTAGTAGAACATTAGCAGAAGTGAATATGTTAGATCTAAATTTCCTTCAGATTACATTTTCATACTAGGGCTACCTGCCTCTCACTAAATAACAAAGAATACATAATCCATCATGTAGTCAATACAGTGTCATTCTGCATAACAAGTAAAGGAATAGCACTCTTTGCATTAAACACCTCTCTATTGTGAATTGCTAATGCATTATCACTATTATTAATAACTATGAAATATTCTTGTCCTGACAAAAGATACAGATTCTCCTTATGTATTATGCTGGTTATGAATATAACATTTGAATACAAAAACAATCAATATAAAAGGATAAAATGAGGATAAACATTGAAATATGTTTGTAATTGTATGCGAAGAGCATGAATTTGCACTTTTGGAAAACGCAAATGGCTTCATATTATATCATTTTGATGAGTGGACTGCATAGCATCAATGTTCCTGGCAATCAACACAGAAGAAAGGACAGAGAGTGTGAATCCTGCTCCTGAATGGCCAAAGTCCAACATCTTCTCCACTGAAGCACTTGACTTGACCAGTTCAGATTGCTGGCTTAATTGAAGCAGGCATTGCGTATCTGAGATGACCCAGGGACAGACTCTTCTTAAGACCCTGGGGACCATAACGAAGGCTCGAAATGCCTTTTAGTCCACGTCTCTTGAAGTTTAGTCAACCACCATGGATGGTTTACATGGATAAAGTGCCGTTCAATTTCTGTACCCTTCAACTGCTATCGCTCATGGGACTGTGGCATGTTTCATTCAGGCCTGACCTGCAGATGACCTTCTGCTCATCAGGGAAACCAGGTCCCTTTAAGTAGACATTAAACAGTCCCGAGAGTCTTACACAGACACGCTACCTGCACTGAGCAGAGCAGCTCACAGACAGTCACGCGCAATGTAATCCTCTCTCACTGTCTCTAACATCATAGCACATCCAACAGCTGTAGGAAAAATACCCACATTCTGCTTCATGTAACTGCGCCCTGATGTGTAGACTAAACACACTTTCGTCTTTGCTGATGTACTAGTGGTGAAGCAAAATATTACACATTGATAAATGACACAAGACCCTTTAGACGAGGCTCTCACTATCAAATGTGGGGCTGTCAGCTCTCGCGTTTTTTAAAAAACATACGGCAGCACTAGAAACCTGGATATACAAGGCCAGATGACACACTTTCCCTGAGACTGTTTCAAATGCTCATAGACCTTTTTCCAGAAAACCAAGAAATGTACCTCAGCTTATATCAAGGTTTACAAGGTTAAACTGTTGACGATGTAAACTGTGGACAATTTGTTCAGTGTTTGGTGCCCTTTAAGTGCTACCAAACTCATTTTTTTCTTTCTTGTTTCAGGGCAGAAGGCCCACATGAGGTAAGGTTTTCCCTGTCTGTATCTCTGAGGTGAGCTTGAGAGGATGTAATTGGCGTTGACATGACTCTTTCAAACACATTCCGCTGCTCTCATCGCGGTGCAGCGGGGCGGTGTTTCCCACCGCTCGGCGGGGAGTTTGGCTTCCAGAGAGGCCGGGAGCGCTGATTACCTGCTATCTGATTAAAGTTCCAGATCCTGCCCCCATTGCCTCTGCCTGTCGTCGCCACCTTGATAATTCCAGAGAGACATGGCCAATTTCATGCCTGAGCCCAATCCAAAGGGCAAAGACAGCTTCTTTTCCTGAGCTTGAGGAATCTAAGTCTGAAATGATTTATCTGCTGAGAAAGAAAAACACACCGAAGCACAACTGACATGTTGACGAACGTATGATGTGTTGAGCAGTATATGGCTGTCAGTGTGGTGTAGTGAACAGTACCTGTAAGCAGAATATCACCAGTTCAAATCCCATATGTGTCGTTGTTGTCCCCTTGAACAAGATACTTGAGCTGAAATATTTCAGCAAATATATAGCTGTTATGAATATACAGTATAGCAGATATGACTTTTCATACAATGAAAGCATAAAGGTTATCAATGATCATACACAGGGAAAAATAAAATGGGGTGTTGGAGGGCTGCCATGAACATGAAAAGTGGTAAGTGGGATTTTCTTTTACCTGTGGATTAAATCGGTTAGTCTAGGTTTGGTTGTGTAGGGATTGTCTGAAATTCATCTATAGAATGTTCATTTGAGAAGAAGATACTACTTCAGTAAATGCATTATGTGGAAAATGTGGGGAATAAACATCACGTTGTAGAAGGTATGAGATAAATGCATTTCCTCCAGATCAATCTCAGATTCAGGATGTATTCCCTACGTTAAAAACAAATGAGGGCAAACACTTGAGACCAAGGCTTTCTCACTGTTGCTGTCTATTTGTTGGGAGCCAGATTCTACCCTTGGTGGTTCATGGGATCAAAACATTTCTAATTTCAGACACATGGAGAGGTAAATTACACAAGTCTGTCAGGAAGAATACGCCTAGGATCCTGGATTTCTTCAAGCCAAAAAAGGAGCAGAAATGAAAAGGATGATATAACCACGTAAATAAAGGCTACACTTTCGGGAATGTTGGGACACCCTGTTTACAAACTCTCTCCACTCTTTCCACAGCAAAGGATATTCCTAAAGGTCTTCAGTAAGGGGGGAGGCATTCCTAGAAGTAACTATGCGCTCTCTGCTCCTCCTCATCAAGTCCGTCTTTTACACATTCAATGTGGTTCCAGCTGCATGCCGCTTGGGGACCTTTCACATCAAATCATAATCTGATGTATTACCAAGGTGCCAAACGAGGAGTGAGAAAAGCGTTCAGTCCCACATTCATTAAAAGCTGCCTATTTGCTGCCGTGGAGATTCCTGACGTAGTTTCACACTGAGCTACAGTTATTTAAAATGCAAACACACTGCTCATGGTGGAGTAACTCTGATTGAAGCAATCAGCTCACTGAAAATCATATCACTAAAAATAAAGGAAGATCAGTTGAAATCTTGCTTGGGACATGTTCTGCTTCATGTCTGGGCAAGTTAGGCTATGTTACACATAGCTAAGGCTAAACATCAAACAGTGTAGCTCAGTAATCATAATACCTTACTAATGCCTTTGTAGCATCATTATTAATCACTGATTACTAGCATAAAATGCATGGATTACCTGAACCGTGAAAAAGTAGACCTCAGGCAGCTGCATCATTGGAGGGTCACAAATGTAACACTGCCACCTACTGTGAGGAGTGCAAATTACTTCCTGTCCCAACTGTGCTTGTAACATAATTCATTTGTAGAAGTGTGCTAGTTTCAGAAATTATTTGCAGATTCGCTTCCTCGAAAGAGAGCAAGCAAACTAATGGCTCCAGGAAAGAGATGAGCGTATGTGTGTGGCATGCACGCACCTGTGCATGTATAAGCGTATTGCTGCTCTGCACAATAGTGTTACACATATTTCTCTTATCTCTGTTTAGCCAATAAAAAGTTATTGTGCACTTGCATTTCTTCACTAAAATTGTCTTTTTTCTATAATGTATCAATGGTAGGAAATACATTTGGTGGCCCTCAGATTGGTTACCCTTTGCAAATGGAGTCTATGCAACTATGAATGTGAAAGCAATTCAGAATTTAATATGGTAGCCATCCATCAGAGCATTAAGAAAACGTTCAACATCGCAATGTAAAACAGCACTGGCTCCTTGTTGAGGAAACACACGTCAGGGTCCTAAAGCTCCAACAGCTTCTGCTGTGCAGAAATGAAATGATTTATGTTCTTAATATCTTTAAACCTGCTGCTAGCCAGGCTTGTCGCACATGACTCTGGAGGCAGTGTAAGGGCAAAGACAAATGTGTGAGAGAGTCATGAGAGAGGAGACACTGGGGGCTTGACACACACAGTGATTTGTACTGAGGGATTGGAACAGCTGTTTCAGGCTGGATTCTGGCCACCTGCTCCACAAAACCGACCCATTCAGAGCCGATCGGAGCTCTTTGCTCCGGAGAAACCCCAAAGTGGTTCTGTTAGGGGAGGAGTCAGGGCGGGGGCAGGGGGAGGGGGGGTGTCTTCCATGAGCAAAATGAAAATATTTATACAACGTTCCCCAGATAACACTGTTTTTAAACAGATGTGCTTGTGTTAGATCTTTATCGGGCCAGCACAGGATTGTAAACCAAACCCAGCTCGGTGCCCCCCAGGCCCCCTTATTGCACTCCCCACCTTGTTGGGGACGTGTAAACATGTCGGGGAATTGCTCGGCGGGTTGGGGTCAGAGGCCGGTGCTGCGCTGCGTGGGGGAGTTAGTGGCGGGGTGTTCGGTGTGACGGGGGGCCTTCCAGAGCAACGCTCTCAGATTGTGTTTCACAGTGTTGTGGTGAACAGGAACCTGATCTCATCAGAGGGAACAAACAAATGTCCTGAGCGTAAAAACCAACAAGGGACACAATCCGTGTTTCAGTGTGACTACAGACTTGCTACAACTAAGACTGAACTGGTGTGTGTGTGTGTGTGTGTGTGTGTGTGTGTTTGACTGAGTGAGTGTGTGTTTGTGTGAGTGAGTGAGTTTGTGTGCGAGTAAGTGAGTTTGTGTGTGAGTGAGTGTGTGTGTGCTTTCTGCAGGCCGACGCAGCACAACTCAAAACAGCACCGCACTCAAATGCCGATTGAACTAAGGCCAAACCACTGTCTTCAGAAATCCCCTGTCAGTCTGATATGTTGTATAGTTCTTCCTGGGAAGTGGGTTTCTTTTTTGCTTTTGAAGCACTGAGTTTCTGAGAAAACAAATCTAAACCCATGTGGAAAAAGACACAAATTATCTTTGGGGTTGGCTAGTTCACAGGTACAAACAGTGGAATGGACCATTGGTCACATTGTCAGAACTCCACAGTGCTTTTTGAAGGCCCATGATAGGGTCTATCCTCCATGGTGAAATTGTGTTTAGAAAAAGGGCTCAGTTAAAGATTTAACCTACCAAATACATTTCAGATAAAATTAGAAGTATTTAGTAAACGTAAAGGTAAATTGCCCTCAGTGTTTAATTGGGCTCTCGGAAATATCCCTTTGTTGTCCTTCCTTTGGCTATTACTTGGACGTGCACAATGGAAAATGAGCTTGATTCGTCCTGAAGAAAAGTGAAAGCAGAGATATGAGAAAATGCTTACGTATATTTGCGTAATAGCATGACAAAGAAATACAAGCAAATATTTAGTTTATTTGACTGTTTAAAACAAAGGAGTCAATGATTTTTAAATGGTGTGCTCTGTACAACAAAGAGATGGAGGGAAATTATCACATCCTCTGTACTTGTCCAACCCAGAATCTAGGACATTGCTCAGTGGACAGCTGTGTATGACACCATAAAATGCCTTTGGTAATACTATGCATGTGTGGGTGCTTAACCTAGCAGACATGGCCTGGAAAATATACAGCATCACAAACAGCCATGAAATCATCTCACACATTTTAATTGGCCAATGAACTTAAATCTAAATTGATAATTAAATAGCAGACCTACAGTGTTATTTGTCATTTCTAATGACTTTACTCAAACTCTCAGATGAAATACAGCCAAGAAATTGGGTTTGTTTTCTAGGTCCTCTACACATGTGAAGTGGTGATGGTTGCAGTAGCAGACGCTGTAAATTGGAAAAACAAGCAAAGTGACAGCAAGGTAGAGAGACATCACAGATGAGGCCACTGGAAGGCATCTAATAAGAGGATTTGAGAAGGGGAAAAAATATTGAAGGCATTTTAAGTTAAAATGAAATCTCAAGTGGCTTGTTTATGAAATATACAGTGGGGTCCAAAAGTCTGAGACCACATTGAAAATCTCTAATATTTTCAAGTAAACCTGAAAATAATCAAAAAGTTTGCAGATTCAGAAATATTTAAAAACACAAGAAGTTATGTCATGTATAATGAAGAAGAAATATTTAAGATTCTGCACTATTTCTAGGTTAGCAATCAAATTTAAGCAAATTTGGGGCATTGACCAACTTAACTCCTTTGTACAAAAGGTCAGATTTCCTTTTGAAGATTTCCATTGAAGTATACGTTCAGATGACACTCAACTGGATTTGATCTACTCATCAGAGGCTCGATCAAGTAACTCAACTTGCAGCCAGTGTTCACCTGTTATAAATATGGCTGTGCCTCAAGTTTCCAGCAGATCATTGCTTACTAAGTAGCATTGTGATAGTGGGAAAAATGGCATCAGAACTGAAAGTGTCAGAAGTCAAATTGTTATTCTAAACAAAAAGGAGCTTTCTCAGTGTCAAATCATGGCTAGACTAAAGGTTTCTAAGGGGGCAGTGCATGGAACTCTGAAAGGCTATGCAGAAACTGGATCAGCTGTATCCAAAGCATGATCAGGCAGGCCAAAAGTGACCACACCATCAGAAGATCAATACATCAAGCTTAGTTCCCTGAGAGATAGAAAAGCAACTTCATCACAGATACAGTTTGCTAAATAAAGAATGCAAGACTCCAATCAGCAAAAGTAATGTCAAAAGAAAGCTGTCTTGCAGTGGCCTCAGAGGAAGAGTAGCAGTTTGTAAGCCACTTCTCAGGAGGGGAAACAAGGCCAAACGCTTGGGGTGGGCTAAGAAATACCAGTCCTATTTACTGATGAATCCAAATTTGAGATTTATGGCAGTCACAGAAGGGTGTATGTAAGGAGATGAACAGTTAAGAGAATGATACCACAGTTTTCAAACCGATAGTGAAACATGGTGGTGGGAATATTCAAGTCTGGGGGTGTTTTGCCTACTCTGGAGTTGGACACCTGCACTGAATTGACTACAACCTGACCAAGGAGAAGAACCACTCCATTCTTCAGAGACATGCTATACCCTCTGGTTTGCATCTTTGTGGAGAAGGATTCATACTGCAGCAGGATAATGACCCCAAACACATCTCAAAGCTTTGCAAGAACTACTACCTAACTAAGACCAAGGAGTCCTGACTGTCATGGACTTTCCTCGACAGTCACCTGACCTCAACCCCATTGAACATTTATGGGGGCACTTGAAGACTGAGAAAGGCAAGCATTCTATGACATCACCAGAACATCTTTGGAACATTGTCAAATCATGCTGGGATAACATGGGTCATCAGGTTTTGCACAAACTTGTGGAGTTCATGCCATCTTGAGTGCATGCTGTCATTAAATCAAAAGGGGGACATACCAAATACTAAAATATTCTGAAATTCATGTACATTTTTCAAAGATTAAACTTTTCACTCAAATTGTTAAACTGATATTATCATTTGTAATGAAAAAATTTGTATTACATTCGAAACAAATGCAAAATAGAAGTATTTTGACTAGTGATCTCAGACTTTTGGACCCCACTGTATAATAAAATGTCACATGTACTGCATTTACAAAGTTTAAAAATTTTCTGGCTGTCATGTAAATCCTGTAATCCTACAATCCAAACAAATAGTAAACCAAAAGTTTGAACAAAAAAGACAAAGTAAAAATGGAGAGTCTGCTTTTTTTTTTTGGGGGGGGGGGGATCCAGTCAAGCTAGACTCTAAATGTCTCCCATGACCTCAAGTAGGTCCAGTTAATCCCAGAAAAAAAAATCACAGTGACCAAAGACTGAGTTCAGAACCTGACCTGCAGGACTGGATTACCCCCTACTCCTACACCCACCCCCTCTACACCCCCCCCCCCCCCCCCCAGAGCTCTGGGGGAACCCTCCAAACACCTGTCTGTAACCCCAGAAGGGATGGGCTCGGGCTGCCCTGCCCGGAGGTATGGGGTGCCTCATTGACCGATGCCCTGCAAGTACCAGCGCAAGCCCTCATGCGACACACTGAGGAATGCTGGGTAAATATTTAGTCTGTGAGAACGGCCAGTAATAAATTACAGGTTTAACCTATCATCCTTAGCCTTCTGCTACAGGGGGCAGCTGGGGTTCTCAGAGCAAAGGAGGGGAGGGGCACTGTTACAAACACACATGAATGCATTGGCTCACATATCCGCTTTTTCCCTTTCTCTCATACTCACCCACACATGTTCAGTCATACTTACAGATTCATTGAATTCGATATTTACTCATCTAATCAAAAAATATTTTCCAAAAAAAAAAGAAAAATGAAAAGTACAAAAAGTATTGAACAGATGTACTGCAGTATGTGTATTCAGTATATATGAACATAGTGTACTATATCCTTATACATCACTATATAACAAAACATGTTGATGTATAATCTACAGTTTCTACTAATGTGTTAGCAAGATATTCCTGCTGTCAAGTTCACTTGTTATTTTGAGACTGCCAGATGAAGGACATTTGGGATCTTAGCATGTGCACACACACAAACACAAACACAAACACTGAATGAATAGAGTACCGGAGAAGATTCCAGATGCCACCTGTTTGGCTACACATGCTGCTCATCGCACGCTACTCGACACATCAGCGCGTCCCTCTCTGTCAGCCTTTCACTCTTGCACTTATACAGAGCGTGTGGATAGATTCTGCCTCAAGGCACTGACCCTGGATCAGTTCCACATTTTTTCACCTCCAGTAGTGGATGGGGTTAGGACTGCTGGTGGACTGCTTCTGAGGGACAGGAAGTATACAGAGCCTTTCAGACCCCACTACTGTGTTCAGGGCAGTCTGGGAGAAAGATATATAACTAAGGCATATAAATCACTATAAGCACTTCTGTGGCATAATATAGTATTACAATAACTTTTGCCTGCAACAGATACTTTCACCAAAGACAGTTTACAAATGATTTCACTTTTACGCCTTAGACGTTATTTAAACAATGTGTCACACGGCGACAAATTGTGTTCTGTTTACACCTGTGTTTATTTTGGATGTATTTTTTTGTATGTATGTATTTGTGTTCACCGTTTTATTTTGAGTTTCTGGACGGACACAATTGAGAGTGACGCTGCCATCCCTCACTAGAATTAGAATGCCTTTATTGTCATCGCACATTGTTGTACAACGAAATTTAATGTGCAGCCCCTGAGACGGTACATTAGCACTAGCGTCTGACTGAGAACAGGTGTTTGGAGCTTTCTAATTGGAGGAGCAGGACGCTAAACGTTCGATCGATTTTTAAGATGGAGCCATGCCAAGCACACGGGGAGTTCGGCGAAAGTTGTTTGTTCTGGTTTATTTGAGTGACGAACTGCAAAAACAGTGGGCTGAGAACTGGTTGCGGCGTCCTATGCCCACGACAAGGCGAAACGAAGTGGAAATTCGCAAGGAAGGAGAACCTGAGTTGCCGAGCGTTAAGTGACGCCGGTTCCTTGCTGCCCGGTGTACTGGTTTGCCTACGGCCGTGGACTGTGAACATTCGCCTCCTTTGCTGCAGAGTCCGCTTTTTAAGATTTTGTCTGTTTCATTTTACACGCGTGGATCTGCGGAGGCATCTGAACTCTGCTTTTTAGATTCCATCATTTTAAATGTTGTTAACGGATGCTTGCTAATTAGCATATTTTATTTGGGTGTTTTAGACATTTGTTTTACTCAACAGGTTTCCCTGGGGGCAACTTTAATATGTTGTTGGCTGTGTTTGTCTAAGGGGCGGAGGCTCTGGAAATTAAGGTTTTGTGTGTGTTTGCATACTTTATTGTGTAGAGCAGGCTTAGTTGGTATAGGCTGGCAGCTGTCGAAAAAAGCCCTAGTCTATCGCCATTGTCCTGCAGCAGGCTGCTGTAAACACTTTTTTTCTCCCTTTGCTCTCTGCCCATTTTTACTAACTGTGCCAAGATTTGTTTCTTTTTCTTGCCTTCTGCAGCTGTTTTATAACTCAAGCATAGTTAATGTAGAACATAGTCTGCCTAGATCTTATAGACTGTTGTTGTGGGTGTCGGCCCTCTGGGGAGGAATGTCGATATTGGTGTATTTTATTTCTTCCTTTAACAATTTGCAATAAACTGTGTGCTTGATTTTTATCCCATTCTCCTGCGTGGTGGGTCTGTCTGTGGTGTTGGCTCCCTTACAGTTGTCTAAACCTTACTTTTTGATATTAGACATTAGGTGTCTGGTCGCGGGCAGGGGTAGCTTGCCTGCCGTCACATATACAACGGGGTTTTTACAGGCATATGCACACATTTCTGCTGCAGAGTACAGCACTCTTATCACTGTGCCACATGCTGGTTCCTGTTGGCTAAAAAGAAATAGCCTCACAGCTAGTCCACATGTCATGCACGGGGGGGAAGCTTTTCTCGCATCAGCCAGGACTATCACATACGTTCAGGGAGAGATTTATTGTGCTGTTCCCATAGTAATCGCCATATGTGTAAATGCTTTTGCAGGGCCCCTGAAAGTTTTCTTTCTTCAGTAGAATTCTGAGATACAAAAAATATTTCTCTCAACTGAGAATTGGCAGTGTAGCTACAGGGCCATCTCTTCTGCGCTGATCAGATATTTATACTTCAGTTTGAACAGAGGAAGCTTAGCTGTTGAATACTCTGTGGAGCAGAGTGAATGGCTTTTTAACATAGAATTTATCAATTTAAATTAAATTTGAAAATATAATTTGATCAAATATATCAAATCAAACTCCACTCAATAAGTCACAAACCAACTGAAGGTATAAAGAGTAGACTAACTAAAACATGTCTAAACACATGGAGTCTGAATTTCTGAGTTTTAAATGAGTGGTTTAGTTTTGAGTTATAACAATTCATTCTGCCAATGCAGTCTGCGTGGAGAGGAAGAGAAGTGGAGTGACACATTCTGGGGTTTGAATGAGCATAGCGATATTAAAAAATAGCATGACGATATTAAAAAAAACAAAATTAGTTTACATTCTTGGTTATTTAAAAAACTGAGTTTTTTTCAATAAGGACACTGAGTATAAGGTAATCACAGAGAAAATTTTGAATTTGAGACTCTTGGTGGTTACCCTTACATTGACCTGCATTGGCAAAGAAAGCAGGCAGTGTAAATCTGTAAAATAAGAGCAATTAATGTCACACAGGATAAGATAAACTGCGCAGCAAATGAATTGTGTGATAATGTATTTCAGTGTGCTGAAAGGCGTTTTCCTCCCTGGCGCTGACTCATCTCAAAACTTGGGCTGATTGTGGTGCATGGAAAACTCAGCAGGTCCAGCGCGGTTCACTCATCAGTATCATTGTCTTGGTGTGGGTCCCACGTGTGCCGTAATCACACATTCACCTGAACAATGCAGGCGTCTCTGCCACTCACAATGCACAGGATATTGCGGGCCCTACCAACCCAGAGACTCATGCTGATCCAATATTTCCACAAGCACCAACGTCCAACAGGAGGCCTCTAACACCTGCCTACCAGGGCACCAGCATCTTGTGTCTTCCCCCATCACACACACACACACACACAGAAAAGAATGGGAGATAGGAAATCTTATCCAGGGAGAAACCATATGCTCTTTATTACCTCCTGACATGTGTGCTACCAATTAGACTGGAGTGCAAGCTACAGACGGACTCTGTCTTTCAGTGATGATAATTATTTCTGACAATTGATTTCATCCCAAGTTGTTTTTCATAATGAAATTTTAAAAAAACACGTACTCACACAAATAATGAGCAGAATCATGATGCAATCGAAGTGATGTTCACAGCGATTTCCAAACTGTATGCTGGGACCCAAAAGAAAACCATGAGTGGTGTTTGGGTGGGACTGGAGACATTTGAAAAATAACACATGATGAATACATGCTTTAATTATTCAAAATAGAACTGGTAATGCATGCACAGTTATTGTGTGCTTTGAATAATTGTATTATAAACATTGTGAGCAGCACTTTTTTTTATGAGAGAACGTTCCAGTTCTTACTAAAAGGTGAACCACAGAAAACATATTGACTCTAAATATTGTTTGTGGGTATTAGAACGTTTGACAATTCCTGAATATATTGGTGCAGTTTCTGATCTTGTGGAATATACTGTATTGTGTTGGGAGTAGAATTACCTTTGAATCATGACTGTACAACCAATGCAATTTTGTTGTTTTTCATTACTTTTTGTGTCTGTTTCCAGTTGTGCATTGTTTTAAATGATCAATGATTTGATCTAATTGGCTTGATTCTCTACAATGTGTTTAATTAGTTTAATTATCTTAATAGTTAACTGCTTAGCAGCATAAACCATGTGTTTCTCGTGATCTAATGAAATCCTTGAGGAAACATTGTCATCCTTTGTTTTCCAACAGCATGGTGCTTTTTCAGCATTTAAAATGACTTGAATCAAGATTACTATTGAAGTGTTGTTTTTCTGTCCTTTGTTAATTGACAGCCGTGCTTGAGCCCATGATTGACAGAGTGCCCCCCCCCCCCCCCCCCCCCCACCACCTCCAGAAGGGAAATACCGCAGACTCTGTATTGTGGCTAACTGGCACTGAGTCCAGAGGAAGGGTTTGTAACTCTTGGAGGAATTAAATTCCAGAATGGCAAAGATGCAAATAGAAATGACAAGCTGGTGAAGACGTATACAGACATAGAGCTCTATATTCGCAACAATGCCTTTATATTCTGGCTGGGTAGCTTTTGGAAAGATCCATCAATGTTAATGGGCAACAGAATTTTAAAAAAGCAAAATGGGAAAAACAGATTGTTCCTGAATCTTCCTTATATAAAACAACAGCTTCTGGATCAAAGTAATAATTGGGCACTCAAAATGCAAGGTAGAGCATTTTATTTTATTCTGTTAGAGAATTCTTCAGCAAATTACGATAAATGTGAAAAATGCATGTCCAAGTCCAAAACACACAACCAGTTGAGCGTTTGCAAAAGAGAAATTTAATTGCATAATTAACCAACATTGGCTAGGAATGGCATAGCCATAATTAGGCCTCCCCAGCTTTACATTTATATTTAGCCCACCATCAATAGGACACCATGAAACACAAAGACGTCACCAGCTATTTTATGCTTGAGTGAGTTTCCCGTCAGCCCCTAATCTCTGCAGGATGAAAAACTGAACGTCCTAAGAACTATTCAGGGCAGTAAAATCCTCATCAGACAGCTATTCGGACTCAGTCAGCCGGCCGGACCTCAGTTCAGCACCATTAGCTTGAAGATATGTGGTGGATCGGGTTTACAGTTGGTGCTTTTATTTGTGGGCCTTTCTCCTGGGAGACGTGTGCTGACCCATGAGAGCTGTGCTGCTCACTGCCCAAGAACCCACAACAACATCCTTTGCATTATTGTACAGAGAGTTCCCTCAGTCCGAAACACACTGGCTCCCGCAGAAACTTGTCCTTTTCAAATTTTTGCAATCTTTCAGTCGTCAGACACAAGCCCAAGGGAGCAACAATATTCTCAGCTCTGGTAAATTGACAATAGATGAATGAAGGCAGAAAAAAGATGAAGAAAAGATGGCCCCATATTTTTTAAAGCATTGTTCCATATGTTCCATGACACTGAGGCCAGTTTAAACCAGGTTAAAACCAGGTTAATGCCCTTGCTGTGACCCTTACTTGGCCTACATCTCCGTTAGGTGATTCTTCACTGACCCCCTGTACCCCTGCCCCCAGGGGGAGCATGACAAAAAACAGCCCCCTCTTGCTGCCCCCCTCACACCTAGACTGTCCAGATTTTTTCAGAGAGGGTCAGTGCCAGCATGTGTAATTCTGCTTGACCGACCCCCTTAAGAAAGCAAGGAGATGATTCACATTCAGGGCCTTGTCACAGATCTGGATGGTGGCATCTGGTTTCCCAGAGGCTGTTATCTGGATATCACATCTACTGGTGTATAGACACATATTTGTGTAACTGAAGGGTTAATCTATATCATACCTGTTATTCTGACCATTTAACAATTTATTATATCAATTATATAATGTGTATGTATATGTATATTAATGTAATGCACTAAATTAAGAACAATACAAACCTAGTTACCTTTTGCCCATGTTCAGACTATCTAAGGAACTTGAGGATGAAATCCCTCAATTTCTGTGGTAGCTGCATCACCCCTGGCTGCATCACTGACTACCCTGAACCAGGGCTAGGACCAGAACAACGCCGTTCCTGTACCGTGTTCTGTTTGTTATGATCTGGTAAAGAGACACTGCAGCAGAACCCAGGTTGTGGCCCCCAGGTCATGCTGGGTCATGGCCCTGTAGTGGCTATCAGTGTAGGGGATATCCCTGCCATCTCTTCCCCTCACTAAATCAGCTGTGCCTAAGGTATATAGTAGGCCTATATATTCACCGGCAGCACAGTGTAGTTTTAAGGAGTAGGGCTCCTAACCGAGAGGTTCCTGGCAGAGTCCTGCACGGGTCCAATTTTGAAAACCCGCGTCCGCAAAGCTCAGTACCAGACCCGACCCGTCACTCGTCATTATATCAAAGTCAAACCCGCATCCGCCCAGACCCATTAATATTAGACCCGCGGCCCGACCCGTACCCGATGAATCACACATAGGCTAAAGTTATTCCAATTAAAGGTTTTTATTTTACCTTCTCAACTTTTATTTAACTTCTTAACTTACACATTTTATTTTGACCAGAACATTTTGCATTAAATCTAGGCTAATGAACAATAGCCTAGTGCGCTTTCTTTTGCGCTATCGGTAAGGCCTACACAAATAATTTAAAAAAATAATAACCAACCTGTTCTGGTGATCACCAACAATATTCCTATACGCCTATGCTGACATTTACTTTCACTTGAGGTTACTGTGCAGAAAAAGGATATCATCTACAGTCCCAGGTTTAAGCGGAATCATCCGTCCACAAATCCAGCATCACAGCACCGTTGCTCTCGGTCATCTGCATCCTCAACTCCGGAATAATGCTTTGCCTGATATCCTCAGCATATTTTGCGAGCCTGCGGGAGACAGTGGCTGGATCGGGCAGAAGCTGATGCACGTCCACAAGGCCAGCTTGTGCCCCAATCTCAATTAGGCCCTGTGCCAGTTCAAAAAATCCATTGCCACACATAGTCTTAAACGATCTAATGTCCCGCCACACAAATTTCATGGCTAAGTGTGTTACAGCTTCCTTATCCTCCCGTTTTGGAGGTTTGTAGCCTTTGGAAAAGTACCTGTCAATTGCAGCACTGGCAACACTTGGGCTCCTGCAGATCTCAATGTGTTTCCTTAGAGAGGACGAGGAATTTTTTTGCAGGTTTTACAAGCGGCAAAGCCGCTGACAATGTTATATTCTTGGTCCTTTATTAGACCAAACTTTTTCCAAACCTCAGATAAAAACGTTTTCAACAATTTTAGAAGTTCCGCTAGCCAACTTATCTTTTACTGCACCCACATTCATGTCCCCAAGTACGAGATAGCATCAAAGAAATCACTGTCGCATTGGTGACATAAGGGTCAAAGGTTGCATCGTTGACTTTCACCATCAAACACATTGCGACTTGATAATAGTGATTTAGACCTTGAAATATTGCACATCTTTGTCATTTCTGTTTTATTTTGGAATACTAAAATACTGTTTTGGTTCTCACCCACTACCCGCCCGCATTTAGTTCATTTCCCGCCCGCGCCCGTACCAGTTAATTTAAATGAAAGAAAAATCCGCCCGTTTTAGCAACTTTTATGCGGGTACCCGACCCGGTGCAGGACTCTGGTTCCTGGATTGATTCCTTGCTTGGTTAAGTACCCCTGGAGCAAGGTGTTTAACCCAGAATCGTCTCAGTAAATGCCCAGCTGTTTCAATGGTTAAATTGTAATCTATGTAAGTTGCAATTAATGGATAAGACAATGAATACAAATGGATAAGAGAGTCTGCTGAATGACAATAAGGTAATGTAATACAATGTAGACCTACATGAAGTGTTACCATCTACAGTACAATTCAGAGAGGTTAGGGGATGAAAAAAGGAGAGCAAGGAGGGATGGCAGTCAGAAGGATTGACAGAGAAAAATAGTGAGGTTCACAGAGTGTCAAACATCACACGTCTTTCCAAAAGAATGTCCATGTGCAGCCTTTGTGCGTCTCTTTCAATGAGCAGACGATGCCCTGGGCCTCTCAGAAGAGAGATTCTCTCCCCCCCCCCCCCCCCCCCCTCCAAACCTTTGACACCCCTCTGACACCCTGTCCAGATAGCTACTAATGATAGGGAATTTGCACCTACTTAACACCTCTCAAAACACCCCCTCTGCTGTTCTTCACACCTCTGCTCAGCGCAAGCACTTCACCGATATCGCAGTGGGTGAGAGACCAAGGAGTGGGAGGGAGACAGAGGTCAGCGCAGGTCAACACATGTTTAAGAAAGCAGCAAGAGCAACATGGTGTCTGTGTGTCAACTGTTAATAAATGTGTGTCCAGGAGTTTGTGTGTTCCATTGACTCATGTAACAAACATGACCTTTGGGTTAAGTTAGGCCCCGAGTGGGTATAAACAGTCCAGGGCTGACACACTGCAATATCTTAATGGCTAGGGGTAGATTCCAACCCATCTCCACACTTAACCTTGTTTATTTAAGAACAATACACACCAGGAAACACTGTAAGAGTGTTGGTCAAATTGCTTGAGTGAACATAACACATACTTGGTACAGCTTCCATAGAGCAGCAATGAAAAGGCCAAAAGTCAGTTCCTGATGTTTGAATGGGAAATATGATATGAATTCACAGAATGACATTCTAACAAAAATTCTGAACTTCTAATTGTACAAATGTTAATTGGTGAACTTTAAATGACTTTCGTCTGTTCTGATCAGTTGTTTTTCTAGTTTTTGGTTGCTGCACGTGGTGCAGAAGTGTGTGTCGGGCTGGAGGTTGAAATCTCCTGATGTTTTTAATAAAGGCCATGCATATTTAAGGGAAACAGGAAATACATTTAATATGATGTGTCAAATGAGATTTCATCTAACTCAACACACTAGTCAGCCCCAATCTATTTTTTTTAATGTGGTGTCAGTTTGAAATTTGTTATCCACACATAGTTCTACCAGAGAAGATGGAACAGAACAGCAGCACCCTCGCAAATCAGTCGCAGAAATCCAAAAACCTACATCCTTTGGGAAACATCCTTCAAACAGCAACTGATTGACACAAGTAATAACATGCAATTGAAGTTCCAGTCAGTGTTTCCTGGTGAGTAATTAGGATGCAATGACCAGAAACTTCTGGATCGTAGGCAACCACCACTGAAGCAGACAGGGTACATGAGCAGGCTTAACTGAGGGAGGGATGTAGGGGAGTAAGACTGTCACAAACATTTTGTCGGTATGAATGAGTGAGGTTTTTCCAGCAGACCTCATCATTGTCATTAGTGATTAAAACATGCAGGTGTCTCATTGGAAAATGAGGTGATGATGTCACTTTTATCATCAGAGAAACCTGTCAATAGAATATCAACACAGCATAATTAACCCAATGGTCCCAGCCATGAACAGAAATTGTTTTTAGGTCAGTTGCACAACCAACAGCTCAGCTTGACAGATTGCTCATGCAATGGCCAGATGTTCTTGCACATCACAGCAACCACAGTGTTGGTGACATATATCACAACAACATGACGTTACAACTTCACAAAAAAAACTGGTTCAGCTGTAATTACTTTCTCATCAGGAGGCATGGTCAGTCAGGTCATAGGTCAGTGTAACCTCATCATGTCAATAGTCATAATAACAATAACGTAATGACCAATTAACAGTCAAGAGCAACACTGTGCACAAGACAACATGAGACAAGCCACTCAACGTCAGCTGAGAGAGGATGAGGGTGGATCTCAATGTAGAAGCCAGGCTGGGGAGTAATCAAACAGGCGGCCCTATGAATTCTGGGCGTCAGAAAGTGTACAGTTAGCACATTAACACATGCCTTCCCCTGCTCCGTGCGGAGAAACTGGACCGCAGCCAAGATGGGGAAGTCATCCATCATCTCCTATCAGTCCTCCACTGCTGTTGGATCAGCTCATCCTTATTCTTTGTTAATTGCATCTGCCAAGAATATTACTTCAAGTGATATTTTCAACTTGTGTTTTCTCAGGTCTTCCAGAAAAAAGATAATTTCAGTGATGCAGAGTCCTAATGAAGTTCTGGGTGTCAAGCACATTGTAGGTAAGGGAACAAAAACTTACAGTCCGACATCATGCCTCCATTGTTGGGTCCAGTGAAGGAAATCAACAATTATGAATCCCTGAATCCTTTGTGGTTGAAACACCAGACAAATCTCCACCACTTACTCACAGCCAAAACGTTCACCCGGGGCAGGAACCTGGCAAAAGTGTCCTGCTGACTACCGCATGTGGAGAATTTCTGGCATTTACATTCCAATAGCACATTCGTCAGGGGACATAGGGGTAGGGAGGAGGGGGGTTATGAAAGATCTCCCCTAAAATCCATGGCACAATTACATGGTTTCTCCGAAATCTCAATTTAAGGGATTGCGCACCACTAAATCTTGGACAGGAATGTTCCCACAGGAAAAAGAGAAGGCTGGATGCTCTCAGTGCTTTTTGGAGAAAGCAGCCATGAAACTTCTTTCAGTGCTGAAACAAAAAAATCATGTTATTTAAGCTGAGATAAAACTTCAATTTTAACCTCCAATTACTCTCTTCAATTTGTTATTCAACCCAAACCACACGAAAGCAGATGTAGCTGGGGTCAATGCTAGTGTACTGAGAATGATTAAGAAATATGACCCTAACTGTGTGGTGTTATATTTTCATTTTTTTCTATGCCATGTAATATGAGAGGAGGCTGATCAGGTGGGAGGGGATTGTTCAGGAGAGTCGGCACTGTACTGTATTCCACTTGATTTGGAAATTGTTGTATGGCACAAACACTACAGTTGTGGCTTGTATTTTTTCAGAGTGACTGGCATAGGGGCACTGAACAGCCCTTCCGGGAGCTAACAGTATGATGGATGTGCTGAATTTAATTAACACACCTGAATCAAGGCATTATGCTTTTGACTATTTTGAAAGTGTATTTATGAATAAAATTAGTACCACTTAATGACACTTAGTAAGGTAAAATGAAGAAGCTAATTGAAAATATTACATTTTCCTACACAGATGTATTGATTGGATTCTTCTTGTTAAGAAAGCTATGAAATCCTCTCAATTTTGGATTTTAACTGTGGCTCTTGTGTCTGTTCCTGTCATTCACTGCAGATAATCCTTACAAACTTACACCCACCAACATTAAAATGAAATTTAAACCTGAAAAATGAGATCACCAAAATATATTTTGGTTACTGTGCTTGTCAAAAGGAAACAAAAATGCTAGAAATCACCATCCAGCTGCATCATCTGGCAACAGATTGATACACAGAATCATGTCTCACTTGGATAATCTCTCAGTTGAGAGGTCTCTATAGGCATGCAAGTGTTGGGTGAGAAGAGCATGAAAACAGAACGAAGGAGAGACAACCCCAGGGGATAATCACTGGTGATCACCCAGAGCCTGAGAGAGTGAGAGGACTAACACTCAGGAGAACGGAGGAATTCCACCCAGGGTGGAATCCATTCAAAATAACATCTACTAATATCCTGTTACACAGGGCTGAGAATTCCATTCGGCCTCTGCGACGCTCCAACCCTTCAGCAGCGGTGTCACGCTGTGGCTGGGTGCCCCGGTGTGAGTTACACTGCACGCTGGCCTCATCAACCCCTCCAATCCACTTACTGGGATCAGCGTGCGAGTGTGTCTGTTCCAGTCTCTCCCCTGAGCCCTGCACTACTGCCCCCATTTGTAATCAGAGTCGCCGCAGCAGCCATACATTTTCATTTGGCTGTCACCTGAATCTACGCAAAATTATAAATGACCACACTTATTTATCCAGTTGTTTTCCTTTTTCTCTATTTTTTGAGTTAATTAGGGTATAATATTTTCCTCACAAGGGCACAGGGGCGAGTGACCCCCACTTCACCCCTTCTGGATTTGAACTCGCAACCTCCTCAGTCATCAAGCTGAAACCATTCCCAAAATTCCACACATTCAAAGGCCTGAAAGCAGGACACATAATTGAAGGTGACAGGAGCAGAATGGGGAACTGTCCTCATTAGGTCACACTAGCTAATCACAGAGCTCACTTCCCCCATATCCCCAGCCCCCTCCCTTGATGTCCAGGGTCTGAGGTGCTGAAATGGTGCCCCGCCTGGGACGTCACACTCCTGCAGCTGCTCCAGCCTCTATTGCTCCCCAATCCCTCTTCTCAAAGCCTTGGCAACACCCGTGAGGAAGTGCCATGGGAAGACTTCCAGAAACAAAATTTAAATAAAGCGAAACAGTCCCACATCTGTATCACCCATTGACACTATGAAAACTCAACACGTTTTTCACCCTGTTTTCTGGTTATTGTTTTCAATGGCAATGTTTGTGCTGGGTTTCAATACTGCTTAATGTCAGGCTCAGGTATCCTTACCAATAAAATCAATATGCAGTGACAGACACACATACAAAGACACACACGCACACACACAAAAACACCCGAGGACATACAGGTAAAAAACTCACATTGTAGCATTTCAGCATTCAGCAATGCAACTAGACTTTTGTTTTCAACTGTATTCAACTAACAATGTTCCAATGTTCAAATGTTTATAGCTGTAAAATATAAATAGTGCTGGCACACTCCAAGGAAGGAGTAATATTCCATTTCCATAACACAAAATCCAGTAATCCAAAACCACATCTACATGAATGCAAAAAGGTAAGCAAAGGCTAAAACCAGCTTTTGTTGAGTTGGACATTGCAAGCTGAAGCTTCTACACACCTATGAGGCCCAATGAGTTCTTCTCTGAAGAACTTTCACTACCAGCATTTTAACTTTGAGTAGGAACTAATGGGTTGGCGAGCAGCATAAGGAAAATAATCATTCCCACTCCCTCCCTCCCCCTTGTTTGGTGGCACTGACCCATGGCCCAGGAGAACTTGGAGAGAACCAAAAGCTGTGAGATCACTGCAAGTGCAGCTCAAGTGCTTTCCTCTGTTAAAACAGCAGGGAGAGAATCAGCCATAACAAATAACAAACTTCAAAGAGAGGTTCCCCAGAGTGAGGCTACTCAAAAAGAGAAGAGACAGTGAGAGACAGAAAGTGCGAAAGAGAGAAAGAGACAGCAAGAGAGACAGAGAGTAAAAGAGAGACAGCTAGAGAAAGACAAACAGAGAGGCAGTGAGAAAAGAGAATGAAAGAGACAGGGAGAGTGAAAGATGGAGAAAGAGAGACAGAATGAGAGATATAGAGACAGGGAAAGAGAGTGAGAGAGACTGCAACTCTCAGTCAACTCTGCAATCAAATGGCAATGGACCTGGCAGAAGGCTCAGGTGTGATTGTCCATCCATTAGCAAATTGAAGGATGTGGCAGTGTAACAAAGTGGTGAGGAGCAAGGCTTGTAACCAAAAGGTTACTGGTTCGATTCACTGCTGCTGTACATTTGGGCAATGTACTTAACCCGGAATAGCCTCAGTTAAGATCCAGCTGTATAATTGGATAACATGTAAAAATTGTAACCTGTGTAAGTTGCTCTGGATAAGAGTGTCTTCTAAATGCTAATAATGTGATGTGTAGCAGTAAAATGTCTATAAAGGAGGAGGAACAGGACAAAAAGGCTAAAATATATGCAAAGCATATTTGTTTCCTTATGCATCAGCCTTTTGCATTGCAGTGTATTACTGTTTATTGTAATTTACTGATCCATTCTGAACAGGGTGAAATATTTGTGGCCAATGAAAACCATCATTATGGTCACAGCACACAATGTGTATGTATATTTTTTTATCCAGAGATGCTGTGTAGGAATCTCTGAAACAGAGCTCTGTTTATTTTCAATTATTATCCATAATCATGGATCTTAGGAATCCATATACCACACAAAAACAGAGAAAAAAAACACATTTTTCTCTGTTCATGTCATGTAAACAGAACTTCCTGTTTGTCATGGTAATCCAGAGTTCCATAATATCCTGGAATCTTCCCTTTTTAATCCAGAATCTCCCATTTTGGTGTTTATTGCTTTTAGAGTACAGTTGCGAGAACACACACACACACACCTCTAATTAAGCAGTTGGCGTTATTGCAGTAGTGTAATGCCACTTTTCTGCCACAAATGGAAACAATAGTGGGGTTGTTATTTCCCCTTCTGGATCACTGCTGTGCAGATGCTGTGCAGATTTGTATTTTTGAATCATCCGGGTGGATCATCCTGTTCACTGAGCACGCTCAGCCAATCTGCACAGCACTGATCCAAACAAATTCCAGCATCAGCCTCTGTAAGTTACAACATGTACGTAAAGGTTTTTGGATCTTGACGACAGAGCAATAATAACATTGATAACAGATTCCATCCATGAGAAATTTATTCCCTCAGTTTAATCAAAATGTTAACATGCTATCTTCATATTCACATTTATGATACAGACAGTGTTAGCTGCCTGTTAGCTTCAAACAAAGCTGTTGCTCATTAATTGTGTTTCTGCGTTCATTCATTGATACATTTTAAGTTACAGAGTTTAAGCAGCACAGATGAACAAACACTCTTTAGTTTCATGTTGCATGTAATGTCTCATTGAATGCATTGGTGCTGGTTTTTACTCTAAATGCTGTCCGTTTCACCCTTACAATTATTCCTTTCATAACGCTCACTCAACAGCCAGCACACAGTAGTTTTAACATACATATGGCAAATTGCTATCAGCTAACCTTTGCATCTGTTTTAGGATTTCACACATTCAAGTGTTTTATTTTACCCAAGGAAATACTCTGAGTTTTGTTTTAAACAGAAGTTTTCAATATTTTTACTGTGGAAAGCTGTTCACAATGAATTATGAGTGAGGGTCAAACTGTTTCATATGCATTTCTGTGAAACTTAGATAAACTTGAATAATCTTTAAAAATATGAATAAAGTGTTAGCTCATCAAACAAGTTTGAAAAAGCATTTTATTTTCTTCTCTCAGGAGATAGCTCACAGAGACATGCACCTTAAAGGAAATCAAACAAGGAGCTGCTCTGCAATGTGATTTTGGAGAAGAATGCTGATTTAAAAATAAATAAATAAATAAAAAAGTTTGAAGGAATATCAAAGCAATGTTGAATTTTTAGTGGGGTTTACTGAATATAGCAGGAAAAGAAAAAAGAATTGGATAGGACACATTGAAAAGCAAGCTGAATTAATTAATCCAGGTGTTCCAATTGACCCCACACCAAAGAAGAGGACAAAAAAGAAAAACAACAAATGCCAGAAAGGCTTTGTAGCATTCCAGAGAAGTGGCCTATGTTTGAGTTAGTATGTCCGGATTCTTTAATTTAAAAAAAAAAAAAGACCCCAAAAAAAAACTGCAGCTAAAAACCTTTCTAAAATGAGTCAGATTTGAAAGTAACTGCCTAACTCAGCCTGGTCTCATGGGATATACAGTACGTATGTCTGAACACTTTTTTTGCAGAGCCTCAAATATGTTCCCAGGTAGCCTACACTTTGTCAGAGTTTTGAAAAACAAATGTCCACTGGGGGGGGGTGTTAAAGAGAAGCTCAGACTTTAATGTAACATTAAAAAGCTACATTGTCTTGAAGCTTTCAATTGTCAGAGTTATTTTAATGATAAATGTAGAATCATTTGGGAGCGCTCATGATGCCTGTCGGTTCGTGAGTGAACAAAGCAGCTAATGCCACCTCTAACATAGCGTCAGATATGTATAGTTGTGGCTATTCTCATATAGTTTGGTGGATAAAGCAGAGGCCTAATTGCTGGCTCCCAAGCAGATATTCCCATAACCTTTTAGCTTGAGATACCGGGGAACGGGAGGAACAGCCTGATTCATTCGCCTGGGTGATTTAGCTGGCTACCTTCGATTACGTATCCTGTAGTAGCCCACTTTCAGTCCGCTTGCTATCTAACTAACTAAATAAAAGTGTACGATTTGCTGTTGGTTGTTGCTTGCTACAAAGATCAGTTTGTCGTAGCCTTTGTGAGGAGAACGAGATGATTGCTGGCGGGTCTGCCATCGTAACATACCCGAGGTATCAGCTGAGCTGGTACGTAGCTTCAGGTACGTTATGTAGCTAGGTGGCTAGTGAGCTGTCAGCTAGCTAGATTTGTATTTTTGGTGTACTTTAATTTATGAAGCCAGTAGTACATAGCTATGAATCGCAAGAACTGTATTCCTTCTCTTAGTTCGCTTGCTAGCTAGCTAGATACTAGTGATGGTACGTTCGCGATCGATCCGAGTCTTTTGAACGCCTCTATGGTAGGCTACAAACGAAAGGATCCGAGTCGTACTTGAGAGCCGTTCATCATTGCTGCCAAATTTGACTCCGTGACACGTGACGTCTATTTCACAGAGCTTCTCCTTGACACCCCCAGTGGACATTTGTTTTTCAAAACTAAGGCAAAATGTACCCAAGAGTACGTATTTGTGGCTCTGCAAAAACGTGTTCACAGGTACGTATATCCCATGAGACCACGTAGGTCTAACTCCTTAGTCCTGGATACAGTCAACTCCAAAATAAACCAACACTAACTGTAACAGACCTTGTACCTTACACCGAGAAACTATAATTATGCCCATAGCTATATAAGACACAAATCTGCTAATACAACACTAAGGGAGAATCAATTGTCAGTGACTAAGTGGAATCGTAAACTGATACAGAAGCAGAAACACAGAAATAAAGACAACAACAGTAAATACCACATCAGAGAAAAGAGGGAATTACAAACAGAAGTGGAGAGGAAACCATGTTTCTTTTCCTAGAAAGTCCCGCCTGTGACCAATGCTGAAAGCCTGGATGAAATGAGGCCACGGTGCATTAGCAGCAGCCATTGTCGCCGGCCCATTTCCAGACTTAATTCCTAATCTCAACTCGACCTCTCTGTAAATGAGTCGGGCCGCGGAGCTGCACGCCAGACCCCCAGCCTGCTGAATGCAGGGAAAAACGGGGGATTTTGGGAAACACCGTCCCCATCCCCCAAAGGGGAAGTGAGGGGAGCTAGCTGGATGTTTATTGAGCCTGATATTTAAATCTCAGTGAGTAGAGAGCTGAACAGCATAGATGATCATTACAAGCATCTCTGATGTCTCGAGTAATATTTTCAGTATTGACAATTGTCATTTACCTTACCATACATAGCTATCTTATTTCTTTATATTTATCTCTTTTTGAAAGGGGGCATTAAATGAAGAACAGTTGTACCAATAACTACCAATGACTAAAGTGTTGAAGGATGTCTATAGAAGGAGAGGGTAGGGCACTGACCCCCTGCTTTGCTCTTGTTACCATCTGTAGAGCCTCAGTGTTCCCATGTACAATAGGCTATCTTTAATTGGTATGTTGGTTTCTGGCTTTAATGTACCATCATTTTAGCTTCCATTCAATTTAATGAGGGCTTTCAGAGCCTCCAATATCTTCTCAAACATCTGCAAACCTCTCCTACCACTGCTATGCTGATGACACCCAGCTCTACCTCTCGTTCCAACCTGATGACCTCACTGTCTCAGCACGGATCTCTGCCTGTCTCTCAGACATCTCAGCCTGGATGAATGAGCACCACCTCCAACTCAACATATCCAAAACTGAGCTCCTAGGCCTCCCAGCCAGCCAGTCAATCCAGCACGACATCACTGTTCAGCTAGGCTCAACAACACTAAACCTCCATTCAGGTCTGTAAGGAACCTGGGGGTAGTGATTGATGACGAGCTAAAATTTACCGCCACATTGCTATGGGTACCAGATCATGCAGATTTGTACAACATCAGGTAAGTCAGGCCCTACCTATCTGAGTATGCTGCACAGCTCCTTGTCCAGGCACTGGTCAATCTCAAGACTGGACTACTGCAATGCTCTCTTGGCTTGCTTATCTGCATGCACTATTAAGCCTCTGCAGCTGATACAGAATGCGGCTGCACATCTGGTTTTCAAGCAACCAAAAAGGGCTCACGTTACACCTCTCTTGGTCTCACTCCACTGGCTCCCTGTAGGTGCCCACATGTTCAAGGCCTTGATGCTTGCGTACAGGGTGACCAACAAAACTGCACCTACCCACTTGACCTCACTGCTGCAACCCTATTGTGACGGGTGGGACCCGGTAATGAGTGCTTGCGATAGGCTTTGCTTTAGCTTAAAAGAGGAGAAGGGAAACGGGTACATCAGAGGACGACTTTTGGGTCCTAGCTGTTCCATTTCCGGGTAGCTTGCTCTGTATCCTGTACCCCAGGTGGACGCTGTTGTGACTGTCGGCATCTCTGTGAAAGCTGTGGCGATTGTGAGGTAGGCTTACACTATGGGATTGCATACGCATTTTATGTTAATGTTGCATTGAGCTAGACTGATTTTGCTCTTTGTTGGATTATGTACAAGGTGCAAGACTAGCCGGGCTGCTCTGTGGGAGCAAGGGGCATTTGTTCCATGATGTGACGGGACGGAAAAGTTGCCTGTTTGTCTGTGGGGTGGCGGAAAGCTGCTTCTGTTTGTAGGACGGTAGGTGAACTCCTTAATGTGAATTTTACCTGCATTTTTATTGGGAATACCCACGAATGGCTCATAGTTGTTTAAAGTGTGTGTGTTTTTTTTTTAGATTCCTTTCAGCGGTTGTTGAGCCGCTGTTCTTTATGTTAGTTTTCCTTTCCGTCCTGGTTGCAGGGCATGTGTATGTACTGCTCTCCCTTTTTCTTTTGTTTTGTTGGGTGAGACTAGCCCGGTGCGTGGGTTATAGGCCTAATTAGCTGGCCAGCTGGTCTGTGTTTAACTGAGTGTTCACTGTGATCATTTTGTAGTGCTGGCTGGCTAGTTAGCCTTTTTTTGTTTCTATTTTCTTCTTTTGCTTGTTTGTAAATTATCTGCCTTTTCTTCCGTTTTGGGGTTATCTTTCCCCCAGTAACTGAGCACCCCCAGGTCAGCAATGGTAAGGGCAAGGTCCTGGGGTTCAGGGAGCTTTCACTTTAGCACCTGGCGATCCCGTCACATCGTGACGTAAAATCACAATCCAGGACTCTATCCACCATTGTCCCCCAATGGTGGAATGAACTTCCACACTTCATCAGTTCTGCTGAGTCCCTCTCTGTCTTCAAGAAACATCTGAAAACACAGCTCTTCCACTCTCACTTGAGCACCTGAAATACTACCCCCTAAAGCAGGGCTCCAGACTGCGATCATTTAGTCGCATTTTGCGACCATTTTTGGAGACAGTGCGACTAAATTTTATTACTAGGCGCACCAGTGTGACTTGCAAATATGCCCGCATATGTGAACATTTTTTTTGACAGTGTGCGAGTTAAAATTTCACGTGGTTGCATTCGTGCGAGTGCATGATGATCATCAGGCTGGCTAATGCAGTACCTCCGGCATGGGTACTGCATTAGCCATTGTGCTTGTAAGTAGTACTTTTTCTTCACTGGATTAGTTGGTCTCACCCTGCCTGCACCTGCACTCTCCCTGCCTGTACACGCGCATTAATGATGAAACGCGCAAAACAATCCATTTAGCTGTTACCATCTTCCAAAGATGAAGCGGTCTATAGCTGATTGTTTTAACCCTTTTGCACGTAACTTATTTTATGCTATGTATCGTGTGTTACATTACATGGTTCATTATGTTTTCATTAGCGTTATTAAGCTTAACAGTTTTCACCGCCACATTTACTATATTTTTTAATGTTAAATCGCTGTTTCCTCAAAGCTAGAATTTTTCCAATTTCGTGTTCTAATCGCATGGGTTTTAGCAAACGCGCTAAACGGCTTGCTCCAAACACACCTGATTGAAATTAGTGTGCATGCTCTTGATTAAATCAGGTGTGCTCAGCTAATCAAAAGTGCCACTGATGAGTTCAGTCAGGTAGGTAGAGCAGGGAAAGATGGAAAATGTGCAGAGCAGGGGGGCCCCAGGAACAGGATTGAGAATCAGTGTACTAAACTATTTAAAAAATGTAATCTAAAAGTTGAACGCACTCGTTAGCTTTACCTGCTAGTTTGTACCTTGACTGGCCAACCTTTGAAACCTGGTCATGCAGTGCTTCTAATATTGTTGACTTCATATGGTTTTTCACTTGTGTTGTATTGCACCTCACTTGTAAGTAGGGTTGGGTACCGAAACCTGGTGCCAATATGGCACTGGTTCCTATACAACTGATATCTACCGGACCGAATCACAATGCAGATTTTGGTCCCTCATTTCGGTACCACTTAATCCTTTGATGCGTCCAGTCAAACGGTGTGCTTAGCCATTTAGCGCATATGCTAAAACTGGTGCGATTAGAACAATAGATAAGAGAAATTCTAGCTAATTTTAGCTTTGAGGAAACAGCGATTTAACATTAAAAAATATAGCAAATGCTAACTGAAAACTCTGAGAAGCTTAATAACGCTAATGAAAACACAACGAACCATGTAACGTAACGCACGCTACATAGCATAAAAAAATAAGTTACGTGCCATAGGGTTGTTAAGGCGCTAGGTTTCTTCTCGTATTTTTTTCCCTTTAGTCATATCTGATGCGGGAGCACACCTCCAGTTTTCCGAGGCGATGTGAAATGCTTCCAGGGGAAAAACACCACTCGTATCTATTCCATGTTGATATCACAGCAACAGCACTATCCTGCTTCCATGTGGTAGATAGAAACACATGGCTACAAAAGATAAAGAATGAAAACGTGCTAACAATGCGAACATTTGTTAAGTGCTTTGTATTTATTTATATTTATATATTTAAGTATACTTTAAACTGTTAATAGTTAATATATTGTTCAATCTCAAGTTCAAATTTGCCTTAGCAATAAAAAAGCCGTTCTTTAATGGCGTCAACGTCATTTTGTGCTTTTTTTAAGTATCGGTTCAGGCACCGCTTAGGCACCGATACCGTTTTAAAAGTATCGCTTTAGCACCGGTATCAGAAAAAACCCAAACGATACCCAACCCTACTTGTATGTCGCTTTGGATAAAAGCCTCTGCCAAATGAATAAATGTAAATGTAAATATAAATACATAGCTGTCAGTCTCTGTCCTGGGCGGGTGTTGGGCGGGCACTCCTATACTTGTATTATCCAGTCAAGTCAAAAATTGTGTGAGTGGAATCCCGAGACAAATACTGATTTGTTTGGGTGTGCTTGAGGCACACCTACTCTGGGAAAATTTAGTCTCCACCCACCCCCATTGTGAGGAAGACATTCACTCGTGCTCACTAAGTGCGGTTGAGACAAACATATATGAATAGGTTTAAGTTTTGTGCTCCTTCCTTATGTAAACATCCTTGAAGAGCCTTACTGGAAACTTCTGTAATGCTAGAAGTAAGTTAAAAGGAAGTTTGGAGTGAGACTTTGAAAAATGAACTCTCTTTTCACTTTCAGTTTTGTCAACATTTGACATCAAATCAGCCCACACCAGCAGAGGCAATTATCATGAATAAGTTTCATGGTGCCATGGGAATTTTTTCCATGTATGAAACTGGGAAGGGAACTGCCTCAGTGGAACATAATTACGTGTGATTGGTTGTTAAATTTCAACATTTATTGATGTCTTCTCTACGTGTCATTTTTCTGAGTTCTGAAAACAATGTTTGCTGACATTTTCAATGTGAATGGAAACCAGACAACCAAATTAAAAGACAATGTGGGTAACAACTTCTTGCCTCTTTCATCTGTAGCACCACAAACAAAAGGACACCCAGGCCCTTCAATTCAGCAGGGGTCCCACCTTGGTCTAAGTGTGACGGGTAGGAGCAAACAGAGTTCGGCCCATTTCCTTCTTCAATGGGTTCCAGACCGTTGCAGCTCAAACACAACATCTACTCTGGGTCCCAAGCCACTAACTGGGCACAGTCAATTAGCAGCCAGTACCTTGAGATGGTGTATGTTCTGATGGGTTCCATGTTTGGAAGAGGAGGAAAAGGCTGCTGACAACAAGCACAACAAACAAACACACACACACACACACACACACACAGACATGTCTCCCTCTGGAGCTCTGCAGTTACAAAAGTCCCATTTTTAAGATCCCAATTATAACATCACACAAGCTGTACAGATGGACAAACACTGGGAGCAAGACCAGGAGATAAACAAACATTTGGACCCCGCTCCTTCTCCCACCATAATCTGAAACAGTTGCCCAAGATCTCAGCGTCGGCAGTGCTATTAGAGTAGTTTACTTTTGGAATGGTTAAAGTGCAGTTCTGACTAAAAGAATTTAAGAAAATGCAACATGATTGAATATGCCCAAACACACCAGACTAGCCTGAAGGCCAAGGGAGGGTGTGGCCCCAGGACTGTGAACATCAGGGTAAAATTACACTGAGGGCACACTCATACGGACTCGCTTAGGGATGGAGTCCACTGTGGCCAGCAGTGGTTGTAAGAGAGCAGCATGCAAAGGTAAACTGACTTGTCTCAGGGGTGCTGCACTGAACAATGGACCCATGAGGTTCCAGGCTTTTCTGAGCTGGGCACTGAGAAACAGGGGTGGCGTTATGAAACGGGCCTGGGAGAAGCACACGTGTCAATGTGAGAAGGAGCCCATATATATATATATAAATGCTGTCATTCACAAACACACATAGGGACTTCCCCCACCCCCTCTTCCAAAAGCAACATTCCTTCCAATCCTCAACATTAACGCTGCTCATGATTCTAGATGATTCACTACTGAGGAGGCTAATCGCTTTCAGCCTGCTTATACTGTACATTGTACCTCCATGTGATATTTTTACATTCAGAAGGCTGCACTGCTCAAGGTCCAGCACACCTGGCCTGAACCAGAAGCCTCCCAGCTCAGGAGCGGTGACATCATGGGGTGTGGGGGCGGACCTGTCACCATCACAAAAAAAATCCCAGTGCGGCCCTCAAACACCGGGGACCCTGGGAAATGGTGGCGCCTGGACTCTGTCAGTCATAACACCGAGGACATAGAGACATTTACAGCTAGGAGGGAGGTTTTCACACAGTCTCTCTCAGCTGAGGCAGAGAGAGAAGGAGAGAGGGGGACAGTGAGAAAGACAGAGAGACTGACAGAATGAGAAACATGAGTAATGTACTTCCTACTACAGGAATGTAGTGATGGAAAATAACCTTTTAACTGTACATTTTATTGTAGGTCAGAAAGTGAAATGGAAGATTTAAGTAACTTATTCTAATTAGTTAATAGTTTGTGAAATAACCACTATGTAGTGTTTTTTTCCAGTAAGCAAAATCCTCCCTCACACACATTGCAACGTGCTCGACAGTTACATGTGAAATCTTTCTAGCAAACTTCTACCAGGAGAATAAAGGTTTGTGAATTGCCAAATGAATGACTGTATGACAAATTTAAGCAAGAGGTCTGTTTACTTTACACTCCCACAAATATATATCCTTGTTCTTGACCCCAATTATGAATAGATACCATCACGGCAGAATTACATCACCCCTGTGCTTCTCCCTAGAGTCACGCCTGAGCAATACATTTCTACACCACCAGCAGCTCATTACTATGACACCAGTAGTAGCAAATGAGCTATAGAGCAGGCAGCAAACATTCCTTACTTTCCAAAATAGCAGAATGACTCTGAACCTGTGATTAACAAGATTGCCAATTTACTAGGCATCCCAACAGTCAGTTCCTTCTTACATAACTGGGTTGAGTGTGATGGCATTATATTTGCAGCTTTTTTTGCTGTTCTTTGTTCGTAAAAGAGCTACCACATTAGATGCAAACAGGTGAAAAGTAATATGCTGCAAATGAGGGAGGCCTATTTAAATAGGCATTCTTGGTACTGTGTAAAATAATCAAATACAGGTTCATGTTAACTATCAAAGTTATCCACCTCCCCTGTTTTTATATAAGCAGCCACCGCTGCATCAAACCTCTACACTCTTGTCACTACAGCTGTGGAATGTCACAGATATAACACTGCAGACTGTATGCTTACAGTTCTCAGCCTGAGGATGCTCTTGAGAAACACATCTTAATCATTACAAAGACAAAACAAGCAATTACTGGACCGGGTTGCCAACCTGATTTCAAAACCCCAAGCCAAAGTGACGTCAACTGCCAATAAAAAAAAAGCCAAAACCCAATGCTTCATGGCCAAAATTAGAACTCAACAATGTTTGCTTTGGAAAAAGAAAAAAAGAAGTTCATCTGCTCTGGAATTCCTTTTTAAATTATAACTCAGTGTGCATGTCTTGGTTAGGTTGACTGTGTCACACCAGTAAAAGCAAAATCAGTGAAACATTCAGTGACCGAAAAGCCAAACCTGACAGCACAGACATGAAAACTCTTATCTTTAGGGCCTGCTGGCTAAAAACCTTGTCCATGTGTGTCAAGGAAATACAACTGCAAGCTTTACATTGAACTGTAATTTTGGCAAAATGAGCTGCAAGCCCAGTGGGCATAAAATCTTATCACAGCAGCATTTCATAAGATTGCTCTTTCCAGGTTTCAAATACTTTTGTAGATTGAGTGCCCTCTTGTGGCAGATGTTGGAAAATCCTGACCAGGTGAGCTGAATTGGAAGATGCCCCTGATTTTGCCGGTTAACATTTCAGACACTTCTTTGTGTAATGCCATTCATAAAATAATACTGAAATACTTCTGTGTGAGTGGGGCATAGTTCAGGGAAGGATATAACATCTAAAATAGCACTTCAAGTGGTTTTGAATTTGTAAATTGAGCCTATCCATCATTCCATTTTTCCAGACATTTCTCAGTGGTCAGATATGACTGTGAAGGCCATACTTTGGCCAGGTGACCATTATGTTAGACACAATGAGGACTGAGATGTGTAAGCATTGAACTATATTACAAGAATTTGCAAGAGTGTGCAAATCAAGTTTGACTTTGAAAGCAATCACTCAATTGCTTCAATTCAATAGAACTACTTTATTTCATAGCAAATTGAGTTCTATATTTATATACATTTACATACATACATTACATATATTACACAGTACATTTGAGCAATAATTTCTGAGAACAAGGCTTGAAATCAGAATCAGAAATCAGATATAAAGCACAAAATTGTGCCTCCCACTTTGTGGGATAGAGCTGGTTTTTTACCACCAAGCTTCCTATGGTGCCCTCCTCTAAATGCTGAGGGCCCATTTGTGCCATTCTTCCAGCCAGGTATATTTAATTGTACTGGCAGGTACAGACAATTGTGTGTGTGAATGCTGCATGGTTCCTTTTGTGATGGCAGGTGTGAAAATTTTATGGCAGACTTGGTCTGTGAGAGACTGTGCCAAAGCTTTGCAATTTCCACACACTTTATAAGAAAGTATTAAATTTTGTGTTTGGTTTTGTGGTTAAAAAACGTCATGTTTGAATATCTGTTGCAGGGTTGTTTTGCAGGGCTCTACTTTCTTTTGTTCCTTGATTGTTTACATGCATTTGGCTTCTGTATCTGTCAGGAGCCGCCAACGCTGGCCCCCGCTACCCCAGCACAGGTTCCCTCAAAGGATCCGCCCGCCACAGACAACCAGGACACCAGCAGCCGGTTGCACCAACAGAGCGTAAGATCGATCCTAACTTCGGGTGTGAAGTCCATCTTAACCATACGTTCGGAGTAGCTAGTTTCAAACTAGCGCCGCACTGAATTTCGGTTACACCACGATCACTTAAGATGCAACTTAACTAGTAGTGCGTAAAGCGATCCTTAATCAAAATATTGTCACATTTAATGAAATTACTATCGTTTGAAGCCAATAAACGGCACCATACAATATATACAGGAAATACGGCATTTTCAACATTTGCTGTGCACAGTAGCCTGCATGTGTCATTGTGCTGATTCAGTTGTTCCAGTCTACCGAGTCAGAGTGTCAAGTTTGTAATAATTATCATAGACAATTTTTCCTCTTTTAACCTTTCATACAAACCTCTTGATAGCTGCCCGGCTGCCCTACATGTATCCCGTTAGGTGTGTGTCTTACATGGACGGCGGTGTATTTTACAAGTAAATTAAAGTAGGCCTACTTAATTCAATTCTTATGTGTATTTATTTTGTACCGATGTACATTTGCTCATTCACTATGGTTTGTGGAGTGCGCTTTCTCGAGGTGCTGAAGGTTGTCTAGCAACAAACTGAATAGCTTTCGCTGAACTAACAAAAGAGCCAACCGAAGTTAAAGAAACAAGAGGCAAGTTAACGTTATAACAATAGTAACAGAAAAGTTAAAGGTTCACCTTTACCTGACTTATTGCCGTAATCTTTAGTGTAACATTGTTCAAATTGGCCATAACAAAAATGTGTTATGCTAGCCTGTCAACTCCGTTAGTTAGCATTAGCGTATGTTTCGCTTTTCATTCAATGTATAACGGCCCATGGTGTTATTATACATTTCAGGCTTGGCCAGGTCTGGTGAACGTAGACCAAGAAAAAAAGAATTTCACTCATGACGAAATTGTTATTTTACTAGCCAAATACAAGGAGCATAAGTTTTAGGGCGGCAAACGCAGATGAATGGAAAATTTCGTTTTAACCCTTTAGCGCATACAGTCACACCGGTGTGATTAGCCGTTTAGCGTATATGGTAAAACTGGTGCGATTAGAACACTAGGTTGGAGAAATTCTAGCTAATTTTAGCTTTGAGAAACGGCCATTTAACTCAATATAGCAAATGCTAACTGAAATCTATAAGAAACTTAACGCAAATGAAAACATAACGAACCATATACGGTAACACGCGCGCTACATACCATAACATAAGTTACATGCGAAAGGGTTCAAACGAAATTTGCCGTACATCTGCGTTTGCCACGGCTTTCAGTAATTCAGCCAGGTAAATATCAGCGCTGGAATCATGGAAGAAAGTTGCGGTCAGACTTGATATGATTAATTTGCGTTAACACATTAACGCGTTAAAGTTTCGCGATTTTTTTTACGGCAGACGTTGCTCCTACTTAAGTTATATCTTAACTTACACCGAACACTAAGTCTTCGTTGAACGAATGTGATTTGGTGCAACGGTATAAAAACTTTTAGTTGTTCGTAAACTCTAACGTAGTGCCGATTTACGTTTGAACTAGGTAAAGATCGAACTTACGCTCTCCTGGTGCAACCGGCTGCAGAGGTACAGGTATGAATCTTTATTAGTAACAGAACCACAATTCATAGATGGATGGCTCACGCTCTGTGGACCTCCCCTCCTAACCTTCCTCCCCCCTTCACCATGACGGCCCTTCCCTCGTCCCGTCCTCTCACCACGAGAACCTGGCGCCAGGAGCGAGACTTCCACCCCCACAGCACCACAAGCCTGGGCACACTATAAATGAATATCCCCCGTGCACACACACCACTAACTGACCACTCTCCGTCTCGTCTCCCGCACCACCCCCCGCAACACAGGCGAGACCCCTGTCGGGCCCAAGAGGGGGTACCACACAAGGGAGGACGAGGTCCCCTCACGCACACGCACACAAAAGGGTGAGGCGCAGCTCCGCCTGCGCCTCGATGCCGGGCCTCGCTCGCACCCCAAAAATAAAAAACAAAACCCCCAAAAAAGGATAGAGTGCTGCTGGTGTTCTTGGCCCAGACCGCTGCCTCCAGACACTGATGTTAGCTGCTTGTCCACCTGGCGCAGTTCTGGAGCAGGAACTTTGAGGGGGGGGGGGGGGAGGAGAACACACAGCACAGGTCACCCTCTCTGCTAGGCTGGGCAGACTTAAAAAGGGCACGCGCACACACACCACGGTGCCCTGCCAGTCATATCCCTTACTGCGCAGGGGCACTGCCCCGACCCGCCTCCTGCCCAGCCTGGGGCTCTGCTGCTTCTCCACTCTCACACCTCTCTTCCCCTCTCCTTTCCCAGCCGCCCTCCGCTGTATTGCCTGCTCCATGCGTCACTTCAGGAAGCGGTCCGGGTCCGCAGTACTCCGCTGTCACTCGCTCCACACCACACTATCAATTAAAAGAAATCCCCTCCCGGGATTTTCCCCAAATTAAACCAAAAACTAACGAAAAAAAAAACAAAATGAAACGTATTATCAAATTATTCATAAAGAAAAAAACGACTGAAAACATACCAACAAAACCGAAACCCAAAACAACCAGCCGATAGCCGTCCGACTCCTGACTGTCTATAAATTGTCACCTGCTTATACCTGTAACCCTGGTAATGACAATTCAGAACAGCTGCAAGCGCCGCCAGTTCGGCAGAGGGAATCATTTAATAACCCCGGCTCAACAACGCACTGGCGGTTCCCAATTAACATCCCCGAATGAGAGGCTCACCACAGCGGCAAGTTTACCTCCTTACATATCTAATCTGGTGATGCAGCTTTCATGTCCAAGGAAACGGGGGAACAAAGTTAGCTGATTTATAAATTAAATTGTTGTAGGGCTGTTGGCTGTCCCCTTGTGGTACATGCTGGTACTGCAGTGACCAACCCTTGAAAGGGTTTTTTCCTTCAATAATTGAAGTTTTGGGTTTTATAACTTTTGTATCTCATTTTAACATGGATGCTGCATTCTTTTAAGTGTGGAATTGTTTAGGATACGGTGACTCTAATTTGAGCTGCTTGACTGGGTTAGCGGAATAACTGTTTTTACCTTTTATATTTTATACCTTTTTTTAGCTTGTCTTGGGGAGGTCTGGTCTGGCTGAATGGTTTGGCAGTGTCTGCCTTTTGTATTGCTGACTAATTGGGGTGATATGCTTGTTGTGGATTGCAGTGATGGCTAATAGCGTAGTACTGAACATAGTGCAAAGCTTCTGCAAATCTGTTTAAGACAGAAAATCTGCTGCCTGGCCTTGGCCCTGTTGAGTCAAGGTTTAGAGATGTTTAGGCTATAGGCCAAACTTCTAGACATAAGACCTGCGCCCTCCTCCAAAAAGTGTGCCAATTGTCTATGAAACCACCGTTGTTGGAAGGGCACCACATTAAATCACACAGCCAGTGATTTAATGACATTAATCTGCTGTAGATCTCGTCACCACACCGCACAGGGATGGGACCGGAGAAAGTTACCGACTCTGACATATCTATTAGATACAATGTTACAATGTAAGTCCCATCTCCATGTGTTTCAATTAACTGAATTGACTTTGTTCTGTTCAGCCTAATGTCCAGTACACTAACGAAGTCAGTTTTTACTGTAAATGGTACTTATAATTACTACAAATCCATCAGGTGAAGGTTACCCTTTGCTGTTGTGCTTTATTTCCCCTTCCCCCTTTTAGAATTGCCACATGCTGGCATGGTTAAGCTTGTTTCACCACGACAACCTATGCAGTTGTACAGGGGCAAGAAATCCTTCCATACACTTACATACAGCTACTGGCTTTTTCCCCACACACAAAAAGTCTCACTGTGAAGTGGTAACCAGTTGGAAGATAGGCACTACTCTTGATATCTGAGATAGTGATGGTCATTTGGAAGCTTTTTATTACATTGAATCATTTAATTCATTTAATAGTGGGCGGGTGTGTAGCATAGTGGGACTTGTAACCAAAAGGTTGCCGGTTAAATTTACCGCCGGGGCACTACCGCTGTACCCTTGGGCAAGGTAGGCTACTTAACCCATAAATACCCCAGTAAACATCCAGCTGTATAAATTGATAACATTGTTAAAAAAAAAAAAAAAAAAACTGTAACTGATGTAAGTCACTATGGATAAGAGCATTTGCTAAATGCCAATAACGTAATGTAATATGAAGATTCGGTCACTGAGTAACTGATTTGTTCAGTAAGTCCTCCCTCAGATAAAATGCTGAAATTGAAATTGAAAAATGTAATAAATAATTATTTGATGTTTATGATGTAATGATCTTATCTCGCGGTGCGAGATAAGCGGAAGTGGAAGCGCAGTAAGCTAGCCGGTCTGTTTTCCTCTACGATGTCCGCTCCATCGTCAATAAACTGGATTACATTAGACCAGTGTTTCCCAAACTTTTTTTCTAAGGACCCACTTTTTAAATATGACAAACCAGCGCTACCCAATTCACAATAGGCCTTATCTATAAATCGTGAGAAGAGGAGATTTGTGCAAAAATGAACGACCATTTTTACTGCCGTTTCCGCATCACCTTATATTATCTTGAATAGGTAAACCCGCCATTTCGAAGAGATATACGTTTGATAAATCACAACTTTGTTTTATGCATGTGTTATTGAAAACATATAGATGTTAAATACTTTATAAATGAGACCAAATGAACGCATTTAGGCGGAGTTAACGGGCTATCTCATTGTTTTTATTTCCTCTCATCATTAAAACATTATACACATTTTAAATACTTTATAAATGAGACAAAATAAGTGCATTTAGGTGGAGTTAACAGGCTCTCATTGTTTTTATTTCCTCTCATCAGTAAAACAACATACACATTTTAAATACTTTATAAATGAGACAAAAGTGCATTTAGGCGGAGTTAACAGGCTCTCGTTTTTTTCCACCCATCAGTAAAAGAAACAGAATGTACGCTGGCCTTTCATAATAGATTCAATGTTATAAGTAGCCTACAATTATCAGAACAATACGAACATTCAGTAGCCTACTATCAAAACATGTTTCTTGTTGAAAGTTTTTTTAAATGCTCATGCCTATTATCAAAACAAGCAGGCTTGTGTTTAACTGCAGCTATTGTTATCAATCAATTCGAACAGTCAACAGTCAATTCGTTAACCACATCAGGTCTATTCCACGTCAAATCTCATTCGGCACATTATGTGCTATTTACCTGGCTAACCCTTTTGCACGTAACTTATCTTATGCTGTGTATGTTTTCATTATCGTTATTAAGCTTCTCATAGTTTTCACTGCTGCATTTGTAAGGTTTTTAACGTTAAATTGCTGTTTCCTCAAAGTCAAAATTAGCTAGAATTTTTCCAATGTAGTTTTCTAATCGCTTTTGCGCTAAACCGCTAATCACACCAGTGTGATTGTGTGCGCGAAAGGGTGTGATAGGTGGGCCATGGAAGAAATTCTTCAAATTTATTTGGCGACCCAAATAAAATCAGCTGCGACCCAGTCTTTGGGAAACACTGCATTAGACTGCTTTTGACCTCTTGAAAGCAGATGAAACACTGCTGTACTCTCATCTTCACTGAGACGTGGCTGCATGAGCGTATCCACGACTGCGCCATTCAGCTGGACAGGCTAACTGCTTTCCGGTTAGACAGGACTGCTACTTTGTCCGGTAAGACCCGCAGTGGTGGCCTGTGTGTTTATATCAACAAGGAATGGTGATACGAACGCAATAATTGTCTATGCGCACTCGACAGCAGTGGCAGATCTAGGATTTTTTAAAGTAGGGGGCCATCAAGGGGCCACATTTCTCACAAAGGGGCCAAATATTTGCCCAACATCCATGCACACGATCCCTTGTTTGATAAGGTGCACATACATTTCACCAGTCACGTCTTGTTCAGATACAAAAAAAAAACAAGGTTAGACTGCAATACTCCTTAGCAAATTTACATTTATTTTTAACTGTGCTTAGAAAAATCACAAATTAAAACATCTGTCTCACACACACACTGAGTGGCTTCAGCAGAAATACATAGATATATACAAAAAACCAAAACAACTTTCTGTTGGTCAGAGAATTCACCAACAGTCAGTTTAAAAGCATTTCTCACTCACTCACTCACTCACACACACACAGACACACACACACACTCCCTCTCTCATAGTGGCTTCAGAGGAAATACATTCGCATACAAACATGATAACTTTTTAAAAAACCTTTCTTTGATCAGAGAAATCACCAACACTTGTCAGTTTGAAAACATCCTCTACTCCTCTCCCATTTTATTTCTCTTAAGTCTACACCTCATTTTCCCTGCTCTTTTCTCTTCTTTCTCCTCCGTTTTCTCTCTCCTCTCTCTTCCCCTCTGTCCTCCTCCTCTTCCCACCTTTCTCTACTCTCCCCTCTTTCTCCTCTCTGCCTCCCTTTGTTCTCCTCCTCTTTTCAACTCCACTCGCCCCTGTTTTCTCTCTCTCTCTTTCTCACACACAACCATGTGAGAAACTTCAGGCAAAAATACAGGCAAAATTGAAGCAATGCTGCTCTAAACTGACTATACAAGAAACCAGTGCACATTCTGCTAATCTCAAAAAATCATAATTCTGCGTTTTTTATGACGGGAACTGAACCGTCTCACAAATTCATCCATATCTAAAGATTTTGCCCATCGGGACTCAATGCTCAGAACCCCAAGATGACTCAAACGATCATCTGCCATTGTTGTTCTAAGATTATTTTTGATTAAGCTTAGTGCTGAAAAGCTGTGTTCACATGAAGCTCTGCTCACGAGTATAACAATGGCAATCCTTCCAATCCTAAATAGTTCATGGAACACTTCCTTATAAGGTTCTAGGAATACCACGAAATTAAGAAGTGTACTGAACCTCTGCACCCCACTTTGTTCTTTCCTCTTCAAAACTCTCTTTATCTGATACAACTCATTGGCCAAGTCATCAACATTTGAATCAAAAATCTTTGTAAAGGAGAAGAGAGTCTCTTCTTGTAAAAATGTAACACTTTGTGGGTGAAGTGCTTGAATACCCTGCATGATTTTACAATTAGGCTTAGAAAAACAACGCTGTAGTTCACTAGTCATTGAATCAAGCACAGGATAGAAAACATGTCTTTTGAAGTTTTCTCTGTCATCTTTATCAACTCCACGCTCACCAGTTGATGTGGTAATAATGTAATCAGAGAGTCGCCTATTAATCCTACACTGCCTCTTCAGTGACCTTTCAAAGCTCACATCACATTGCACAGCCATTTCCTCAACCTCTTTCCACACAACCTCAGAAAAGGCCTCAGTCCTGTACTGCTCCAACGTGTCAAGTAGTGACTTTACAAGACTGACTGCTGTTGATAGGGCCAGGGAAGGAGACTGTAGCATGTCCGACAAAAATTTGGACTGAGCCAGAACTTTATTGAACGTAACTAGAAGTCCAATAAAGCAAATATCGTGGGCTAGTAAGCCACGAGCATCTACTGCCCGATCTCCATGACTTTCCAGGCAAATTTCTTGCAGTAAACGGTACGCTGCGGGGAGTCTATCATGCAGATTGCGACAGGCCGAATATCTGCAAGCCCACCTCATATCACTGAGCTTGGGAAGTTCGCGAGGCTGACCATTATACATTTCACGCTGAATATCATGCCATTTTGTGTGGACATAAGATCCTGACAAAAAACAATGGAGTTTCTGAAGGAGAGAGAAAAAGCAATCGGCCTCAGAGACTGACTTCACACTATCAACAATCACAAGGTTCAAACAATGAGCATTGCAATGCACATAAAATGCATATTTAGCAATTTCTTGGATTCTTGTGCACACACCTGAGTGCTTGCCACTCATAACAGCAGCACCGTTGTAGCCCTGACCTACCAGGTTAGTACGATATTCTAGGCTATGTTTTTCAAGGCATTTTATGATTAAATTAGTGAGCCCCTATGCATCCAGGCTGTCTGCCTTCACAAAGTCAAGAAAACACTCATGTACAAGTCCATTGTAATAGTATCGAGTTACCAGTGATAGTTGTTCCTTTTTTTGTAGGTCTTTTGTTTCATCGCCAATTATGTTGAAAGCCTCACTCTTTTTTACTTCCCTTATTATTTCATCTTGCACCATTTCTGCTAGGCATTCTAACATTTCATTTTGAATGTTTTTGCTGGTGTATTTAGCACTTCCGTGAGCTTTCATGCGTTTCTGTATAAATGGATCATGCTTTGCTATCTCTTCTAAAATAGCCAAGAACTTGCCTTGGTTATTCGAGTCCTCAGACTCTCTGTGACCCCTTTGGGAAATGTTCTGCATTGCAGTCAAAAGCAGTACTTCTGCAATGGTGTTTATATATGTCTGGTTGTCTTTAATTTTCTTGTCTCTCTCTTTGTTGATGGAATCTATTATGCATGAATTTGTCTGAGAGACCATTTGGTGCTGCTTCCATGCAAACATGGCATTTCGGTGGTGTTCTGATTTGGAGTGGTCTTTAAAGCCACCTTCTTTGCACAATACATTCAATGCCATATGAAGCACTAGCCTACAATTCCATAACTAAACACATGGTGGTAAGATTAACACTTATGTTTGTTAGCCTATGCTGCTATGTTGCTAGTGTGGCAGAGCTGAAGTGAGTAGTTCGTGTGAGCCCTACCGCCTGTGGGGTAGCGGGTAGCAGATAGCTGAGTGGTTGCAGCGGATACGTCACTCACTAGCCCCTTTCACACATGCACTGGACGCTGGAACGTATCCAGCCCTTAGACGGAGGAGCTGTATGTGAGAACACAAATGTCCGATTCAGTTGGACCGGACATGTGACGGACTTCATTCTGCCAGCTCCCTAGTGCAAAGTCCGCCTCATGTCGGAGTGAGCCCATGTGTGAATAGAGCAGGCAATGTTCTGGAGAATCCCCCGCGAGCGAGCGGGCGTGTTGATGACGTTTCTATTATGTGACTGGCGCGAAACCGGAAGAATACAGACATCTGCCTTGTACTCTTTTCCACGTGCCTGTACATAGTTTTGCACTGTTTCGTTGACATTGCGGATATATAAGAACATAAGAACATATGATGACGAAAACAGGCCATTCGGCCCAACTAAGCTCACCATTTCTTAATTAAAGAGTATCCAAAACTGTATCAAGTCTAGACTTGAACACAGCAAGGGTCTCTGCCTCAACTACATGACCTGGCAACCTATTCCATGTATTGATAACTCTTTGTGTAAAATAATATTTCCTTATATCAGTGCAGAACTTACTCTTAGTTTCCATTTATGTCCTGTTTTACAGACTGAACTCACTCTAAAAAAATCTATTATAGTTAACCTTATTGATTCCAATTATAAATTTAAATACCTCAATTAAATCACCCCTAAGCCTCCTCTCGCTTAGTCTAAATAGGTTAAGTAACTTGAGACTTTCCTCATAGCTTTTATATTTCATGCCAGGAACTAATTTAGTTGCCCTTCTTTGAACCCTTTCAAGAATTTCGATATCTTTTTTATAGTGTGGTGCCCAGAACTGCACACAGTATTCCAAGTGAGGTCTGACTAAGGCATTGTATAATTTCAATATAACCTCTTTAGATTTAGACTCAATACCTTTGGCTAAATATCCCAGCATCCCGTTGGCCTTTTTTACGGCTACAACACACTGCCTAGATCCTGTTAAGCTTGGGTGAACTATTACTCCCAAGTCTTTTTCAAATTGAGCACATTCCATTATCCACCCATGAAGTAGTCTTGTCTAAGGTTCTTATTTCCCACATGCAAGACTTTACATTTATGTCAGGACTCAGGCACGGACTCAGACACGGACCACGAATGCTCCAATTCCAGGCGTTTATTAACAGAATCGTTGAACAAGCAGGCAGTCCAAAACAGGCAGGGTCAAAATACCAGGTAGGCAGTCCAAGGGCAAAACAAGGATCAAAACAGCAACAGGCAGGGTCAAACCGTGAAGGCAGGCAGATCAGGCAATCAGGACAGAAGGGCAGGCAAAAAAACGATGTCAAGGAACAGGCAAGGCAAAAACCAGCAAAATCCAAACAGGGAAACAGGCAGGAAACGAGACAGGCAGAAACACTGAAACGATCTGGCAAACAATACAGAGACAAGCAGGGTAGATATAGAGATGGGCTGATTAGGTGATGGGAAGCAGGTGTGCAGGCAGGCAGGTGGAGACAATCAGGTGGGCGGAGACAGGGCGGAGAGCGGGGCAGGGCTAGAACACAAGGCAAACAAAAGCACATGGACAGGGAAAAACAAAAACACAACAGCTAGGAGGCGGGAGCCCTGACATTTATCTAAATTAAATGTCATCTGCCAGGTATCTGCCCACTTTTGGATGCTGTTTAGGTCTTCCTGTATTACCTTGGTTGATTCTATACTGTTGGCTAGACCCCCTAGTTTTGTGTCATCTGCAAATTTTACTATTGTACTACTAACCTCTGCATCAAGATCATTTATGTATATAAAAAATAATAAAGGCCCCAACACCGATCCCTGCGGGACTCTACTTCATACAGGACCCTGCTCTGATATAATTCCTCCCACAGTTACAGTCTGCTTTCTATTAGACAACCAACTTCAAACCCACTCCATGATAGCTCCTGTAATTCCTGCAGATTTCATTTTCAATATGAGCCTCTCGTGCGGAACTTTGTCAAATGCCTTTTGAAAGTCCAAATAGATAATATCATAAGCTTGGTTTGAGGCCAGACATGCTGTAGCTTCCTCAAAGAAGTCCAGGAGGTTTGTTAAGCACGACCTCCCTCTGCAAAACCGTGTTGGCTATCATTTAAAACACCATTTCGTTCCAGGAATAATTCCAAATTATCCCTAATGATGGATTCCAGTATTTTGCATGCGATACAAGTTAAGCTGACAGGCCTATAATTTCCTGGATCAGTCCGGTCACCTTTCTTGTAGATAGGTACTACACTGCCATGTTTCCATTCTTCTGGTATTTCTACATTTTTAAGGGATTGCTTAAAAATAACTGTCAAAGGCTTGTAAACCACCTGTGCTAGTTCTCTGAGAACTCTTGGATATATTCCATCAGGGCCTGCTGCCTTATTTGTTTTAAGTTTTTCTAGTAGTTCTGCATCATTTAAATCAATTTCCTCTATAAGTCTCTGAGAACTGACTGCACCTGAAGGCATATGCAAAAACACTTCACTAGTGAAACTCTCCACAAAGTAACTGTTTAGTGTATCAGCAATAGCTTTGTTATCATAAACCATAACCCCATCCTTATTTTTATACCTCTTATTTCAACCTTAACTATCCTTTTTCAACCATAATATTGAAAAAAACGCTTAGAGTTACTCTTTGCATCTAGTGCAATCTGTCTTTCAAAACACCTTTTAGCTTCCCTTATTTTTTTCTTAAATTGAGCTCGCATATTACTGTATTCAATCTTATTATTATCTGAGCTCTCCAACTTGTATTTTCTAAATAATTTCCTTTTTTGTTTCAAACTGTTCCGTAACGACTTATTCATCCACTGTGGGTGCTTCTTTTTCAGCTTCCCTTTTCTCACTTGCGGAATGAATTTACACTGTACATCCAGAACAATTGTTTTAAATATGCACCACATTTCTTTCACAGTTTTACCACCTAGAAGAGGTACCCAGTCTATATTCCTTGTATAATCACGCATCTTAATAAAGTCAGCTTGCCTAAAGTTGAATACTCTAGCATTGGAGAATGCAGACTTAACTTGCTCAAAAACTTCAAGTGTAATTGAACTATGGTCACTTCCCCTACCTCAATACTGCCGATTCTATCAGAATTATTACACAGAACCAGATCTAGGATTGTGTTCTCTCTCCTGGGTTCAGTAACAGACTGTATCAAAAAACAGTCATTTACAACATCCAAAAACTCTTCCTCACATTTACCTTGACCTGACACAGCTTCCCAATTAATTGAAGGGTAATTGAAGTCCCCCATTACTATTGTCTCACCCTCCTGACATGCTAGTTTAATGTTATCAAAGAGCATACTACTGACATTGCTGTCTGAGGCTGGTGGCCTATAGCATACTCCAACATTCAGACCTTTTTCATTTTCCCCCAATATCTTAATCCATATGTCTTCACTAACACCAAGGGGCTCCATTCCTGGTATTTCCTGAATATTAAGATTATCCTTTACATAGAGAGCTACGCCTCCTCCTCATCTATTGATTCTATCTTTTCTTAACAGCTTGTATCCCTCTACGTTGTACTCATCCCCATCCCCTGCACCAAGCCACGTCTCTGTAATCCCAACCACATCATAGTTACTATTACTCATAAGGATTTCCAGATCGAGAATTTTATTTTATATGCTTCTAGCATTTAAACAGAGGAATTTCAGGGTACCACGTGTGCCTCTCTTGCCCTTCACCCCCGCCCCCAACTGCTCAGAACCACCTCTATTACAGTGCTGCTCTGACTGATTTACAAGCATCGTTTCCTCACTACTAATAAAATATTTAGCCATGGTGTGTTCTATTCCGGCAGTCTGTCTATCCCTACCCATCTCACTGCATAAACTCCCTGCCCCCCCAGACCCTAGTTTAAATAACCCTCTGCTACCCTAAGCATACGCTGGCCCAGTGCAGCTGTACCCCTCCGGTTCAGGTGCAACCCGTTCCGCTTGTACAGGTCACCCCTGTTCCAAAAGGAGTCCCAGTGCCCCATAAACCTGTACCCCTCTTTCCTACACCAGGTTTGTAGCCATGTGTTAAACCTCCATATAAAGGCTTGCTTCCCTTTGTTTGCACGTGGTACTGGTAGAATTCCAGAGAAGACTACCGTTGAGGTTCTGCTCCAAATCTTCCCCGCTAGCTCAATAAATTTTTCTTGCAGAACCTACCCTTTCCTATGTCATTGGCTCCAACATGGACCATGACCACTGGATCTTCCCCCCCTCTGGCTGGGAGCTTGTCCGCACTCTCCAGGAGGTCTCCAACCTGGGCACCAGCAGGCAACAGACCATGCGAGACTCCTTCTCACACGAACACACTATGCTATCTACCCCTCTAATGATTGAGTCCCCCACTATCACCAACTCCTTTTTCTTGGAGGATGAGGCCACCTGAGTGCCCTGTGGCTCTTCAGTCCTCCCACTCTCAGGATCGTGGGCCAACTCGTCCTGCAGTGGCACGAAACGGTTGGTCACCACAATCTCTGGAGATGCTGTCCCTCTTGGAATTTTTTGCCCCTTTCTACGCCTACGCCCTACTGTAACCCAGCTCTCTCGCCCTATCTGGTCTGTATCTTCCCCCCTACCCAGCTTGGGTGAGCACACTACCTCTCTATAGGGCGTACTAATCAGTTCCTGGAACTCTAACAATTCAGGATTACTGTGGAGTCCAGCTAGTTGGGCCTTGAGATCAAGAATCGTGTTCTCCAAGTGCTCAACAAGTTGGCAACGGTCGCAGATGAACTCATCCTGGAGGTCTCCCTCCAGAAATCTGATCATCCGGCAACTGTCAGTTGTCCAAATACATGCTATTTTGAGTCCAATGATCATTAAACAGATACTTAGCTATAGCTATACTGCCAAAACTTGTCTCTTACGATGATTAATAACGTTGGTTAGTAGTTTATTATCTGGTTAGTAGCTAGCTAAGCTGTAGCTAAGTAATAGTGATAGGTATAGTGAGATAGGTGAACTGGTGACCTAACATTACATAGTGAACAACAAAAACTTACCTTATTGTTATAATAAATGTATAATTAATAATAAATTATTTGTACCAGTAGCACCATTTGGATGTCTATGTGTGATTTTTTTATAGGCTACCCAAAAGTACAATAGCTATGTTCGCCTTCTCCTCCGTGCCACATTATGTATCCATACCACCGAAAGGTAAGACATTGAAAAAAAAACTTAAAATACTTCAACTCACAAATACTTTAGGTGATCGTAAATACTTTTCACTCGTGAGAATGCAAGTGGCGTCTAACTGGAAAATACCACAAGGAAATCTGGACGTTTCTAAACTAGCAATGATTTCAAGCGACAGTGTAACATACTACAAATGTTATTATTAATCATCGCATACTGGGTACTACACTGAAAAATAGCATGCAGTATACAGTATATACTTGTGTAGTACGCAGTACACAGTATGCAGTAGGCGGTTTCGAATACAGCCACTGCGATTTCTGCAGCGTAGATTTTGTGTCATGTCCTGCCTCCTGCATGCTCTACCCAGGCCGCCCCTCACCTAAACCAAACCGGAGTATTACCTGTAGGTGAGAATGCGTCTGTCATGGACAATCTCCTGTTAGGTGCTACATGTGTGAAAGGGCAATTCCGGCCAAGTTGCGGACCTGATTCTCCACACATTTGTCCGGAGTTTATATGTGAAAACGGCTACTGAGACCTGGTTAACTAGCATTTTTGCCAACAGGTTAGGGGCAATTTGCCTTTATCTCAACTGGCAACGATGCTGGCTGTAAGGGGTTGACAGTGAGAACGCCGGTTCGAAACTCGTTCGCTCCCTGACCCACATAACATCTAGTTAATGTACACAGCACAGTCTACATGCTATGCTATTACACATAGGGTGACAATATTCCATTTTCTGTCCAACTAGCTTACATAACATTGGATGTACCGGTAATTTCACACAGTTTCATCATGATAATGTGTGCAGCCTGCAGCAAAACAGTTACAACCTACTAGCACATTATTGGTTTGGTTAACTTTCATTGAGGTGACATCAAAAGGTTTTCTGTGACTGTATTGACTAGGTCCTGAGCTCAGTAATGGAAATTTCCAATGCTGTAGGCTAACTTAAAAGACGTCTATATTATGCTGATATTTTCTATCTTTTGTGATATATTGAGTCTTTTGGGGTGTCTTATGCCTAGAATTAGCCAAGGAGGTTGTATGGTTAATTTGGTTCCTATTCTGAAAGTTTGATAAATTGTGAATAATGTTATGTATGTTGTGCAACAAATGTATTTAGCATGGAAGCTGAGAACGGCCGTGCTTGCAATTTTTTTTAATGCCGTTATCTTGAGATCACAAGTTAATTATTTCGTTATCTTGAGATAACAAAGCTCGTTTTCATGAGATAACGGGTTAATTTATCTCAATATCATGAGATAACGAAGCTCGTTTTCTTGAGATACCAAGATAATTTATCACAAGAAAATGACTTTAGTTTTCTCAGGATCACAGGATAATTATGGAGAACTTGAAAATGAGTGTCTGGTTCATTTGATCAGCATTTCCCAAACCTCTCCGGGAGGACCCCTTGTCCTGCATGTTTTAGATTTCCCCCTGCTCCAAAACAGCACATTTAAATGATCAGTTTGTTATTAAGCAGTTTCAGGAGTTCATAATGAATTGATCATTTGAATCAGCTGTGTTGGAGCAGGGACAGATCTAAAACATGCAGGACAAGGGGTCCAGGAGAGGTTTGGGAAACGCTGCATTTGATCACACCTGATTTCAACCTTCAAGATCGCTGTTATGGCTGTCAGGAAGGATCTGAATGTTATCTCTAACAGAACAACACAATGCAATTTCTGTCTGTGTTAGACCTTGACTGAAGTACAGTCTGATGCATTGATCAATAACAGGTACTCCTGACATTTTCAGCATAAATCAGTTAATTGCTACAGTTGTCAAGATGCCATCTGCCATCAAGATGCTGGCATGGCACTCCTGATCTCTGATAAACATTATAAGTCATAAGACATTAAAACATTTTAAGTAATAAGAGGAAACAATCTTTTGTTTTGTTGTGATAACAAAATAATTAACTCGTTATCATGGGAAAACAAGCTTTGTTATCTCAAGATAATGAGATAAATTAACCCGTTATCATTGTCATTAAAAGCTCACAAAGAACATAAAAAGACACTGAACAGAAAGCCCACATAATCTGCACTGAAACTTAAAAATGACATTCTGAATAAAGTCAGATAATGTGAGTACTTCGGCCCCCTAGCTGTTGTTTTGGTGTTTCTCTCTGTCAGCATCGTCCATGTGCTTTTGTTTACAGTGCCTTGTCTGCCGCCCTGCCTTGATTTCCTGATTTTCCTGCCTGCCTACCCCGTTTACCCTGCCTGTTCCTGTTTTTTGATACCTGCTTTGCCTTCAGACTGCCTGCCTGGTTTTGATCCTGCCTGTTCTGCCATTACACTCTTGTCCTACAACCGCTTGGAACCTGAGTACATGTGGTCTGCGTCTGAGTCCGTGCCGGAGCCCTGACAGATAAAGACAGCTAACAAAAAGCCTTCCCAGTAAAATGTGTCTAACATATATGGTGGCGAGAGGAAATCTTACAGTCCACTGTGAGGATAAATTTTAGGCACCGATGGCAAGCAGTGAGTGATGGAAGAAAAGCATCAAAACTACTTTTGTTATGTTGGATTATTTTCATACAACCCAATAGAGACAATACCTAAGTTAAGTGGTATTTTTAGACATTCTCCCAAAATAATGGAATACTGACCTTGCAATGTATTTAACTGGATATACTGTTGGGGTGTATATCCAACTGGATATACAGTACATCCCAATAGTGTATTAGATCACAAAGTATGCTTTTCACTGAAGGCCATCTTTAAGTTCTTTTAGCTTACCTTACAGTAGTCTACCAACTATACTTATACACAAAGAGATGAGTCCTACAACATATCTATTTTTACTAGTACATTCTCTCACTCAGACATCTTTTCATGTAATTTCCCCTTCATATATCTGTTCTCCATATTTAAGTCTGGCTAGCCGTCAGCTGTGCACACAAAGTTTTTATGGCTGAGGTGAGAGGTTTTGAGCTAAAACTTACTGCTAGCATGCCAGCTGGCAGATAACAAGATAGCTGTTGTTCTGACTAATCACTGAACTAGCAAGATATCTTTAGTTTTCTATAGCTTCAGCTATTTTCTCTGTTGTACATGGCTATTCAATCCTATTTGATACAGTGGAGCCATACATTCTGTACAGCACAGGCAAGACAATTACTTGTTTGATTCACTTTTTTCATAAACAGACAGAGGTGAAGGAGGGGTGTACTATCAAGAACTAAACTGTATGAATGGATGCATTCAAGTCAAGCTTTATTAAGAGATTGCACTGCAGAACTTGGCATACATGTATATAAATGTATTCCATTTGTTACATTAGGGTGGGGTTAGGCTATGTTGGAGGAGATACACTAGGTTTCACAGAAGGTAAATTTGTAACGTAGCATAGCAGGCCAAGGATTGTTTGGAGTGAGGGAGCTGGTCTGAATGGGCGCGGGGCTGCACAGGAATCAAAGTGAGGTATCAGAAAGGTAGTTCAGCAGCTGTGAGGTTTTGCTCTGTGACTTCTTGAGCTGAAAGAAATGAACATTAAACTGAATATATTTTATAAAAGTTTTCACACAAGAACTATTGTTTAACATTGCTAATCAATTTCTTGTCATAGAAGCATGAGCTTGTTTGGTCACATTTAACAACATACCATTCAGGTTTTGAAAGGCAAAATTTCATTGAGGTACAGTACATAATCTATGTCATAATGTACAGCACACACTATATACCATATGATTGTAAATGAAGGTTGGCGAATCTCAAATGAATTAATAACATGTTGGTTCACAATGACATGACAATGTAAATAAATTCTCATAAGAAAGAGGGTATCATTAGATAGAAATTTTTCCTACATGTAACTTCAATCCTGATATGAAATGTGTTGCCCATTTTAGTCCCTCTCAGTTGATCTTGCTTCCTGAAAGAAAACATTTCAAGTTAAGTGCTTAAGCAAAGAAGATAGCATTGCCATTACTAACAATGACAATAAGAGGCATCAAGCTATGAATGTCTGTCAACTGATGTAGTAATGGGAATGAGGCTTCAGAAACTCTAGAATGGGCAGAGCAGTAAATCACTGACTGGTATCAGCCAATCAAAATATGGTGTTATTCATGGCAAGAGCTACAATTAGAGAACTGTTGAAAAAACACAACGGCTACACCAATTCTTTTTTGAAGCCTCACTCTCTAATCTAAAGTGCATACACTTTACAAAGATTTGAAGGCACACCATTATTCACCTGAGGAAATCCCAAGTCTTTTCTCCTCGCCTTCCAGCAGCATCCTGTACGTGGCTATTTCTGCATCCAGCTTTAGCTTGATATGAAGCAGCTCTTGGTAATCCTGCAGGTACTTGCTCATTTCTATCTTGGTCTCAGACAGCTGGCTCTCCAGCTGTGCGATAATTTGCTGCATGCCGGCTACCTTATCCAAGTGGCTGACCTCCATGTCCTCCAGCTGCTGTTCAAGGAGCGCAATGCGAGAACGGAGCCCCTCAATCTGGTTCTGCAGGTCAGTTACCTCATTTTCAAGGACGGTGATCTCCTCCTTCATGGTCTTCATCTGTTCTTCATGCTTGTTGGCATGCTCCTTGAGTGCCTCAAACTTACCCTTGTACCACTTCTCAGCCTCCTGCACATTGCGAGCTGCCACCAGCTCCATTTCAGCACGCATACTGCGCAGGTAAGCAGCTAAGTCTGGCCGGTCTGCATCCAGTGCAGCTGTCACCTTGGCATCCTCAATCTGCTTCAACAGATCAGCTACTTCCTCATCATGAAGCTTCTTTAGGAATTCAATCTCAGCGATCAGCTGTTCTACACGTTTCTCCAGTTCTGCCTTCTGCAATGTGGCATTATCCACATCCTGACGGAACTCTCGCAAAATCATCTCTGCCTCCTCTGAAATTAAGGAAGAAAATGGAGTTTACAAATTGTGTGATATTAGATACATTGTAATTGGATTGATGGTGTTGCTGTTTCAGTTTTCAAGATATGTATCAAGTGGGAGACAATGAAACATAGTACTGAGTACAAGTCATCAGTTTTTTTTAGCAATCATTAGCTTTGTACCCATGCTTATAGTTAGTAAATTTGCATGCTTTGCAATTCAGGAGTTTTTGCTTTCTTTTTTGATGTGTGCCTGGTATGGCCAAATTCAAACTCCCTGAGGTTCACCATCAAATACGTAGAGTTTCCAGAAGACTTAATTTTAAGTTCTGGTTAGGTGAAGTTGGATTACTTTGCAGCACACAGGATGCATGTGTACTGGCATATTGTACTAAAATGTCAACACCTTTCATTAAAAACCTGATGCACCCTCCATATACTCTTGCTTTTGGACATTACCTTTCAGTGTCAGCTCCTCCTCAAGTTTGAGCCTCCACATTTCCACCTCTTCCTCAATGTAGCCTCTTTCTATATCGGCAGCTCCTTTTTCATTAGTCAGTGTCTCAATCAGTTCTCTCATTTCCTTGAACTTCAGCTCATACTCTTCACTGATCCCAGCAGGTCCCCCTTTGTAGCGAGCTTGGAGATCAGCCAGCTCAGCCTTCAGGGTTGTGTTCCGAAGTTCTAGCGCATGGACTTTTCCAATGTAGCTTGAGAAACGGGCATTCAGCTCCTGCATCTCTTCTTTCTCATTAGCGCGATGCTGGTGTATCTCAGTTCCAACTTCCACAGCAGTGCCCTTGAACCCAGAGCGCCCACGACTGTATGAAGATGCCCTACAGCGGGATGGTGAGGGACTCTGAACCCGCATCTTGTTGGCACTGTTCACTGTCAGAGTTGTCTGGGAGTAGGATGCACTTCTCATTGTTGACAACCAAGTTTACTTTATGTAGTATTCTGCTTTTCGCCAAAGAACAGTCCAGTATAAGCCCTCTTCCCAGCACCACAGATAGAACTGGCTGTCCTGGAGAATGTTGTGGCTTTTTATAGAGCCATAAAGAATTTGGCACACACCCTTGAAACTCTCACAGGTTTTTGACATTTTAAATTTGGACAGATACTATCACAAGACATGCACTGCAGGCCTTACAAGATGACATTACATTGTTATGATGCATATGAAGTCAGGATGCCTCGATCAGCCTTCTTGCCTTAGTGCCACATAGCTTTGGTAGCGTGATTTATGGGGTGATTTTGTGGGAGGGTCATTTTGTGTTTAAGACAATACATTCAAGGTGTCTAAGCAACCTATTTCTATTCGCATACAATTTCAGAAAATTTGATTTGATTGCTTTTTGCCCAAACAGAAAATAATGTTTCCTGTTTGGGCAAGAACATGACATTTAATTTTTAAGGGAATAATTATATTTGTATTCATTTGTTTACTGCTTTATTGACTTGTATATGGATATTAACATAGATAACATAGACAGATATTTATGTACCTTGTCTGGCCAACCACTGAAACCCGGTCATGCAGTGCTTCTAATATTGTTGACTCCTTTTGGTTTTTTGCTTGTGTTGTACTCTACCTCACTTTTAAGTCACTTTGGATAAAAGCATCTGCCAAATGAACAAATGTAATGTAAATATAAGATATTTACTGTGACTGCATAGTAACAGTAACTTTCTTTGTCATGCTGTATTATTGAAAGAGAAAACTGTTAAAGTTTTTGTGAACATACAGATTTAAAGACACATTAGGAAATCTCAAATAGAAATGATATTGAAATTTAATTTGCAGGGGTTCAAATTAAAGATAATTTATGTTTATCAAAAATCATAATCAAATCCCCAAAAAGCATCACAGTCAGTCATTGAAGAAACCAAGGTATTTTCAATACAAGAGAAACACATTTAATTGTACAATACCTGAACCTCTTGGGAAACACCATAGGTTTTAAAGTAACACTTTTATTTGTAACTGATTTATGCCCTGAGTGCCTTGCTTTTTCAATAGCAACTTCGATAAAATGATTAATATCTGAGGAACAGTATAAAAACCACACACAGTCTTAAGACTTAGCTTGCCCATCCCTGTTTTACATATCATGAATAGCCAACTGAAATTCTTGTTGCATTCCTGACAGGGTAAACATGAAGTGAAGATTTGCCCAGAGCAGCAAACGTCAGGCTGTAATTTGTGGTGACGTCCTCAGTGCTGAGCTGTTAAAATCTCTAGAGCATATGTTAATTGACCAGGAGGCCATAACAAGTATTGTAGTTCCACTTTCTTCCTCAGACATCATTACATGCATTTCCAAGGAGATGTTTAAGTCACAGCCAATTCAGTAAATCTACAGACAACTGAGAATTTATTAAATTGGCTTGAAAAAAAACAATTTACTGTTCTTCTTGAGTTGGCTTGAAAAAGCCAACTTATTGTTTCTATTTATTGTTTTTCTTCTTTTTTTTATTCAATCTGATTTACGTAAGTCCTACAGCTTTTAAGATACATTTACAAAACTCAGTGAATATCTTCAGCTAGTATGGGATTGTGCTTTTACTTTTTGTGTCAATTTTTTGAGATATTTTCAATTTTTCATTGAAAATTTCCCATTGACCAACATTGATAGAACATTCAGACTCTGAACATTCTATCATATGCAGTTGATGTCACCCTAGTCCTGCTACAGCAGTCACAGATACAGACCATGGCTAGAAAGAGGGCTTCCAAGTGGTTTATCCGTTATCTATGAGCTACAATATCCATAGCAGTGAAACAAATTTTTAAAAGGTTTTATTCCACTGGGATACAGGGAGGATAGATTGACCAGGGGTTTAGTCTGGTCTGTTACACATCACCCATGAACCAAGTCTGCACAAGCTTAGAATGGGAGCTGCAGTGTGTGAAGAAGTGATGGCTGACATCACATGTTTCAGAGGCATTTCAAATCAAAGAGAGAAAAAAGAGAAAAAGCACTGACCATTCCAAATTATTAATAAAAAAAAGAGATGTAAGAAAAACCATTTTGGAAACCTCAGATAAGATAAAGCTAGATAAGATTCTAATATATTTGTGTTTTTATGTCTTTTTATGTGCTCTTTTATGTGAGTTATGTTTTATGTAATTTGGGGGAAAGAGGATACAATTCTTCTTGGAAGAAATAATATTTAATGCCACCATAAATTATTTGCAACATACACTATATGGACAAAAGTATTTGGACGCCTGACCATTACACCAACAGGGACTGTAATGACATTTTATTCAAATACATATACTTTAATATGGAGTTGCTCCCCCTTTTGCTGCTATAACAGCTTCCACTCTTCTTGGAAGGCTTTCCACAAGATTTTGGAGTGTTTCTGTGGGAATTTGTGCCCATTCATTCTGTAGAGCATTTATGAGGTCAGGCACTGATGTTGGACGAGAAGGCCTGGCTCGCAATCTCCATTCCAGTTCATCCCAAAGGTGCTCGATGGGGTTGAGATCAGGGCTTTGTGCGGGCCAGTCAAGTTCTTCCACACAGAACTCATCAAACCATGTCTTTATAGTCCTTGTTTTGTGCACTGGGGCACAGTCATGTTGGAATAGAAAAGGACCTTCCCCAAACTGTTGCCACAAAGTTGGAAGCATAGCATTGTCCAAAATGTCCAAAAGATTTCCCTTCACTGGAGATAAGGGGCCTAGCCCAAAGCCCAGAATTATCTTTACTAAGCAGGCCATTATTTTTCCACCCTTAACTGATTTTGTTAGTGTACTGGACATTAGGCTGAACAGACCAAAGTCAATACAATGAATTAAAACACACGGAGATAGGACTTGCATTGCAATTTTGTCACTATTTTGAAAATTCTCCAAATAGCTAATAATGAAGCAAAGAATAATGCCTACATAATAATGATAGTAGATGTTTCTAAAACTGGTATGGATACTTTTGCTATATTTATTGAATGCTGAAATCATATTTTTTACATGATATGCATGTCAGTATCTAGTGTTTATTTTTCAGTCATGTCACTTCCACATTGTCTGCAACTTCAAACGGAAGGGCCCAAAAATCTGCTGTACAACCTACATTTTTTGATTAGCTAATTTCAGTATTTCGCATCAGAGGAATGCAATCTATCATTATTTATTCATGGAGGCATTGCTCTTTTGTTAATTAACTCCATCATAAATGATCTGCACTATCATAGCTAAATATCTGGTTGAATTAAGGAAGGGCATTCAACATTATATTGTTTTTAAAAATAGCATTTTTATTTTTTACTGCATGTCTGGTTGAATTTAAACAGCAAGTCATCTGTCCAGCTGCTTAATGACATTATTTATCACCTAGGTTCTAGGTATCTTAAATCACACAACAGAATACCTCAAGTAACCTCCCTATGGCCAAAGAAATGCACTAAACGAACTGAACAAGATTCAATAAACAAGATGTACTGAAAAAAAAAAGGAACAAACTGGAGGAAATGAATGAATTAGCGATCTTTGTCATCTCTTTGTGGGAGAAAAGTGTTATTCAAACCATGGGGGAAGTGCATGTGAATCATGGTGTTTAATGCATAATACTGAAAAAAATTACATGTTGAATGTTCAATACATTAAGAAAATAATGTAAAGTCAAGAGTCAAGAGATGATTTACTGTCAGCCCATCCATATACAAGTATATAGTAGGGATGAAATAACGTTTCCCTGGGACCCACGGTGCTATATTCAGTCACTGAATAAATACACATGACAATAAACAGACAAATAAGACAATAAATAGACAAAATAAGACATTACATGGTAAAGTGGCAGGCAGAAGAGTGCAAGTAAATTTCTCAACAGATTACACCTCTTAAAGTGGCTGTGTGCTCTTTAAATTTTGGGATGCACAGTCCAGCGGAGTGGACAGGGGTATGCTGTGCTCTGGGGGTGTGGGTCCGTTCTTGTGCAGGTGCAGGAATGGAGGAGGAGGCAGCACGGAGTTGAGGAGCCTGACTGCCTGAGGGAAAAAGCTGTTGCAGTGTCTGGCAGTGACAGGACGGATGCTCCGGTACCTTCTGCCAGACAGCAGGGGGGTGAACAGTCCATGGGAGGGGTGGGAGGGGTCTGTGGCGACAGAGCCGTGTATAGAGAGAGTCTGAACAACTCCAACATAGGGTGCCATTTTGTAACCTTAAGTCCGAAGGTTCTACAGTGCGTTCCTATGTACTAACATGCTATATCGAAGTAAAACGCTGTTTTCGCCAGGCTCATACATGTTATTATAAGTGTCGTACAAGAAGGACAGGATCCCCAAAAAATACTCCTGTGCCTGTGTACCCCAATAACTGCAAAAAAACCGTAAAACAACTATTGGTAGTGAGTCGTAGAAGCAGTCAGTGTAACTTACCTTTCTCTTCTTCCGTTCCCTCACGTAATCTTGTAGGCTAACAGCGGTGTTTGCAGAAGTTCATTGCAAGGAATTAAAGACACGCAAAAATCACAAAAGAAATATTATTATTATTATTGCTATTATTATTGCAGAGCCCCCATACCGCGGTGATGGGCATGACAGTTTAAATTAACCTAACTTTTGGGGCACCCTGAGTTCTTTTCCCTTTTATACAATGTGTATACACTGCAAGTACGATGCCCTGAAAGTGAGGTTCTCTTTTTGTAGGTTCCTGTCGACTATTTCAATTAACAATGAATATCCCCTCATGAAATGACCAACGGCACTTGTCAGAGTAGAAATGAAATTACAGTAAAATAAAACATCACCAAAGCTCAGAAGTTGTCTTATTTCTTAATTCTCTTCTGTTAAAGAAATCAAGTTTCTGTAAACCAAAATAAACGTTTTTCTCTCTACTCAAGATTTTTACGTACAACCCACAGAAAATACCAATTAGCAACTTTCATACATCATGTGTAATGTACAACCCATTAACAACTATCCCGTGCATTTTAATGAGTTCAAAGCTCAACCCAATTCAGTCCAAATAAGTCGATAAAAAAAATTAATGTAACATATGCCGGCAGCAAATTCAAAATAACCCGTGGCGGGCCTGTTACGTTGCTGGGGTACGTTGAGGCCACAAACTAAATGGCCGCTTCGCTCAAGGGAGCAAACAAAAATCGCATGCCAGTTACCTCGTTGCATCCGGATGATAACAGAAATCCGTAACGTTGTTTACCGTTGCTGCAGCGCGATGGTAGCAGAGGTCCGCGACGTCGTTTACTCTTGTGGCTCTAGGAAGGTAGCAGAGTTTTGGCGCGTCGTCCAACGTTGTTACAGGGGAGGCCCGCAGCTGCGTTGCTCCTCGCACCCACACAGCTCTCTCGGCGGTCAGTCGAGTTATTTATTCTTTCTACTGATTCAACTCTACGATACGCACAGTTACTCACAACTTATCAGTTACCCTCCACTCCAATAGCCTAGAGATGGAGCAAATAACAGTGAAAACTTTTCTCTCAACTTCGCGGGAATGAACTAGCCGTCCACTCCCCTCTTCTCCTTCTTCCCCCATAACCTTCAACTCCACTCCTTCCCTCGCAACAAGTTACGGTTCAGTCATCTCATTGGTCAAATTAAACTCCTATAAATGTATTGGCTGATAAATGAAAATATTCAAATCTCAGAAAAATACGTCTCGGCATAGTACGCTCATAATACATCGGCATGCATTTCCAAACAGTTTCAAAATAAAGAATAAGTAGAAACAAAGAAAAATAAACAAAATATTAGCACGGGCTACATTATTATTATTATTATTATTATATAATTATATAATACATTATTATTATATATTATTAGATAACTAACCACTCCCAAGGCTTTAAGACCTGTGCTGAATATAAAACTAAAAATGCTCCCACAGAAGACCATGCCGAGCAAGGTCGTCCCCCTTCTTCCCTAAGTTTAACAAGGCAATGCAGGATGCAGTTGTTTTGCAGAAAAAAGTGATAAAAATATATAGGCCTACTTAGTATTATTTAATAGCAAATTGCATTATACCGTTAAATACATTCATATAAATTGAAAATTTACACATTAACAATTTCAAAATATATTAGTCAATACATATAGTACACATATTACATATAAATATATAACTCACTCCACGTAATACTATTAAGAAAGATGATTTTTATTTAGATATTAGTCATATGATGTGCCAACATATAATTACTCGGCAGTTACCTCTGACACAATCACATTTACCGTGAAGCACATATAACTATATTACAAATGTATTGAGAAAAACAGATGAAAAATAGAATGAACCACAACAGAATGGCACAGATAATTGGCTACATAACTGCTTCACCTGTAAAAAAAAAAAAAAACACTGGTGATGTGAAATATAAAGTCAATGTTAAAAAAAAAAAAAACAGAACAATAATTAGTGCATTTGTTAACTTTTCCAACGTTTCATTGCACAAACACAAATGGAACACCTACGATTATTTCAACTTTTCCACCATTTCTTTCATTGCCATGATCCTGCTTCCCATTGAAGCTTGACTGTGTATTTTTTCGCATCTGTTTGTGTTTCCTGGCATAAAAGTGTAGTCTTGTCTTGAAAAATTGTACCAAAAGACTGTGTTCCAACCCATGGCAGGTTGGGAAGTGAATGTCCTCTGTCAGGAGCTCAGCTTGATTGACAAGAATTGGTAACAAATTTTCCTTCCCCACAAACTGTTCTTTGCTGGCTCTGAACAGCTGCTCTGCCTTCTCAAACAGTCTTAAGCATTTGTCAGAGCAAAACACCAAACAGCCGTCTTTGTACTCCTTTAATGAGGTTAGTCTTTGAGCAGTACCTGTTTTCAGAATTTCATTCTTTACAGCTTCAAAACACTTGGAGCACAGTTTTCTCAGCTTTAGCACTTTGTTGACACAGTAGCCAGTGACATCATGCAAGCTGCTTCTCTCAGCATCTACCAGACCTGAAGTAGTTGGTAACTCCTGTATCTCAGGATCATCAGGCAGGTTGATGACAGGACTTTGTGTTGAGCAAGATGACTGATCAAGAAACTCAGCAAGGAAAACACGGTCATCTTCTTCGTAACTACCTCCTGAGGGGCATTTTAAAAACTGTGCAACTGTAATAATCTTCAATGCCTGTCTGAACTCAAGAGCAGTAGGGGTTGGATTCTTCATGCGAATGCATCCAAAGAGATTTTCCAGACAGTCCTGGGAGAACCTAGATGTCAACACAAACGTATGACCCTTTGCAAGAAGCTCAGACTGAAGATCAAGGATTGATGATGTTGAGAGGACGACATCTGTCTGTACCGGCTTCCAGTGGCCTTTTTCACCGATGGCCATGTTCTTCATGATCCATATGGCAGAACGCAGATGTGATAAGGGAGCTTCATAGGATTACTGGTTGACCTTACTCAGTGCCATGACAGGGTGTCTACTTGACATTAGATCAAACCATTTGTCCATGAAATCTAAGAACCAAGCTGTGATCACTACTGTATCCTTCACAGTCCACCAAGTATCACAGTGCAGAACTCACCGAATGGCTGAAGACGTTAAGGGCATTGGATACCTTCATCTTTGTCTTTTTGGAAGTCATGTAGCATCTTCACATGATTGACAGTGACTGTATTTGACGTTAATCCGAAATAGTCAACAACCTCCTTACCTAATGTAATGTTGTTTCCATTGACAAGGGTTGCCTTCATATTTTTGATAAGGTGGGGTACGTCTGCAATGAAATGGAGATATTTACCTTCTTCAGTGGGATGTGGAATTTTGTTCACAGTCCTGCTGAACTTTGAACAATGCTGAAACTTAGCCAAAGGGCACAATTGGAAGCGCCCATGTCAGAGGTAATTGCTGTTACATGAAGTCCAATCTCTTTAGTTTTCTGCAAAACTTCCAAAATAAGTGGCTTTAGTTTTGTTCCATCCACAGAGTTTCCAGTGAAGTGATACACCACCGTGTGTTTCCATCTTGTTGTCACTCCTCCAAGCATAATGACTAGAGCATGTGTAGCTTTGCCACTGTGATCTGTTAATCTGCTTTCCCCTCGAAAACAGCCTGAACCTCTATCATACTGGAGGCCTTCTTGGATTGCCATCTCATCAAGAATGAGGCAACACTCCCTCTCTTCCTGTCTCATTGCCACAACCTTCAATTGCAGAAAGGCAAAAACGTCATGCAGGATGCCTGGTTCTATGGGGACAGCTTCCAGTGCTCTTCTCAGTGTTCTAGCTGATGGCAAAGGTTGAGTTTGGGCAAAAAGCAGGTTGTATTCAGAAGTTCCACAACGTAAAATGAAGACCTTTCTTGATTGTAGCATCTGACCATTTTGACCCTCATGGACTTGATTGTGTGAGTTTGGCAAGCTGATTTTTATTGAAGACACTAGAAACTTTTGCCTCTAGTTGTTTTTTCTGTTTGATAACTTTCCACTTCTTTCTCCTTTCCTTTGTAAGAGTCTGTTGTAATCTTGATTTGTTTTTCAAGGTTTTCAGTTTTTCTTCACAGCTCACCATCTCCAAGCTCACAGTCCCACCAGTACTTGATGCATTATGCAGGGTACTGCATTTGCACGTCTGATCCAAGTCTTCATGGTTAGATTGGATATCTGGAATATCCTCTTGTCCGTCATCCTCCAGAATATCCTCTTGCCAATCAGCTGTTAAACAAAAGAAAATGGAAGAGGCATGATTTCAAATATCTGTTATACACCTGAAACATACATGCATACTAACTGATGTAGGTTGAAGCTACAAAGTAATTCAATTCAATTCAATTCATTTTTATTTGTATAGCGCTTTTTACAACACAAGTTGTCACAAAGCAGCTTTACATTGTTCCCAGGCCTGAGACCCCCTGAGAGCAAACCTAAGGCAACAGTGGCAAGGAAAAACTCTCTATCAGGAAGAAACCTTGAGCAGAACCCAGCTCAGAGGGGGGGCCCATCTGCTTCTGGCCGGCACTGGGCAGATAGAGTTAGAGACAAGTTATGCAATGTACTTTAAGACATTTATGATTGACAGACAATAGTAGTTATGACAAAGTAATATGACATAATGTTTTTCTAAATTCGAATAATGTTTATTTGAATGTGTTTATTCATTCTTGTTAAGAAATACAGCAGTAGATTTTCTTTTGCCTTTGTTTGTTTGCTAAGTCAAAAAAGAACATTTTAATCACAAGTATGATTATGATTATTCATTGACCACTTGCTAAATTAAATTAAAACATTGAGAAGAGAACCTCTCACTTGAACTTGAAATTAATTACCTGATTGAACTTCAAGAGAAGTAGCACAGTATGGATGGTCCAGGTATATAGTTTTCGATGGTTCGCATGGTTCATGTACTGTCCTGCTCCGCTTTGTGTGTCTCCCAGGGAGCTTTGGTGGGGTGAAGACAAACTGGGTGGGAACAGTATTTGGCTTCAGTTTTCTCAGGCCATCAATTCTGTTGCATTCGTACTGTGTGATGTCAAAGTGATCCTGCAAAAGGAAAAAATAGACAGATAAACACTAACTTTTAAATGGGTGTGTAGAAGCTCTCCTTGTATATGTGCACCATGGGCAATTCTACTAAGATATCAGGCACAATTTTTCAGTTAAAAATCCTGATTAATTCAATGTGGTGGCAGGGGTTATTCTGGAGACATCTTCCTTAAAACTGAGACAAAAGTAGCTGCAAAGATAAGGACCTACAAATGTTCATCTGACATTAGGTTATCCAAGCAGAGTCCACATCAAGGATTTAACCTGAATGGCAGGATGTCAGACTAGTGTCAGAGTAGCACACCCACAAATAAGATGCGTGGCTCTTCCACTTAGGAGAGCAGCAGCTCAAAACAACACAAACTCACAGATTAACAATCCTCCAATCTTCTTCAAATCCATCTTAAAATCCATCTAACCTTAATCTATCCACCTACCATGAGTCAAGGTCTTCAAATCCTTCTAACATTAACCTATCCATCTACCATGTCGCTCATAGTAGGGTATTGTTAACATAAATTACACCGCCATTGCAGACCACCTTGCACTACTAAGAAAACTGTAAGCATTTTGCTATCCATAAAAATGTCACTATCAACTTCTGAACTCCTAAATAAAGTACCTCAACGTAGGAATTCCTTACAGTGATTTTATTGCCTTCTCTGTATTCGTAAATAAACATGCACTTCATGAGAAGGCTATCTGGCGACACTAATACTTAACTCTCTCCCAATTCTCTCTATACACGGCTCTGTGTGGCGATGCGGGTCGCCCGCCCGGCGCAGTGGTTCTGGAAGTTCTTCCATGGTTGGGAGAGGGACCTCGATGATCCTCTCAGCTGTCCTCACTATCCGTTGTAGGGACTTGCGGTCAGAAACGTTGCAATTCCCAAACCAGACGGTGATGCAGCTGCAGAGGATGCTTTCTACGGTCCCTCGGTAGAAGGTGGTGAGGATGGGAGGAGGGAAGCTGGCTTTCTTCAGCCTCTGCAGGAAGTGGAGACGTTGCTGGGCCTTTTTGGTTATGGTGGTGGTGTTGAGTGTCCAGGTGGGGTCCTTTTCTACCTGCACTTCCAGGAACTTGACGCTGTTGACTGCCTCCACGGCAGAGCCATTCTTCTGAAGGGGTAAAGCACTGGTATGGCAACTGCAAGGCAGCTATTACTGTACATTTAACTGTATTACTAGGACATATCTTACATACTACAGAGGTATTTTAAGAACATTTATTAACATAACATACAATCTACTTGGATGTTGGTAATATATAGCCTATCGAAACAATCAGAGACGATAATATAGCCCCATGGTGTTTTGAGGTTGGTTAATCAACTTTAATCTATACACAAGCCGACGTTAATTAACACCAAAATATCCATTTATAAACATGACAAAATACCCCAAAACCCCCAAATTACAAGAGTCTTAATGTCCAGCAAGCAATAGAAATAGGTCAAATATGAATAAAGTTAATCAAGATTGCAATCAAAGTCAAAGTTTGTGACAAAGAAGGAGCGAGAAGCCGCAGTTCAAAAAGGAGCAACCTGCAATCTCACCACTCCGACGAATGAGAAAAAAGCAATCCTTTTGCAACCACCCATGTCTTCCGACTGAGAATAATCCACAAGGAAAGTTTATTCCAGCAGCTATGAATTGTGAGCCCGAACACCGTGTTCACCAGCACTTAGCCTGTGAGGATGTCCTATCCATCTTCAGTATACAATATAATCAACTGATTTACACACACAATGCATAGCATAATTCAAGAGTAATGGAAAGAGAACAACATGTTATTATTAACAGAAAATGACATGCAGATAGACTTTTAGTGGGTAGCCATTATAGTGGGACATAGGGGTTTTGAAGGGTTTTGTCACGTCGTTGTATGTAGGCTACATTTTGTGAGGTTAGGCTACTGCTTTGTGTGTGTGTGTGTGTGTGTGTGAGTGAGCGAGAGAGAATGGGTGCGCGTCTGACAGTAGTGCAAACTCCTGTGTCCCGTAGGCTATACAGCTACTGGGCTCACACTGTCCCAGACAACAATATTTTAATGCTTCAGAAAAGATTAATCTCTGTCAGGTCAGCAAAGATTTGTGTATGTAGATAAAGCTTAGTATTGTGTCTTTTCGATGAAGTTACACTTAGATCTGTGAGAGCTCTACCGGTTAGCACGATATAGTCAAAATCAATACCGTAGGGCAAATTCATACCGGTGTACATTCTATACCATTTATACTGCCCACCCCTAGTTCTAAGGTGTGTAAATAGCAGGGCTCCTCTTAAGTCAACAACCATCTCTTTAGTTGTTTTCTCAACGTTAAGAGACAGATTGTTGTCTCGACACCACCAGCTGACTGACCTCTGCTCTGTATGTGGACTCATCATTGTTACTGATGAGCCCCACCGCTGTCATGTCATCTGCAAACTTGATGATGTGATTAGAGCTGTGAAGAGCGGCACAGTCATGTGTCAGCAGGGTAAACAGCCGTGGGCTCAGCACACAGCCCTGGAGGGCACCGTTGCTCATCTTCACAACCCTGGAGGTGTTCTTTCCTATACTGACAGACTGAAGCTTGTCAGTCAGGAAGTCCAGGATCCAGTTACAGAGACAGGTATTCACGCCCAGTAGGCTCAACCCTTCCCTACCATCCTCTGTGGAATGATTGTGCTGAATGCTGAACTAAAGTCTATGAACAGAATTCTGGCATAATTGTCCTTTCTGTCTAGGTGGGAGAGAGTGAGGTGGAGGGCAGTAGTGATGGCATCATCGGTTGTCCGGTTGGAGCGGTAGGCAAACTGCAGTGGGTCCAGGAGATGGGCCTTCATGTGCCTCAGTACCAGCTTCTCAAAGCACTTTGTGATGATGGGTGCGAGTGCTACAGGCCAGTCATTGAGGCAGGACACAGTTGACTTCTTGGGGACTGGTATAACCCTGGTTGTTTTGAGGCAAACAGGTACTGTCACTGTGCTTAGGGAGATGTTGAAGATGTCCATGAGAATGTCTTCCAGCTGGTCAGTGCATTCTCTGAGCACCCGACCAGGTATGTTGTCTGGTCCAGCAGCTTTACGTGGGTTGACTCTGCGTAGAGTATGCCGTATGTCAGCTGTGGATAGGCAGAAGACCTGGTCGTTGGGTGGAGGGGTGGTCTTCCTTGCAAGTCCTTCTGTGCCTCAAAACATGTGTAGAAGACATTCAGCACATCTGGCAAGGAGGTGTCACTACTACAAGCCTGAGGTGTTGGTTTGTAGTCAGTGACAGTTTGTATTCCCTGCCACATGTGCCGTGTGTCCTTGGAGTCCATGAAGTTGCTCTGGATTTTCTCTGTGTAGGCGCGCTTTGCCTCCTTGATGGCCCGGGACAGTTTGGCTCTGGCTGTGATGAGAGCCTCCCTGTCTCCAGACTTAAAGGCAGCATCCCTGGCTTTCACCAAAGTGCGCACCTCTGCAGAGAACCAGGGTTTTTGATGTGCTCGGGTGATGACAGTTTTGGAGACAGTAACATCCTCAATGCACTTGCTAATGTAGCCACTCACTGAGGCTGTATACTCCTCCAAGTCCACAGAGCTGCTATAGGTGGCAGCTTCTCTTAAGATGTTCCAGTCTGTGTGCTCAAAACAGTCCTGGAGTGCTGATGTGGCTTCCTGAGGCCAGGTTCTCACCTCCTTCAGGGCTGGTCTGACCCGTTTTTGTATCGGTCTGTAGGCTGGTGTCAGTAAAACGGAGATGTGGTCTGATTGTCCGAGGTGGGGGCAGGGTGCGGCCTTGTATGCACTGTGGATGTTTGTGTAAACAAGGTCCAGCATGTTTTCCCCACGCGTGGCAAAGTCTATGTGCTGGTGGAATTTTGGCAGTACTGTCCTTAAGTTTGCGTTGTTGAAGTCCCTGGTGACAATGAAAAAGCCGTTGGGGTGAGCCGTCTGTAGCTCACTGATTTTCCCATAGAATTCACCCTGGGCTCCACTAACATTAGCATTTGTGCTAGCGCTAGGGGGGGATGTAAACAGCAATGATGGTCACTGTTGTGAACTCTCATGGGAGGTATAAGGGTCTATATCTGACTGCCAGGACCTCCATGAGTGCTGTGCAGCAGGAGCGGTCTCAGGGGCGGGGCCATTAGCCCCAGCTGAAAACTGATTGGCCCCTGAAGTGCGCCTGTCCCGTCACTAGTCTTCTTTTGTCTGTCAATGGTTCTGAGAACGACTCTCAAGTGAATGCAATTCCAGATTCAAACAGTTGGTGGCAGTAATGCGCCAAACAGGAATGTCCACTATGTCAACAAAGCTCATAGAAGGAGAAGAAGCAATATCATTTCCATCAGATATTAAATTAGGAAACTACAGCAGGGTAGTAGTTATGAACATTAACTTACTTATGTTCAGGGATGAATTTAATATTAGCATTTCGCTGATGCTAGTAAATCTGACTAGCGCTAACCCATGTACTGTGTTGCACTTCGCATTTTGTGTTAACATTAAGTATAATGTTTAGCAGAGAATAGAGAGCATGAAAAGCCAAGGTCAGTCACAGGTGGGTATTCAGAGGTTTTTGGCCAAAAGAACGTGTCCACCCGCTGCTGAAAATGAGCAGGGTGAGAGCATGGAGAGAGAAGGAAACAGGGAGAAGGCTACAGAGAACGGTCGACCAAAGGCTGGTGGTCACGGTCAAGAGCAGTGCAGCTCCAGTCCAGGTCAGAAACACTGACATGAAATGTTTTGCATTATTTTACGAAATGGTGCAGAAATAGGTAATGGTCACACGGTTAACTTGGTGTCTGAAATGAACTGGCGTCTAACCAAACGTCAGTAGATTTTCTGTGTGAGGACGAGGAGTAAAATGAGCTAACTGGCAATGTTGGCGTTAAAGCTCAGAAGAAAGCATGCAACACGTGTAGCTGACGCTAACGTGAAATATTTGTACCAATTTGACTGGTAACGAAGCACTTGTGAGTCTCCGTCACATTTTGTTTCATTGCCACTCTATACTTTACCTCTATTTATTTGTGTCTATTGAAACTAAAATAGTGAAAGCGGTAAGTGAATGTATCCTAAATTTATCCATAGCTGGATTTCTGTCTTATGAATGGTTAAATAGGTCCATTTACACATTATGTAATTAGGGTTGCACGACGTAGCCATCGCGATGTACCGCACAGCTATTTTAGCGCAATAACAGCTATCCCCGGTATGTGGCATTAGGTTTTTTCCCGTATGTTTTTCAGTCGCTGCGGGTGAGCTGGAAACAGGGGAAGCGGAAACACTACCTTTAAATCTATCATTACTTTCAGCCTGTTCCCCTCTATCCTCCTTAATTAACATTAAAACATACATACATATATGTGTATATTTATATTTATATATATATATATTAGAATATAATTGACACCAATCGTAAATAAATGATTATGCTTGCGAAACAGCACAGACTATCTGTAGGCTAGTTTGCGTGCTTGCGAAAGCGACAACGTGAGATTGTATAATTAACAAGGATGGCATTTATCGATTTAAATTACTTTAAATGCTCAAAATAACAAGGATGGAAATTTGAATAATTAAGTGGCAAGTAATCCCAAAGCTTTCTCTTAAATGTTTCCAATTATAGCTTTCTTGTGTTAAAAAATTCAAATTACAAAACGGAACTAAATTTAGTTAAATCGATTTAAATTACTGAAAATAAACTTTCAGGTTAGGCTGAGTGAAATGAACAATAACGTTTAGAACACAGACCTCACAAAAGCTGTGATGTGTCATGAGCATTTAACGTAATTTACAATGTGCCTTATGCACATGGTCGACCCAGGAGGGAAAATGAAATCCTCTATTGTTGTTTACTAGTTCGTCAACCGTCTCTTTTGTGTTGCGTTCTTCGTGCGCTTTTATGATAGCTACTTACCTAGCTGACGCAGCAATCGCCATCCAGCATACGCCCTGCCTATCAAGTAGGGTAAGGTTGGCAGCGGAGACACAAGCCGTTCCAGGGTTTACCGTACCAAACCGTTACGTAACGAACCGAACTGTACTGTACTGCTTGGTGGAAATGCACCAAAAGTTAAAATGAAAATGACACTCACCTTTTCTGTTTGTTTCGTTGACAGGAGCAACTGGTCTCTGCTGAGTTGGAGGAGTAGCTGCTGGGACCACAGCCCTCTTTTAGACATTCTTTCTTTCTTTCAAAATTAAGTTCTTGAATTTGACTTAGTATAGAGTCCATGCCTCTTTCATAGTTACAACATAGGGTAAGTATGGGGGGACTAGCGGGGAGGGAGCTCGAAAGATAATGTTGTGATTAATGCTGGTGGTGTTTAATACCGTGTCTGTCATTGGGGGAGGTGTCCACTGCAGAGGGTAATTGGTCTACAGGTGAAAGAGGGAGAGAGGGCAGGGGGTAAAGGTAAAGGTAAAGGGGAAGCGGAAGCTAGAGAACAAGGGGAGTAGGCCTAAATAAAACGAGATAGATACGCACCTCAGTGTTCTAGTTAGCCTGTGAGTTAAGGCTGGCTCGTTAAGGTTTTTTATTTTCAGGTGGATGCCTCTGTAATACCCCGGTTAGTTGTAATTGCAAAATTCCTCTGTACTGATCCGTCTGGCTACTACAGTAACGCTAGAATAGTTCATGCATAATCAAACTGTGCACCACGCACTGGTGGAAATATTGGTTAGCTGAAATGAAACTGCTAGTATAAGCCTATCTGCTGCTGGTACGGATAGTTTTGGGCAAATGAGGACTGCAGAGCATAGGCCTACAATAGGCAATATTACATATTGAAAGTACCTAATGATTACCAACTGACAACTATTGACAAATTACTTTGACACGACGTGGCAACTACCGACTGACAACTCACCAAATTACGTTATTGTTACGAATCCAGGAATTTCACTTTTCCGGTTGCCACAACGTAAACTGTTACGTTGCGGTTATGAATGTTTGGTCGTCAAATTACGTTCCAGTTTCGTTATGGCCACGTAGTTTGGTTAGCTGGGCACTGACATCCTGAAATAGACCTGGAAACGATCAGGATAATTCCGTAGCTCCTTTATTAGCAGGTGAAACTCTCCTTCCTCTTGACGCATTCTCAGGATTGGATAGACCCAATATTTTCTTTTTCTTTTCTACTTTCAAGCAGTGCAAGGACCACAAAATCATCCTCACTGCTCGACATCTCCATTTTCTCTCGTACTGCGAATTTCCACAACGAACAGAATAATAAAACACATCGGACTCAGTGTGCAAGGTTTCTGTGCGTAACTGTGCGATTTTTATCGGATGACAGATTAAAAAAACGCATACGAAAAATACAGATGTGGTGTGCAAAGGCCTGAACTCATGTTTTCGTGTAATGTACAGTTTTTGAACATTTACAGTTCTGAAGAATCTGTGATGAAATGCCCATAGACTTAACATGGGGGTGCCAAGATGTTAGCCACGACAATGCTATGTGAACATTCCAAAAAGTAATCGTACAGAACCTTAGTCAGGTGAACATTCTTTAAAAAAACGTTAAGAACGGTTTCAAGTGACAAAGAAATAATTAGAAAAATGGTACTTCAAATGGCTTATTTTGGTAATGAAAGAAATTTTTATTTAAAAAGTATATTAAAATATTTTGAAAACTACTTTTAATGTACTGTTGTGATCATTTCATGCACCTGTTTGTCTAAATGTGAAAAGTACCTTTTAATTAGTCTTCTTCCTTAATCATAAAGCATATCAGTAATGAGAATTATACAGGTGCACGTCCTTATAAAACTTTCATGAAATGCTTTAAATGTTTTTTTCTCCCATGTGAAATGTTATCATAATTAAAAAAATATATAGACTGTATTTTATGTATTGCAGTAAAAATAAATCACTCAAGTTTAGCCATTTAGATTTTGACATCGCCTGGGACATAGTTTTTGAGAATCACCCAACCAGTATATGCCACATTCACACTTTTACTTACATACTTTTAAAAATTAAAAACACAGTGTTCAGAAAGTAATCCAGAGTATTTAGTATTTATTTATAAGTTTATTGCAAGCCACATTGTGTGACATGGATCTACTAAACTTGGGTACGACATCAAGTTTGATGTATGTAGACTGTATGATGATAACACCTACAGAATCATAGGCTACGACGCAAGTCAATATACAAGAATAAAACGTCATCAAATAAACGTCATAAGTAGAGGTAGGTTGTAGCAGCAGTCACATTGTGAGATGGTCATCCTAAATTTCTGACAGTGTCAGAATTTTGTCCCAAGTTATCTTTGGTCGCAAAACCGTGACAACAGCCATCTTTTAACCTCTCTCACAGTGCGACGCAGGACTACCATTTTGGAGCCACAACCAAAGATATCACCACATTTCTTTCCCGTTGGTCATCTTTCGTCTGGGACAGCCCAAAATCGCATAGTGTATACCCGCCGTAAGTCAGTCACAGAGACATACAGTAGTGTGAAAAATATTTGCCCCCTTCTTGCTAACAATTTGACAGCAGGGGGAGGCGGGATACATTGCCGGATGCTGGGGGCGGGATCTAGTAGCTCATTGGCTACTGAATGACACAGCACTTTACATCAGCGTCAGCGCGCCAGACTTGCCTTTCGTAGTAATGGCTAACCAGCAAGGGCAGGTATGTTGTGTTTATATGTCTGTCCCTTCTTTATCATATATTCTCAATTTGGCACACAATATAACTGGCAGATATTAGGTACACAAGATGAACTCCTTCGGTAATAAGAAAAATCAACAAAGTATGTAACACAAGTAGGATATGTTTCTTTACTATTATGCATTTGGGTCGGCGCTAGTTTTGCCAGCTCGCTTAACCATCTTGCTAGGTCATTTATGTCAAATACAATAAAGTAACGCTCTAAACGGACATCAGAGACATTAAGCCAAATAATGTTTTATCGTGAGCATTATAAATGTAAACAGATAATATATTAAATGGACACGCCATGTCTGACACCTCCTTCAGTCTACAGGCTTCAGCTAAAGAGGAGGATTAACTCAGGGTTAGTTGAAGAAAACCTGCCAGCGACCAGATTAGCTTCACGGAATATGTTGCCATAGTAACTGGCTTTGTAAAACAGAAAACCCTTTCCTTCAACTACAGGGCCAGTTTCCTTCAACTGTGAGTCAACTAACTCTGAGTTTTCACTAAACCCACTTTCTGAAACCTGATGGTGATCAAAACTAACATGTATGTTGAGGCTGTGCGAGCTCTCGAGCTAGCACCAAACACTTGCCTGAGGGAATGGAAGCCCACAGGTGCGGCAGAGATGCAAGTTTTTCCTGCTATGCAGATTAGTTTAGGACTACTGAAAAAGGCGAAAATCACAGATTATTGGAATTCAGACAGTCAGTCACTGATGTGGACACCAAATTTTTCCTGTATCATGTCCTGAAATCAATTCCAAATCATCAGTTCCTGTTTACATTTTAATGACAACGCTTTGAGAGTTGAGAGAGAACAGCCAAACTACGCTCCACTTTTCAAACTTCGACCTCTTCTGGACAGAGTGCTGAGAACCTTCAAACTAGTCGGGCAGTTTAGCATAACAATTGTGCATTTTATGATAAAAGCATCAAATTTGGTAGAAAAACTCATAAAGGTGGTCTGATCAGATTTAGAAATGGAGTCGCTTCAAATCCGGCCCCTCGGGCTTTTGTTAGGTGAAAAAGGATTGAAAGTAGAAACTAGCAACTAATACAATTATATATTTTACCATAAATCAATCTAATACTGGGGACATACTCACAAAGAAGGTCCTTAAATACTTAGATATCAGAGATTTACAAATCTGGCCCCTGTAATACCAAATATTACCATTCGTAGGTTAATAAATTGAGGTGTAAATTCATGTAGTGTGATCTGAATTAAGAATCATTCAAGCATTAAAATATATATGCATAATAATAACTGATAAAGAGCTGATATTTGTCTGGTGTACCCCAGAGCAATTAACCATAGATGGAACAAAAAGATCCTTCTTTTTAAACAGCTCAGAGGGTCACAGAGACACGCAAGCTAATCCACCACGGCAAGGTGCCAGTTCATTAGGATTAGGATTTTTTTTTCCTTTTTTTCCTCTTTTTTGATATGCACAACAAGAAACAGAATGAAGAACCAATGAAATTAACTTTAAACAACTAGTCTTACCATTTAACAACTCATCTTAATTTGCTAACTATACAACAAATATCTCAAACTGCATTGAAAGGGTGAAGAACCGCCATCATGCCATTCCTGCAGAACTCCTCTGTTGATTAAGCATATTTTGCTGTACTGTCCTGCTCTGCTACCTACCTGCCTACTCAAACTGCATTGAGGTATTCATAGTTTCCGACACTCTCCCTCACATAAACACAATGCAGTAGACTGCAGTGATGCTGCTCTGCATTTTCATTGCTTAATACAGTCTTTTGTACATTTGCAGACGATAAGTTCATAGCAGTCTTTAAATGCTTCAGCAAGTGAGGTCCAGTGTGGTTCAAAAATGCCACCCTCTGTTTTGACCCACCCCCATTTAGTTGGACAAGGCAATAGAGGAGATGGCAGTAATACCTGGCCCCATATATGGCCACCCTGATAGGTTGCCCTCCTCACTTGCTGTTCAAGAGCTGCACTTGTAGGTGGAATTTGACGAACACTGTGCCTTTTTGGCTGTGTTAACAAGCAGACATGTATTGGTTCTGTCATAAAGCAAAACTGTGAACCTTTCAATGGTTTCAGCTACATGTGCTGGAATGTCAGATGGAGCACAGCTCAATTCCAGCAATGCCTGAGTAAGTTCTGGGAGAACCTTCTTCATTGCCCATGCTGTTTTTTTCCCTTGTCCAACAAAGCTAGACACAGCATGAAACATTGGAAGTGCAGGTGCCTTCTCAGGACCAAGCCCATGTGCAATTTCATGTGCAGCTAAGTACCTGAAGTTCGTCCCTGTTCCAAATGCAACCCAGAGTTCAGTGTCACCAAGACTTTGCACCACAGCAACTGCCAGCACTACGACATGTGTATCAACAGTTCGAATCATGATCTTTTGATGGTCATTCTGTGCAGCATGAGATGTGTGCAAAATCATCCTGCTGTCTGCCTCCTCATGGGTGCATGGAGATAAAGTACATATATCATGCAACTGTGGCTTGCAGAGGACATTACTTCCATGAGTGATGGCTTGCAATTTATCTAACAGGTGTGTACACCATCACCAGTTGTCACAATTACTGAGCAGGTCACTTGCAGTCAAGATTTAAATACCAGGTTTAGAAGCTGAAGAAAATATTTTTCAACTCTGGAATTGTTTTGTGTGTGTTGCTATGGTAACCAAGAGACAAAACCTACAATGGCTCTATCATTCATAGATAAATTACCAATATTATTCATTAGTACACTTGTGTGTACTAAATAACACTCTCTAATTTATTTAACATTTAATTTTTATTTTTTCACCTTTACAGTGTCTCCACATTCACTCCCATTTATTTCTTTAAAAGACCGCACAAAAAATTTTCATATAACCAAGTGTTATATGAATATACAGTGGGGTCCAAAAGTCTGAGACCACATTGAAAATCTAATATTTTCACGTAAACCTGAAAATAATCAAAAAGTTTGAGGATTCAGAAACATTTAAAAACACAAGAAGTTGTGTCATGTAAAATGAAGAAGAAATATTTCAGATTCTGCACTACAAGTCAGCAATCAAATTTAAGCAAGACAGTTACAATTGCATTACAATTGTATGTAGAGAGGGAAGGGTGATATGTATTCTTATTCAATACATATTATGTGTCCACATTAATTAAGATCATGTTCGTCTGTTATTTGTACCGAGACAAAGTGTTTGTTCGTGGAAGGCAACGCGGTAGCATCACGCATTGTTTGTGCAGTAGACTACACTGTTGCAGGGCAAATAGCAGACGAAATGATTATTCCTCCCGTAAATCCAGCTAGCTAGCATCATTGTTTCCTCATGCATGCAGTACAGTGTAATCAGAACGGTGCACATCTAGGACCTCCTGCTAACTGGGTCCTACTGTTAGCCTTGTCGCGTATGCACAGTAGAGTAAAGGGGCGGCTTCCTAAGCAGTAGGCAAACTAGCCGCTATTAGCTCACAGCCAGATTGTGTATACCACTTGCATGTAGAGAAAATTCATGAACGCATAGCTGCACCAAGTCTGTAGGTTTAGTTAGGTCACATTTGTGTTCATGTAGAGGGCTCCCATCCCATTGAGCTATCCATGTACTTGTGGTGTTTAATGCTGTGGGAATTGTTCATATTTGTGACTGTAATGGCCTAATTCTGTATTCCTGCTCCTTCCCTTGCAGGAAACCACACACACAAACAACACACACTCACACTCACCCACAACACACACACACAGACACACATTCTACACATCCCCACGAAATCTTCAATAAAATTCTGAACCCGGAACCTGACTCCTGTGTCCTGACCAACACCCCACTGTGACACCAACATTAGCCTGAACCTACTTCACAGGTGAAACTGCCCCAGCAGTTTCAGGCAGGGTTGGAGCAAAAGCTCCAAAGTTGGTAACTGAAGGCAGGGGGACAAAATTGTTCAGAACACTCTTTTGAAAGAGCATTGAGTTTATTGGACACTTGTGTTTTTTGTTATCTTAGTTATTTTTAAGTTTCACCATTCTCTGCAGTCTTTTTTGGATGAGCACCACCCCCCTACAATTGATTTTAATCAATCCATTTGGATTGCTGCAAGGACATACTTTATCTGAGCTCGTTGTTATTTAAAAATAATATCAGTCTAAAAATACATCAGCTGGCCGGTGTACCATCGGAGCAGTGTTTCTCAGTCTTGAGGACCCCATGTGTATGCTATTTCTCTTTTCCTCTGAGCTCTCAGTTCATTAGGTTTTATTGAGCTGTTCAATTGGCACTACTTTTTGTAAATATTCTTGCTCTAACAGAGGTATACATGTAAAATACAGCCAAAATAAAATAAACGGTATCATAAAATGATGATCTTAATATGATGCTTTGCTAACACAAGCCAACAGCTTGTGCTAGCAGTTGCTAGGAAGTTAGGAAATTTTGTCACTGAGGCTAAATGTATCCAATGCACTTACAGCGACTATGCTAACCTAGGCTAGCGGTAGCGCCGTCAGACTGGGTTATTGGATGCACAGAGAAGAGAACGGTATATACCCTCTTATCAGACAGGATTGAAGGCAAATAAGTGAATTCCAAAAATGTTGGAGTATCCCTTTAAATGCCTGTTGTAATCATTAGTTGAATTTTAAAGAACCATTGAAATGATAAGTTACGTATACTTTAAAGCAGACAAAGCATTGGCTTGATATTGGCCTGACATTGACAAATCTCATTAGCCGTTGTCACATATGAACTTCAGACAATGTCCGGAGAATCAGGTCCGCACATCGTCCAGAGTTGCCCTTTCACACATGTAGCACACAACAGGAGCTTGTCTGTGTCAGACGCGTTCTCACCTACAGGAAATACTCCGGTTTGGTTTAGATGAGGGGCAGCGCCTGGGTAGAGCGTGCAGGAGGCAGGACGTGACGCAAAAAGTACGCTGCAGAAATCGCAGTGGCTGTTTTCAAAACCGCCTACTGCATACTGTGTACTACACAAGTATATACTGTATACTGCATGCTATTTTTCAGTGTAGTACCCAGTCTGCGACTGGTTGATTACATACTTACATTTGTAGTATGTTATATTGTCGTGTGAAATCATCGCAAATTTAGAAACATCTATATTTTCCAGTTAGACACCACTTGCATTCTCACGAGGCACAGAATGTGGCATGGAGGAGGAGAAGGCGAACACAGCTATTGTACTTTCGGGTAGCCTATAAAAAAATATCACACAGCCATCCAAACGGTGCTACCGGTACACATAATTTAGTATTAATTATACATTTATTATAACAGGAAGGTAAGTTTTTGTTGTTTGCTATGTAATGTTAGGTCACCAGTTCACCTATCTCACTATACCTAGGCTTTCACTATTACGCAGCTACAGCTTAGCTAGCTACAAACCAGATAATAAACTACTAACCAACGTTATTAATCATTGTAAGACAAGTTTTGGCAGTATAGCTAACTATCTCTTTAAAGATCATTGGACTCAAAATAGCATGTATTTTCAGTGCATGTGTCAGTGCAGGAAACAAGACAAAGCAAAAGATCAGTGCAGAGGAAGGTATGCTCTCACAGTCTTATCAGATTGAAGCACAGATGCTTACCTTTTGACTACTAGATGAGCCTCAAGGGTCAGTATGAAGTCTAGTGTAAAACCTGTCTATGTAATAGTGGTAAGAGTTGTTTCTTTGTCATAGCAGACAGAGGTGACGTGTTTCATTAGATGCACAGTAACAGCATACTTAAATAAATATGTAATTAAATAAACTGGAGTACATTTCATTCCAATGTTCTATGTTTTTGTCATTAAAATGAGTTTATATTTGAGTTTATAATTTTAAAAAATTAAACATCAAAGTTGATGGTTCTGATAATGTATAACTTTTTTTTTATTTCAAGAAGCATGTTCTAATCATTTTTAAATTTCCCTTTACTGTTTTTCACTTCTTTATTATATTTTGATTAAACTTATACCTTTGGTCATGAAATAGTGTAATCACAACCCTGATGTATATGTTGGAGGTATCACTGAGAGATCCATATTAAATTGTTAAAATTAAAAGTCAGTGGCATATTAGTTTAGCTGGTATAGAAACAGGTGCAAGCCTATTCATGGGAGGAGGAAAAATTTGAACCTGATGTTAATGCAAGAAATACAAAATTTCCACTTCTCCAGCAAGCATGAGTGTCACCTGTCTTTTCTGTATTGATTTGAAATTTCTGTGCATAGTAAACTCACTTCTGTAACTTGCTATGTGCTAGTCACCCATGATAAAATACATTTAGCCCTAACCAGAAAAATGGCAGCAGTTATTAGCAATTTTATGAAGCACAGTTGTGATCAAATCTCAACACGGCATATTATGGTGAACCACTTGTCATGTACTATTTTTGTTATTCATCTCTACTCTGACTCCTAGAGAATTGTATTAACTCTGTTATTCTTTTGATTAAATCTGATTGTGAATGACTTTCTTAGACAGTATTCTGCTTTTGATTTTTCCTCTTTGTGGCTGCATTGCAATCGGAAGATGGACATTCAAAATACCTGTTGCCATAGCAAGAACTGGTCTGAATCCCATACTAGTATTCAGCTCTAACCTTTCCATTCCATTGCTTCACCTTCCTGTCATGTCTATGCATGTGGCAGAACACAATACAGGTGCTACCAAAGCTTTTTTGATGAAATACTGAAATTTAAACCAACATAAATAAAACCCAGTCAAATCAGAAACAGACAACAGTACAGTAAACATACACAGGGTACTCTGAATTCAGAATGGAATGTTTTTATTACAGTATAGTGAAAACTGATGTGCCACTGAACCAACGCATCTAAATTTGAATTGCCAGGTTTGATACTGCCATTGTACCTATGTAGTATTTTAAAAGTGCATACATATTAAAAGTTATTTGGATGAAAGGTGTCCTTTAGAAATGTTTAGAACCCACCACACTGCTAGCTAAGATTGCTGGTCTGACTCATTTTTTATACCTATTTTTCTGTCAGAGTCTCTGAAGGAACAGATTCACAAGGACAAGAGTGATGCAGCCACTTGGGAACGGACCCTTCCTGAAGCGACCCTGGGCGGGCTTACTGAAGCCACTGACCTTTTTTTGCCAATCCTGTCCTCACACTAACATACCTGCCATCACAGCTTGAATGCCAGGTGACCAAACTTGCCTTGGCTGACCCCAATACCCCATATAAACCTATTAAGACAGCCAACCAGGGAAACTTAGTTCTGTGCTCCCTCCTACCTCAAAATGAACACAAAGAGGACAGACTCATAAGCTACTGTCTTCCTGACAACATGCAAAACCTTTTAGATTGCTTCATCTAGTATTCATCTCCAGTGTGCTGCGCAACTGCATTAGATCAGACAAATCACCCAACACTCATCCAAGACTTCTTGACCTGCACTCGTCTTTTTGTCATTCACTCATCCCTCCATCCTGCCATTGACTTCAATTCATTTCTCAAAGTCTTACCGCTCAGTCACCTTTTGGCCTACGGTCACAGTACCTCATATGCTGGCTCAGGTCATGCCACCCACCACTCACTGAAACCCATACTGACCTTTCACTTGTCCTTTACTCATTTATTCATCCTTCCATTGTCCCATTCACCTCAGTTCATTTTTAAGGTCTTACTGCTCGGTCACCTTTGGCTGAAAAGCCACCGTACCTCATATGCTGGCTCAGGTCAAATCACCCAACTGTCACTGAAGCCACACTGACCCACACTCGTCTTTTTGTCGTTCACTCACCCCTCCATCCTCCCATTGATGTCAATTCATTTTTCAAAGTCTTACCACTCAGTCACCATTTGACCAATAGCCACAGGACCTGATATGCTGCTTTGGGTCATGTGACCCAACACTCACCAAAGGTGGGTGTGTCCCTAGCAACCATATTGTTTACCCTAGCAACCACCTAGCAAAAATGTAGTTCCATTTGAAAAACCTGAGGCACTGAACTAAGCTGAGCTTGATGTAATGACTTGGTATAAAATACTGTCTGTAAAGGGTTGCACGGCTTTTATAATCTATATTCTGTGCATTAACACTTTAACCCTTGACAAAGTTATGCAATTTTTTTAGGCCAGTGCCAGATTTCTGTCATCACTTGGGAAGTGCGGAGATCTATTTTGCTAGCAGCTACTTTTCAGTTGTATAGTGAAATTATTATTTTAATGATTTCCTGCCACATAAGATTTACAGTTCATATTTTATTAATGAGTACAAACTTTAACAGGACTTAATTCACACATTCCTGTCATCAAATATCAAACATATTATTCCACAGTATGAATAGACACTTATGTAATAATATACAAACAATAACTGTGGCTTTGTACATTAACATGTTTGGTTTTCCTTTTCAGTTTCTTGTGGGCTCATCTTTGTGTGATATTAGATCGTATCAGCAATCAAATTTTCCATTTAAGAATGAGAAAAAGTATAGAACCAAGAATTTTTTTCCTTAGATTGAACTGTCATAAAAAGGGACTAATCTGTTACAGATATCTGTATACGGACAACGATTGGACAAACTCCTAAAATGATTACCCTCTGGCTTATTTACAGTTTGCACATAGGAAAATGGAAAAGATGTACAAAAATAATATAAAACCCCCACCATAAAAATCAAAATGGGATTGTGTGTGCACAGCAGCACAAAGGTAGAAGCTCCTTCAAGGCTTGGCCTTGGGTGACTGCTTCTCCTCTTCATCAGCCCTTCCTGTCACTCCTCCTTGGACCATCTGTGTCTCCTCAGCAAGAACAGCGGGAAAACAAAAAGGGCTGAACTGACAATAAAGCATGACTCAGCTCCAGCCAGCCAATACACTGCGAAAGCATAACAGAACATGTGAAGATTAGAAGATTTTAAAAAGCAGTTGCATGTAGTAACAAGGATAACACTGCATCCCACATTAATAGTACAACACATCATAGCTGCAGACACGCTTTTGTTCACAACACTTTTTTGAATTTTTTGGTAAATCTAATCATCACATTACACCTCAGACAAACCTTTTCCTGATCTCTGGCATATGGTATATTTGTTTCTTCTGCCTGTTTTGGCACTTGAGGTTTATATTCATATTTTATATTTGGTTATTTGGCAGATGCTCCTGACCAAAGTGACTTATAAAAGTGCATACAATGGAGATTAGACTAAGAACAGAGGCAATACTAAATCAAAAGTATCACAATCCATAGTAGGAGTCATTACATAATATGTCATATTCTCTTAAGTACAAGGTGAAGTTTGAGGATACAGCACAAATGTTTACAGATGGGTGTTAGTTAAAGGAAGATGCAGCCTGAAAATTGAGATGGAACTTTGAGGACTTTGAGACAGAATCACACCAGGATACTCAGGAGTATCAGAGAGGTAAGAACCATTTTTGGGCACTGCTCTAGATTCCCAACTCTGTCAGGGTTGCTAACAGGGCCTGATGGTCAGCTATACTGAACATGACAGAGACATCAAGAAGGATTAAGACCGAGGACAAGAGGGCTGCTTTTGCATAATTTAGAACTTCTGTTACAGTGAGATGAGCAGCCTCAGTTGAATGGCAAGATGGACTGACTGGGGTCAAGTAGATTTAAAGTCTCAATGAACAGATCTTTCTTAATTTAGATTCAAACAGCTTCTCAATTTGGATTATAATGTTATATATTAATATTCAATTAATTTGAATATGCAACCAAATGCGAAAAAAAATCCCTGAGAAGTTACTATAGGGGGAAAAACCAGGTTACTAGATACATGAAAGCTAGAAAACTCGGCATATATATGGATTCCATTCCAGTAAATACACAATAACAGACAATCTGGATTATCATCTAACATTGGGCAACTGTAGATCTTATTAACAGGAGGTTGTGTCATCACAAATATGTACCAGGGAAGGCCTAACCTTTGTGTAATAACTGGCTACTGAGCAAGCTAGTGTATGCTTTGCACGCTTAATGCTGATTCATATTTTAGGTATTTTCTACTGAGTCAGAGACAGTTTGCAAACAAAACAAGTGATTTTGTTGTTTAACAAGCAATCAGGCCCCTAGCAGCACCCCCTACTCCATCAGAGACATTAGTGCTGAATCTTGAGTGGATGTGGAACAACGGTGCAACAAACTGAATTTAAACTATACTCACATCTACCATAAAAAGTCCAAAAACACAAAAGGTCATCTCATCTAACATTTCACATGCAAAAAATGTAGAGAAGGACTCACATGAAGATGCAACAATAGGGCCTAGTGCCCTAGCCAGTGCCCCCAAACTGCGCAGGATTCCCATCACTGTGCCCTTCTGACTTGCTGAACCTTAAGAAAGACACATAACATTTTTGAACTTTGAACTGCAAAGATTAAGTTTTTGAACAACAGGAATTCATACACCCTAACTTGCACACAGTGGAGCAGTTTGAATATCATGTGAACTGCAATGTTCTCTCACCATGTTCAGAGACCTGAGCAGAGAGACAAGGAACAACAACTGCAGCTGCTACATGGAAAGAAGAAAGAGGAGTAAATGAATATGCTAAAACAAAAACAGACATAAGATAGTAACAGAATCTTACCTGAAAGGAAAGGTTTTAATGTTCTGTTTTTACCGAGGTTCACAATTGTAAGTAACTTTGGTTTTATGACAAAGCTGACACATCTAGCAGCTAGAAATTAGCCTTATGAGAACTACTAGCTGTGCTACTGCTTCTGTCTCCATCCAACTAAACACTGAGTATAACGTTCAACTAAACACTGACGTTTTCCAGGAAATTTTACATTTTTTCAAACCTGTGTAACTTGCCCTGGATAAGAGAACCAGCTAAATGACAAACAGGTGATGTAACATAAATTTCTTGATACCTGACTGGGTAGTCTTGCTAAACATCATACTACATACAAAGAAACATTTATAAAATAAACAGCTAAATAGCTTTTATAAGTAGCACTACATGCTCTCAATACTTACCAAATGAGTACAGAAACAATCCAGTGTAGAGCATACTCAAATTCCAAGATAATCCAATGAGAATGAAAGCTGGGATCAGTGACAAGATAGCCTGCAAAATATATTTTAAAATACTGATTTACAGCTGACAACACGGTAAATTCTATTACAGCAAATTACACAACAACAGGTCAGATGGAGAGGGCTGACCTTACCATCCAATATGATGCTGAAATATATGTTCATTGCCATATCAAAGCCAAAACTGTTGTCACAGTTACTCTACAGTTTTAATGCTGACCGTTGTTAGCACACTGAAGTATTTACCAGTTGAACAGTCTTGATCTGATGCTCTGGTTTGATCCTGCGGGCATATCCCCCCTGTATCACTGCCATGGTGATACCAATGAAGAAAAACATCTTTCCCTGTTGCATGCTGGAATGATATGTAGAAAATATGAGGAAACAGTGTTCATCAAGAGACATTAGTATTGCTGTTGACGGGTGTCTGGTCTCTGTGGCACCAAGCATTCAATGTCATCATCTAGGACTTAATTAGCAAATTAAATTAAATTAGCAAAATTAGCAATACATAAAAGTGACTACGTTCACATGGACAGCAGTAATCTAACTACTGACCTTATTCTGAATAAGACAATATTCTGATTAAGATGTTTACATGAGTTGCTTTTAAAATATTCCTTCCATGTTCCAGTTTTACATGTTATAGAGCATAGATCGAGTGCTGGCACACATCTATTACGTTCCCACGTCATGCCGTCCGACGTTCCCTCCAGAATTTCACGTCGGCTACGCTAACGACATACAGTTCGTTATGGTACCATACACTGTTTTGGGTGTTTCATTTTTAATTTTACGGAAACTTCAAGTGCAGTTACTTATTTGTCAAGCCATACGTGCAAATGGACGACGGCGTCGTCTCCAGATCTTACAGATCTTTCTAAACCGTCTCTGGCCATGGTCTCGTTTGCTGTCAAACGGTTGACCACCAGCGAAAACTCCCACAGGATGTTAATAGTGTGATTAAGGTGTGTACATGTCTTTGATAATGCAACTAAAATAGGAATACTCCACCTGTCTTAACTTGATTAGTGTTTACTTCAAGTATGACCTTAACTGGATTAAGGTAATCAGAAATCGCTGTTTACATGGTACTTTCTTAATCAGAGTATTGTCTTAATCGGGTTAATATCGGAATTTTGTTGTCCATGTAAATGTACTGAATGATTCCCCAATGTAACCATGAACAGTAGGCAGAACATCATTGTGATAATGTCAGTGTTTCATCCAACGACAGCAAGTATGTGAATGACAAAATTTAATAAAAGTGTCATTAACACCAGGAAAAAATGAATCTTAAAACGGTGAGTCATCACTAGCAAGTAGAAGTAGCTGTCTGTGCTTTATGCCTCCCCTAGAGCTGCAATACTAGCCTTAACAGCAGGGCTGGCCCAAACCTTTATGGGGCCCTAAGCAGAATTTGATTTGGGGCCCCCCCCACCGCCTTGGCACTGCCAATACTATTGACCATTGTCAATGCTTGATCATTCACACTAAGGGTGCAACGGATCACAAAACTCACGGTTTGGATCGGATCACGGTGTTGGAGTCACGGATTGGATCATTTTTCAGATCAAAAAAAAAAAGGGGAGACAAATATAACTTTGTTTTCCATTTATTAGGCTACTTAAAGACCTTAAAGAACACAAAGCAAGGAACGTTTGCCTATGGTCTTAAATGAAAACAACATTCAAAATGTCCAATGTTGAAATAAAATCTTAAAATAAAATATTTGATACTCAATTGTTAAATTAAACTGGAATATGAGCGCTTCTTCTGCTGTTCTTCGGCTGTGTCTGAAATTGCTCCCTATTCACTATATAGTGCATATATATTAGGGATGTGCATCTCCATCACTGAAGCTGATGCGATAAACATCTGGATGCATTGCCAACAATTCGATACATTAAAGATACATATGAAGCAACTACTAATGCGATACGATATGACTCACTCCTATTGCGATGCAGTGCCATTCGACACAATTTGATTCAACACAATGCGATTCAAAGCGATACAATGCGATGCAAAAGATATGATTCTATGCAATTCAATATGGTACAGATAGTTTGATTTTATTTCCTTGGTTCTCCTTAAGCAGACAAATCATAAATTAACTAAAAAGTGCCATTTTTACTTTACATATTTGTTTCTCTAGTATTGCAACTCAGTAAGCATCTCATTTATTGTCCGTCTCTCTTGAAAAATCCAAAGTGTCGCCAAACATTTGATTTGCAGCAATTTGGTGGAACGTGATGCTCTTCCTCCTCCATGATAGTCTGAGTCACCCGGACATGCCTCCAACTCACGCGAGACTTGGCTGAGAGACTTGACGAGAATTGGCCACTGACAGCAGTGGAGATGAGAGCGTGCGCTTGGAGAAACAGTTTAGGGAGGAGGACTCAATCTAAATATAAAATTATTGGTCACAAATTATTGGTCACATTTTTAAATAATAAAGGCATAGGGCCTCTACTAGTAATTATATATAAATAAATCGGATTTTACCGATGCAAAGATGTTAGAAACGATGTGTCCCGAGTTCATCCCAAATTGTATCCGGTGCACACTTTCTTAATCGGGGCAATCGCATCGTGAACTTTTATGCCGGTGCACCGATGCGAATCGGTGAATCTTACCATCCCTAATATACATATGCACTTATATACATTTTACACTTGATCGTTGAACTTAAGTGCCAGCTAGCTAGCTAACATTAGTTTCGACTAATTTGAACAGATGAAGCTGGATGCTAGTTCTTTCATTAAGTTAGCTAGTGATAGCTAGCTAGCTGGGTAGCAGTATTATCTAGCTAGCAGGTTAATGTCAGTTACAACTAGCTAGTCACTTAGCTAGCTAGCTGGCACAGTTAGACACAAAGATGTTCATACAAATGTTCGAATAAACTTGCAAACATAAAACTATATCCAGAAAATTATTAATATATTGTATGACTGTGAATAGTGAGCGAGTGAATGATTGAGCGACTTCGGACACAGTCGGCATCTCTTTGTATCTTTTCACTTTTCATCTTTGCAACTCTGCATCAAGATTTAGGGAATTATTACTAGTAACAGCGGCAGTAAAACTGTTTTTCACACTATTACATACCAATGCTATTCAAGCGCTCTTGGGGGCCCTCTGGTGGCCACAGGGGCCCTAAGCAGGTGCTTAGTTTGCTTACGCATCAGGCCGGCCCTGCTTAACAGTTCCATGAAAAATATCTGTTCATTTTCAGCCAGGTTTGCATCTTGTAAATGTAATCCCTGCCAGAAAAGAATCTACAAAATGCTATAAATTAATGTGACACTAAAGTTTTCTAGAATAACATGTGTTATTTGGAAAATATGATTTTGTTTATGCAATGACATTAGGATTAAAGTGCAACATCTAAAAAAAATAAGCAGAAAAAATATCTAACGTACATTTTTCTTCCTGTTTAGTCAGGGGTTTGAATGAATGGGGACACCTGTAGAAATTGTTTGCATCAATTTTCAAGGCTTAATTTACTTCCATTGCTGCACAAAAGCTGCAAGTTGTTAACCCATGTTCCCTGAAAAAGGCCTTTTTTATAACTCTGAACCAAATTTGCATTATTTTTCAGTTTTTGGTAACCTAAACGTTTTTAACCTCTGGCAGTTTACCGCTTCCTTTTGTTCCATTTCAGGTCATTCACTGGACTTGAACTGCTTAAATTTCAATAAATTGGAAAAATGTGTTCTAAAACTTTTGACTGGTAGTGTATACAATAAGAAAAATATTTTCTTTAAAATCTATAGTCATTAACATATGAATTACACGTGCCACTCTATTGATTGCCTGAGACTACAGATGATCAAGTGTTAAACTGTAACAGTAATACACTATATGGACAAAAGTATTTGGCCACACCTGTTTTTCAGGGTTTGGGCTAGGCCCCTTATCTCCAGTGAAGGGCAATTTTAATGCTTCAGCATACCAAAACATTTTGGACAATGCTATGCTTCCAACTTTGTGGCAAGTTTTGGGAAAGGCCCTTTTCTATTTCAACATGACTGTGCCCCAGTGCACTAAGCAAGGATTATAAAGTTCGGTGTGGAAGAACTTGACTGGCCCCCACAGAGCCCTGACCTCAACCCCATCGAGCACCTTTGGGATGAACTGGAACAGAGATTGCGAGCCAGGCCTTCTCGTCCAACATCAGTGCCTGACCTCATAAATTCTCTACAGAATGAATGGGCACAAATTCCCACAGAAACACTCCAAAATCTTGTGGAAAGCCTTCCAAGAAGAGTGGAAGCTGTTATAGCTGCAAAAGGGGGACCAACTCCATATTAAAGTATATGTATTTGAATACAATGTCATTACAATGTAATGGTCAGGCGTCCAAATACTTTTGTCCATATAGTGTATGTCACAATGTTGATATATGCATCCCTTTACTTATGCAATGCAAATGAGGACAGATCCCACAATGATTGGGACACCTTCCAGTGCCCGCGTTTATATGTCACTGAACATTCTGAACAGTGTGCTACTATTATGCATTCACCCCAGTATGCTACTTTTATCATTCACTGAACTAACTTCATATTTATGGCAAAACTAAGTCAAACCCACATATTCAGAAGTTTGAATAATATGACAATTAGTAACATTTCAATGTTGCTGTTTTAGACAATATTACAAACACAATTCCAAAAAGTTGGGACAGTATGGAAAATGCTAATAAAAAAAAAGGAGTGATTTGTAAATTCTAGTCACCCTGTACTATATTGAAAACACTATAACAACACATTATCTGATGCTTTACCTTGTGAATTTAATTTTTTAAATGTCTAATGCAGTCTATGACTGCAACACGATCCAAAAAAGTTGGGACAGTCGAGTGTTTACCACCGTAACATCACCATTTCTTTTAATAACACTTATTAAGCATTTGGGCACTGAAGACACCAGTTGGTTAGGTTTAGCAAGCGGGATTTTCCCCATTCTTCCATTATGCAGGTCTTAAGCTGCACAATTGTACGGGGCCTTCGTTGCTGTATTTTGCGCTTCATAATGCGCCACACATTCTCAATTGGAGACAGGTCAGGACTGCAGGCAGGCCAGTCTAGCACCCGCACTCTCTGCTTATGCAGCCATGCACTTGTAATCCAGGCAGAATGTGGTTTGGCGTTGTTCTGCTGGAAAATGCAGGGATGTCCCTGGAGAAGACGACGTCTGGACGGCAGCATATGTTACTCCAAAATTTGTATACATCTTTCTGCATTAATGGTGCCCTCACAGATGTGCAAGTTACCCATGCCATGGGCACTGACACATCCCCATACCATGACAGATGCTGGCTTTTGGACAGCTTGATAACAGCTTGGATGGTCCTTTTTCCTCTTTGGCCCGAAGAACACAACGGCTGTTTTGTCCAAAAATTATTTGAAATGTTGACTCATCTGACCACAAAACACACTTCCACTGTGCTACTGTCCATCTAAGATGAGACTGAGCCCAGAGAAGTCAGCGACACTTCTGGACAGTGTTGATGTATGGCTTCTGCTTTGCATAGTAAAGCCTTAACTTGCATCTGTAGATGCAGTGGTGAATGGTGTTGACTGACAAAGGTTTACCAAAGTATTCCCAAGCCCATGTCATGATATCCATTACAGACACATGACGATTTTTAAGACAGTGATGTCTGAGGGATTGGAGCGCGCATTCAGAAGTGGTTTTCAGCCTTGCCCTTTATACACTGAGATTTGACCGGATTCCTTGAATCTTTTAATAATTTTGTGCACTGTAGAGGGCGAAATGCCCAAAATCCTACCGATTTGTCTTTGGGGAACGTTGTTCTCAAAGTGCTGGATTATTCGCTGACGCATCTGTTGGCAAATTGGCGAGCCTCAACCCATGCTTCCTCCCAAAGGACTAGGCCTTTCTTGGAGGCTCCTTATATACTATAACACGATTGCCTCACCTGTGTAAGATCACCTGCTTCACATCACCTTGTTATTTCAACTTGTCACACAGTCCTAAATTGTCCCTGTCCAAACATTTTTGGAAAGTGTTGCAGGCATAAATTTTAGAATAAACGTATATCTTCAAAAAAACAATGAAGCTGATCAGGTGAAACAAAACAGTATAAAGACAGGGTATTTCATGTTTTAATACTAGTCAAAGTAAATTTGCCAATTACAGCTTTCTGTTTTTATTTGCATTTCATTTACTGTCCCAGCTTTTTTGGAATTGGGGTTGTATTTCAGTGGTCACTGAACTGAATAAAAAGATGATCAAAGTGATAAAAATGTAATACTTTCTAAATCACAAAATTAAAGAAATCATAATAAGATTAAATCTGGACCTTAGTGTCTTATCATTTAGTGTCTTATCACTTCATCATTTATAGATATCATTCTCATATACCTATCAATAGCTCACACTGCATTCTTGAAATTATTAATTGCATGTGTGTAACAAGTGTTGAGGGTTTCCGGAATGCACGATTCAGAAAAAAGCCCCTCTGAGCTTTCTTTGACCCATACCTGGTGAACTGGAAGCGCTGATGTGTAAGAAAGCTGAGAGTGTACTCCAGTCCAGAGAAGAGAAAAAGGTACATGAAGTACACCAATCCCAGCATTTTCAAATTCAGCATACCTTAATTTCAACAGAAACAAAAAATATTGTTTGAACATGAATCCCTAAATATGTTAAGTATTGTTCATTTTCACTGTGCAAGTATGCAGTCTTTAATACTCACTGTCTTTAGACGGTGAAACTTCCTTCCTTGACACAGCAGAAAACTGAAAAAGAGCCACTGGGTTGAGAAGGTCTATTGTTTCTTGGATCCCTGAAGAGACAGCAGAGACCTGTGACAGGAATAAGTTATCACTTTTTATCAATTGCTGTCACTGACAGAAGCAGATATTCTGTGAACTTACAGATTCAGATGCCTTTTCATCCATATTCATAGACAACCTACAGCCTTCACACCTGCATGCATTATGTGGGCTGCGTTAAAAATATAAACTGTGCTGACTGCCTGTTCATAATCAATACACTGTTTTAAAATGAATACCTCTAAATTACCTAGTATTCCTAATATTCATAGCAACAGCATTAATGCAATGGGATAAGACTGGTTAATATTAATGATAACAGAAAGGGCTACTCAATGATGCTCTTTTCTGATTTGTCCATAATCTAACCGCTCAAGCAAATTCTGAGATATGAAATAGATTAATCTGAAACCAAGAAAATGTTACTTTTCTCTTTAGTCACCTAAACACAACTTTTTGGGTTCAGCGCTAAACAAAAATCAGTAATTAACAAAAACAGCATTTAAATTTAAAGATGTCAGTTTACAGAGAAGTTTAAAAAGGGGGGACCTGAGTAGCTCATGCAGCAAGGAACTTGAGGGCAGACCGAGTTTTGCTAGCCTGACTCAAACTGATCATGTTACTTGCTGAAAATAACCAGTATCCCACATTAGTGGAACAAGCTTGACCTGTCAGGCCAGGTTGGCCAAGGACCCAGCCCCACACCACCCCCAAGCAACCTGTGACCCACCAGAACACTTGAAACCTCTAAGTGCCCACCACGCTATAACATACTGCATGACTGTACTGTGAAAAACAGCCATTGGCAACATGCAAGTACTAGAGTGTTGCAGTGACACGAGCCAGTAGTACAACCTGTAATTTCAAAGCAGGGCTGTATAAAGGGGGAAAAGCATTCAAAAATAACACTTTGACAAAAAAGAACTTACCTTGATGTCCTTATGCAGCGTCTCTGGCAGCATGAGGAAGATGAAGAGTAGGTCTGCTGCAGAGAAGAAAAGCGCCAGTAGAGCTGGGCCCAGGTAGAACAACTCCTCTACACTGGACCTGCGCGCAAAGTAGGCCCCAATCAGAGGACCCACTGTAAAGCCCAGGGAGAAAGCCACACCGATGATTGCCTGATGACAACACAAAACATGTTTGTTTACAGCAATCCAGATGAACTAGTCAGAATCAGAGAGGGGTGATAAACCTGTCCTGAGACAAATACCAGAATACCTGGTGGAAGGGAACAATGTATATTTGAATATGACCCAATGTTCTTTATGTTTTACACAGCAAGACAAATAAATATATCTGAAAGTGATTTAATATGTTTTATCTTAAAATGTAATTCAACTACAATGGTATTGTTTATAGTTGGTTAACACCTTTACTATAGCAGGAATCCACACCAAAATCTATTTTAACTGAGCAAAAAATATTTGATAATTGAATAATTGAAGTTAAATGAAACTCTTTCATGGTTTTGTCATCAATTATATGGTCACCCAAGTCTCATAAAAACCCCAGACCCCCCTTTTCATTTGAAGAGACAGAGGAGGCTCAAACAATCTTGTTATGCCAGCTGGGAACTGGACAGAGCAGTAATTTAGAGGGATAAATGTCAATTGATGTTTTACAAAATAATAACACCCCATATAAATATAAATGGATGAATTGTTTTAATAGTATCATAACAACTTATAATTATGGGGGCATACTTTTGATTTCCCAAGCTTCACACCATTTTATGTTAATAAGAAAACTACTGCTTTTACTGTTGAATCAAATTACATTTTTTATGTTAGATTTGGCTTGCTTTTGCTTAATTTTCACTGATGCAGAAGAACAAAAATTCTATGTTGAATATGTTTTACGCATTCATAATCTAAAAATGTAGTATCATAACATGAATATAAGGCCTTTCCCCTCATATCATATCTATACAAACACAAAAACTGTCAATAAGAAATGCCCTTTAAAGAATGATCAACTACTAACAGACATTTTTGTACTTCAATTCTTCCTCCTCCATCCATTCAGTCTTAGTAAAGCATGATTAAACAGAAACCACGTTAACAAATCTTTTCAAATCCATCCTAGTAATCAGACTGTAATATTTAAACACTGTGTATAAACTATGGCAGTAAAACTAACCATATAAAATTATAAGACAATATGACATCACTCAGACAAATATGCCCAGAACCATGTTATGGCCTTACCATTCCTTGATTGCGTGTTTTCGGACAGGGCAGGTCTGCCACAATGGCGGTACAGAGGCTGACATTACCCTTGCAGATGCCACCTACCACTCGAGACAGCAGAAATACACTGAAACTATGTGACATGGCCCACAAAGCATAGGAAGACATCAGTCCCACCTGGAAACACAGGGCATACATTGAGACACATTGGTCTACAGGACCAGTTGCACAAAAATTAAAATGGACTATGCCTGTGGCTTAAAAGTAACCCTTCTGATAGCCAAGGTATGTATGGAGTTAATTTTCTCTATATATAAAACTATAATTTGTAACAACTTGTTCTGGCACAAAGAAAAACAAAGTATTGATAATTTTAATTACAGTAATAACTTGAATGTTTTTAAATGCAAATCCTTTCTAGGGACTAATTCACAATGACATGTGAAAATGTCCAATAAACAGATCTGCTACAATATACACTCAGTGACCACTTTATTAGGTACACCTCTCTAATACTGGGTAGGACCGCCCTTTGCCCCCGGAACGGCCGGCATTCTTTATGGCATGGATTCAACAAGGTGCTGGAAACATTCCTTAGAAATTCTGCTCCATGCTGACATGATGGCATCACGCAGTTGCTGCAGATTTGTTGGCTGCACATTCATGCTGCGAATGTCCCATTCCACCACATCCCAAAGATCCTGTATTGGACTGAGATCTGGTGACTGTGGAGGCCACTGGAGTACATTCAACTCATTGTCATGTTCCTGTAACCATTTTGAGATGACGTGCGCTTTGTGGCATGGTGCGTTATCCTGCTGGAAGTAGCCATTAGGTAGACCGTGGCCATAAAAGGATGCACATGATCAGCAACAATACTCAGGTAGGCTGTGGCACTTAAATGATGCTCAGCTTGTATTAAGGTGCCTAATGTGTGCTGAGAAAATGTTCCCCACACCATTACGCCACCACCTCCAGCCTGAACCGTTGACACAAGGCAGGATGGATCCATGGATTCATGTTGTTTACTCCAAATTCTGACCCTACCATTTGCATGTCGCAGCAGAAATCGAGATTCATCAGACCAGGCGATGTCTTTCCAATTGTCTACTGTCCAGGTTTGGTGAGCCTGTGCCCATTGTAGCCTCAGTTTCCTGTTCTTAGCTGACAGGAGTGGTACCCTGAGGGGTCTTCTGCTCCTGTAGCCCATCCACCTCAACGTCTGACGCGTTGTGCGTTCAGAAATGCTTTTCTGCATAGCACTGTTCTGCATAGCACTGTAACATGTGGTTATTTGGGCTACTGTTGCCGTCCTGTCAGCTTGGACCTCTGACCTTCTCCTCTGACCTCTGTCATTAACAAGACAATTTCACCCACAGAACTGCTACTCATTGGATGTTTTTTGTGCCATTTTCTATACACACTAGAGACTGTTCTGCATGAAAATCCCAGGAGATCAGCAGTTTCTGAGATACTCAAACCACCCCATCGGGCATCAACAATCATCCCACAGTCAAAGTCACTTAAATCAGATTTCCTACCCATTCTAATGTTTGGTCTGAACAGCAACCGAACCTCTTGACTATGTCTTTGTGATTTTATGCACTGAGTTGCTGCCAGATGATTGGCTGATTAAATATTTGCATCAATGAGCAGGTGTACAGGTGTACCTAATAAAGTGGTCACTGAGTGTAGGTGCAGTGTTGTACAGTGTCACCCAGTCTTGGAGAAAAAAAATTAAAACCCATAAATGTAGCACCTTAAATGACATGAGAACTGTAATACCCACTGTAGTTAGCATCATCAGTGGTCTTCTACCATAGTGATCTGATGCTGCACCAGAGAGGGGTGAGGACAGAAACTGCAGCAGAGAGAAGAGTGAGCCGATCAGACCTGAGAGGTAGAGCACACAGAAAGTGATGACAAACAGTGATGACAAACTACAAAATTAAATCTATGTAAGCCTTTATTAAAGAATTTTACTTTATGTTATTTTTCAGCATACACCTTGTCCATCAGTTGGATGGATTTTAAGACAGGAGTTAAGGTGTTTAGGAGTTGTCTGCCTGCCAGACTTTGCTTAACATCACAACCCTCTTAATATCATGCTTTATTCTTTTCAAAATTACTTGCCAACTCACTACTGCTTTTGATTTCAAATGGATCCATTTAATAACACTGGGACACCCCTTTATTGTCACCTTCAGAGTAGTTAACTATAGCTATTTAATTGCATAGGTATATAAGTAAACATTTTAACAAGTATTACCACACTTGGTTGAAGAAACATTGTGAACAGCCAGTCATAGTCTGTGAGACAGTGTTAAGGGATATAATCAACTAAATCAAGAGGTTACTGAGCTTGAACTGCGCCAAAAACATCTACACATATACTCAGCTCAAGACAGTCAACAGTGCATGACTTCGTAGAATGAGATTAAACTTCTGCTACAGTTCTTGATTTGAGGCTTGTCAAGACATCTCAGGCAGGACTAGTTGGCTAAGATTGTTTTCACATCAGGTAAAATTGGTAACAGTATATATTTAGTTCAACTGAAACCATTTCCCAAAGGATTCAAGTGACAGTTTAATTCATTTCACCATGTCAATTTTCAAGTGTACCTGGGCCCTCAACATATTCAGGTTATGATCCATGCAACTATTCTCTTGATTACAAAAACTGTGAGATATACAATAACCCCTGATAATCATGGAGGATACCTTGTATGTTATTCATCTTTCTATTATTTGGTGCTCCTTTCAAATGGAATTTGAAGAAACTGCACAATAAGAGTGACTATAGCGAGCTGTGTTCACACCACTTTTGTAAAGGACACATCATAGACGTGCTATTGCTGTCAGGTTTGGAAAAATGCAGCAATAACAAAAAAGGTGGTAAATTACAAACACACATCTATGCATTACCTCCAAAGAGCACAGTGTTGTATTTTGTCTCAATAGGAACCCCAACAGCTTCTCTAAACCAGTCAACAAGGCCCTGCAGTGACTGATACACAGCATCCTGTTAATAAAAAACAATAAGGTTAAAATTCAGCAAGAAGCAAAAATATAATCACACTCTCTCACACACGTACACACAAAGAGAAGAGAGCCAACTAACTTGGTCATTCAGATAGGCACAAGGGTATCTGACACACAACGGCTTGTTTGCAGCGCATCAGAGTCCCAGGCCTCCTGCTGACTTTATACAACCAAGCACCAGTCAGACAGCACTCCCTTGTTATTGACAATTCTAACCGAAAATCAAATTAATGTGCCCACTCAATACTTAAATACACAACAGCTTTGGTATCTGACATAATGTCTCTAAGAAAAGTTTCAAACAACTGCATGCTCAAAGCTGACTAATAAGCTCTTACTCCAGCGAATGTGCACTTACTTCGGTTTTTCCATAGTGGTCAAGAATAGAAGGCAGAAGAGGTAAAATCAAGGTGAATCCCAGCAGATCCAGCAGTAAAGCGAAGAAAACCACTGTGATAACCCTGGAGGAGACAGGGTCTTTTTCATAAAGTGTTCTGTCGGAGTTCTTCATCCTGTACTCGCCCTCTCACAGCACACGTTCTGCCTGGAGTGCGCTGCCCGGAACAACACGGAAATGATTTTAGAGTGCTTTCAACACATTCTTCTGCAAATTAGGCAGAGGCACTCCCACTCAGACAGACATGCACAGACATTATGACATTACCGCTGCTCCACTACTTACAAAATTCCACAGCGTTGTTAAAAGTGTCACGGAATATTAACAAACACATTTCCTTGGTACAAATACTGGATTATATACTTTCGATAAATGTAGATCTTAGGGGATTCTGGCTCGGCTAGAAGTTTGTAGCTCGAGAAAAATCAAGGCGCTTCCTTGCGTCGCGCCCCTTATCTCAAACGATAGACTGCCAAAAAGTAAACGCTTAGCGGCTCACGTCTTTAGAACAATAACATGGCTACACTGCAAGTAAATGTCTAAAATGTAAAATCGGTGGGCAAGCAATGAACATACATGAGTCAGCATTTAACTCTTGAGACAGACGTAGGCTGAATAGCAAGGAAATTAGCAAGGTACACGGTTTACATTTGTACATCAGCCTGTGACACAGCAACTGAATTCCCCAAAGTAATCTCACAACGGTAACATTACTGCCTAACTAACTACAATTTTATGGCTAACAATCACAAACAATATAGATGAACGTCGACAAATCAATATACGACGCAATCCCTTCTGACCTAAAGGCGGAAGTGTACAGTTTTCTCATGTGTTGCTTCATAACGCATTTCTAATCTATCTTCACTTCAGTAAACCAACGGCATGGTGATTGGGGATAACTAGTTTAATAGACGGCACCCTAGCCAGACTAACTATACTGCAATAGAGCCTTGCACACTGTAAATTAGCGAGTATAAATCCAGCAAACTATCTTAAAGTATCAGGGATTACGGAATTATTGTCTTGGGATGTATTTAAAAGTTATTTTAAAAACTAGTGTGTTTGGCAAAACGTTTCGATAAAGACTAATCTACTAATACATTGTATGATTATTTAATCGAAATACGGCAATGTTCGTCGTTTCCATTAGCAGGCTAACGGCTAGCTACTCCACCGGTGATCTCTCATCGTTTACCAGAGTGCAGTATTTGCAATTCATTTAACTATGTTGCTAGTTATATTCACCTCTGCTCCGGAATGAATGTCGGTTTGTTTGTTGCCAGCGCCCAGTGATTTAACGGTCTCATTCTATCTTCATAATCATGAATGGCGAAATCTTTTGTCCCGTTTCTGAAGACCAGGAAGAGGTTTCCGATTTCACTTGTAATGGCAAAAATGTGACGCATGTGTTTAGAATGAAGCTAGCCAGGGTTTTAGGCGTTTGTTTGAACGAATCTTGTTATGACTGTCACTGTGAACAGTGGCGGCTGGTGGCTGTAAAAGTAGGGGAGGAAGGAAGGTGCACTTGGTGAAGTTTGGTGGTGGTGGTGGTGTTGGGGTGGGGTGGGGTGGGGTGGGGTGTTAGTGTGGGCATATGCAGGCATGTAAAACCCAGACACATTTAAAGCAGCAGTAAGGAGTTTTGGTCTACAACTAGTGAGCTAACTACCTAAAAGACATACAAAATACAACAGCAGCACAGTAAGCACTGATAAAAGCTTGCTAGCATTCTAACACGTCTTTTTGGGATATTGTTGGCAATGGTGTGCTGTGAAAGCAGTTCTTACATTTTCAAGGGGTGGTCTGACCACAGAACTACATAGTGCATAGTCTGGGCGGCTAGTGGGAATGACAGTTGTGTTCTGTCCTTCATATGACCATATACTATAAAAATGAAGTTGAAGATGACAACAAAACTAGTTTCCAATAAAAATATACCTAAAAAGTGGTAAATTGATGCATTCTGTTGTTTTAATACCAAAAAAACAGAATTTAAAAACAGATTGTTATACCCTACTGATTGAAACTGATAAATTGTAGTCGTAGAGTGAAAAGGGACGTGCCAGGTTTAAGCTAATTACTGAGGATACATGGGCATTCATTTGAAAAAGAAGTCGACTCTCCTGGCTGTTCATCAATCTGCCAAGAGAAGAATGGAGCCGCTGATTCCTGCTTGATTTCGCTTTTAATTGAGGTGGCTATCACTGAAATCAAATCGTTTTGGATGGTTTTAGACATGCCGGTAAACACCGATGAAAACTGCAGATGCTCTGCAAGTAAATCGTCATATTGTGCAATCACCTCTGCTAGCTCTCTATAGTTTCCCTTTTTGTCTGAACTGGCCCCCTCGATATGCCCCCTGAAAGGCAACTCTTGCATGCCCAGATAACCAGTGGCATCAACCAGGCGCTTCAGAATATCTCGATTACGACACACTTTTGCATTGTGCTGCGCTGTTTGCAACCGTACACCCTCATCCACAACTTGATTGATTGAAATTGCTGGGCAGGATGCCAATCTAACTGCAGCACAGACATGGTCTCGACATTTATCATGGCGTTTTGTTGCCCTATCCAAATTCTTTATATCACTAAATCCCTGAACAGACCATGTTTGAGATTTCCCCATTAGCAACCAAGGCCAACAATACAGAAGGTTGTTCATTAGGCTGCCAGTGAGCCATGGGTATTTTTCTCATACCATGTGGGGATGAACACAGTGACTTCACCATTTGGTTTGGTAATCTCAATTTTTGGAACTGGTCTCCCTGCTGCTTTGACCCTAACCTTCTCACTGTAGTCCAACAAGTGAAATGGTGTATTTAATAAAACATGGACAACTTCTGCTGTTTCCACTGTGGCTTTATTAGCAACCAACAAAGCCAGCTTCCAACCTAAAAAAAACACCTCTCAACTAAACATGACAATTCTTACCGTACGTTCATACCGGGAGCGGTGAGACCGTCAAAGCGACCGGAAGTCATTTGTTCCGTCCTCTGTACAAAAAAGAAACACTGTTGTGCTGGGCGCTGGAGTCGAAGACCACTCGGATCTGTCCAGGTTTCTTCAAGTGGTAGACTGCAAAAATAGGGAGGTACCAGCACTCTTCATCTTCTCCAAGTGAGGGCGCTATTTCTGCATGGCCATTTTGGAATATCTTATCCATGAATGTGAAGAAGTGTTCTTTCAATTCTGTTTTTTTGTTGAATGAGCGTTGCAGCGACCTGAAGCGGTTGAGTGCTTGAGCTTTGTTGTTGGGTAGACGATGCCTGGGTGTCTTAAAGGGCAGAGGAGCTGTTCAGCTATTATCTTTATCTTTGTAGAAGCTTTGTTCCATGATCCTCAAAAAGGTTATGTCCTTAAACGAAGGGGTTATTTTGTCATTGTCTTTGGTCCTGTCAAAGACACCACATGCCGGTTGTCTGCGTCACAAAGGTGGTTTTCAGGATGGACTGGAAAACTGAAACAGCAGGGTCTGCTGGTGTCATACTTTTCCTTAATGACGTAGTGGTTTGGACGTGGCTTGAAGAGGGATTGCCGTCCGTTTTCTAGCGTGTTAGTGTAAAAGGTGCTCACGGTCTCGAGCTTGTGGACCTCTCCAAGGCAGACGTTGCCAACTATTACCCACCCCAAGTCTAGTTTCTGTGCGTACGGGGAGTCATGAGGGCAATTGATCTGCTTACGCACCTTGTGAACCCTTATTATGTCTTGCCCAAGCAGCAACATGATGGGAGCCTGTGGGTGTAGTTCTGGGATTTGCTTTGCGATTGGCTGGAGATGAGCGTGATGAAGAGCTGCTTTGGGGGTAGGAATCTCTGACCGCTCATTGGGAATTTCACTGCACTTTATGAGTGTAGGCAGAGTGAGAGTGACTTCTCCGTCCAAAGATTCGACTTGAAAGCCGTGTACTCTTCTCCCCGTCGTCTCCACAACACCAGCACACGTTTTGAGTGAGTATGGGGCGCTGTAGCCTTCTATCTGGAAAAGGCTGAAAAACTCTAATCTCACCAATGACCGGTCATCCAGGATTGCATATAGCTTGATTTCTTTCTCTCGTTGACCATTGGGGAAGACTTTAACTAAACAAATCTTGGAGCAGGATCTGCCTGTGAGGTTTCTGCCACAAACCCCCGTGCACTTTATCGTCACAGAAGTCTCTGGAGTGATGCTGTCTCCCTCCCCGCCATACTCGCGCACAGTGGTGGACATCTCTGAGGGCTGTCTTGCGGGCCCTGGGTGTAAAGCTGAATGATGACTGTCACTATCACACTCTGAACATTTCACCTCTTTCTCACAGTTCTTTGCGAGGTGCGATGTTGAAGCACAGCAGCGGAAACAGATGCCATTTTGTTTGAGAAAGGCCTTCCTCTCTTCCAGAGGTTTCTGTCTGAATCCAGGACACTTAAAAAGGGGGTGAGGTTTGTTATGTATGGGACACATTTTGCAGGATCTCCAACCTTTGACTGCAGAGCACTATCAAATGATGAGTTGGTCACTTCAGTCTTATGGACTGATACAGGTGTTTGATAATTTGTGTGCTTGAGTGTGTGCTTCTCTGCTCTAGGTTGGTCTGTAGCACAGGGGTTGAAGACGAAGCTTGGATCGTTTTTCATCTTGGCCTGCTGGGAGATAAAGTTTACAAAGAAAGAGAATGGGGGGAAGTTCACTTTGTATTCTTCTTTGTACCTGGAGCCTTGTACCACCTATCTCTCCTGTAAGGCGAATGGCAGCTTTTGGACAACGCTGTTAATTCCTTGTGCTGTGTCTAAGTAAGCAAGACCTGGAAGTCCACCTTCTGCTTTAGCAGCCTGTAGCTCCATTAACAAGTCACCCAGCTCTCTGAGTTTGTAGTGGTCTTTATTTGAGATCTTGGGGAAAACATCCAGTCTTTTAAGTGACGCGTCTTCAATTACTTCAGGTGCCCCATAACATTCATCCAATCTCTCCCACACAGCCCTTAGACCATTCTGTGGGTAGTTAACATGGACAGCTCTCAAGCGTTTCACATGTTCTGCAGATTCAGTGCCAAGCCATTTTACTTACAAGTCAATTTCTCCTTTCGCAGATACATTAAGACTTCTGACAGTGTTTAAGAATGAGGCCTTCCAGGGTCTGTAACTCTCAGGTCGGTCGTCAAACTTCAGCAGCATCTCACATCGCATCAAGAAACTCACCAAATCTGTCACATCGTTACTCTCACCTGGGTAGGTCTTCTGTGTGTCAGCATGCTGGTAAGTATTGACAGGTGTCACTGCCTGGTGATGTTGATCATAGGCCCCTGGGTTGCCCTCATTCAGGTGGGTGCAGCAGGTGTCGTCATGATGGTGAATATTTGTAAGCAGTCTTGGAGTGCAACGATGGCTGTTGAATGGTCGTTTGTGATTGGACGAGTGGGCTGTCTATTTACCAAAGGAAAACATGTTGGTGGACAGCATGTTTCATTTTGAACAGTTTCATTCATGGGGTATACATTCTGCATATGGTGATCAACAGGTGATGTATTTGATTGCTGTAATGCTATTCAGGCAGGACGAATGTCAAGAGGAAGAGCCCATGATGGTGAGTTAGGTGTTCTGATATTATGCAGCTTATTTTGTTCAAGTACAAATTCCTCTGTATGTTGTTCACATGACTGCAATGTGCTGTGGATGGTTTCGAACCCTGGTTCACTTTTGGGTTTAGAGTCTGATTTATCATTGACATTCTCCAGTGCTGCCTCTAAGGCTTCTGCTTTCGCTAATGCTGCTGCTGCTATCCTTTCTGAATTTAGTTTATCCAGTGATGCTTCTAAACGTGCCTTTTCAATTTTAATTTGCATCTCTTCTTCTGCATATGCAACTTTCACCCTAGCTGCCTCTGCTTCGGCGAGTGCCAGGGCTGCAGCTGCAGTAGCAGAGGAGCTCCATGAATGTCTGGACGAGCTTGAGACATGAGACCCCATGACTGACTCGTTGATGTACGCTGTCTCTGCATTGTTTCGTCGTTGCTACCTGCGTTCCTGTTGCTCGTTCTGCTGATTAGCTTGCTAGCGAGCCATTGTTTCACTGTTCCGTTCTCTCTACAGCCCTTTATGTAAATTGACGGGCAGTGTAACTCCCTCTACAATCATCACGCAGACGACACTGGACTGGCTTCGTCTTCCTTTAATGACGATCGCAGATAGGGTGAAACTAAACACACAAACACAGTCGTAATGATTATTAACACACTTCAGTAAATAACATTAGCAACCACTGCGTCTGTGCCTGACTTTCAGTAATACAAACGAACTGTAACTTAACTCGAATATTATGTTATACATAAAATAACCGAAAATATACTTATGTAAAAAATAAATTATGTAAAATATCTGATAGATGTAAGACATACCAACGATGCTCATATCAAGCTTGAATGTGGGCGAATTAACCGATTTTTCGAACGAACTAGATGAAAGTGGCCGTTACTGAGTTTTCTTGAATTGTTACCAATGGCAACAATTGTAGCTCTTTGCCGCGGGGAAAAGAACTCTAACATGGATAACTAAATATATACAGAGAACAACACCTCATTCATTTTCAATGTGAGCCAGCGTCTCTCGGCGGCATGACCGTTGGCGGCGCGTCTTGGGAGGTGTGGGCGTCAGAATAAAGTTGAAGTGTGGGCAACTTTATGGTAATGAGATATGACGCGGTTCGGCGGCAACCAACCGGAATAGAAGTGCTCCGCTCTAGAGAATTCTAAAGAACACGACGGTGTAAACTTTTGTTCCCACCAAACATTAGTTCCCAAGCACAAGGGAGGAGAGGTTAATTTAATTATGTTAACTAAAGACCAAGGCTAGTAAACGTGTCCTATAAACTGCATGTTGAAATTTGACTTAGCATTTAGCATCAATACAAAAGTCACACCACACAAATGGCTTTTAATTAGTTTATTTCGTTTATTTTGTTACCAAACATGTAATATAATTGTTTATTTCTTTCCTTCATCGATCGATTTCTTACCTTAACATATAAAAGATTTTATGAGGTTAACTACACTACTTGTGGTCAGTCGGCACAAAGATACCAGTCGATATGTTTGTTTACTTTATGGCCCCTTTAAATAACATTTGCAAGCCCAAGAATTCCAAAGGAACTTGTATTCGCCTATTTCATCATTCCATCAGCCTATTTCAGAGACGTCACTTCTTCGACAGCATTTTCGGCAGGGCGGCCAGAGCGAATTTTGACGCTCTCGCCGCTCCCGGTGTGAACGTACATCCTTGCTGTATGACTAACGACACAAGACAAGATTTTTGCATGGTATCATTGATAACGCCCTCCCTCAAAACTCTGATTGCGTATTCACCAGCGCAGTCAGCTCCGCTGATTGGTTCACTGATGTTAGGCGCTAAATCCAGAGACTCTGGCTAGACCTGCCCAAAAGGGAGGTTCGTCCTCCCTTACTGCCATTCATCCTCATGTTAAAAGCCAGGACTGGAGTCGCTGGGGTAACAACCATTTATAATGGACATAAGTGAGAGGCTGGGGGAGGTCGGACCTCCGTACAGTAATTTTCAGTTGCGCGGGGGGGGGGGGATTTTTGTAACTTCAAAGTGTTAATTTAATTTATTAACGCTAAATGAAACGAGCCAAGTTTTCAATGTTAGCTGTGTGCCGTTATCATGGCAAGCAAGCTAGCTAGCTAGCAGGCTACCTAGCGAGTTAAAGGGAACTGTAGGACCGCTGATGTCCAAGTTGTACCTAGCTAGCATTAAACGCGATGATATAAGACTTGCTACGTGACGTGTATTCAGAATAATATAATCGTTTGTAAAGTCCATGCACATTAACTAATTAAGAGGTAGTCTCAGTTGTAGACAGAACTTGAGAATCGTAGATATACTTTAACCCCCCCACCTCCCACTCGGTCCTAGCGGATAAGTCCATCGACCATAGACTGAGTACTTCGGTCGGTAGCTAGTTAGCTAGCTAACCTAGAGCAAGCTACCGTAGCTAGATAGCTAGCTAACTAACTAGCTAAACTAATATATCTGGAGAATTGGAATCAATCATATACAATTTTTAACAACAAATTGTCAGATAAAGAATTAATTAACTTTTTGAGCTACGTGACACAAAATGTCTGCTGGACACACAGATGTGTGGCTAGGGAGCCCTCCTGTCTGGTAGCTTTAAGCCAACTATGATGTCTTTTTGGCTCCGTTTTGCGTCTTGGAATCCTGTAAAAGCTTAAATCGGGGTTAGATATCTTATTTGCCATGCAACCCACCACGAAACAGCTTTTTGGCATGGTTGCGATTTTAGTTTTTAAGACAATAAAGAGAACTGTGCAATTCAAATCAATGGAAAGTGCAGCGTTGTTTTCTCCTACGGCGTGGGCGTGGCCTAAATGCGCTCTGTCCCTATATAGCGGATATATTTGTTAAATGAGAGAGTCGCATCATTAACGTCATGTTCGAGTTCCATGCTCAGCAAGTCCAGCTGAACCGTGCCCGACCTCACCTCTTATTAGTGGCCCCGGCACGGTTCAGCATACCGTGCCCGGGCACGGTACAGAGCGATCACACTAGTCAAGCGAACTGGACTTTGGGGGTCAGACGTGCTCGGGCACGGTACGTATCGCCTACTGTGAGTACACCCTAAGGGAAGAAAACGCTTAAAGTGAGCTAACGACCATACTCCTAGGATTTCGATTTTGATTTTTTTTGACTGGAGGAAGTGTTTCTGACAATAGATGTCTGAGAGAAATTTGGTGATCATTGATCGCAGTTTTGTAACAATAAGCCACGTTAAGCGTTTTACAATGTCCCCTTGATATGATATTGTCCTCATGATATCGTAAATCCTGATATAGTATAGTAAATACTATATCAGGATTTGATATAGGATTTGATATCAGGATGATATAGTAAATATCTACTAACATTTATTTGTAGAATTACAACACTTCACGTGTTATTCATAATACCATTTTTCCATGTAATATATTGCATCACACCTTTGGGGCTTGGAAGCATTTGAGGTAGTTTGCAAACTCTCGTACTCTCAGTACCCTCTTACGCAGAGGACGTCAGTTGAGTTAGGCGGTCCTTCAATGTGTTCACACTTTTAAAAGAATATGGCCATATGCAGCCAAGACCACCTCCGAATGTGGTCTGAGCGTTTGGATCTCAATGCGTCCTGGGTGCGTTCACACCTGTACTCAGCGCTGTCCACTTGTAATTGGATCACCTAAGACGCATGTTAATGCCAGGTGTGAACAGGCCATTGAGTGTAATGTAAATCCCCCCACCAATTACTGACATTTTAGCAGACGCTCTTATCCAGAGTGCTTTACCACTATGCTACGCTGCTGCCCATTCACATTTACATTTATTCATTTGGCAGATGCTTTTATCCAAAGTGACTTACATCAGTTATGGTTCTTTACAATGTTATCCATTTATACAGCTGGATATTTACTGTGGGTTAAGTACCTTGCCCAAGGGTACAGCAGCAATGTCCCAGCAGGGATTGAACCGGCAACCTTTCGGTTACGAGTCCTGCTCCTTAACCACTATGCTACACTGCCGCCCATTTGAATTACTTACAAATAATGTGAAGTGTAAAGCTGTGTGTGATAATGTCACATGCCACTAGTGTATGTAATTTTAGTTGTGTGTAAGTTGGTTAGTGTGTAACATCAGCCTAAGAGTGGTGTAGTGGAAACAAACTAAACTAAAAGGCTAAACCTCTTTTACATTCTATCTGTCAGATACTACCAAACAGTGGCGGATTTAGGTATGGCTGACATGGGCGACCCGGGCTGCCCAGGGCGGCATCTTGCCGGGGGCGGCACAGGTCGCCCGCACAAAAAAATTCGGAATGGTGACATTTGCGCGATCGGTTTTGTATCGCTCACTGTGTGGGTCAATTAACCTTGTCAGAGTGGGCGCCCTGATCCTAGTTTGTGAGGTAGGCAGGCTACTGCCTGGGAAGGTCTCCCACTCAAAAGTAGCCTACGAGATGGGGAGGGGGGCGGGGGGAGGTTGACCTCAGGTCTCCCCACTGGAAGCCCGAGGAAGGGGGAGCGGGGAAATCTATCAAATAGTGCACCTCTAACTTTGTACATACTAATGCAATTAGTAAAATCAGTCACACTACAAAATGCTACCACATAAACCACAATTCATTCATAATACTGTGTATTCACAGATATATTGTTGCATTTCTTTCTGGTTTGTGCGAAATCGTTAAGAATAATATAAGACCAGTCTGCACACCACCAAGGTGAATTGGTTTAGTCTTGACTCTTGGTTGACAGTGTTGGGGGATGGGTAATGTATTACTGTTTGAGTGCCAAATCAACACAAATGGATAAGAAAAGGTCTAAGCCATCAGGTGCCTGATTTAGGAAAAAGAGGAAGGAAGAAGAGGAGAAACACACCAAAGATAAAGGTATACAGTGTAGAGATTTTTTTCTTCTTGTGAGGTAAGACTCGTAGTTTCAAAAGTTAATAGCAATTTAATAACAAAGCAAAAGTATTTAGTATTAGTACTAGTACTAAGTATTAGTATTTAATTGCAGTATGAAACATACCGGGTAAAAGCAAGGCAGATCAATTACAAAATGATGTTGTTTGGGTACAAGCTTTTATACCCAAAACCTGAAATAAAATGTTGAAATAAAATGCAGGTTCCTGTCCCTGATTGGATGGCAGAGAAAAAAATGGACATTTACATGTGTAAGGTTTTCGAGGCTCCACAGAGTCTCCTCCTTCATCCTGCTCATGGGAAGGGACAGGGGTGTCGCACTGCATACAGGAACAAAGGGTGTGGTGTGGAAGGCAACCTCAAAAGGTCATTGTCAACCTCAAGGCATGCCAATCAACTCCCTTTGTCTCTAACCCCCCTTTGATAATTAAGTTAGTTTTGATTGTATTAGGTGACCATCCAAGAACACTGAAGCAGGTTTTGCATTTTCCTTACAGTAGCTACAGTATGTCATCTCTTTATGAGAATAATATTATGCATGTAATGAAATAAGCTTTGAGACATCTTCTTGTTTTGTGCACAGACTGTATTTGCAGTCAGAGCGGTAGAGAAAACTCTCTCTCTCTCTTGCAGTGTATTTAAAAATGGCGCCATTTGTGTTTGAATTCACATTGTCGCACGGAAGTCGTATCTCTGTCGACCAATCAACGGACGGCAGTGGGTGTAGCTCCACCCTTTACAAACCGTACCACCGTGCTTGGTACCCCAACAGAAGGGTGCTAAAAACCAATACGGTATGGTACGCTTATTTTGGTACGGTTCGCAACTTTTGATGATGGAAACACAAATAATTGAGTACCGTACTGTACCGAACTGTGCTGTACTGCTTGGTGGAAACGGGCTATTTGCTATAGCAAACAAATGGTCGTAACTCCTAAACCAATTGCCCGATGAAGTTCAGATTTTGAATACTGTGTCTTAGTCAAAAGTCAAAAGTCCTAATAAAATCTATAAAGACAAGTTGATAGCTCAAAAAAGATGGCAGTATCAGCCAATCAAACTTAAGCCGCATGCTGCTCGTACCTTGTAATTGCCGCTTTCGGCTATATTTAGGGGCCAAGCACCAAAGGCACTAGGCACCTATTGTAATTGTTAAAATTTTTCACTATTACTATACTTTCTCCTCTGGGAGTCTATGGCAGCCCATAGAACCCCTTGGTGGATTTTTATGAAATTTGGCACATTGATAGAGGACAGTCCAAAGTATCCAGGCCTCAAATTTGTGGTCAATCCATCCATCTCTCTAGCGCTGCCAACAGGCCAAACATCAAGGTACATTTTTGCTTATAACTTTTGAACTGTTTGTCCTAGAGTTGTGATCTTTTTTCCCCTGAATCCTTGGGTCATGACAATTCCAATGCACCCACGTTAAAGTCCACCATATGTTTTTTCCACGATTTTGAATTTTTCGAAAAACCTACTTTTGCGATCTAGTCCTAGGCCGTTGATCCTATCACCATCAATTTTGGTACGTATCATCTACAGATGGGTGTGACCAAAAGTTATTCAAAGAATTTTGCTAGGGCAAATGATGTGGCCGCTGTCGTCCAATGAATTTCCATGCCGAAGACACCAAAACAGGAAGTGAGCCATATATCAGCAATGCTTGGTTGGAGTCACACCAAAATTGGTATTTTAGTGCCAGGGGGAATATTGGGTACCCATCAAGTTTTGTGAAATTTGGCCATATGGGGGCGCTATGCCAGAAAAACAGAGAAAAAATTCAAATGTCTATAGCTTTGGAACCACAGCAGATGTTTCAACCAAATTTCTTGTGCATCATCACAGTGAAGAACCCTAGCTGGGAAAGCATGAAACCTGTGTGTCGCCCATTTTGTTTTTTGGCCATCTTGGTATTATCATTTTTTCAATGGTTTTCTATGGCAGGTCATAGAAGCCCTAGGTGGATGTTGGTGGAATCTGGCACCCTCATAGAGCACAGTCCAAGGTATCCAGGCACCAAATTTTGAGTCAATCCATCAATCCCTGTAGCGCCACCAACAGGCCAAATTTCAGAATACATTTTTGCTTATTACTTTTGAACCGTTTGTGAAACTGAGGGGGCAGTTTCACCCGTACTAGGTTCAGGCTACTTTGCTATCACAGTGGGGTGTCGGTCAGGACACAGGAGTCAGGTTCCGGGTTCAGGTGTTTATTGGGGATTTTGAACGGATGGATACAAGGGTTTGTGGTGCATGGGTGTGTGTGGTTCCTTAGGCACAGACGCACACAACAACAGCACACTGTTTGGTCCCCAAAGGCTTGGTCTCCCCAGTTCTTCACCTCCCAAATATTGTTCCGGTACTGAGGTGGGGGAGGTCACTACCACCTTTATCTTGTCCCGTATCCCCGGCCCTATTGAGGCCCTGATTGGTGGCCAAAGGATACGGGCAGGTCTGAGGGCAAATGGTGACCTGGGGGCCGTCCTTGGGGGTGCGCCTGTGCCTCGAGTTACCGGTGGGGGGCCTGCTGATAAGGGGAGCAGCAGGACCGGTTTGGCCAGGTTTCAACTGAGTCGTAAACAAGTGCCTGTGAGAGGTGGGGGTGGTGCGCAAACAAAGACAAAGACAAAGACAGAAACATACACATGTGGCCCTTTTCTACAGTTTGTCCTAGAGTTGTGATCCTTATTTCCAATGAATCCCTGGGTCATGATGAATTGAACAGACTCATCCATTGTAATGGATTTTTGAAAAAAAAAATGATATTTTCAAATTTTCAAAAAACCTACTTTTGCGAATTAGTCCTAGACCGTCAATCCTATCACCACCAAATTTGGTCCGTATCATCTACAGAGGGTTCTGACCAAAAGCTATTCAAAGAATTTTGCTAGGGCAAACTATACAGCTGCTGTCATCCAATGAAATTCCATGGTGAAAACACCAAAACAGGAAGTGAGTCATATCTCAGCAATGCTTTGCTGGAGTGATGCCAAACTTTGTACACTTTGTTGGTATTAGCAACACCAAGTTTCATGAAATTTGGCTGCTTGGGGGCACTATACCATTAAAAATCATTAAAATACCCATTAGTCTGGCAGAAAAGCAGATATCTCAACTAAATTTCTTGTGCTTCATCAAAGTTAAGGATCCTATCTGGGAACTTATGAAACCTCCGCATCAGCCATTTTGTGTTTCATCCATCTTTGATTTTGTCAAAAACACATTTAACCATCTCCTCCAAGAGTTATGGCACAATGAGGTTTTGTGTATTAACTCTTTGGACCATTGTCTTTAAGAGTTGTTAAAGGATAGTTGCCAGGTTGTACAATGTGGCCGCAGTGTACCCACAAATTCGCCGTGAAGGCACCATAAAGGAAGAGTGGCCATATCTCTGCAATGCTTTTGTTCATTGGCATAAAACTCGGTACACATGCTTACAATTAGGCCTGGGTGCCACACACCAAGTTTAGTGAAATTTGGCCACTTTGGGGTGCTATACTGAAAAACAGGTTTAAACACCCATGTGTCCATGTACTTAGTTTTTAATGACATTTTGTTCTAATGGACATCACAAGGCACAGACTACACAAAGAAAAGCAGACCAATTTTTGTAGGTCATTACATCATTACATATCAGGTCCTAACTGGAAACACACATAGTTCAGTATCCAAATGGCATGGCTGCTAAGATACAATCAGTTTGTAGCACTTAAAGTAGGCACATCTCCTGCACCTTTTGACCTATTGCCACGACTAATACACTAAATACTGTTGAAGAAACACTTGGACTTTCCATATTGGCCTGAATGTTAGACAGCGGTTTTTTTTCTACTTCAGAAATTACATCTGAAAAGTGGGGTTGTCTTACATGGGAGGACTAGACTTTTTAATGTCATTACACATTAAGAACAGCAGATGGCGCCATTTATCTGAGATTGTTGAGTGGTATTAGAAATCGCGTAGAGGAGTTTATTTTTATTTTTATTTAAATGTAGTAATTTCATCTAACAGATGTAGAAAATATATCAGAGTACCTTGTTTTATTCAGTGTATTTTATTAAATTGATTTCAGATTGAGATTTCCTTTATTGTCATTTTATCATGCACTTGCATACAGTCAAGAATGAAATGCGGTTTCTCCTATATCAACATTGTATATAAATAACAAAGAGAATTAAAACAACATATATCCATAAACAATACACTCAGTTTTGTAAACATTTGGAGGGGAATAGCAGCATGACTCTATGGCGACATGCCTTTATGGTATAGTTGGAGGGGAATAGCAGCATGTACTGTCAATAAATGATCTTTTTTGTCTGTACAAAAAGTGCCAGGTGCAGCATGAAATAGATTGCACTAGTACAGAAGAGTGTCTGTCTGGTCCTATGGGGGGATTAATGGTTCAGTGGGGGGGGGGGAGCAAGAGTGTTCATGATCTTCACAGCCTGGGGTATGAAGCTATTTAGAAGCCTGGTGGTATCAAATGAAATGATTTCTTTAAATAAATACAATTTGATCTTCAAAAAGTCTTTTGCTAAAGACTTTAAAGACTTAAAAAAATGAGAGGTCCTTTTCTAATCAGGGACATTTTATTATATTCAGCTAATATGAAATGTTCTCTGCCATTTTTCCCATGCACTCCTCCCAATTGCACTCCTCCAACAGCGTTGGCACTTCTCATTGCAATGTCCCAAGAAGGCACACTGCATTTTATGGCACTGTTTATGTTTAAGCTTGACATATACTGTATGTAGTGGGCGGCAGTGCAAATGGGTAGCAGTACTGCCTAACATTATGGAGGTTTCAAGTTCGGGTGCGTCTGCATTCAGTTTGTACCCTGTCCCTGTGTTCATGTGGCTTTCCGCTGGGTATTCTGGTTTTTCTACCACAGTCCAAACACATTCAGGTTATGTCAATTGGACATGCTATATTGCCCATAGGTGTGAGTGTAAGAGTGGGTGTCAATGTGTCTGTTCAGCCTGTGATGGATTGGTGTCTTGGTCAGGTGTTGTTCTCATTAGTTGTCTACCTGGTGGCCCTGAGGTGCTTGGCCCCTTCATTGCTGCTTGCAGCTATATTTGTTATTGTTGTTATTGCTATTATTAAATGTTAGCCAAAAAGCAATAACTGGACACAAACAGACTCAAGTAATTGGGTAAAACTTGATTTTTAAAAAATGGTGTTAAGTCCACTGCCGTAGGCTTATTTTGAGAGTCGTATAGGTGGATTGTATGTTAAAGAAGACAGGAGAATACAACTGCTCATTACCTGAACTTGTTTTTTCATTTGTGCTGGAGCGTGTTTCAGTGTCTCCGCTGTCAGCATCTCAGCCTCCTTCTCTCCCAGCCCTGCCTTCCATTTCATGACTGCTTCTGCAATAGTACAGAAAACTTATTAACTCATTGTTCAGTGAAATCACCAAATCTTTGGGTAAGACCTGTAACATATGATGTGATCTTTTTACAGAAAGAATTGCTCAGACTCAACATTTAATAATTGTGCACACAGTTGCGCCAATGAGAGGCAACTTTTCCCTCTTCCCCTTGAGGCTGTAGCGACTCCATACAAAATTTGTTGCCACAGCCCGCATTACTCTCCTGATGCACTCCCTGGGAGTGGCCCCACCAGTGAGGCTGAGATGGTGAATCTGTGAAAATAATAGGGCTGGGACGATATGCTTTTGTCACGATACAGTATTATCACGATACTTCAGTGCCGATTCGATTCGTATTGCGATTCTAAAAGTATTGCGATTCGATAGTATTGATTATTGCGATTTTTCTGGCACTATTTTTATTTGTGTCACAGTATTCAGCAGCCCAAGCGTTTAGAAGCGCCCTCTACAGGCCTGGTGGAATTCTCGGCCACTCTTGGCTCACATTTGTCAGTGAAAGCAATACAGCAGTGCAGCGCCACTATTACGCATATGACGTCACAGAAAGTATCGATTCTGGGAAGAAGTATCGATATTTGGTACTGTGCTAAAAAAATCGCGATATATCCTGAATCGATTTTTCCCCCATCCCTACTAGTTAGCTAGTTAGCTTTAATACTATACCTACTAGCCTACTAGCTAGCTGAATAGCTAATCCAGTGCAGTAAAATTATGTAAGATAGTTAGCTAGCGATCAATATTAGCTTAAATAATGAAAAAGCGAAATTTGAAAGTAAAATGGTCCCAGTATTTCCATGACATAAATGCATTGCAAGCTGGTTGTTTTCTGTCTCACTCTCCATTCTACTGTCTTTTGAGTCAGGCAGGCTGTGCGCTGTTTTCTTTTTTTTTCCGTGAGGGGCATATGGGATACACCCCGGAGCTGCCTATCATTGGATAGATTTTACAACTGAATAAACATTAAATGAAAAATAAAAAGAAATTAAATGGGGAAAAATACAATGTAATCCCTTCAATAATCTAAATATTTTTAAAATGTAACTGTAATTTGATTAAAATCAATTTAAATGGTAACTGTAACGGAATACAGTTACTCATATTTTGTATTTTAAATACTTGATGCCGTTACATGTATTCCATTACTCCCCAACCCTGGTGGTGACATCCACAAATGTAATTTTGTTCATTGCAGAAGTCATCAGTATATAATTAATGGCATTGATATTTCCATTTTCAGGCTCATCCATTTTGTAAAACAGTTGTATATGTGTATTACTTACTGCTCTGTCAAATTTCTGTCCATTTTATAAGATGTTAACCCTAACCTCTCCGCAACTCTCTCTCAAATGGCAATGGATCCCAGCACTTCTTGTTTCATTAATTTGGTTTTTGGGTTCATTTCAGGTTTTTATTTCATCATTTCATTGTTTTCAGACATTGTGTGCCTCGACGCTTGTGGCTGTTCTGATGATCATTAAAAATGGCGCTCAAACTTATTCATTTGGGCCTTGTTTATTCTCCTGAAGAACTAGCCAGAGCCACTCAATCTGTATCACTTGCCAAATGAAGTTCATACAACGAATGCATTAAATATACCTGTCAGTGGAATACACAAATGTAAATTAAGACTCTTTTGATTGATAAATACACCAATTGTTAAATATAGGCTATGTCTTACCAGCTTCATTCAAGAAATCTTCTCAGTCTGGAGTTGAAAACGAACAGGATAAACAGTTGTTTGTGGAAGCTCGTGGTTTTACAGCGAGCAAGTAGCCTAGCAGATTTGATGGTAACAAAACACAAAAACCTCTTAAAGTGTTTTGGATCACTTTATTAATATTTCAGACCACAAGGGGCAGCGGGATATTACAATTCCTCAAACCTTAACATTACAAAAGAGACTGTTACATTCCAAAGTCTTTACAATCTAGTCAGTTCACTAGTAGTGATGTGCAGTTCGTGAACGAACGAATCCTTTTGAATGAATCTTTGAGGTGAGCTGAGTGTACTGAATCCCTAGTCTAAAAGATTCGTTCCTTCCTCTTTGCAAACATGCATGCTGATTAGCTGGCATAGCAGCTATAACTCTCACTCCAGTGGACATTAGATATGCGGTCTGTCCACGAAGCAGCCTATCACAAAACTGTATCAGCAGTACGCTCACGACAACAACAACTGGCTGAAATGCTAACACTCTCGAAGCACCTCCCACTGGCCATCTCGGCACAGCTGACGATGTGTGACAATGCAAAAGATCCGGTGACTACGAAGACTCTAAACTCCGCCTACTGACCTGATGAACTATTGACAAGCTCCTCAGTTCACCCGTTCGTTCGGACTCTACAGGAACTGGTGACTATGCTGACAAGTTCCTTAGTTCACCAGTTCGTTTGGACTGCAAAGATTCACTGACTATGAAGACCTGGTGACTACGTGTTGCTAGAATCGCTAGTTCTCAGTATAGCAGGCTTGGGCTACATCCGCCATTGACTGTGACGATGCAAAAGGAATCAGAGCGCTTCCGTGACATTATAGGAATTAAAACAATATTAAATATTATTTTGCTCATCTACCAGCAATGTTATTTTATATTTATATTTTTAGCAGTAGCACATAAATGTGATCCATACGCCTATGGATCACATTTGTAGCGTGCTATGTCTACATTAACAATAAATAAAAATATGACATCACTAACCAGGCCTACAAGTTTGGGCTCGGTTAGTTCCAAACTTGAAAAACTAAATTTTTCGCTTCGGATATAAGCGTGGCTCCTTTTTCCTCTGTGCTTTTTTTAGTTTTGGCAAATGACATGTACTTAGTCTATTATACGCGTTAAAATGTGGGGTTCTATTACCTTCCTAAAGACGACTTTACTTTGCGGCTGCATGATTGTTTGAATAGCATGGTGCAGTTTCACGTAATGAATATTACGATTTAATTATTATTAATTTCACTGACATTAGTTTTCACACGCGCTGTTTTGCCGCAGAGCAGGCTAATAGTTGACATGATGTTTGCAACAATGTAGAGTAACTTTTAAAATGCAATAAAACTATTTACAGATTCGTGTATACCGGACATGGAAATGAACGAATCAGTGAGTCAAAGATTCCAGTCACTTTATTGAACTGAACGAAAGGAACCGAATCACTAAAAAGAACACCACTATTCACTAGCCGGTGGACTGCAGTTCATTACACACGCTTCAGCTTGACTTGTAGGGTCAGCTACACTCATGCTGCGTTCCATTCGCCTCGGAAGCCGGAGCTGGGAAGACGTCACACTCGAGTTGATCGCGTTCCAATACAAGCCGGAAAACCTTTGTTGTGCTTGCTTTCGGAATACAGACGACTACGGAACAAATATGAGATCCACCTCAAAAACATTATAGAAGACGTTATATCCACTCATGACTGAATGGCCTGGCGCACTTAACGCTAGCTAGTTAACTAACACTAAGTTGCTAGATAGCTAGCAAACGGTACTTAAGATCAGAAGTCAATACCTCGGCTTGCAGTATGAATGTAAAATTAACTATTTGTTTAGGAGAGACATGATGACGTTGTATTTGTTTGATAGCTAGCTAGCAAAGTGCATGAAAGCCAAATTAACTAGCTAGCTACTTACACATTCAGCTGAAAAGCACAAATACCACCTTACAAACACAAGTCTAGCTAGCTAGCTAGCTACAATACAATCAAAACAATAAACGTAACTGGCTAGCTACTATCACATTCCGATGACAAGTACAAATATTCAGTATTCTCAATATCAATACTTCGGCTCCGGCTGTTCACGCAATGTATCATGGGATTGCCTACCCAGTGGACACATCCCCCAGCGAAAAGGTAGTAGGAGGTGGAAGAGGGCTGAATGTTGACAAGAGAAAGGACCAATTAAAATTGACCACACTGTTTGGGGTTCAAAGCTCGATTTTCCTGGCCTATGTATAGGTAACCTAGCAATACCAAATAATGTGACCATAGCCAATAGATCCTGGCAGATGAAGATACGCATGTTGCTGCTTGGTTGCAAAGCCAATCTGCTTGCTAAAAATACAGCAATGAAACACTGGTGAAGTGGATATCGTATTCGAAATCATGAAGCCCCATCCGCACACACAAAATACGGTAATGCATTTTTTTTTAATACGCAACTAACGTTACCTAGCTGGACGTGCCGTCATCTGATTTCGTAACGTTAAAGTTTCTGATGTTTGTTCACTGGCTAACTCGCCATTGTACCAGTGTAACTTTAGCTAACTCACTAGCTAGCTAAATGACTGTCTAGTTGGTGTTAGTTCTCAGCTAGCTAGATGGTTTACCTGGTTCGTTTATTAGCTGCATTGTTTAGTATTAGGGAATGTTAGATAACCAACGTTTAGCCATCCAATTTGTTCAGGTAATCTGACGTTCAGATGGCCGAGTAATGTTGGCTAACCGTATTTACGTTTTAGCAGGGTGGCTAACGTTACTTGACTAATCGCAGTAAGCAAAGTTAGCTTGCTATATGAACTTGTAAATTGTAGCCAGCCACAAGGCCTTTCCTTGCTTCTTGCTCCCTGGTTTCTTCGCATGTTAGCGAACGAGGCAGATCCGATAAGCGTCACTACTAACAGTATGTAACGCTGACAAGATTGTCAGACTACGGAGTGAGTTTAGATTATAATGTTAGCTAAGATCAGATAATTTATCTCACCCAGCTGACTGGCAGACTGCCGAATTGGAATTTGTCTATCTATCTATTTAAGTTAGCTAGGTCGTGAATACGACAGACCAAACAGCCCAAAACTGGCTGTGTTTCAGTACTACGCTATATTAAATATTTTTGCTTGGCAGATAACTTGTTGACTTACAGCTACGTCAAGATCAAATTCTTACTGGACGACGCGAAATCATTGAGTGCTAGTCACATAAATTGGTGGAATTAAAAGATAGTCTTGCGACAGGTCGCGATAAAGTCCGTTTGTAATGTTGGTCACCTTAATCCCATTTGAATGTCGCTGCAAGATGTCTGATTTAACCTGATGAGGTGTCTCTCAAACCATTCTAAGCAAAACAATTATAGCAAACCTGTAAACTTGCCACTTAGCTAAGTGTCACAACTGAGTGTTCTGGCAAAGAAGGGGACTCTTTTAATTTGTCTCCCTTTTATTTTTATCTTGGATCTGCAGGAAAGCGATTTGTCACCTGCTGTTAAACCATTTGTATCTAATACACTGAAGGAAACGGGACCAACGCCCTCCAGAGAAGCTGCAGCTCCTTTTAGCTTTACACTACCAAATCCTTATGTGCAGGAGCAGTGTAAAAGAAGGTAGGTGTTGATGACGGGAGCTAGCATGTTTGAGGAAAACTGTACAGAGCGTAATTATCTTAGTAACTTTAAGAATTGTCTATCCACTTTGTGAGAGAATACATGCGGGAAAATGGATATTCATTTTGCAAATCCAAGGTTGAATTTTAGTTTGTGTCAACATTATTTGCTTAATTGCAAGATGGTGGGACCATTTATTGCAGAGCACAACTTTGGAATCCTAGGAACCAGTCCTCCTCAGGGAAGTGCTCCTTGCAGACTTCTGAGCGGAAATCCATAACCAGGGACAGTCAGTGGAGTGATACATCTACCAAGCATGGCTACAGCAATGCACGGCAGTATAGAGGGGAAATGGAAGCCCTATCAGATCCAGCGATGGAAAGCTCATCACATGAAAAGCACAGAAAGGTCTTTTCACAATATGCTTCTGTAAGATGGTGAAGTTAACATTTCAGTGTTTTTGCATGCATTAGTCCTAAAGCTTACCCAAGGGACCAGTAACTACCTCATTGTCAAGGAGTTGCCTAAAAATGATTTAACACACATAAAAATGACCGTGTGTTTTTTTTAATGTTTTGTATAATGCATTTTGATTACTTTCACACAGTCTCTGCTGTGTAAAATACTAAAATGTCACATCGATGCACATTTTGCAAATTAAACTCTGTGCATGAAATGGTATATTCTTCTTGTGACTCCCCTTTGCTTTTGAAGCAAAGCTATTTAGGACATGCTGCAATAAATTTTTCATAACAGAGTAAGTAATTTTTATCCAAACCTTTTAGGCATCAAGACCAAGTACTGACCCAGTCTCTCAGTGTAAAACATTGACAAGGGAACCACTGGAAGTAACAAAAAATGAAGGTAATCTAGAAACAGTTTGCACCCTGTTAAAACATAATTGCAGTTTTTAGGGATTTGGTGTTTTTCACCTTTAATATAGTAGAATTAACACAAAACCTTTTTAAGATAATGAAGCATGCTGATTTGAAATTTTAGTTGTTATGTGGCTAAGTCCATGATAACCAAAGTCTGATAAACACAAATTTTTATCCAGATAGAGAGAAGAGTATAAAGTACGTTGCTGTGCAGGGGAACAGGAGACTACTGGCAGCAAGTAGCAATGTTGAAGGGATTGCTATCTGTTTCTGATGATTCTTTTGAAATAACAGCATTCTCAAAATGGATTGGTCAGAGAAAGCCATCTAAACATTATTTAAGGACTCATATTGGTATGTTAAATAATACAGGCGAGTCTTAGGGACCCTAAAGTCAGTCAGGTAGTCACTTCTCACTGGAGCAGGGAAATGTCACGTTTTGAAGTTTCCTGCATAGAAACTGAGAAACCAGTGGGAGCATTTTGTGCTTCTGAGATGATGTTCTTAATTTGCTAAATATTATATAAGGTGCAGCACAGTGAGATATGATTTGGAGATGAGTGCCCCTTTTACTCAGCCAGTGATTTGACACAGTGTTTGCAGTATACATGAGACCCTTTGATTAAGTAGAACTAATTTTTTGTTTTGTCTCCATCATGACATTCACTGATGTTCAGTCAAAATACTAAAACAACATTTACAACTTGAATTTATTCAGGTGCTTTCAGTTTGACACAGTTCATTTTTTCCAGGTAGCAGAGCATCCAGATCTGCAGTGAAGTCCGCAGAGAGAACCATAGCCTGGCAAGGAGATGTTGACGCATTTGAAGTGAAACTGTCCGATTTCCCAGAACTCAGTTTACTTGCGTCTTGCAAGTCCACGTTTCCTGTCCCGCAGGAGCCTCTGAACCCCCACCCAGCCCATTGTCAGGCTTCACCACCCCACAGTAAGGTTAGTTAGCTATCACAACAGTTAGTTATTTCAACTGAAAGACATGTAGCATTGTACTACCTTTAGGGTCTAAGCACCTATAGTACATGGAACACTGTTATTAGTTGTCCTCCACCTCCTCATTCCACTCCCATCTGCTGCACTGTTTTCTTAAAAACACTAAATTTAGCCTGCAGGTAGAGACCTATGACAAATGTTCAATCTGTCAGCATGGGGCTTATCAGACACTTACAATCATCTTTTGCCCATAATATGCAAAAGAGTAAACTTTATTGTTTATTTGGTCATAGTCACATTTGATGACAGATTGGGGCATACTTTATCAGATATGTGTCATGTCGCTACAATCCAGTGAAACATGTAGCTGCGTTAAGCAGTGTATTTATGATATTTATGATATTTATGGTATTTATGAAATGTTCACTCAGAAAGCGTCATCTTAAAAGTTGCAGTACTTATGTGCATGAAATGTACGGTGTCAAAGTATTTAACATATCCTGTATGTGTTTGTTTTTGACTGCACTCTCTGCTAACCTATCTTTGACTCTACCCCTGTCCTGTCTAGACCAGCTGAGTAGGGACAGAGGGAGAGGGTGTGTTATGGGCCAAGCTACCATACACAAGGGCAGCACAACTTCTGGCTCATACACATCCTTTTTGTTTTTAAAATATAAAAAAGTGCTGTGAGTGTTAGTACAGGCATAAGCTGTAACATCCTGTTCTGATTCAAATGTGTAATATAGTCATCTCCTGAACAGAGGAGTGATTATTAAAATGAGTGGCAGCTCCAAATTTAACGTGAGGATTTTTATTATGCATGGCTGCTTTTACACAATTTGCCAATTTTTGTGTTGTGTTGAAAGGCATTGTTTGCAGTTCATGCCATTTTCACACTAACATCGTTGGCAAAATAACAGTCTTGCAATGCTGTCATAACCCACACCACTGACCAGTTCTGGAAGAATTCCATCAAATTGATAGTTGCAAGACTTTGATATGCACTAGGCAAATGGTGTAATGTTGCCCCAAGTAGATATTAAATTATTACAATGGCCAGAGCCTAATTTGTTTTTATGCATCTCTGTTTACACTTTCAATGCAACAAAATTTTGACAAAGAATACAGTACCTGAAGATATTGCTTTACCATGGTTGTATGCCGTGTATACCCTACTTAATTTTTTTTCTTTTGGCATCTAGGGTAATTGAAATTTGTTGTTTTTAATGAAAAGGATGTGAAAGGGTGTAAGCATTCCATACTGTGTGCACTCTGCACTGAATTTTTTTAATCCATTTTCATGGCTTGGTCTGAAAGTGGGGAATTTATCTGAGCGAAATGGTGGAATTCTCAGACCACACAAGTATGCAGTGAGTGTTACTTGTAAGACAACATATTTGCATCAGATTGTGAGCGCTATGGTGAGAAATGCCTCTGTTGGCCTTCTGACCATTAAGCTTAGTCTCTGAATACCTTGTGGTATTGAAGGATCAGATAAATAGGCAGCTATTTGGCATAAATTTAAAACCTAATGCCAAACTGTGCTACTTATATAGCTACCAGAATTGTCTATCTTCCTAGCTTCTGATCAACATTTTACTCCTTGTCTGTTTTCATATACACATGAACCTGGTAAATATTGCTTTTAGTTGCCACCCTCTCAATGTCTTGTTGTCTTCAAAACACTCCACTCACCACTGAATTGAATATTCTGAATTTTAATGCCAAGTCAAACCTGTTTATTGTCAACTTTGTAGTGGTCTTTGGATGTATAGTTTGAAAATAACTGATTAAACCAGTAATACTGTACTTGGTCATGGAAACATTTTGTACAGCTAATGTAAATCAGTTTGATGATATTGGATAAGAATGACATTGGCTAAACTAGCTTTGGTTTGCAAACTTCTCAAAAAAGGCTGCATGTCTAATCAACCAGTAATCAACAATGTACACCATTTTAGAATAATACATCTCAGGTTTTCTAAACTATCAGCTAACAGTATGCTGCTGTTAACCAAGTACATGCTTGCTTTGGGCTCATTCCATGCCAACTCACCTAGGACCTCTATTAACTAAGATTAATATTTTGTCCAGACACATGAACAAGATGACATCATCTAGTATGCAACAAACCAAGCCATTACAAACTGTAACTTGCAAATTTCCTGAACCCAATGAAAAACGGGCTCAATAGGTATCACACAGCACTATGTTGACAAGGTTTTCTATCTCTAATATCTACCTATGAACTAAAATCATTGAATGTAATATTATGAAAAATTAGCTGTTTATTTTCTATATATCTGCAATGAATATTAACACTTTAATATTGAATTGAAATAATCATTCTTGGGAAAATATATAGTCAAAATATCTTAAAAGTGGGTTTTTCAACTCCGAAGCTATATTTAGCAAGATCTGTGGCACTCAGTTTTTTATACAGGACCAAACAACTTTTAGATGTGATAGAAGTATATTAATGCTACACAGAGTCAAAATTTGGTTGCAAGAAAGTGAAAACTAGTGGATTTGATTACTGTAAAACATTCAGCAACAACTATTTAGATGAATACATGTTGCAAATTATCCTTAGGGTTTCTTGGATGTTCAGTACAAATCCAGTCCAGTGAAAAATAAGCAATTGGTGAGGCTTATAATACACACACAAAGAATCGAAAAAATGATTAAATTTATCTTCGAGGGCCAAACTTCAGAAATTCATAACTAAAAAAGTATTTTTAGTTAGTAGTAGTATAGGAGTAAAGCTATAGGATTTTGCAAGGTCCCATGAATTTAATAGACATTTTTACATGAATTTATTTCATGAAGATCCATGACATAAACTGGGAAAAGTTCTGAATTCTGGGTGAGTTGGCATGGAATGACCCTTTGGGTACCACTGTTGGATGCCACAAGAGTGTATCCTGGTGCTCTGTCCAGCAAAAGTACCAATATGCTATTTTTTCTGAAAAGCAAAAACATGTTAAAAACAGCTATTAACTATGTTTACTTTGCTTACTCAGAATATCACCAATATGGCTTGATACAGACAAATTTGTGTGTAAATGTAGCCTCTCATTTGATTTATTTATTGGTGCTTGTGTGTCTTGCAGCCTGGTTTTCAAAGACAATTATGGTGAAAATTAGGGAGCATAACTGGACGAATGTATGGCTTCATTTTTTTAAGTTACATGATGAAAGTCTTAACAAGAATGTGGTAATATTCCAAACCAAAATTTGTTAATAGTTAATAGTCAGCAAAAGCCAGCAAAAAAGACAGCAAATTCAGACAAGCACCTGATGTGTAGGGGCTATACAGTCAAGCATGTCATTTCCCGCATTTTGTGTTGTATTTGCACACTGATACATGTGCAAAGCAATGTGAAAATATCTGCTGTCAGTGCTGTTTTGCTATGGTTGTTATGAGAAAAAAATCTCATTCCTTTACAAGAGCTTCATGATCTGCACCACTTATTACCTAACATCTGAGCTTCATTTTAATAGATCAGTCACCTTTAATCAATCATTTCCATAAACCTGCCTTTCTGTGGTGCATGCAGCCTCCAGCCACTGCCCTGGTAAACATAGAGGGGTCCTCAGTTTGGCTGACCTTAGCCAACAATGAGTAGCAAAGCAGGCAGTGTAAAATGTGCTATATCAGGCTATCAAACAGCAAACACGTCTTTTCACAGTGTTCTGAAAGATATAATAACCTGCACTTTATGGCCAGGATACATTTGAGTAATAATAAGCCTCAGTGTTCTAGTGCAAGTCAGCCCTCACACTTGTGTGTACTTTAGTTTTGCTATATAGATTTGGTAGCTGTCCAGACTTGGTCTGGTTTGTCCAGACTGTATGGCCCCTTTAACGTGTCCTGTACATTGACAAGGCTTTGAGGTCTCTGGCTGTTGTTACATAGGCTAACTGAGTCTTGAACATCAACATTGATTGATGACTTTTTAAAAGCTTATATTGTACATATTATCCAGACAATAAAAGGATATTTTGTAGTATGAACACATTAGCTAACCAGTCAGATATGAAAACATTTATTTTTAGTTGATATGCATCTTTATAATAAGCCTTGAAAATAAAGTAATTGTATAAATGAATATATTTTGGGAATTATATTGGAGGTGTGTTTAAGAGGGTAAATGTTGGTGCGAATTGTGTTGTCTTCAAACATTATGTACATTAGGTTGAATGATTTAAATGCATAATCCACAACTGTGAATATATATGATAAAAAATTACTTACCTTTTTATTATTTCTGCTCATTCTTAGAATGAATTATCTTTGAAAGGACAAACCGGCTCCTTTCAGAGCGGTCCTGCAGGGGAAACTGAGGACATTCCGTCAGTGTCTACTCAAGGTATTGAGCGAGAATGCATGTTATTTGTGGTTGTTCATTGAGAAGGAACTAAAATAATTCCATTAGAATCACATATATAGTAATCTGAGTAGAGGTTGACTGACATCATTTTTGACTGGCTAACACTAGTTTTTTAGAGAATGTGCCAATTATATATGGATGTTTTCAGATATAGGTAGATATAGATAAATATACCTATCCATGCTGGCCCTGAGTTTTACATCATTATGTTAGAAATGGAAAATAAAAAAATGCTCATCATAGCTAAATATGCTGCTCTAGAACATGTAAAAGTATTAAACAACACTGTACTGTGCAGCTGACTTTGGAAACAGTGCCTCTTGTTTAATTTTATATAAAAATGTTTTTGTATAAAATACACGGTAGAATATGGTTTTACACATGCATACACAATTTTTTTTACATTTTTAAAAGACTTGTCTTTTGACAAGTGGTCTATGATATAATTTTTCTGTGGGCATAACTTCAAGAAACTCTAGCAGGTACTAAGCAATTTTTTGATGATCGTTGCAGCTGATCAACTAGCAAGCTACTTAACATTGTCAGCAATAAGGGCTATGCTAGATTCATTGCAGTGATGGCTAGCTAAATATATACTTTAGCAGTATGCTAAAATGGGCATCTGTGGGTCTCAGCTGTCACTTTAAGAAAATCAATAGGAATACATATATCACTGTAAACGCTCTTCCAGACATTGTTCTGAATTGATGGGATAATGGTCATTGGTCCTCTTTTTTCTCAATAGTATAGCCTTAGTACCTGAAGTCACTGTTACAGTTACTCCATTAAACCATGATGTTAAATCTATTTTATTCACTTGCTAGATTGCAATGAGTGCTGTGCCTAGGGCTGTGTGATATGACCAAAATCTCATATCCCGATATTGGCCATTTCATATCTCGATAACGATACATATCACGATATAGCACATTTCTGTAAATTCAATGAATAAGTAGTTTGTATAAAATGACTACATGGAAAGGCCTATTTCTTATTACATTTTGAATTATATACTCGACAAATGAAAGGTACTTACTCACATTTGATTATTTTTCTCCTTTTATTTAGAACCTTTGTGCAAATTTTCAACTTACGCCTCGTTTCCATATAGCTCTGTGTACGTATGCAAGTCAATCGGAACTCCTTTCATTCCTATGGGAACCTCCGTGATCTCCGATGTGTTTGCGAAACTCCTCCTTCCGTTTTTCAAGGTCCAGAATTTGCCTTTGAGTGTGTTGAAAAAATTAACTTTTGCAGCAGATTTCGAGACCGGAGAGACCGTATGCAGTCTGCCAGGAAGTTAATGGCATTGGAAAAACAAATTAGCTAACGGGCTATTTCCTTCAATTCAGTTGCTTGACTAGTGATCGAAGTTAAATGAAAGTGAGAGTTCATTAAACATATTTTGAAGAAAGAATTTGCGTAATCAGGCAACCTTTTGCATCGACATAAACACTGTGCTTTAACCAATAATCATAAGAAATATAGATCATCTTTATCACTTTGATATGAAAACTTTATCTCCCTCCCCTTCTACTGCTGTGATTCCCCTCCATTATATTGCCACTCATTTGACATATAAATAGAGGTTGCTTCACCGTTGCATTCATCCCATGATGACACCGACACGAGTGAGAGTTACGTTTTGATCCATCTCCTTTTCCTTGTGTTGAACACTAGAGGGAATATTGCATATTATACTGAATTACGGACACCAAACAAAACTGTGTGGAAACGAGGCGTAACCCTTTCGTGCTTACGGTCACACCAGTGTGATTTGCCGTTAAGTGTGTATGCTAAAACCGGTGAGATTAAAACATTAGACTGGAAAAATTCTAGCTAAGTATAGCTTTCAGGAAACAGCGATATAACGTTAAAAAATATAGAAAATGCTCACTGAAAACTATGAGAAGCTTAATAACGCTAATGAAAACATAACGAACTGTGTAATGTAACACGCACTACATAGCATAAAAATAAGTTACGTGCAAAAGGGTTAAGCATGTAACAAAATATAAAATATTAATATATAAAATATAAAAAGGTAAAGAGAAAACACTTTCTCTTTCACTTATCACATTCACTCTCCTCCATGTTTGTTTGTGTTGCTTTCATGCAAATTGCCTGCCTGCGTCCGTGACATGTGGAAGAATGCAAACGTCGTCCAAATGACGAAAAATATTGCCGTAAAGTGTGTGCTTTGCGACACAACGAAATAAACGATAGAACATGATATGAAACGCTAGACGTTTTTCTATCATAACACAATATATATCGTCATATCGCACAGCCCTAGCTATGCCTGTAAATACATGTATTGTTTTTACAAAAAATGTCATGTAACTATGCTGAGATAGGAACTTCAGGTAATGGATTTAATTTCTTGCTAATTGCTAACAAACATGATACTTTATAAACAAACTGGAATTATTCGGTTATTAGTTTTTCATCTGTCTTCACATTCATTGGCAGACCTCTTGGTGTGGTTAAACTGGTTGATAATTGAGTAAGTGATTGGTCATATCAGTAAGAAACACAGTTGCAAAGTGCTGGCTGAGGGGATCACTGTATCAATGCAAGGGACAATATAAGCATTATGGATCTTTTTTGGTTGATGCCGATAAAAAGTATAAAATGCTTAGCAGCTACTAACATTGTCTAGCATACACTATATGGACAAAAGTATTTGGCCACATCTGTTTTTCAGGGTTTGGGCTAGGCCCCTTATCTCCATTGAAGGGCAATCTTAATGTTTCAGCATACCAAGACATTTTGGACAATGCTATGCTTCCAACTTTGTGGCAACAGTTTGGAGAAGGCCCTTTTCTATTCCAACATGACTGTGCCCCAGTGCACAAAGCAAGGACTATAAAGACATGGTTTGATGAGTTCGGTGTGGAAGAACTTGACTGGCCCGCACAGAGCCCTGACCTCAACCCCATCGAGCATCTTTGGGATGAACTGGAACGGAGATTGCGAGCCAGGCCTTCTCGTCCAACATCAGCGCCTGACCTCATAAATGCTCTACAGAATGAATGGGCACAAATTCCCACAGAAACACTCCAAAATCTTGTGGAAAGCCTTCCAAGAAGAGTGGAAGCTCTTATAGCTGCAAAAGGGGTACCATATTACTCCATATTAAAGTATATGTATTTGAATACAATATCATTACAATGTAATGATCAGGCGTCCGAATACTTTTGTCCATATAGTGTATGTCAGTCGAGCCTTATATCCAACATTAAGCCATACTTTATTCAAGGGGAAAAGTAACCACTGATATTGGTGTCCATAGGCCTTCCTTTAGAGCCAGTTTTGCCCAGCTCTGGACTGCCAGCAGCATCCTGGGCCAGCATTGCCTCCCAGCACCCGAGGCAAACTATCCCTGGGAAGACCAGCACTGCCAGTCCCACAACTTCTTCCCAGGTACTGTTTTATCTTGTAGTGGAGTTATTGTCTTTATTGACAGAAATGATAATATATTAGCCTGACTAAATACTACTTGCCCAGTATTCTCATCCTGTGCCATGTAAAAGTAAACATTAAATTAAAAAAATAAACTAGATGGGCAATATAGTTTGTTGCCAGTTAACAGTTCAACTTTAAAAAAGCATCGATAAAGACAGGGAGATAAACGTTTACATAGTTAGACTGGTGGATGTATAAGACTCTTGTCTAAAAATATGGGGGGTGGGGCAAATTTGCCCATCAAAATTGGAGTGATTCCCCCCGGTATAGAGTGTGTAAAATTGTAATGAGCAGAACCGTATTAAATATTACCTTTTGTTGATTTTGAGCCTATTTTTCATGACCTGAAGTGTAATTGCCACATTTGTCACATTTTATTGAACACTGTAATGAAATATGAATTCAGTAATTTTCATAATTTCCAACACTTGTGCAAATTTCGAATATTCTAATCAGTGGCAACTGGAGGACCAATGTAGAGACAAGCATTTACAATGCTATTGTGAGCAGTGGCGGCTGTTGAGCTGGAAACAGGGGAGGCTGGAACATTACCTTTAAATCTATCATTACTTTCAACCTGTTCCCCTTTATCTTCCTTGATTAACAATAAAACAAATAATACACAGAATAATTGACACCAATCGCGTAAATGGAGTAAATGATTATGCTCGCGAAACAGTGCCGGTTGTCTGTAGTTTGTGTGCTTGTGAAAGCTACAACGTGAGATTGTTTAATTAACAAGGATGGGTTACTGTTAGAGAAGAATTAACCAGAGGGTACTGTTTGCTTCCATTTACAGAATGAGGTCAATGGAGAATTGGGAATGGAGCAAGTCTCTGAGAAGAAAAGGAAAAAGAAGAAGAAGAAGAAATCTAAACAACTGAATGATTATGCAGAGGTAGAGACTTGTGCTGCCCCAGTCATTGGTCAGGAGCCACCAAAGTTTCAGGTAAAAAAAGAATCAGACAAAAAAAGTATTACTTTTCGGATCTTGCATAATATGAGATGGTGTTTTTAGATGGCATATTGCAGTATTCAGATATAATATGTATAATATTATGTAAACATTGCAGTTAACATATCGTAACATTATATAACATTGTGGGTAACACATAACATTTAACTCCATGTACATGGATCTGTTAAAGTACACGTGCAGTCTAAGTACAAATATTCCAATCTGATGTATATGTATAATGGTTTTAAAATGATTAATAAATCCTGCTCTGTTAAGCATTGATGCAATAAGTAACTGTTTCATCAAATATTGAATATAAATTTAAATGTTACTCTGTGTGTGTGTTCAGAATGTTATGTTTGAATTTCTGCATTTATCTCTTACAGGATGAAGAGGAATTTCCAGAATTGGCCCTTTCATCTGTCAGTTTCGCCAAAAGGATGAGTCCTGCAGCTGCCCTCTTCTCTTACAGCCACATGGCAAAGACTCACACAGAGGTACAGCAAAGGGGCGTACCGCTATGATTAGAGATGCACCAATCCACTTTTTTCAATTTTATTTATTTCAGTACTATTATTGTTATTATTATTATTGTTGTTGTTGTTGTTGTTGGTATTATGTGTAACAGTGTTTCCCACAGGTCTGAAATGTACTTGTGGTGGTAGCTGGCGGAAAGGGCCAGCATTACCTGCCGGCACAAAAATGGTTTACTACATGTGACAAGCAACAAATACGTGTGACCTTTAGCACAATGTTTTGATTTATTGAATATTTCTATTAATTTCACATAATACATTTCACAGATCTAACCTGCCAACCCTCCCCTCCCTCTACCCACATGGGAAGAGTAAAACAAAGTAAAAAAAAAAAAGATTAAGAGTGAAACACTCTTTAGTGTGTACAAAGTTGGCACTGTTTGTCAGAGCACTTAATCTTTCATATATTTAGCCAGGACAACTTTGCTGCTTGTTGCGCAATGGTCAAATTACGTGTGCTGAATACACTTTTGAGTCTTGTAGCTACCAACGCAGCATAGTTGCCGCTTTCTTTCATAGAATTCGAAGCTACTACCAAAGTCAGCGAACAGTTAAGCTGCTTACACATCACTAGCGTTGGGGCATCAACGCAACACTCAGCATAGGCTTGACGTGCCGCTCAGTCCTCCACATGACAAGCATCCTAGATATGTAATCAGCGCTATTTTAAAAAGTAAAGAGCGGGAGAAATAAGGCAGAGACAGAACCTCAAGTACTTACTATCTCAACAACTTTGCTGAACATGTATTTCAGCAAACAGAAAAAAGCCATGGCAATTGCTCTGATAGTTCGCCGAAGGAGGAAAAGAGCCTGTAGAACGTGGATTCACGAAATATTGCTGTCTCGGGATCTCTCGGGATCTTTAATGTTGAAAATGTTTCGGATGTTTTACTTTTACCTGTAATTTGTTGTTAAACCGTAGACATTCAAATTTGATGACTCAGAGACGTCTTCCAAATGAGCAAACGCTCTTTAAAATACCTCTTCCAGATCTATCGGCATACATCGCATAGATGTCTCGGAGATGTATGTGTGCTTACAGGGATACTAATACACTAGCTAGCTATCCAGGTTTTTTTGGCTCTGTAACGTTAATAATATAAACTCATATTTGGCACTTTGACAGAGCAGCTAACAACTAACTAAGCTAGCTAATAACCAGGGTACGTCCCTTCTGAGTATGCCGGGTATGTAGCTAATAACTATAAATTATTACAGCCGAATCTACAAACCTGGTAGCCACATCTCAATGCTCAATTTTTTTTAGCGAGGTCGTGGTACCACTTCGAAGTGGTGTCATACAACTCTGAATAGCCTGACAAACACAGTATAACCTTCTCCAGTTTGTCCTCCATTTTGACTTTGATTGGATCTTTAAATTCAATGTTTATATTTCGCGCCGGTGTCACGCTGCCCATGTTCCAGTACGTCACATTGTAAAATCATTGGTTACACTTGGAAAGGTCAGCGCAGAGAGGTAGAAAATAATTGATTGTGGGGCGTCGTTCTCTCGGATGGATAAAAAATAAAAAATCGCCAAATATACTTTGGCAGCCGTTAATATACCTGGGCGGCCCGCCCAAGTAAAGTGTACCTGTGGGAAACACTGGTGTAAGGTTACATGAGGCTGTGGTAGACCACACAGCACTTATTAAAAGAGCAAAAAATATACAAAAATGCGTTAAATTAAAATGTATTTGTATGTAAATTTATTTGAACTGTAGTTTAAGTAGGCTTCACATACAAGCAGGTGTAGGATTGCAAATTGCTATGGCAACTCCTTTAATGTTTTGAAAAACTTGAACAAATCAAGTGCACAGCCCATGCATTATCAACTACTAGTAGGCTATGCGCGAAGCATCCCAAACTGGCAACTCCAAGGCGATCCATTGCTTTTATCACGTTACTGGCATTGTCTCTTAAAATGACATGGACTTTCCTCTTCTCAATTTTTCACGCATTTAACATCTCCCCCACTGCTGTAGCGATGAACTATGTGTGAGCCATGAAACTGCTTAGCCTGCAGCACTGCTTTTTGCAAAGTAAAACCTGAGTCTATGCACTGTGCCCTCAGCTCCAGATGTCAGTTGTGAAACTACCCATTGCAACATTTTCCAAGCATTTCAAAATGAATTCACACACTTGCTTGTACGTATTTGCGATAGCCGTTTCGGAGATGAAATGCTGGTTTGGCAAGGTGTAGTGAGGCTCCAAATGTTCGATTAAGCGTCGAAAACCCACATTTTCAACAACAGAAAGGGGTTGGTCATCCAGCACAATGAATTCAGCAACTTTCTCCATTATCAGCTTTGCTTTGCTGTCTGGAGGGAGTTTCCCACGCTTCTGAATTTTTTCCAGCAATGTTTGCTGTTGCAGCACACTTTTCTTCTTGGCACTCGTTGCCTGTATAAATTCGGCATACTCCTTTCCATGTTGCTTCTGCAAGCGTTAAACAAGTTCGTGGTGTTGAAGTTTCCAACGCTGCTGCCACCCCTCGAAACACTTGCATTACATAAATTACACTCGGTTGTTTTGCTTTTTTCTTCCTTGAGCTAAAAATAACTCCACACAGCTGACATGATGACAGCGATGCTGACGGGTCCCACTCACGTTCTAGCTACTGTTCACATGACACATGCTTCTCATCTGTGTTACTTGTGACACATCTGTCTTTACGGCATGTCGCTCGAGGTTTAGTTAAGCATTTATGTGATAGTTTAGGCTAATGGATCGTTTCAGATTATACTTTTTTCCCAATATCTGATCCAGTGATTTTGGCCAGTATTGGACCGATACCAATACTGAGTATTGGAATATCGCCTCCCTAACTATGATTGTTTCAGCAGCTGTGTTTTCTAGTACTGTGAGGTAGGGTAAATATTTTGAAATTCCTTTTCAAAGTTAAATTTGATAAATTTTATATGTGTAGAGTGCTGAATGTCTGAGATTCAGTATTCTTCAGGAATGCAGACAGTGCTGCAGGAAATTAAAACATTAACTAGAAACGTGTATATAGAGGTTTTTCTTTGTTTGACAGGTGGGTAAAATACTGTCTTAAGGCAATCAGGGCAGTAACATGCTAACTAGCACTAGCGTATAAAAAGTTGTGAAAAGAAAAAAAAGGCAGTCTGATGTTATAAATTTTGTGATTAAATTTAGTCATTGTTACTTGGTATATGGACTCTTCTTTCATGGAATGGTAATACTGTGTGAACTTGCCCATATGAAGACACATTTCTCTGAGCATTGGCAGAATTGGTGACACCTCTTTACTGTAACAGTCCCTGTTAGTCTGAAGTATTTTTTCAGATTTATCCCAAAATTCATTCCGCTGCCGTTTCCCTTTGCATATAGTTTGTGTTTCTCTAGGTTGGATTTATATTCCTTATAAAAACCTGGAACAGAATCAACCAGGAGAATTCCACAGCCATAATGCAAATGTTTAAGGATTAAAATCCTGATTGCTATAAGGAATTTTTGTTTACATGCTGTACTATTGTTCAAAACTCTTCAGGTTTATTGTAGGTGTCAAGGATTCTGAAATCCTTCTAGCATGAAGTGTTCAACGTCATCATAAACTTTCAACGTGTTGACAAAATTGGTTTATTGCATTTAAACATCCCACAATTCCATCTGCCACCAAGCAGTAATTCAGAGTTTATCAATCTGAGTAGATTTCAAATCAGTCTTTATTAATTGTTCTTACAAAACAAACAAAATATGCAAACCATAGTGGTTTATCAGTGGCTACAGGTACGCTGTCAGATACATAGATATTATTCTATGTATTAGATCTATGCAAGTACTAGCACAGCTGATTCAACTGAGGCAGAACACATCAAATACACAGCTGGTGGTCACTGACTTTTAGCACAGATTTTTACAATAGTGATGTTAGCTATTTTGTTGGCTTAGCACTTAAAGATATATGAAAGGAATTTAGCCTAAGCACATCCATGTAATATATATACACAGATGTGTATATATATAAAAGGTATAAAAGGTTTGTAATCATATAATGAAAAAACAAAAGAAGACTAACGTGACTGAAGATGTGACTAATACTAGGCTAAAATGTTTACAGTTTGCATCAACAAAATTAAATGGTGAAGGGTGAAATGACTAAAATATGAGTGAGATTAATGTGCATTTTAGTCTAAACATTTTAAAAGACTAAGACTAAAACTAAATCTGAAAAGATACAATTAACACTGCTTTCTGTTTAGTTACAGAACAAGAAAGATTCTATGTCACCAGGAGATTTAACTTCCTTGCCACTAGAAAATCAGAAAAGCAGGACTCCCGTGGGAAAGCCGCCTCTACCAGAGACTAAGAATGGACAGGTAGGTGCAATATAGGATACCATTAAATTACCAGCACTTTTAAAAACTATTGTAATCATAAAACATTAAGACACTAAATGACTGGTCATTGTAGTTTTTGTATTCGTAACATAATTACATTGTCTGGCCTGCTGTTGACATTTGAGATCAGGATAGGATATTGTGGGCTATTGGATTGTAAAGCGCATCTTCTCTTGGCATTGGGGGCGGAGGGGGTCAGGGGAATCTAGTTGCTAGGAAACTAGATGGGATCCTCTAATTCGGTCATCCTGTTACAAACCAGAGAATATAAATGCAAACAATATGTTATTAATTATAACTAATATTACCATTATAGGTATGACATAGCCTTTGTAGAATATTTCAGACAAGAACCTTACTCTAACTGTGTTTAGAATGCTGTAATTTGTGATTGTCCAAAATGCCAAATAATGTGTTTAGTCATATTGATATGGAAAGTAACAGGTTTCAGGTTGGAAGGGCATACCAAATACATACACAGCACCAAAAGTTGGGCAGGGCGCTGAGTCAGGCAAGCTAGCTCTATGCATTTCCTTGTGGCTTAATTAGTTGTGACACAAATGTCCTTCCTGGAGATGATGTCACTGAAACCAGGAGGTTAACTTTTCTCTGTCAAAACAAGTTTTGGCATTTTTAACTTGACAGAGTGGTCTGTAAAATTATTATGTGTCAGCCTTGTGTCTCATTGCCCAACAAAAAACTAAGTGCATCAGTCCCTGCCTCCAATGGTGACACATTCCATGCTTGCCTCTTGTGCATACGTAGTCCAGGGCAGGCCAAATAATACTTACTGTGGGTTAGTAGGGTCATTTGATACGCAGTGTATTTCCAGTTCAATATATTTGTTCTGTTTTGTCGCGTTTTTATTCATATTTAATCAGGGGTGTGAATAAAATTGAGAGGACTGTATGTGTGTGTGTGTGTGTGTGTAATATATACTGTGTAAATAATCAAATAATCAAATTGTAAATTAACAAATGTCTTCTATTTACAGAAAGCTGAGAAAACAAGTGGCAAGAAAAGCAAGGTCCCTGTACAGCTTGACCTGGGGAACATGTTTGCTGTTCTGGAACAGAAGCAACAGTCCCAGAAATCCAATCGGGACCCTAAACCAATTATTCTCTCTGGTAAACCTAAGTTACAAGGCATACAGCTGTATAATTGCTTATACTTAATTGTGTAAGTGCTCCAGTACAAGCAGAGATTGTTATGATGAGACAAGCCTGATGTACAATTGCTGATTCTGAAAACAGGGTTGCTTAAAGGGGGAAAAAACATACATTGCTTCTGAAGTTTGAGCTATATGAAGTTTCATGTGAAGGGATGTTTTGTATGAAGGATATGTGCATTGTCTTTGATTTACTTTATTTCAATCATGAAAATGCAGTTGGAGGGGCAATACCTGTAGTGCACAAAGACTCCTCTAGTCAGAAGAAGAACTCCCGGAACCTGGATAAGGTAGCTCACAATCCCTTGGACTCCACATGTCCTCTGGTGAAGAAGGGCAAGCAGCGTGAGGTTCCGAAACCAAAAAAACCCACACCCCTTAAAAAAGTGAGTTTGTTGATGCCTAACAATGATTCTCAAGGGTTCCACATTATTGAAGTTGAGAGTCTGCTAAATTTGACCTGTTGTTATCCTTTAACCTACAGATTATTTTAAAGGAGAGAGAGGAAAGGAAGCAGACTCGCTTGCTGGAAGAGATGGGATTGGTGCCTCCAACCAGCAGGCCCTCCAGTGATCCAAGTAAAGAACCACAGGAAACACCTTAGTCAGAAAAACGACTAGCATGGCCTGACAGGTGTAGACAGACACTTGGATTTTGGGTGCATTAGACTGACAAAGAGTTGCAAAATATAAAAGCCTCAGGGAGTTATATGTGGCAAAAACGTGAAATGTTTGCTTTAATGGTTATCTCAACACTTAATTTAATGTGTCAAATTTTAAGAAAATCTGCAAAGATCATCTCAAGAAAGGTCAGATTTTACGGGGATTGATACAGTGATGTCAGTAAGTGGTTTGTAGCAACCTTGTTGGTGAATGATCCATTTATGAAAATGTACATCTATTCAAATATGTGGTTTTATGTGACACATGAATGGTAAGTCCTTCGGTTTTACACAGTCCATGGAATAAATTAGTCATAGAATGGGCCATAGGTGGTCTGTCTTCAACTGAAAATTGTGTGTGTGTGTGTGTGTGTGTGTGACACAGGTTACACAGACAAAAGGACTACTGTCATCCCTCAAACACAGGACAACGCTGAGCCTGAGCCGGATGAATCTGGTCAGGTGGAAAGTGATACAGAGGACACTACAGAGGAGATGACCCCCCTAAAAACCTGTTCCTCCAGTTGTCCCAAAATCCACAGCAGGAAATTCAGAGAGTAAGGCACTATGACTCTTAAGTTATCATCCATGTCACACCAAAATATCTTGCTTTCGTATTGTTGTTCATTTAATCCGATGATGACTTCCAACTCTTTCTTTTAATGATGTTTTTTCTTTTCATGACTGTACAGTCCAGTTCCGAAACCACAGGTTTTATGGTGGGTAGGGTATGCATTAGTAAAACTAGTGATAGGGGCAGTCATGGGCATGTTTCTCCTGAGCTGTTTTTGCTGTCTCCTTTTTTGCATTCAGCAGCGGTCTGCTGTTTGGTTCCTCATGCCTGATTGCACTCTTCAGCTGGTCCTTGTATCACTTCTTCTGCCCCTTGGTCACTATTGACTATGGTATAATTGACTGTACAGAGTCTTGCAGGTGCATCCTAATGATGTTCCCCAGCCAGTGCAATTGGTGTTGAATCATTGCCTCAACACGTCTTCAGTTAGTCATAGAAAGTATATCAGTATGAGGTACACAATCACAGCAAATGATTTAAAGGATGTGTTGCAGACATCCTATGTGGAAATGCTCAAGGACCTTGATGTGCCGGCTGTAAGTTCCTCAGGCTTCATGGGTGTGAAGTATGGTGATTCAGACAGCTTGATAGACTGCAACTATGGAGCAGAGATGGAGATTCTTGTTTTAAAAGATTCTGCATGAGAGTTTCCCAAAAGCCACTGAGGCTTGCTTGATCCTGTTTTGGATTTCAGTGCTCCAGTTCTTAGAGAGCATACTGTGCAGACATTTGAATGATGAGACTTTTGTAATCAATGGTAAAGACAGGCATAATGGGTGGAGGGCCAGAACTCCACTGGCAAACCACCTGACAGCTACAGTAAGGTTGAACTGATGGTTCTCTCGGGAATGGGCCATGAGAGTGCAGTTGTCACCATACTGCAGCTCAAGGACCCACTCCCTGGAGTGTTTAGTGGTTGTTTTGAGCTGCCAGATGTTGAAGAGGTTTCAGTCTCACTGTAACCCTGCTTCTGTTCTCAGTTTCCTTGTAGAGAAGTTGGGTGACACATAGGAGGTAGATATTTAAGAGCACATGTGCCATTATGCACTCCTGCCTTGTCCTGGTGTGAACATTGAACAGCACTGACTCTTGGTCATCTGTGGTTATCTGAGCCATCATCCCTTCATGGACCTGAGAGAGGATGTTAAATCTGGCTGGGTAGCCAGTTGTACAGGCATGTTGGCCAGCATTTTGATGTAGTCTGAGTTCTCTTTGGACCAGTGTTTATATTTCCTCCCTCTGTAGCTGAGTGTTGTACTGCTTCATAGAGCTCCAAGCCGCCCCCTTCTGGTATTACTTCAGTAGAGGCTCAGTCTTTCTCAGCTTTTCAGTGAAGGAGCTACAGATCTTGTCCCTTTCCTCAGCTTCTGTAAGCTGGGCACAATGGAGCTACTTTTTACTTGATTTCTGCAGTTGTTGTGAAGTGCACTGTCACATGGAGATGTGATGATTAGTACAGCATTCTGAACCCCTGTCACTATGATGTAGTCAGTCAAGTGATAGTGTTTAGAGTGTGGGTGCATCTGTTGATGTTTTACATTTGTTCTGCTGGTGAGATCATGCTAAGTTCAGAGAGTTAGAAGTCTCAGGATATTTGTGTTGACCTGGCCAATCCCATGTTCTCTAAGCACTCCATTCAATATCTTGTTACTTTGGCTGAGCCTGGCATTAATGTCACCTAGCAGGAGGATCTTGTCATTCCTGGGAATGCAGTGAAGAGCCTCATCTAGTGACTGGTAGAAGCAGCCCCATTTTCAGATGGTGGAAGTGAGGCAAATGCACTGAGAAAGAATTGTAAAGCACTTGTTGACTAGGGGAATATGGAGCCATGTTAGTCTTTTGCTTATGCAGACAGGCATTTCAGTCATGCTTGGTAGGAGGCTGTTCTTGATTGCCAGTCCCACACTATGAGGCTGGTAAACCTTTCCAGAAGAAGGTATAGCTCTCACCTACTTCCCTAAGGGATCCTTCATTGAGAAACCTAGTATCACTCAGGGCTGTAGTGTCAATGTTGTTGCACCTCAGGTCTGCAGGAACAAGCGCTGTCTTCCAGTGGCATTTGTCAGAGCTGTAACACTACAGGAGCTTCCAGTTCATTCAGACGTGCCCCCATCAAAAGACACCCCATCACCACCAGACTTTGATTAATGCACACTTTATTGCTAATCAAATGTATTGCTTGTGTAAGTCAATGTAAGCAAAAGCTTTGTTTATTAGTAGTTTTATTAGTAGTTGTGCCTGTTTTATGTTGTCCTCTGCTGTTAGCTACTGCAGCCAGATGCTGAGCAAGGATGTAGATGAGTGTGTGACCACCCTGCTGAAGGAGCTGGTCCGCTTCCAGGACCGCCTGTATCAGAAGGACCCCATGAAGGCCCGAATGAAGCGACGGCTGGTTATGGGCCTGAGGGAGGTTCTAAAACATCTCAAACTGAGGAAGGTCAAGTGTGTCATCATCTCTCCAAACTGTGAGCGCATCCAGTCCAAAGGTATTACCACATTTCATTTCAGCAAGTCAGGCTGCCATTCTTCAACCACTCATCATCCCTCGTTGTGTATTGTTGCACAGTTTGTATCTTTGAGGTCTGGAATGCATGAGACTGCAGTGAATGCAGTCCTGAAATTAATTGAATTATGTCAGCATGGACATTAACGGTTCTATTATAACTGCATGAGAAATTAAAGAAATGCATGCTCAATTTTCAACTGATAGTAAGAAGTGGTCTTTCTGCAAAACTTGGAATGCAGAAAGAACGATTTACATACATGTGCTTATGTTAAATATTCATTACAAGTTTAATATTTGGTGTTCAGCAGTTAATAGTGTTTATTGTGTTAAACAGGTGGTTTGGATGAAGCTCTGCATACCATCATTGAAATATGTCATGAGCAGAGTGTGCCTTTTGTGTTCGCCCTCTCCCGCAAGGCCCTGGGACGCTGTGTCAACAAGGCGGTGCCTGTTAGCTTAGTTGGCATCTTCAATTATGATGGAGCACAGGTGGGGTTGCTTGCAGGAGCCAATCATTTTTTGTTCAATTCACACCACTTGAGCACATAATGAGGCAGTTTCATGGAACAAATGCATGACCTTGTCGTTACATGAACACAAAATATTGCAGAACACTATAACTGATTGGAAACTTTTTGATGCAGAAACTGAAAACTGGACTAAAACAGACATTTATGCATAAATTACATTATTTTATATTGGTTTCTCATTGTTATTGATTTCTTTTTTCTGTGAAATTAGTGTTAATTGAATTTTTATTTTTGATTGTAAAGATGAATGGTATGTGAAAATTACTACATTAATGTTTGTACAATCAGTGTATTAGTACATTGTTTATATTTTCTTAACAACTGTTTTTAATGCTGGAGTGCTGAATCCTCCTAGAGCACTGCTGTCTTGAACGTTTCCATCAAATGACTTAGTTGTGGAGGGGTTACATTGGTTCAGTTAAGTGCAGAAATCCTTTAGTAGAAAAGAAACCTCCTGGACAATGGCAGGAACAAGATTTGACACTATAACTATAACTGCAGTAACATTTACATTACATTTATATTTATTAATTTTTTCATTTAGCAGACACTTTTATCCAAAGCGACATACAAAAGTGCATATAGGGGGCAAACAGGCACAAGGGCAAGATGTGTACAGGTCAAACAGTGCAGATAGTGCTGAAGCTGAGCACAAGGTTGGTGTAGCGAGACCGAACTAATCTGATCTAAGGTTACATATCAAATACAGTCACTGGGACAATATGCCGCTATACTACCTAGGCAAAAACATGCTACAAATACTAGGTAAGAGAGAGTGCTACAGGTACAAGCCAAGAATCTCAGATTTACAAGGTCAAATGGCAAGGGTGTCAGTCCAGGTAGAGCCTGAAGAGGTGTGTCTTCAGCCCACATCTGACGAGTTGGAGTGAAGGAGTTGTTCTCAGGGGGGTGGGGAGTTCATTCCACCACTGGGGAGTGATGATGGAAAAACGACGTTGAGAGGAGCGTGGGCCTTTCGTTCTTTTGCTGGGAGGAGCGAGGTGTCCAGATGTAGCAGAGTCAAGTTGTCGAGCGGGTGCGTAGGGTAGGATGAGGTCCTGGGGGTAGGTCGGGGCAGTCTTTTTTGCAGCAGAAAAGGTGAGAGTCAAGGTTTTGAAGCGATCCTGGCTGCGACCGGGAGCCAGTGGAGGGATCTCAGTAAAGGGGTGACGCGGGAGAACTTTGGGAGATTGTAGATCAGTCTAGAAGCTGCGTTTTGGATGAGCTGCAGTGGCTGAATAGAGGGCATTGCAGTAATCCAGGCGGGAGAATACGGTGGCCTGGACAAGCAGCTGGGTGGAGTAGGTGGTCAAAAAAGGGCGAATTCTATTGATGTTGAAGAGGAGGAATCGACAGGAGTGTGTTGTCTGCGAGATGTTGTCATTGAAGTCCAGCTTGTTGTCGAGGGTGACACCCAGGCTCTTCACAGATGTGGAGGAGGTTACTGTGGTGGTGTCAACTGTAACTGAGAGCTCTTGAAGAGGAGAGGGCTTGGCCGGGATGAACAGTAGCAGTGATAGGAGTAACCATGTGAGTTAATAACTGAACCAAGTGAGTTGGTATAGATGGAGAAGAGGAGGGGTCCCAATACAGAGCCTTGGGGGGACACCTGTAGTGAGGGGAGTGGGTGTGAAGGTGGAGCCTTTCCAGTACAACCCCTGGCAAAAATTATGGAATCACCACACTTCGAGGATGTTCACCCAGCTTTTTTACTTCGTAGCAAATAAACAAATCACAGATATGACACAGAACTATTTTTGTTGAATAGCTGAACATTGTGGCTTCGTGAAACATACCTCAAACAAATTACATTAAATTATTTTAATTAATGGCAGATCAAGTAGAGGAAAAAATAATGGAATCATGAACAAAAAAAATTCACAATTAGTACTCTGTTGCTCCTCCTCGGGCTTGAATTCTTTGAGGCATGGACTGCACTAATGAAAAACAATATTCTCCATCAAGCTGGTTCCAACTTCCTTGAATAGCGGTTGACAGATCAGCTTTGCAGGATGGAGCCATGTCATGGACCATTTTTTTAATTTCCACCATATATTTTCAATCTGACTGAGATCTGTTTGCTGGCCATGTCATTGAGTTGATATGCCTTTCCTGAAGAATAGCTTTAACACTCTTTGCTCTTTGGCAAGATGCATTATCATCCTGAAAAATGACTTCATCATCACCAAACCTATCAATGTTGAGGAAAAAATTATGGAATCACTTTGTAATTTGCATTTCTAAAACAAATACTGGCACAAGTCTAAAAATGCAAGCTAGTCTGCAGTTACAAGAGAGTGCTTGCAGACCTTAATGAGCTGTTGGGACTTGGCTAATTGAAAGGAAACATGGCCCAACACAGTTGTCAATTGAAACAATGGAAAGGATTATAAAACTCCTTCAAGAAGGAAATCCAACACAGAGTGTGGCAAAGGATGTTGGTTGTTCCTAGTCAGCTCTGTCTAAAATTTGGTTCAAGTATAAACAAAATGGGAAGGTTATAAAAGGAAAACATATTGACAATAAAGTTGACTTTGACTTTGACTTTGATATGGGTAGACCACGGAAGATGTCAAAGAGTCAGGATAGAAAACTCAAAACAATATGCCTTGAAAACAGAAAATGCACAGCAAAACAAATGAGAAACAAATGGGTGGAAACAGGAGTCAATGTTTGTGACAGAACTGCAAGCAATCAACTGAATGAAATGGGATTTACATACAGAAAAGCCAAACAAAAACCAGCACTAACACCTAAACAGAAGAAAGCAAGGTTACAGTGGACTAAAGAGAAGCAATCATGGAGTGTGGATGATTGGATGAAAGTGATACTCAGTGATGAATCACGAATTTGCATTGACCAAGGAGATGATGCTGGAACTTTTGTCTGGTGCTGTTCTAATGAAACATATAAAGATGACTGCCTGATGAAAACAATCAAATTTCAAATCAAATGGCAATCATTATCTCAACAGTCAATGCACAGGTGTACATTGAAGTTTTGGACACTTTTCTCATTCCATTGATAGAAAATAGGTTTGGTGATGATGAAGTCATTTTTCAGGATGATAATGCATCTTGCCACAGAGCAAGGAGTGTTAAAGCTGTTCTTCAGGAAAGGCATATCAACTCAATGACTACGTTTACATGGACAGCAGTAATCTAACTGTTGACCTTATTCTAAATAAGACAATATTCTGATTAAGGTGTTTACATGAGTTGCTTTTAAAATATTCCTTTCATGTTCCCGTTTTACATGTTATAGAGCATAGATTGAATAATGGCACACATGTATTACGTTCCCACGTCACGCCGTCCCTCCAGAATTTCACGTAGGCTAGGCTATCGACATACAGTTCGTTATGGTACCATACACTGTTTTGGATGTTTCATTTTTAATTTTACGGAAGCTTCAAGTGCAGTTACTTATTTGTCAAGCCATACGTGCAAATGGATGATGGCGTCGTCTCCAGATCTTACAGATCTTTCTAAACCGTCTCTGGCCATGGTCTCGTTTGCTGTCAAACGGTTGACCACCAGCGAAAACTCCCACAGGATGTTAATAGTGTGATTAAGGTGTGTACATGTCTTCGATAATGCGACTAAAATAGGAATACTCCACATGTCTTAATTCGATTAGTGTTTACTTCGAGTATGATCTTAAGCGGATTAAGGTAATCAGAAATCGCTGTTTACATGGTAGTTTCTTAATCAGAGTATTGTCTTAATCGGGTTAATATCGGAATTTTGTTGTCCATGTAAACATACTGAATGACATGGCCAGCAAATGGATCTCAATCCGATTAAAAATATATGGTGGAAATTAAAAAAAATGGTCCATGACATGGCTCCATCCTGCAAAGCTGATATGTCAACTGCTATTCGAGGAAGTTGGAACCAGCTTGATGGAGAATATTGTTTTTCATTAGTGAAGTCCATGCCTCAAAGAATTCAAGCCCGAGGCGGAGCGAGAGTAATAATTGTGAATTTTTTTTGTTGATGATTCCATAATTTTTTCCTCAACAATGAGTGATTCCATATTTTTTTCCTCTACTTGATCAAAATATTGCCATTAATTAAAATAATTTAATTTATTTGAGGTATGTTTCATGAAGCCAGAATGTTCAGCTATTCAACAAAAATAGTTTTGTGTCATATGTGTGATTTGTTTATTTGCTACGAAGTAAAAAAGTTGGGTGAACATCCTCGAAGTGTGGTGATTCCATATTTTTTTCCAGGGGGTGTAAACCTGGGAAGATCTACCAGTCAGGGGACCTGAACCAAGAAAGGGCAGTCCCAGAGATGCCAATCTCTGAGAGCTTGGCGATGAGCAGCTGGTGATTGACTGTATCAAATGCAGCAGAGAGGTCGAGGAGCATTAGGACCGAGGACGGGTCGGAGGCTTTAGCTGTGTGGAGGGCCTCTGTCACTGCCAGGAGTGCTGTTTCGGTTGAGTGCCCAGGTCTGAACCCGGACTGGTGGGGATCCAGGAGGTTGTGCTTGTGGAGAAAGGGAGACAGTTGGTTAAGTACAGCACGTTTAAGGGATTTGGATATAAAACAGTGTCTAACAACAGTGTCTGTGTCAAAAAAAAAACACGCTACTTCCTCCAAAGAGCAGTTTCCCTTTAATTTAATTTGCATGCCTTGACACATTCATTACATTGCTGCAGTACATTGCTGCTGCAAAAAAAAGGGGGGGGGGTGTTTACCATTGCTGTTCCACCCTTGCCACCAGGACGCAGCTTGATGCACAAAGGTTGTTCATCAAGATTACTGTCAGTTTTTAGGAACCCCAGATAAATTTGAAAAACGTTGAAGAAACTTT